>NW_028324217.1:20315959-21516536 GCF_054372755.1 Phalangium opilio | reverse complement strand
TAAAGCAACAGGCGGCTCCATTATCGCCCCTAGCCTTCTGGACACGAATTTTATCTAGCCAAAGGCAGGAACCAATCAGACCTAATACACTAGGTCCCATTGATTCCTGCCTTTGGCTTAACTAGCCTTTAGAAAGATTAAACACTGTGTAGTAGAAAATCCATCTTTAAGGGGAACCATTAGGGATAGCATTTTTCGACAAATATAAGGTTTTGAGCTACCTAAAAGAAAATGTGGAAACTGAGCCTCATTTTAGTTTTGTTATTTGAAAATCGAGACTAGTTAGAAACAGGAAAGTAAATTACGCATAAAGACTAATGATGTCAAAATGGTGTCACCATCCGGTTTAAAGATAAGTATTTCGCGCTGTCGTTTGCTTCGAAGTAACTCTGGTGCATTGCAATTATTGCTACTTTATTGATGTTATAACAGTGTGGTTATAATCAAGATGTCCCCCCAAAATCTATAATTTTAAGCACATTTTTCTAGTAGCAACGTCATCATAACCTAGTCTAAGTGAGCCAATAAGATAATTTAAAATATTCGTTACGTGTGGAAGGGAGGGGATCTATACTGGGCTATGAGTCGGAATGAAGTAAATACTAACCGTTCTCCATTCCTACTTTTGAAATTACATCTATTCCTGATGAAATGTACTTTTATATTATATCTTGAGAAACTAATTCCAAATTTAATGACAGATTTACACGCTATTAGCACTTTATGGTTAACATTAGTTGATAGTCGCGATCATTTAAATAACCATAAAATATTTAATTTACCTTTATAGAGCGTTAGCCAAAAATTGCGCAGCGCCGTTAAATGATAAGGAGGGAGCCGAAGCCAAAGACTGGCGGAGCGGGAATCCCATTAGGGTTTTAAGAGGTTTCAAAGGTTTTAAACACTCCAAGTATTGTCCTGAAAAAGGTTATCGATACGATGGAATCTATAAGGTGAAAAATAACATGAAGACTGATATTTTATGAACCTATTTAGTGTTCAGGTGTAGCTAACTAAAGTTAAAATTGTAGGTCGTCAAATACTGGCCCCAGAAAGGCCGTTCCGGATTTAGAGTTTGGCGATTTCTTCTACGAAGGGACGATCCAACACCAGCCCCATGGACTGAAGAAGGGAAGAAAATAATGGAAAATCTCGGAATAAAAATGCAGGTAAATTAATTTGGAAGCGAAGAAATACTTAGGTCGACCATCCTTACTAATTTTTTAGCAAAGAGTTTAATTAATATTTCCTCTGCAGATGTTAAATGAATCTGAATTTTCACAAACTAACGAAGAAAGTGAGGAAAAGCCTTCTAGTAAGAATCGGAAAAGGAAGAGATCTCCTCAAGACTCTGTTGCTCCCGAACCAAAGAAAAACAAACCGGTTACTTACGTTCCACCCAAAAAAGTAGCGGCCATGATGTCGGTGGATAGTATTAATGAAAAGATTTGGGAAGAGTGCAGTTCGTTTTACGAGAAAGGCGAATTGGTAAGTTTATGTTTTATTACAAGTTGATCACACATCCCCTCCCTTTCCTTAATGAACTAAGAAAATAAGGCTCTTCCACAACAAATCTTAGAATCGTAAGAATTATCTCTGTAGGCAGTGTCAAAATGGCTAAATTCCAAACGAAGCCAATAGACTCAACCAACAAATCTTTTTAATTTTTAAAACAGCTCAAGATCTCGAGCTCGGGTTTTGAGGTGAGAAAGGGATAACCTGATTGGCTTGAAATTGTCACGCGCAGAACCCGTTTTACCCCAAGAATCAGACTCTAATAAAATAAAAGATTTATTTTCGTCACCCAACGACATATGGTACTACAGTAAACTTTGCTAGTCACGTGATCCTATCCCTTTGATGGAGACTAGACCAACCCAACTTGTTTATTCGTTGGTTGGGTCTATTGGGCATATTTCCTCAGTAGGAGGAGCTATCTTAAGCCATACCCCTGACCTCTTGCTTTACGGTGGTGTGGAGTTTGCTCTTTCGCCTCTCAGCAAGAAGGTCCCAGGTTCGATCCTGGACAATGGCATCCTGGGAACAAACCCTTCTGTGTAGAGTTTGCAACTTCTGTTCCCACTTGTAAAATTAATCTTACTTCACGTTGTTGTAAGAGAGCTCCGTATATTAAAATTAACATAAGCGGATAATAACCAAGTAAGATTAGATTTTTACCTCCCCGAGTGACGATGACGTCACGGCGAGGTATTACACTGGACGTGTCTGTGTGTCTGTCACCGCGTTCGCAAATCGGAACAAACTTGATCTCAGAAAGCAATTTTTGGCTTCTACTCCCTTCGTTAGGATTAAGAAATACTAGGGTTAGTATTACGAGAAACGTCTAGCCTGCCAATGGCAGCTAGGGCTTCCACCAAATGGGCTTTTTCTCATCATTTATTGCGAATCATGTGCCTTATATACCCTAAATTTCCAATAATTCTTAAAGAGGCATACGCTTGAATTGAAACGTCAACAATAGCTATGTTTAAAATGATTTTAGGAATAAAGTCCCTTAAAACGATTTAACTAGAATTAAGGTAAATTACGGACGATTAAAATAATTAATATCAATTATATTTATTAAATTATTCAAGAAAAACCTCTTAATTTCGTCCGGACTTGGAGAGGTTTATTTTGGTTTCCCAACTTGTTATTTTAGAAATATAGCAGCGTTCAATTTCAACTACCATGAAAAAATTAATCAAATAATCATCAATTCAGTATTACCCCTTCCCCTTAAAACCATTTGAAATTTACTTACACGCTTATACATTATTCTCGTTTCAGGAATTTAAGAAAAAAGTAATGGAGAGCTTCAATTGCCTAATTTGCCAAGATTTTGTTACAGACCCCGTGACTCTAAATTGCAGCCACTCCTTTTGTTTAACATGCGTGAAACGACAGTTGAGTGTAAAGCAATATGAATGCGTACATTGTAGAGACGTTCTACGCGACGACTTCCAACCTACCATTAACGAAATGTTAAGAGAAATTTTGAGAAATTTAATCCGTTGAGTAACGACGTACTCACTCACGTATTCACTTTGGAGAGAAAAAAAATAACAAAATATCTTGAACGTTTCCCAAGTAGTGGAATATTTTTAAAATAACTTGTTTATCTAAAACGTGGTATAAAATTTACCGAGAAAAAAAAAATGGCTGGAGAAAGGATTTATAATTTTATAAATTTATAAGTTGTAGATTGTTCTTTATTTAAAATTTTAACGAGTATTAAAATTTACTTGAATTTTAAGAAAACTATTTCATTTACAACCAATTTCTATCATACTCCGTGTGGTTATGTAATAACTAGAGGTGTGCGGTTAACCGTTCCAACCTAATACCGAACCGAATAATTCGATCCGGTATTCGATAAGCCGATTTTCGCTATTCGATACGAATATCGAATACCGAACTGACTATTCGGTTAAAGTTCGACTACCATAAATTTAGGTCCTGGACAATTGAGAGACCCACCTTATTTAAAAATAAATCATCCCGATTTTATTTGTCTCTCATCAAAAAATACCATTTGCCTAGGAAAATTTTAAGAACTGCTTGGCCACCAATGAGGAGAGGTATTTTGAAATTTAGAAGCTTCTAAATCTTTTGCTTTGTATTAACTATTCGTTAATATTAGCGTTACTACCCGATTAATCGCGAATATTCGCGAATACTATGCTTAACTATTCACGAATACTGTGCTTAACTATTCACGATTAATCGTTTAGTAAAAAATTTACCAAGGCCTAACTATTCGGTATTCGATTTGGAATAAACTATTCGATACAGTATTTGATTAGGAAAATGTTTTGGTATTCGGTAACCGGTTCGATAGCCAAAAAGTGGTATTCGCACACCCCTAGTACCAGAAGTATATAATACTTCTCTTCGAGAGAAGTGTACCACAAAGCGGTGTAAGTGTAACGTCATTCTTCCCAACATCGGAACATTTGGAGCAAGGTTACTAAACCGAATCACATACGCGATAAATAGTTCCCTCATCATTACTCTATTAGCGTTTAGATATTTGGCAAGACGCGCTTGCGCATTTTTGTCCCACGTCAAGACGAGGTTTGTGGGATGATTGCTGGGGATTTAGTGCCAAACAATTATAGAATTCACCTTACGGTGCGATGCCCATCTGTAGTTTGATGAGCTGGAGAGCAAACAAAAAAGGGTGAGCCTGGGAAGAATGACGTTACATAACTAATGTATTAAGATGATACAGAGTGGCATCCTTCCTCTATTATCCCCTTCTGCTAGTACTAATAACCAACGGAGTAATGCGCTGATAACTAGTTATTTAGTTAGTGTGAACGTACAAAGGCAATGTACCCGATGCCATGGATATTTCAATCGTAAAAGGGACTGGTAAAAGTTACGGCTTTGATAGTTCAATAATTAGTTTTGAAGTTCAGTGTAAAGATAGGGTTCTAAAAGGAGTTCTGAAACGTTTCTGATAAGAGTTTGTAGAAGTGTAGAATCATTTTTGAACTCCTCCTAGAAATGAAGAATTTAGCATTGTTTGCTAGTCCCGTATGAGTTTATATTGTCTTCTGAGCCAGATTTTGTATGCATGTATATGTATAGAAAGCCTTCCTCACTGGAAGCGATTAGACACGGTGAGGTTGGCTTCGAACTTTCTTAGATATCGGGAATACCTTCAATTGACCCGTATGTTGATGGATTTAGTGTTCTGGCAAACGAAATTGTGAAATTTCTTACTGCAAGGGTTTATTTATGAGTTACAGAAAGACCAAAAATGTATGCTAAACTAGAAATTCCACCTCATAGTGTCGTTGTCAGTGTACCCCACCCCCACGAGTATTGAATTTAGAAAGCATTTCTCGGATTTACGTGCCACTCTTCGTAACTTCATAGTGTATGCGAGACACTGTATGCGAGCGGTAGCCGGTAGCTCTCTTAGATAAGACTTCATACTGCTCTTAATGTATAAGGAGGGTTTTTTGTTTGGATCTAGTTTTTTTTGTATTGTATAAATTGTTTCGAAAAAATTCCACAGAACTACAATTCGGGCCCTCAATATGTGGTTAAAATTTCAAAAAGATCCACCCATTATTTACATTTCCATAAAATTAATCAGCCCTTTTGGGGAAAAAGTTAAATTTTCCCATAGAAATATCATGGAGTTTTTCTCAAATTTAACCATTTTGTCGCCACCCTTTTGAAATGAAATATTCGTTTCTTACGTTTGGGAACGGTTTTATATCAAAATATAAACCTTTTTCTAGGAATAAATTTAAGATTTTTGAGAAAAATTAAGTTTAAGTGCTACATTTCATGTTTTTTTAATAATGCTTTGTTGCACCCTATATGTCATACTGTTGGACTTACGGCGTTTTACCGTGGATAAAGCCGAGGAGAAAGCCACTCTTGCACATACGCTGTTTTACCGCGGACTTTTATATGATTTTACTCTCTTTCGTTGCAAAAACTGAATGATTTTAGGTAATTTAGCTAGACTAACGATTACAGGTAATTAAGCTAGATTAACGATTACAGGTAATTAAGCTAGATTAACGATTACAGGAAATTAAGCTAGATTAACGATTACAGGAAATTAAGCTAGATTACCGATTGCAGGTAATTTAGCTAGATTAACGATTGCAGGTAATTTAGCTAGATTACCGATTGCAGGTAATTTAGCTAGATTACCGATGACAGGTAATTAAGCTAGATTACCGATGACAGGTAATTAAGCTAGATTACCGATGACAGGTAATTAAGCTAGATTATCGATTGCAGGTAATTAAGCTAGATTGTCGATTGCAGGTAATTAAGCTAGATTACCGATGACAGGTAATTAAGCTAGATTACCGATGACAGGTAATTAAGCTAGATTATCGATTGCAGGTAATTAAGCTAGATTACCGATGACAGGTAATTAAGCTAGATTATCGATTGCAGGTAATTAAGCTAGATTACCGATGGCAGGTAATTAAGCTAGATTACCGATTGCAGGTAATTAATCTAGATTACCGATTGCAGGTAATTAATCTAGATTACCGATTGCAGGTAATTAAGCTAGATTACCGATGACAGGTAATTAAGCTAGATTATCGATTGCAGGTAATTAAGCTAGATTGTCGATTGCAGGTAATTAAGCTAGATTACCGATGACAGGTAATTAAGCTAGATTACCGATGACAGGTAATTAAGCTAGATTATCGATTGCAGGTAATTAAGCTAGATTACCGATGACAGGTAATTAAGCTAGATTATCGATTGCAGGTAATTAAGCTATATTACCGATGGCAGGTAATTAAGCTAGATTACCGATTGCAGGTAATTAATCTAGATTACCGATTGCAGGTAATTAATCTAGATTACCGATTGCAGGTAATTAAGCTAGATTACCGATTGCAGGTAATTTAGCTAGATTACCGATTGCAGGTAATTTAGCTAGATTACCGATTGCAGGTAATTTTAGCTAGATTACCGATTGCAGGTAATTTAGCTAGATTACCGATTGCAGGTAATTTAGCTAGATTACCGATTGCAGGTAATTTTAGCTAGATTACCGATTGCAGGTAATTTAGCTAGATTACCGATTGCAGGTAATTTAGCTAGATTACCGATTGCAGGTAATTTAGCTAGATTACCGATTGCAGGTAATTTAGCTAGATTACCGATTGCAGGTAATTTAGCTAGATTACCGATTGCAGGTAATTTAGCTAGATTACCGATTGCAGGTAATTTAGCTAGATTACCGATTGCAGGTAATTTAGCTAGATTACCGATTGCAGGTAATTTAGCTAGATTACCGATTGCAGGTAATTTAGCTAGATTACCGATTGCAGGTAATTTAGCTAGATTACCGATTGCAGGTAATTTAGCTAGATTACCGATTGCAGGTAATTTAGCTAGATTAACGATTGCAGGTAATTTAGCTAGATTAACGATTGCAGGTAATTTAGCTAGATTACCGATTGCAGGTAATTTAGCTAGATTACCGATTGCAGGTAATTTAGCTAGATTACCGATTGCAGGTAATTTAGCTAGATTACCGATTGCAGGTAATTTAGCTAGATTACCGATTGCAGGTAATTTAGCTAGATTACCGATTGCAGGTAATTTAGCTAGATTACCGATTGCAGGTAATTTAGCTAGATTACCGATTGCAGGTAATTTAGCTAGATTACCGATTGCAGGTAATTTAGCTAGACTACCGATTGCAGGTAATTAAGCTAGATTACCGATTGCAGGTAATTAAGCTAGATTACCGATTGCAGGTAATTAAGCTAGATTACCGATTGCAGGTAATTTAGCTAGATTACCGATTGCAGGTAATTTTAGCTAGATTACCGATTACAGGTAATTAAGCTAGATTGTCGATTGCAGGTAATTAAGCTAGATTACCGATGACAGGTAATTAAGCTAGATTACCGATGACAGGTAATTAAGCTAGATTATCGATTGCAGGTAATTAAGCTAGATTACCGATGACAGGTAATTAAGCTAGATTATCGATTGCAGGTAATTAAGCTATATTACCGATGGCAGGTAATTAAGCTAGATTACCGATTGCAGGTAATTAATCTAGATTACCGATTGCAGGTAATTAATCTAGATTACCGATTGCAGGTAATTAAGCTAGATTACCGATTGCAGGTAATTTAGCTAGATTACCGATTGCAGGTAATTTAGCTAGATTACCGATTGCAGGTAATTTTAGCTAGATTACCGATTGCAGGTAATTTAGCTAGATTACCGATTGCAGGTAATTTAGCTAGATTACCGATTGCAGGTAATTTTAGCTAGATTACCGATTGCAGGTAATTTAGCTAGATTACCGATTGCAGGTAATTTAGCTAGATTACCGATTGCAGGTAATTTAGCTAGATTACCGATTGCAGGTAATTTAGCTAGATTACCGATTGCAGGTAATTTAGCTAGATTACCGATTGCAGGTAATTTAGCTAGATTACCGATTGCAGGTAATTTAGCTAGATTACCGATTGCAGGTAATTTAGCTAGATTACCGATTGCAGGTAATTTAGCTAGATTACCGATTGCAGGTAATTTAGCTAGATTACCGATTGCAGGTAATTTAGCTAGATTACCGATTGCAGGTAATTTAGCTAGATTAACGATTGCAGGTAATTTAGCTAGATTAACGATTGCAGGTAATTTAGCTAGATTACCGATTGCAGGTAATTTAGCTAGATTACCGATTGCAGGTAATTTAGCTAGATTACCGATTGCAGGTAATTTAGCTAGATTACCGATTGCAGGTAATTTAGCTAGATTACCGATTGCAGGTAATTTAGCTAGATTACCGATTGCAGGTAATTTAGCTAGATTACCGATTGCAGGTAATTTAGCTAGATTACCGATTGCAGGTAATTTAGCTAGATTACCGATTGCAGGTAATTTAGCTAGACTACCGATTGCAGGTAATTAAGCTAGATTACCGATTGCAGGTAATTAAGCTAGATTACCGATTGCAGGTAATTAAGCTAGATTACCGATTGCAGGTAATTTAGCTAGATTACCGATTGCAGGTAATTTTAGCTAGATTACCGATTACAGGTAATTAAGCTAGATTACCGATTGCAGGTAATTTAGCTAGATTACCGATTGCAGGTAATTTAGCTAGATTACCGATTGCAGGTAATTTAGCTAGATTACCGATTGCAGGTAATTTAGCTAGATTACCGATTGCAGGTAATTTAGCTAGATTACCGATTGCAGGTAATTTTAGCTAGATTACCGATTGCAGGTAATTAAGCTAGATTACCGATTGCAGGTAATTTAGCTAGATTACCGATTTCAGGTAATTTAGCTAGATTACCGATTGCAGGTAATTTAGCTAGATTACCGATTGCAGGTAATTTAGCTAGATTACCGATTGCAGGTAATTTAGCTTGATTACCGATTGCAGGTAATTTAGCTAGATTACCGATTGCAGGTAATTTAGCTAGATTACCGATTGCAGGTAATTTAGCTAGATTACCGATTGCAGGTAATTAAGCTAGATTACCGATTGCAGGTAATTTAGCTAGATTACCGATTGCAGGTAATTTAGCTAGATTACCGATTGCAGGTAATTTAGCTAGATTACCGATTGCAGGTAATTTAGCTAGATTAACGATTGCAGGTAATTTAGCTAGATTAACGATTGCAGGTAATTTAGCTAGATTAACGATTGCAGGTAATTTAGCTAGATTAACGATTGCAGGTAATTTAGCTACATTAACGATTGCAGGTAATTTAGCTAGATTAACGATTGCAGGCAATTAAGCTAGATTACCGATGACAGGTAATTAAGCTAGATTATCGATTGCAGGTAATTAAGCTAGATTGTCGATTGCAGGTAATTAAGCTAGATTGTCGATTGCAGGTAATTAAGCTAGATTACCGATGACAGGTAATTAAGCTAGATTATCGATTGCAGGTAATTAAGCTAGATTACCGATGACAGGTAATTAAGCTAGATTATCGATTGCAGGTAATTAAGCTAGATTACCGATGGCAGGTAATTAAGCTAGATTACCGATGGCAGGTAGTTAAGCTATATTACCGATGGCAGGTAATTAAGCTAGATTACCGATTGCAGGTAATTAATCTAGATTACCGATTGCAGGTAATTAATCTAGATTACCGATTGCAGGTAATTAATCTAGATTACCGATTGCAGGTAATTAATCTAGATTACCGATTGCAGGTAATTTAGCTAGATTACCGATTGCAGGTAATTTTAGCTAGATTACCGATTGCAGGTAATTTTAGCTAGATTACCGATTGCAGGTAATTTAGCTAGATTACCGATTGCAGGTAATTTAGCTAGATTACCGATTGCAGGTAATTTAGCTAGATTACCGATTGCAGGTAATTTACCTAGATTACCGATTGCAGGTAATTTAGCTAGATTACCGATTGCAGGTAATTTAGCTAGACTACCGATTGGAGGTAATTTAGCTAGATTACCGATTGCAGGTAATTTAGCTAGATTACCGATTGCAGGTAATTTAGCTAGATTACCGATTGCAGGTAATTTAGCTAGATTACCGATTGCAGGTAATTTAGCTAGATTACCGATTGCAGGTAATTTAGCTAGATTACCGATTGCAGGTAATTTAGCTAGATTACCGATTGCAGGTAATTAAGCTAGATTACCGATTGCAGGTAATTTAGCTAGATTACCGATTGCAGGTAATTTAGCTAGATTAACGATTGCAGGTAATTTAGCTAGATTAACGATTGCAGGTAATTTAGCTAGATTAACGATTGCAGGTAATTTAGCTAGATTAACGATTGCAGGTAATTTAGCTAGATTAACGATTGCAGGTAATTTAGCTAGATTAACGATTGCAGGTAATTTAGCTAGATTAACGATTGCAGGTAATTTAGCTAGATTACCGATTGCAGGTAATTTAGCTAGATTACCGATTGCAGGTAATTTAGCTAGATTACCGATTGCAGGTAATTTAGCTAGATTACCGATTGCAGGTAATTTAGCTAGATTACCGATTGCAGGTAATTTAGCTAGATTACCGATTGCAGGTAATTAAGCTAGATTACCGATTGCAGGTAATTAAGCTAGATTACCGGTAAGCATATGACATGTGTTGGTGCACATTAAGTCTAAGACATGTGTTGGTGCACATTAAGTCTAAGACATGTGTTGGTGCACATTAAGTCTAAGACATGTGTTGGTGCACATTAAGTCTAAGACATGTGTTGGTGCACATTAAGTCTAAGACATGTGTTGGTGCACATTAAGTCTAAGACATGTGTTGGTGCACAAGTCCAGCCCAAACCTTATCGAGAGGTTAGACAGCGTAACGCAGCTGTATATTCATAGTTATATAGATTCATGCTAATTGTAAATTTTTCATAGAAAATAATATGTAAACTCGTACTATTTTTAAAATGAAGCGCATGTTTCCTGTTAAAATATTTTACTGAAGTAATTTTGGTGAAAAAAAACTAAGATAAGAATTTTTTCAAATAATTGATGTTTTATAATCATGTGTTCAAAAGTGAAAATTGGATATCTGTACTTCAGGCAATTAATTTTCTACACTTATCTCTTACTTTTTCCCATCTTTGTCTACAAAGACAGTTTTTATTAATAGCCTTAGTCCTGTCATAGCCCACTCGATCACGCATACACGACGCGAGCAGCTTGCGTTGTCGAGTGCGTGATCGAGTGGGCTATGGTGCTGTACAACCTTAGCACATTGGAAACCACACTGAGTGATGCAAAAAAATTTTTTGCCCTTCTTATAATTCAAAAATAGTAAATGAGTTTCAGAAAACTATTTTCAATACTGGAAGCCCAGCGGTCCTATAATTCCTATAAAATCCTAAAGTTTGAACCTGTCCTATATCATCCATTAATTTTACGAAAGGTCCTTTAATATCCTAATTTCAGACTTATTCGAAATGTTAGTACAGTCAGAAGGGGATTAATACATTAGTTATGTAACGTTAAACGTCATTCTTCCCAGGCTCACCCTTTTTGTTTGCTCTCCCGCTCATCAAACTACAGATGGGCATCGCACCGTAAGGTGAATTCTATAACTGTTTGGTACTAAATCCTCAGCAATCAACTCCCTAACCTCGTCTTGGGGTGAGACAAAAATCCACAAGTGCGTCTTGCCAAATAGTTTAAAGCAAATAGACTAATGACGAGGGAACTATTTTCGCGTATGTGATTCGGTTTAGTAACCTTGCTCCAAATGTTCCGATGTTGGGAAGAATGACGTTACACTTACCCCGCTTTGTAGTACACTTCTCTCGAAGAGAAGTATTATATACTTCTGGTACAGTTTAATATCAAATTTACAAAAGTTTCGTTCCTTTATCGCGATTAAATTTGACTAGACATCGAAAACATGAAGCTCCATATTTTGGCGAGGTGCGTTATCCCTAAACCTTTTTCTCAGAAAATTTTCCTATTTTATTACATTTTTGCATCAGTTCATAATATATGTACCATAACTTCGTCACTGGTTACTGAAAGGTTGTCATGAAATGACGTAGGCATTTACCCACACTCATTGTGTTCGGGTTTTATTTATTTATTTGAATGTGTTGTTCACAAGTCAACTGGTGTGACGTATGTGTGAACATCGTAAATCGATACATTAGGCATGTTACGGAAAGACACTAAGGGAGTACAGTAATATGAGAACAAAAAACGGATAATAATGTAATATTAAAAAAATAATAATAATTATAACAATTAATAAAAATAATTATACAATTAAATAATAATAATTATACAATTAAATAATAATAATTATACAATTAAATAATAATAATTATAACAATTAAAACAATGTCAGATAATTTAGAATTCGCTGCACAATAACTTCTTTTCACTATCACGCAAAATGGAAAAAGGCTTAAGATCATTGACCCGCTTATTGCTTTGCGAAGCTGCGGCTTTAATGCTATTTTGGACTACAGACTGTTGCTAAGGTTGCTTTTATAGTTTGCACGTTATTAGAGTTGGCCGTGGCTCTCCTTTTAAAAAGGCGGGAAATTCCCCTAGCGCTACCGGCGATTTGAATTCCGGGGCGCGGCCCTGGTGGGTTAGAAAAGGCGGGAAATTCCATAACTGCAACTGTTGTAGCCTAGGGCGAAGCGCACGGCGGTCGGCGGCAGTTGCGAAACACACGCGAAGTAACCCGCACTCCGACACTCGCGGCTTGGACTTGGTTCATTTAACATGCGGGTTAAAGTCTCCTACGCTGATGGCTCGGTTTCGGGCAAAATATTTAAGATTAATTCGAGTGATTTTTCTAAAACAAAAACGGTTCTTACATTCAGGAACGATGTATCACAAACTATAGATATTCCTATAAATAGGTTTGTTTTAATCTTTCAAGGGAAAGTGGTAAGTTGCGCTTTTTCCGTTGTTGTCCTGGTATTCATCTACCTTTTTTTTATTAATTAAATTAATATGAATGAAAACAGCTTACCGATAAGCACACCGATGAATGTGGTACCATCGAAGACGCCTTTCTATATCATTATGGGATTGAAGAAAGGCATACGTTGCAAGTTTTCGTAAAGGTTAATGTCGATGCTGAAGTCAGATGTAAAAAGGGAAGTAGTTCTGTAACTGGAACTGACAATGAAACCGCCATTAATGAAGAAGCCACTACAAACGACATTGTACGTAACGTTACAACTTTTTACATTTTGGGCAGTAATGGAACCAACCACGTATCATAACTGAAATTTAATCATACTTAGTTCATGAAGGGGCAATATGTAACAACATTGCATTTAGACAAGTTGCAGTTGCCAAAATTAATTGAGTATTTTCTAGTAGCGCCCCAATTCTTGACTTAACATTATTTGTTGTAATTAGTAGGGTTTAATGTTAGGAATACCATTTCTAAGATTTTGTCGCGTTTCTCACAAAGATGGCATCAAGTACGCTGGGGGAAATTGCGTAGGTCTTTCTTTGGAGCAAAACCTGTTAAACTAATTGATTGGACCAGTTTTTAAAAAAGTGGAGGTTACTGGTCCTGGGGGAAACAGTTTATTAATTGCAAATCTGTAGGAAAACTATGGGGGGGAACTAGATCAAAATTTTTGATCCCAAGAACTAGTTTAAAAAATATTCTTAATTCCCAGACTGGCATCAATTCTTAAAGATACCATTATAGAGTAGATTGTAAGCAGCGCCCCCTTTTAGAGAACTTTACATTATTTGTTGTTGTAAATAGTCACGGGCTTAAAGCAAAGCGCGGGCCACGTGCTTCCCCTACAACAAGTTGACTTTCCTTGTCGCGTTTCAGTTAATTTTGCGCTCAAAGATGGCATCAAGTCTTTAACACATCTTTATTTATTTTTTTTTGCTTTGAAGGAAGAGATTAGTAACTCGCCAACTCTTGAACCAGCAACCAGTCTGTACTTTAATGTTGGTGAACTCGTTGATGCAAAAAACTTCCAGGAGGAGTTTAAAGGGGCTTGGCTTGAGGCCAAAATTGTCAGAATTGCTCGACAAGCCGAGGAAGCCCATCAACCTTCAACCTCAAACAGTACAGGAGACTCACTGATTTACTCCGTTGAGTTTGAACTGGAGTGAGTATATTCAGAAGCTATAGGGAGCCGCCAGAGAGGTGTGGCTTAAAATGGCTCCTCCCCTTTCCACCAAAATGGCGGCAAGCTTCTCAGAGTGAAAGGCTAGTGGGGGGGGAAGGCTCCTGATTGGCAAAGTGAGGGTCTGACGCTTAGTAGGGGAGATTTGCACCCCTTTGCCTACTCCATATTCATGGCCATTTCTCGAAATTAATGCCAACCCCCTTTTTTGGTTTGGTTTCGTTTTGTTTCTAGCAAAACCAAGGCTGATCTCCCTTTAAAAAGTATTCGCCCAAGAGCTCGACGAAAGGTGCCATTTGACAAAGTGACGCCTGGCTCGAAGGTTATGGTGAATTATAACGATGATGCTCCAACTAAAATTGGATATTATTACGATATGATCGTCAACCGTAAAAGCGCAAGGAGACTGAAATTTGTCTTTGGAACCGTCTTGCTTGGGTATTTTATTTTTTTCTCGTTTATCATAATTATTGGCAGGTTTGCTTTAATCAACGAACACCCAATTTCTTGTCAACCCCAGTTTCCCCCCCCCCCCGATATTTTCTCTAAAATTCCTAGTTTCATATTTTAAACCAATTGCGCGTTTAAGCTGAGCTTCAAAGGCTCAATATGAATTTTGTAATTATAGCTAAGAGTTAATTAGCAACTGCTGATTGAGCTAATTAATTTAGTCCACCGTTAACGCACGCGCTAGAGTAAAAGAGGATGTTATAGTTTTTAATTTCACTTATTTCTCATCTTAATCGCTTCTGAAACTCCTAAATTAATGGTTTGATCCTTTCATTCACGATGAAGTCCCATAAAATCCTATCTTTCCTTGAAAGAAAAACAAAACTTAACAATACTTAATTTATGTTAAGACTCGAAAAAAGATTTAAAAAGGTTTCAGTTCCTTCAATCGTATTTTTATTTCCCAACAGAGTTGACGACACTGCGCTACAGGACTGCAAAATTCATCTAGTGGATGAAATGTATATTATAGAAGAAAATGTCCTCTTGGCAGATAGAGACGCCGCCTTAAATGAACTGATGCTCAAGGGCTCTAGTCTAAAAAGTACAATTTGTTTGTTTGTCAGCCAGGGTTGGCAAAAATCCGGATTTTTCTTGAAAAAGCCACTGGTATGGTTTTTTGCTGGTTTAAACCGGATTTTATTGGATTTATCTGGCTTTTTTAAACTACTCTCTAGTGCTTAATTTTAGCACTTCTTTTTACATTTAGTGCGCTAGTTGTCTTCTGCTAGGCCGTCTAATTGAGAATCAGTTTTATTGTACATAAACGTTGATAAAACTATAGACATTTCCCTTAGAGATGAGTAGGGCCCCTGATTTAATCGGGATTTTCAATCCAACCCGACCCATACCGGGTCGGAAAATCCTATGTCGGGTTGGGTGAGAAAATTACTTAAAATATTTTGCTGGTCGGGTCGGGTAGGGTTATCATAAAGTCTACCCGGGTAGACATTTTTATTATCTTCAATAGGGCAGGGTTGGGCCCGGGTAGGCTTTTTTGTGATCTTCAATAGGGCAGCTAGGGTCGGGCCCGGGTAGGCTTTTTGTGATCATCAATAGGGTAGGGTCTGATAAAGATTTTTCTAAATGCGCGGTCCGACCCAACAATATAGCGTTGCGAAAAATTCAACTCAGTCTCACGAGTTTCGGGTGGGTCAGTGGGAGGAGGGCGCGTCAAACTAACCCACAATGTATGGGAATCGACCATTTCGATGAAATAAAGAGGTAAAGACATGTGGGTCAAACGTTTCCTTCCATCTCACTTTATGGTGCCTGCGCTGTACTCTATTATTATATTTTTTGAAAAATCCACTGGATTTTTCATCGTGGTTTAAACCGGTTTAATCCAGGTGGATAAAACCGGACTGGATACCAGCGTGCCAACCCTGTTGTCAGCCAATTTTAGTATATCGCTTAAATTCTTCACTTTATCCTTCCTTCATATAGGACTTGAAAAACCCGAGTGTGATAATTGCGATGATAAACCGGATGTTAAGTGCCGTGAATGTTCGTGTTCACTGTGTGGTGGTAAAGAAGCACCTGAGCAACAAATCCAGTGCAATCGCTGTTTGAAATTCTTTCACCTCTGGTGTTTGAAACCAAAACTGGATTCGGTACCAGAGGACGATTATTACTGCCGAGATTGCAAAATTGTCAGACCCGGACAAAAAGGGAAAAATTAAAAAAATTCGAGAGTGTCCATCGGACCATCCACTCGTGATTGGGGTAAAGGCATGGCTTGCGCCGGAAGCACCAAAGAATGCACGATTGTGCCCATGGATCATTTTGGACCCATACCGGGAATAGTAGTAGGAATGTCCTGGCAGTACAGGAATCTAGCCGCTGGATCTGGCGTTCATCGCCTACCAGTTGGTGGAATACATGGACGGGAAGAGGACGGCGCCTTTTCGATAGTGCTCTCTGGAGGCTATGAAGACGATCTTGTTAGTATTCGTAGAGTCCCGATTTTCAATGTACGCTCTATCTTGGAAAAAAGAGCTTGTTGAAAAAAATAGGACGCCTGATGGAGTCTCTTAATTCCAGTGAGAGGGGAAAATGGGTGTCTGACTTTAGAATTAGAAGATCGTTTCATGATGTGTTGGCTCAAATGCAACGCCTAGTCTTAAAATAATGTTGATCGATCATAACGTATTTAGATTGCTCTCAAAATAATGGCCCATTTTTCAAGTGCAGCGTAGATCGAAAATCCGTGTAGAAATTTCAAGCGAAGCTTAATTGTATTGCGCTTCTAATGCATTGTTCTCTAAAGATAGAGCTCGGCAATATCTATCCATTATCCACGTTATTTTATCTTTATCCATACTCGAAAATTATCCACAGAACTTATGTGTTAAATCGTATTATAATCCACAACTTAGTTTATAAATAATCGGGTTGTCCACCACTTTGTGGATAATGGATAGAAAATGCCGAGCTCTATCTAAAGATGGATTTTCAAAAGCGTGTGTTGAGGGCAAAAATCTAGCGAGTGCAAGGAAATTTTAAAAATTATCGCGAAAATTCAAATAAATTTATCCTACCCGGTCGATTTTATCCTCAGCAAGAACCAGCGCTTTCGTCTCGCAGCAAGAGGTCCCGGGTTCGAGCCCGGACTGTGGCACCGGGTGGAAATCTGGGTACAAATGATTTCCTTCTGCGTAGAGTTTGCAAGTTCTTCCCGCTTGTTAAAAGGAGTTTTCCTCCGCGGTCTAACCTAGTTTCTCCTTTCCATCAAAACTGGCCGAGGTTAACGGTAATAGTTAGTATACTGGGCGCTGTAGGCTAGCTGTGAGGCATAGGGCTAGCCACCACCCCTCTATGAATTGTAAACAAGCCACAGGCTTAGTGTGTAAATACCTTCATAGAGAAAGCCTAGATTATTATTATTATTGAAACCCACCTTTAGCGTAGTAAGTGTTGCTGCAATGTTCACAAAAGGGCTACTGGTGATTTAAAGGGGCTAACCGGCGCTGTTGGGGTGAAGTCCGCCCTTAGTTCAGGGGGAAAACACCCAGCTCTTTGGCCATAAGAAATGGCGCCACCGTCGCGGTGGGCGGGTATGCAATATGCTAAGCAACAGTTTGATCCCCCCTTCACCCCAACAGCTCCGGCCAGCCCCTTTAAGTCGCTATTTTCTCCCGCATACAGTCGTTTCTACGGGATATCACTTCCTCTAGTGAATAAAATACTCAGCTTGAACTTCACTTATGTGGTTGTTGTTGCGTGTGGGAAACGCCTATTTGATAGAAGCGCAACATTTTTGGCCCATTTCATCACGGATATATGAACAGGTTCATTTCTTTTTAGGATGAAGGAGACCAATTCTACTACACCGGAAGTGGAGGCCGAAGTTTAGAGGGCAATAAGAGAACGGCGGAGCAATCTTGCGATCAAGTTCTAACCAGAGATAACAAGTAAGTATAGGCTTAGAGCTATTTCAATTCGGGGGAAAGAAGAGCTTTTGAGGCGGGGTTTCGCCAGTCCCCGCCTAGGCGCCATATTGTGCGGGAAATTTAGCATAGAGTTCTTCAGCGGCCCGCACGGAGGGAGGGTGAAAAGCGGCTCCGTTTATTGGCAGGCCCAACTGTGACGTTTCCCCCCCCTTGGGGATCTACCAAAAAGAAAATATGGAAACTGAGCCTCATTCGAGTTTAGTTTTGTTATTTGAAAATCGAGACGGGAAAATAATTTAGGCATACAAGCTTATGACATCATAAATATGTTGTCACCATCCGGTTTAAAGATCTGTAGTTCGCGCTGGCCTTAAACACGGGTGAACTGTTATTATTGCTACTTTTTTGATGTCATAACAGTGTCGTTAACATCAAGATAACACCAAAAATTTTTATAATGCTAGAGGCTTAATTTAGAGCTAGTTCGAGAACGACAAGCGAGAATTGACTTCACTCGGTTTTGCAGTCCATCTTCCCATTTACACTTCCTTCTACACTAAGCCTTTGACAGCGCCTCACCAGGCGTCGCTTTAGTCTTTACGAGAATCTATGACGGTCCACGTAAATGAATCAATGTTGATTTTTTTTAACCGATTACTTAAACCCAGTGAATCGGATTTCGACTGATTTATTTTATCTTTTTAACCGTGCACCTTAAATAAAATGAACCTCGAACCGATTAAACAGTAAAATTGTGATATCAGTCATCGGTATACATCACTATTTCATAGTGTATATAAAATGTATTATTTTTATATTCTATCTTGAGAAACTAATTTCAAATTTAATGACAGATTTACACGCTATTAGCACTTTATGGTTAACATTAGTTGATAGTCGCCATCATTTAAATAACCAAAAAATATTTAATTTACTTTTCTAGAGCGTTAGCCAAAAGTTGCGCAGCGCCGTTTAATGATAAGGAGGGAGCCGAAGCCAAAGACTGGCGGAGAGGGAAACCCATTAGGGTTTTAAGAGGTTTCAAGGGTTTTAAACACTCCAAGTATTGTCCCGAGAAAGGTTATCGATACGATGGAATATACAAGGTGAAGAAATAACATAAAGATTCGTATTTTATGAACCTATTTAGTGTTTAGCTGTAGCTAACTGAAGTTAAAATTGTAGGTGGTGAAATACTGGCCCGAGAAAGGCCTTTCTGGATTTAAAATTTGGAGATTTCTTCTACAAAGGGACGATCCAACACCAGCCCCATGGACTGAAGAAGGGAAATAAAGAATCGAAGATCTCGGAATAGAAATGCAGGTAAATTAATTTGGAAGCAACGAAATATTGTGGTTTGAATATAAATAGTACTAATTTTTTTAGCAAAGAGCTCAATTAATATTTTCTCTGTAGATGTTAAATGAATCTGCATCTTCACAAACTAACGAAGAAATTGAGGAAAAACCTTCTAGTAACAATCGGAAAAGGAAGAGATCTCCTCAAGACTCTGATGCTCCCGAACCGAAGAAAACGAAACCGATTCCTTACGTTATACCCGAAAGAGTAGCGGCCCTGATGTCAAAGGATAGCGTTAATAAAAGGATTTGGGAAGAGTGCAGCTTGGTTTGTGAGAAAGGCGAATTAGTAAATTTATATTTTATTACAATTTGATCACTCATTGGCTCCCATTTAAGCATGGGCGAATACCACTTTTTACTATCGAGACGAATATCGAATACCCAAAAATTTTCTTATCGAATACCGAGACGAATAATGATTTTTTAATGGAATATCGAATAATTAGGCTTAACGAAAATATAGTCTTATCGACTAATCGTCGAATATTAGGCCTATTATTCGCGAATACTTGGCGAATATCAGTACTAAAGGAGGTTGTTAGTAGCCATTTTTTACAAAATGACTATGCTTTTAGTGAAAGTACATTTTTAGGGGTTAATATTTGACTGATTTTGCACACACCTTGGTACAAAGATGTACCAAGGCCCTTTGCGAAATTGGTTGTCGAATATTTATCGAATAGTAAAAATGGGTTCAAACGAATACCGAGACTGTTATTCGTCTCGATATTCGATCGAATTATTCGTCATAGACGGTCACGAGTATTCGCCCTCCCTTACTCCCATTCTTTAATGAACTAAGAAAATAGCTATCCCCCAATTAGAATTGTCTCTCTAGGTAGTAGTAAAATGGTGAAATTCCACGCTAAGCCAATTAGGCACATTCCCTCAGTAGGAGGAGTTATCTTATAATCTTAAGCCACACCCCTGAACTCTTCATTTATCCTTTCCATCAAAACTAGCTGAGATTAATGATTATACCAAAAAATATATAGATATAATAAAAAGTAAACTTACACATTGTTGTTTAAACTTGTTCGCGCTGTGTAATATGAGAAATCGCCCCTTTTTCTTAAAAATTAATTAACCTTTGGATCGCCAACATCGTGTACTATACTTTCTATAAACTCATGACGTCAAGAAGGTCTTACCTAATTGATTAGTTTCCTCGCGAAGAAGAAATGGACTTGCCCAACAAAATTAGACTAGTTCAAAGAAAAATGAACTCTTCGAGTAGAGTTACTAGCTTTACCCAGTACTCGCGCGAGTATTCGCAAATTTCTAGAGGGAAAACAAGTTGCAGTCCGAGTCTGAGTACCAGCCCAGGCCTAATAATGACCATTCTCTATCCCCCCCCACCCGTTAAAGACTTATAATTTACCTTCCCGTTTATAGGCTTGCCAGCGAATTGTTTTTGCGAAATTAATATTATCATAAGTTAATTATACCTCTAAGTACACAAATTCGGGGAACGACTGGGCATCTTTGGCAGGCTACTGTGACGTCAGAACTCGTATAGCGCTAAGATCCGAAGAGAGAAAATTTTAAAATTTCTGTCGCGGTGCAGCCACCAAGCGGTCGAGACGAAAAATAAAATCATCCAGTGGAATAAAGGAGAGTTTTACGTTTCGTATAGGCAGGCACTGGGGGGGAACGAATTTTACTTAAGCAACCCCAAATCCCTCTCTCTCTCGTGAGATAGAGGCGGTTTCAGTCCTGAAACATTCTAAAAGGGATAAAAGAAACGCTAGGCTAGGCAGTACAATTTTGTATTGAAGTTGAGGTGATAAATGATACGGAGATAGTATAGGGTTTCATTAAAGGGAGCCAGACAAACACTATTGCCATAGAAGTGGAAGCGATTTGTGTACTTAGAGGTATAATTAACTTATGATATTATTTATTGTTATTTAAGAAATTCATTGAAAAAGTGATCGAACAATTCCAGTGCACTATTTGTGGCATTTTAATGAATAGAGATCCCGTGAGTTTAAAGTGTAGCCACACTTTCTGTTTCAATTGTATAAAAAAGCAACTAAAATCAAAACAATTCGAGTGTTCCCTTTGCAGGACTGTAATTCCGAGCGATATTAGACCTAGTCCTAATGTAATTTTAAGAAAAATTTTAAACGCAATATTTCCTTAATGAGAAACTACATTTATTATCCAGTACAGAAGAAGTCAAAATAAAAATTGTTTTTTGTTTTAAATTGTCTTTTAATTAAAGTTTAATTAAGTTTCTTTTAATGCATTTACGTCTCGTTGAATATTGCTCTACTGTGGCACTGAATTGAAACTTGTTTGCACTCCATTAAAACTACTTCACGAAAATATTGCAATTGTAAAAAGCAAACGTTTTCACACGAAAAACCGTTGACGTTTCTGTTGGTATTTTCCATTGAGAAATTTTATTGCAGTGACAACGAAAGTTCCTTAAAAATGGGGACTAGGCAATTTGAGCTTAGTTCCACCTCCAGCGCCATTTTGGTATGTTATTTTACAGAATAAAAGCTATTTAAGCCACTCCTCCTGGTAAAATTTTAGCAATAGTGGAAGGTAGCGTGACGTTGCGTGTCGTATTACTGCTTAAGTCCCTGTTGCCTTAAATGTATCTCTGTCTCCTTTCTACTGCTCCATATTGGCAAGCTATATTTCCGTGGAATAGTTTAAATGGAGTAAAACGTAAGTTTAATTAAATTGCCTCAAACACAAGTGTACAGTCTACATACATGGAGGGATTTCTCACCTATTTGTCGAAATTTTTGGGAACAGAAAGGAGGAGGCCAGGCCGCCATCTTCGTGGTGCCAGGGAGAGTAGCGACTGTCCGCTGACAGCTTGTATAAATTTCGCCAAGGTTTAGCGTTTAACAAACAATACAAAATACAAAGTTAAGGATGAAATGAAACACACCTGCGATATACTTAATATATTTTTGAATGGGTGATATCAGAAGGGAATAATAGAAGAAGGATGACACTCTGTATCCTCTTAATACTTTAGTTATGTAAGGTCATTCTTTCCAGGCTCACCCTGTTTGTTTGCTTTCCTACTCATCAAATTTCAGATGGGAATCGCACCGTGGGGTCAATTCTATAGCTTTTTGGTACTAAATCCTCAGCAATCAACCCACAATCCTCATCTTGACTTCACAAGCATGCCTTGGCAAATAATTAAGCGTAGTAGAGTAATGATGAGGGAACTATTTATCGCGTATGTGATTTGGTTTAGTAACCTTGCTACAAATGTTCTGATGTTGGGAATAATGACGTTACACTTACCCCGCTTTGTGGTACACTTCTCTCGGAGAGAAGTATTATATATTTCTGGCGATATCAATATTACTAGAGTTAATATTTAATAATTATTGTTTCTCAAATTGTTGCGCTGGGCGTCACCTAGAGTTCTTTCTTCCGCTTTCAAGGGGGATTGAAAGGATTATAAGATAAAAAATTTGACTAAATAATGATTTTAACTTCTAACTATGGCGTAAAATGATAATTTTTATGCGCGAAAGAAGAGAAGATTTAATAATCAATGTAAGTTTTTTCAAACATAGTAAAATCATGTTTGGTTTCATTACTATGCGTTAGAAGTTAAATTCCATTTTTTAATCAAATGATTAATCTTTTCAATTGTCCTTGAAATAGGAAGTAACAACTCTAGGTGACGCCCAGCGCGTTCAAATAAATCCCTACCGGCGTTTCCCAATTGCAGCGTCATCTACGTGCACTATTATTTTTGCAATAATTTCGAAACAATAATTATTAAATATTAACTCTATATAAAATTTAATGTTTCAATTTCAAATTTTATTTATGAGAAAAAAGTTTAAAATAACTTTGGCAATATGTATGCAAAATTAGGCCAACACGATGGCGCCAAATAGGGTCTAGTTCTGTGGTACCCCACCTGCCTTTTGTCCCGAGTATTCCTCCCCCATTTATAGCGTCCCACCAGACCCGATCGTTTCCGAAGTTACGGCTTGTATTTCTCTCAGAATTCATGTCCACCCCCTATCATCCTTGATATTTTTCTCAATTCTTGCCAATCTCTTCTCAAATTTTTTCATAACCTTTTCCTGGCGATTTTGGATACTTTTTTCGAATTGTTCCAAGCGCTTTTCCAAACGTTTGTGCTTTTCTTCTTTCGAACGAGTTCCATTTTTGCCACCAGACTCCTCGGAACTTTCATTACCACTTAAATTGTCTGAAGTTTCTTCAGGTTTTGACGTAGTCCTTGCTAAGTGTCCTAGATCGTCATTTGCGTCTTTAATTACTTTAACTTCGTCATCAGCTCTGGTAGTAGATGGTTTCAAAAGAAACCAGAGATACAGGAAAATTGTCGCTAAAGCTAGATTCCCACTCGACGGAAAACACGACGGAAACCCGGCAGAAAGGGCTTCGACCGAAAAATCTTTACGCCGAGCCCGACGGAATTTCCGTTCGGCCGGGCGTAAGTTGTGTTCTATTTTTTCGGTCGTGTTCGGCGTTACGCCGGTGTCTCAGCCAATGAAATTACCCCACTGACTACGTCATAAATTTTAAGAGCGCACGCATACGCGAGATAGATTGATAGCCGCCATTTTTTTGTGGTTAACCAAGGCTTATCGTTATCGGAAACATGCAACCAAGAAATAAAAATGAAAATAATGAAAGCAAACAGATTAGATGTCAATAAGGAAGACTTTACTGTGAAGGTTAGAAAATATCCCTTCTTGTACGATCTAAGCGACAAGGGGACAAAGATACCAATTCAGAGTGTGAAAGAGATATTGAGGAAAAAACTCAAATCTGTCACGTGACCCAAAAATATCTACCGCCAAACTCAAAATTCAGTCGTAGTGTGAACGGTCTACCGCCGGACGCCGGCGTAAGTTAAAATTTCTACCGTCGGCTGTGTGGTTTCCGCCGGTTTTTTTGGTCAAGTGGGAATCTAGCTTAAAGCTTTACCGTTGAATTCATGCTCTTGCTTTTTCAGTACTTAGTAGGTGTATCACGTATAGAGGTTTAATGGCTGAATATTACTGTTTGTTCATATTGTCACGTATATTTTATCATACGTTTATTGGGTTAAGCTTGCATTCTGATGATTCTGTATATAAACTAAACAATGAAAACTTTTTTGTACCTTAAAAAACAATTTTTTTAATTAATTTCAATTAGAATGACCGAGTTGCAATTAACGAGACCAGGTTAAAGGGACTGTAAAGAAAGCATCGGTGGGTGGGTAAAAATTATTTGAAATACGTCAGAGGAGAGGCGTGGTTCAAAGAAGCTTAATTCGTTTTATTTCGAAAACTAGCACTTCATGGAATTTGCGCTGCAATCTCGTGAAAAACAAGGACAAGGTGTCCAGTCCCACTCTATGTGGAGTCTTTGTATGTTGTTGTCAGGTGGTGCCTGTGACGTATTTCAAATAATTTTTACCCGCCCGCCGATAGCTTCTTCCAGAAGTGGATCATATTACAGCTCCCTAGAAGTACAGGACGATATAACATCGCTGTGCATCAGCATTGTCTCCCAGCACTGAAGTTTAAAGGGTATATGCGAAACGCAGCGGCGAATTTGTGAACTAAACCAGAGGAATAATTTTGGCGCGAAAGAAATTTTTAAAAAGCGGGGCAAGCAAACGGAAGTAAGTGGTAGCCAATGAGGAAAGGTTCGAGAGAGAAGAGCGCGAAAGGAAACAAGTTGTTCCATAAATAGTGTTGGGTTGTGAATGTAATAGGCCTTTACATAAAATCCGTATGTTGCCGGGGGAAAAAGCAGAGACGAAGGCTATTCTTCCCTCCCGCGAAAAGAAAATGTTGCCGGGGGAAAAAGCAGAGATGAAGGGCGTTCGTACCCTCCCGCGAAATAATTTATAGAAAGGCCTATTGTAAAAGTCCACTTTATTTTTCCGATTTCAAAAAATAACTGACGGTCTATTGGTATTTCGAGCAATTTTTAAACGCTTGTGTTGAAAAGAAAATTAATATGAATTCAAATGTTCAAAATAGCCTTCATCAAGCTAGCACATTTTTAATATATACCTAATACAGCACTCAGTTCCCACCGATTTAAAGGTTTTTAGCGGGGATAGTTGGACCGTCTTATTACTATAGTCTGTCAAACGAAAGAAGAGCCCTGAGAAATTTGTCCAAATTGGTGTCGCCACCATCGACCCCATAGTACTTTATCAACTTGTTTTGTTTTGTCAATAGTCGTCTGTAATATAGTCTGCTATAAACAGATAGGCTTAATCGCAATATAACCAATACATTTTGCAATATATGACAAGTACTTTAACGATTCATGCTTTAACTTATGTCATTAAAATATATTGCAATGCTAGTTCAACAAAGATAAGACTGGTGTCTTGTCGTTAATTTTGTTTTATTTTCTTTAATACTCGATGATCGTAAAAAACCATGAAACAAACATATTAAATATATATTGCATAATGTATTGGTTCTATTGCGATTAAGCCTATCTGTTTATAGCAGACTATATTACAGACGACTAATGACAAAACAAAACAAGTTGATAAAGTACTATGGGGTCGATGGTGGCGACACCAATTTGGACAAATTTCTCAGGGCTCTTCTTTCGTTTGACAGACTATAATAATAGGTTATGTGCGTCGACAGAAATTTGATTTCCTTTTTTAAGTCTGACAAATTTTTTCAATGCTTTAATGTTTTCCGTTTGTGACAGATGCTGGTCAATATTTTTCAGTTTAACAAAGCGTTTTAGTGGCTTTTCATATCACACAAATCGCGTTCAGATGTGTCTTTCTTTTTGGGCATGCGACGATTGTAATTAGTTACATTGATCCTAGGCGTTTTCCTAATTAGCAAAGAATCATAAGCCATTCTAAACAAAATTATAACGCGATAACAAGCTTCACACTAATCACGACACTGGCGGCGGTCTGACAGCCATTACCATCAACCGGAACTCCCGTAGGCTAACGTAACTCCAGATCCGGGTTAACGGGCAAACTAAACTTGTAAAACTGAGCTATAGATGGCGGGCTTGGATGTCTTGGAAGAAAACGTTGTTTACAAAAGCACAACCTACGTCCAGTACTTATAGGGAGCTGTAATATGATCCACTTATGGTTAAAGGAAACCAGTGTACTAAATATTTGCGAAATCGGTTGAAACGCGCGGACTTTGTTGCATAGGGAAGAAATTTCACATTTCTGGGCGCCAATCAGTCGCGCCGCCAGCAGTAGGCACGGGTAGGCACGTGCCTACGTTGGAAAATTTTGGCCTACTTGAGGGGCCTCCAAATTTTTAAAAACGTGCCTATAGAGGCCTTCGAATTAAATTTTATTTCTTACTTTAACAGCGTTTAATTACTTTATGTACTTTCATAGTTTATATTTCTATCTGTAAAACCAATGAGATGCTGGTTGTAATTTAGAGGCGGGGATTAACTCCGGACCTACGTTTGGACTGGAGATAAAGCTGGAAATGTTGCGATTTTATACCCTCTCCTTAATAAACTATATATCACTTCTTGCATTGATCTATTGTTGTTTTATATCGATGGGATTAAGTCATAAAACTTATTGATTAGAAAGCAAATATTCCGCATTCGGATTAGAGTGGGATTATTAGAAAATCCGCCAGTTCGCTGGCATATCAGTTGAATGTGAATTCAGTCCAATCGTAATTCTGTTCACATGGAGGATACCGAAATGATTGATTAAAGAATTTTGGCCATAAGAAAATTATATTTTCTTTTTCATGTCTAAAATTTTATCATTATTAAGAAAGAATCAATTAAGATAGATGCATACCAAGCTAAATTACCAAAAAAATATTTTTCACACTATAGTGAAGTAAGTTACAGATATTGCATTTTTCTCTAAAAGTTAAAGATTATGTTGTAAAAACATTCAATAAAGCCTGACCTAGGCCTAAATTATTTCGCCTTGATTTGAAATAAATTTAATGTAAAAGCAACCAACCATTTTGTTTCTTCTTCATTGCTGAATTTAGTGTTTTGTTTATAAAGCCTTTCAAAGGTAAATATTCAAGCAGGAAACTCCATTAGCCGTATTGAACCGTAAACGTCTAACCTTTCTAATCTTGGTTTACTTTTATTTCAAAAAAATATTTTGCCAATTGTTTAGGCTTAACAAAGAAGTAATCAAGGAAATCCAATAACTCCTTTTAAGGTACGAGATTTCTCAAAGATATCCGCAATTTCGATTTAAACTCGCGAAACAGTTTCAGTTCTCGAGAGTGAACGTGATCACGGGGTTACGTGTCACGCAAGTTCCGCATTCTTAAAACACCTGACACCAAATTTTCAGTTATTTGCTAGTAAGTATAAGCAGAAGTGAGATGAGACTAGAAGTACTGAGCTAACCAAATTCTTCACTCGGCGAAAGTGAATATTCTTGATAACACACCACCGGTTGGCCCTCTAGTGGCGGTTTCAGAATTTCCCCTCCAAAACGTGAGACGCTCGCGGTGGTAGACGGCCGAACTAGATTCAAGCACCCGCGTCCGTGTTTCGCCGCTTTAGGTTGAGGGGAAAGGGGTAAGAAAGTTTTTTGGAACTCGACCAATTTTTTTCTCTCTAGCGTAGGCGCGATAGAAGCGGCGTAAAATCCTCAAATTTGTTCACTAATGCCAGGATCTATTACCAATGCTAGAGCCCTTCACTTCTAGTCTCATCACACTTCTGGTATAAGAGATACAGCAAGTTTCAGTAGTCTAGTGGGTAGAACTCGGAAAGGAAATTAAAGACAAGCTTGAAAACATGTTTTAGTTTTCTAGTTTGAAAGCGAGCGATTTTCGTTTTCCTCTGTTACTTGAGTAAAATCGTAAATCTATTAGCAGCTATTTACAACTTTTTGATAAGGAGACCCCAAAATGGCGCTGATCGATGTGAAATTTCTTGGCCTGCTGTTTTGGGTGTGTGTGTGTGTTTTTGGGTGAACTCCGGGTAGAAAAATCAGTGCAGATGGAAACCGACTAAGGCTATCCCCATACCACCTTGGAGCTAAATACTAACCGTTCTCCATTCCTACTTCTAAAATTAAATCTGTCCCTGATTCTAGTAAACTTCTTAATTGGGTAGATAGCCCTTGTATGGACCGAAGAGGTTTATTCTGCTTTCCCAACTTGTTTATTGATGTTGCAGTCAACAAAGTTTGAGTGCTTAACGCCAACGATTTTCTAGTCTGAAGCGGTTTCCTCTGTTACTCGAGAAAAATGGTAAATCTATGAGCGAAAATTTGCAGTCTTTGATAAGGAGACCCCAAATTTTGTCGTTCAATAAAACCTGACCTACATTATTTCGCCTTAATATTTAGTCTGTTCTAAGCCTTTGACAGCGCCTCACCAGGCGTCGCTTAACGAGAATCTATGACGTTTCACCTACGTCACGTCATGACAAGCTGTCAGAAACAGTGACAAACTTATGGAAACAAATCTTATGAACTCGTGATATTAAGTAAAATTAATGAAAAAGCTTCCAACCGTTATGTTTCTTCTTCGTGATTGAATTTCGTATTTTGTTAACTCAGTCTTTGAATGGTAAATATTCCCATGGAAACCCCTTTTTCTCTTTTTGGACCTTACACGTCCAACATTTCAAATCTTGGTTTATTTTATATTTCAAAAATTGTCACAAAAAAGTAATCATGGAAATCCAATAATTTCTTTTAAGCTCCAAGAGATTTAAAAGTTACTCACCGTTTCGATTTGAACCTTCGCGAGATTTTTAGTGAGCGATAGTTAACGTGATCAGGGAGTTACGTATCATTCGAATTCTGCATCTAAAAACACCGGATACCAACTTTTCAATTATTATCACCATCACTGGTAAGTTTAAAATACTCAAAAACAAGACTATCTTGGCTTCATTTTATCGAACAGATCTTGTAACGCTGTCTTGATTAACATTAGAGAGGTTTTATAGTTTCAAACCAAACACAACTAACTAGTCTCATTCTGTTACTGATGAACCATCAAAAAACTCTCATCATCTCTTTACAGCCGTTGAGGTTTTCGAATTGTTCTTGTTAGCATTATTTAAGTGGACGACAAAATGGCACTGAACGAAATTGAATTTGTGGGAAATGATCGATATTTCAAATACAGGTAGAACTTGAGATATCAAATCCAAAATGTTTTCGTTGATTTGAAAATAACTTTATTATTAAAGGTACATCCATGAGACAACTATTAATTGCTCGACACTTAAGTCTACTGAGGTGAGTTTCTCAAAATCGGTGGCGTTGTTGAAGCGAGTCTTGAGTCTCTCTTAATAAAGATTGCTTTCGTGATGACAATTTTATTTTCATTTGTTATCAGGACTTGGTGACTGATGCACAGCTGAAGTTTATGGCAGAATATTTAAAACGGTTCCTCAACATAAAGTAAATTTTACACTTTAAATTTGATTCGAATATTAATTATACTCAATTCCCTATTCCTCGCTGTCACCTTCGAGCAAATGGGTGTGAAAAATTGGAAAACTAGAAATATTTGATGGTATAATCTTACCAAAGATGATAACAGATATTTTCAACGATTTATCAAAATGAATGACATTGATTTTCGAGAAAAATAGTGAAATTATAAAATATTCGGGAAACCCACCATATTAATTGTTATCAAGAAGTGATATCTAGTTTATTAGGGAGAAGATTAAGATGCCTAAGTACTCGTGCGACATAGTGCCAGTCCCCCTTTCAAAATACATGGGGGGGGGGGACCTAAAAGGAGGCCGGGCTATTTCGCCTCTCCTCAGTCGGAAAATACGTAATTTTCGTCATTCGCGTCGCGCTGATGTGAGTTTTCAAGAACCAATGAGATGCTGGTTGTAATTTAGAGGCGTGGATTAACTCCGGACCTACGTTTGGAATGGAGATAAAGCTAGAAATGTGGCGAATTTATCACTTCTCCCCAATAAACTAGATATCACTTCTTGACTTTACTCTGTCTGCCCACAAAATGCTCCAGGGCATTAAATATATACAAGTTGGGAAAACCAAAATATTACCTCTCCTAGTCAAGAGGTCTACTACTACAAAGTTATTTACCTAGATATGGAATTATTTCTCTTTTTTGAAGTAAAAATTTACGAAATATTGAAGCAGTATTCCAAGCATAGCGAATATACAGTAAAGCAGACGACCTTTTACGTCCAATAAGGATAAATCTTGGACACAAGGAAATCAGTCAATGGCAAAAAGAACAGGAAATGAAGTCTACGCTTCAGCTGTTTACTCTGTAGCTTAGCCCTACTAATCTAATTGCCACCATGATCTTTTCTTCAATTATAAAATGTGAACCTGATTAATTAAGAGTGTATTTAACTTTCGGCTCACTCTGAACCGTTGATGTCTTTTCATTTCAGACACGAAAATCAAAACCCAAAGTTTACTTCACCTCAGGCCTCAATTATTTACTCTTTTTTTCACTAAGCCTATTGCGGGTAATACTAGATATACCCGCCGGAGTCTAGATCTTAACTTTCTTCATGAAATCACTAAACCAAGGATTATTCTATATACAGATGTAGTATAGCTTAAGTAATATATAAACAGCCATTTCAAATAAAAATATTAAAAAAATCTTTGGAATATCAAAATGAAACAGAGGTTTAAAGCTACAAAAGTACTAAATGCATCATAATTACGAAAAATATTTCCACATATTCACTTTATATTATGGATAAAGGGAATATTATGGTTCTGTAGGATTTCTTTACACATCGAAACAAAACGAACTTCTAACGGACGGACACACACAGACAAAAACATAGACTGCTTTTTAGCTCTTTCCGTATTAATTTTGAATTGAGAAACAAGATTATCATAAATATTAAAATAAATATAATTAATATTTATTATTTTCTTCTTTAGTTATTCGCCTTATTGAACGTTACATCGTTTTAAAACAGAACAATTAAACATTCTTGAGAGACTTGACTAATATTGGCGTTTGAAATGAAGCATACGCCGGTTGCTTCGCCTTACTCAAATAGGTAGTATATAAGGGTGTCGAACTACAGCTAAAAGCAAGAACAACCGCAATTGCGAAAACCTTTGGTGGCGATCCCACCTTAGGGAGGCTAGACGTTTCTCGTAACCCTAGCTGATTGCCGCGAATGTCTTAAACCCAACGATGACGATGGAGTAGAAGCCAGGTGTACAGACTGGTGTCCAAGTGGAATGGACGAAGACCAGAAGATGGTGGTGATTAGAAGCCAGTATGTACAGACTGGTGTCCATGTGGGATGGACGAAGACCAAAAGATGGTGGTGATTAGAAGCCAGTATGTACAGACTGGTGTCCATGTGGGATGGACGAAGACCAAAAGATGGTGATGAATAGAAGCCAGTATGTACAGACTGGTGTCCAAGTGGAATGGACGAAGACCAGAAGATGGTGGTGATTAGATGCCAGTATGTACAGACTGGTGTCCATGTGGGATGGACGAAGACCAAAAGATGGTGGTGTGAAACCTCAAGTAGAGGTGCCATTTCCGTGACTGTGAAAGCAGTTCGGAAATGGCGAACACGTTTGCTCCGATTTGGAAACTGCGAACGCGGTCACGTGGGTGTAACAACAGACACACACACAGACAGAGAGACAAACACACACACAGACACACACGATCGTTACAGAACCTCTCCGTGACATACGTCACTCGGAGAGGTAACAAGTTGGGAAAACCAAAATATTACCTCTCCGTGTGTCGAGAAGATTATATAAACTTAAGTATCCAATGAAAACGTCGACCTTTTTGCCCCCAACCTTCCCCGCGCTTTGCGCTTCCGCATTTCATCCTTACTCTCAACATTATCTTCCTCCATTTTACATACAAAAGTCAAATACTCACAAAAAGAAGCGGCAAAAACCTGCTGGCTCTTTACAACCACTTAATTTGACTTAATATCCAATTTCCAAACACAAATATTTACTGGTAGATAAATTGACAACCTACAAGCAAAGAAAAATTCTCAAGAATGGCTCCCGCAAATTTAAAAGGTCTATTTTCAACTAGTTGGGCGTATCTGATTAGATTTAAAATATATAATTTTGAAATTTTTGGTCTAACTATTATCTACACCTAGATGGTTTTCAGTCAAACAAACAAGGAGCATAAACACAATAGTGGAAGCTTCAGTCTTATTTAAAACATGTAAAACAATTATCATCTCTGCAAATAGCTTACACAATACACATGTCTTTTTTACCAATGCCTAACCGTTTGGATTTTTTCCAAAGCAATCTTAGCACCAAAAAATATTTTTAATACAAAATAAATGTTTTATATTCTTATTAAGAACAAAACAAGAGGATAAAAAAGGTCTGTCCACTCGTAATTTTTTAAGCTTGTATCATGATTACTCTATACAACAGTAACAAGGAGTATAAACCCATTAGTGGAAGCAGTATTTTTTTTTTCCGAAACAATCTCGCTTATGTTTATCCTCTCTAGACTTCGCTAAAAACGTATTACTCCTACGTAAAATATTAATAGACAGGCAAGGATTCATACCATTAAAGAAGGAGCGCAATATTATCCATATTTTCATTTCATATACAGAGAAAAGAAATTATTATGTTTCTGAGAGGAGCTTCCCATTTTGGTTGTTGTTTTGAAAAATATTTCGCAATGCACGGGCCTTGAAAGATATAGGAGGCAATGAATGAAATAATCACAATGCACGGGCCTTGAAAGATATAGGAGGCAATGAATGAAATATATCACAATGCACGGGCCTTGCTAGATATAGGAGGCAATGAAAGAAAAATATCGCTTTCACGGGCCTTGGTAGATATAGGAGGCAATGATTTAATCTCTCTCTTTGCACGAGAGGTTTATCTTTAATATTTAATTAAATATAATTATTTTTAATTATTTTAATCGCCAGTAAATAACTTTAAAAATAGTTAAATCGTTTAAAATAAAGTTGTTCCTATTATCTTTCGAAACTTTGCTAATATTGACGTTTAAAGTGAAGGGTACCCCTCTTGCCCGCTTTTTTCAAATTTTGGGGTATATATACGATTCGTTTCCATTATAATAAAAGATAAAAACGCATTCGCGTGAACCGATGGTGGAAGCCGTGCCATTGGGAGGCTAGACGTTTCTCGTAACCCTAGCCGATCGCCGCGTATATCTTGAAACCAATAATAGATATAACAAGATGGGCCAAGGGCTGGGCCTTAATAGTAATTTTACACGGCTCACGTGACCCCCCGTATAGTTGATTTCCAATAAATCGTACAACTAAAAACATTTCTGAAACACAATCGTGTATCCCTTTAATTTCTAATAACGTCACATTTCAAATAATATTAATGAAACTAAATTGTGCACCCCACTAAAGTATAATTTTTAAAAACCATACGAATCAAATAATGTATTTAAACAAAATCCTGGATCCCCTAAACCAGAAATCACTATGACCGTAAAGCGTCCCCTCTATTTTACGAAACCTAACCTAACCATCCAGCATAATCTCTGATGTATCACGCGCACAAAGTGCAGTAGTTCACGAAAATTATAATCTTGTTTCCCTTCACTCAAAAAAGCCAACGTCACATTTCAAATAATATTAATGAAACTATATTGTGCACCCCACTAAAGTATAATTTTAAAAAACCATACGAATCAAATAAGGTATTTAAACAAAATCCTGGATCCCCTAAACCAGAAATCACTATGACCTTAAAGCGTCCCCTCTATTTTACGAAACCTAACCTAACCATCCAGCATAATCTCTGATGTATCACGCGCACAAAGTGCAGTAGTGCACGAAAATTATCATCTTGTTTCCCGCGAGATTTAAACTACCTTTCTTTCCTCTCTCTCCGAGCGGGATGCCCCCTCTCCCTCTTCCCCCTCTCACTAATATACCAGGCAGGCAGTTCTCTCTCTACGCGGAACTTCGTATCGCCACCGCGTACGCTAGCGATCTCTCTCTCTCATCGTAAGCGTACGTTTATCATCTTGTTTCCCGCGAGATTTAAACTACCTTTCTTTCCTCTCTCTCCGAGCGGGATGCCCCCTCTCCCTCTTCCCCCTCTCACTAATATACCAGGCAGGCAGTTCTCTCTCTACGCGGAGCTTCGTATCGCCACCGCGTACGCTAGCGATCTCTCTCTCTCATTGTAAGCGTACGTTTCGCGGACGCGACCGGTTTCCCTCTCTTATCGTAAGCGTTCGTTTCGCGGACGCGTCCGGCACAGGGACAGGGACAGGGGTTTTGGTGCCGTTTCTTAAATTTTACACGGAAAAATTCCGTGTAAAATTAAAAAAACGTCTTGGTTTGGATCAAGGCCGAAAAAATAAACGATATGTGTGAGGTTTATCATTTGACTGAAGTTTCAGATATTGCAATTGTTTTAGTTATTTTTATCCATTTAATCCTTAATCAATATTAAATTCAATCAAATGATTTTACTGTTAATCGATCCATTCCCTCTAAATTAATTGAAAAAATTACATATCTACGCTTTTTCAAGAACAATTACATTTTCCGAAAACATTTTATCATGAAATTAATTATTTTGAAGGGAGTACGTGTTGAGAAATCAACATAGAATATTTGAAATATTCTATTGACTTTCTAAAAAGAGCAAGCGAACTTTGACATAATTCGAAAGGAAAATGAAAAAATTTAATCGAAATGCTACATTTCTATTGTCGCCTCTATGAAGAAAAGATTGCATTGCACTGCAATTTCCCTCTCCGTGCTTTAGAATTTCTTGGTCAAAACTCAGTCTTCATTTGAACACCGGTTACGTATTACGCGTAATCATTTTAGCACGCTTAAAGACCATTTCGGAAAACACACAGGGGCGAGGCCACCATTGGGGTATTCTCCCTCGCACCAAGGGTCACCGCCAGACGGTGCCAAAGTTCACTAGAGGCAGGAGGCTAGTCAACTCGCTCTGCCTATAGCGGTGCTTCTAGGCGAGAGAATGAAGACCCCAATGGCGTCATCACCCTTGTGATTTAGTTTCTCTGTATGTAATTTCTAAAATGGTCTACTCACTTACAAATGTACACAAATTACACTTAGTGATCGGTCCTTCAGGCGCTAGCGAGTAACAAGCCACAACCATAATCACTCATGTAAATGAATGTTTTATAGTTTTAGGTTATTAAGGTTGGCGGGAAGTCCGGAGATTCACTAATGTGAAAAGGTTTCGAACTATATGGTATTATTGGCTGAGTGTGTTGCGACGGCTCAGATGACCCATACACTTGAACCACTAGTGCTTTTAAAAAATTTTATATTGGGAAAATAGAGGAAGGGGGGTCGGAGTAAAGTGTGACCTTCGCATAACTGGTAATGAATAATGTGTATACCCATATTATTTCCGCATGAAATGAATATAACAAGTCATTGGTACTGAGAAGTATTTCTTTTTATGTAATCTTTACCCTTACCTTTGGTTATATCAGAAGTAAGATAAGGGACTAGATGTAACGAGGTAACCAAACTCTTCACTTGGCGATGGAAGCGGCATAAAATCGTCAAATTTGTTCACTAGTGCTAGGCTCTATTACCAATGCTAGGGCACTTTAATTCTAGTCCCTTATCTTACTGCTGGTTATATTTATACCAATATCATATTTTTCCTGTGCTACAGAGAGCCACCTGCTAAACGAAACCACACAGGATAAACATTTTTGCTTTGTCTCAAAAAGACGACATTAGTTTATAAATTAGTTTGAGAAAAAAGTTCTTTATCATATTTTCTCTAACATCAGTCTTCTCAGAAACTTACTACAGATTTAAACTTTTTTGGTGCAAACTTGAAAATTTGTTAAGCCAGCAACAATTAAAACTATGTCCGTCAAGGTGCTTACAAGTTAGTGATCAACGACACGAAATCCCTTCAAAATAATTAATTTCATGATAAAATGTTTTCGGAAAATGTAATTGTTCTTGAAAAAGCGTAGATATGTAATTTTTTCAATTAATTTAGAGGGAAGGGATCGATTAACGGTAAAATCATTTGATTGAATTTAATATTGATTAAGGACTAAATGGATAAAAATAACTAAAACAATTGCAATATCTGAAACTTCAGTCAAATGATAAACCTCACACATATCGTTTGTTTTTTCGGCCTTGGTCCAAACCAAGACGTTTTTTTATAATATCTGTCACTTCAGTCTTATTGTAATTAAAATTTGAATAATTTTATTTTTCCTTTACCGTCGTACATTTGGGGTTGGTCTATTTCTAATTGCTTAAAGAAGTACTTAAGTATCGTTAATTACATTTAACTTATATTCAAAAACATTGATTTCGATAAGCAAATAATGTTGTACTTTATTTATGAAAGAAGTTTAAAACGACGGTATTTGAAATATGTAAGAAAAATGTTTGTTTCGTACACTGTATACATATACAGTGTTGTCGAGATCAGACCAACAGCTTCCTTTATGTAAAACCCCCAATACTGCCAACGGGAGATGTCATACTAAATTATACAGGGTGTAAATAAATGTTTAGAATTCATGTTTTATTGTATGTCTGAATGCAACAAAATATATTAAAGCACAGTCCTACGATTAGTCTTAGTCTCTTAGAACCTGGGTCTCAAATTGCAACCTCTAAACTGTTTGGTAAACAACTCAACGTAAATATTCAAAGTGTCTACCATTGTGGTTGAGGCACTCTTCCAGAGGATTGTCCGTGTCTTTCATTACTTGTGCAACCACTAAACTCATGACACATGGTAAGACTAATGGTATTGCCGTTAAGGCTTGATGTAGGGGGATATGATTATGCCGCTCGGCATAAAGCACTGCCTTTAGTTGAACGTTACCGCGACCTTCACCCAAAATAAACGTGCTGTCCAATTTGTCCTGGTTAGAATAGGTTGGCATTTTGCTAGGAAACGAGACTAACTACAGTAATTCTACTACTTAGCTGCGACACTGAAAGACCCTGTATATCTAAAGAGACCGGAAGTTCCTCAAAGTTGAGTTTTCAAAGATTGCCAGCTTGAGCCGGTCACGGAACGTGCCACGAGAATTTTGTTAACAGAAAGGCAGGGCGTTACGCGATTGGCCGGAAGTCCTTGTTTAAAATTATCCTTAAAATCTGAACCTAATTTGAGTTTTAAAATCATTCAGAAGTATTTCCTGAATGTTTCACTATGCAGACTGGTATTATAATTAGTAAAAGAATCGATAAAAAATCACTTTATTTTCCACTTCACCCTCCCTTTAATGTATTATAGTGATAATGTAATTAATTTTAGTGTTAAATAGGAAAAAATTTAGGCTGAAAGAACAACTCGCGTAGTTTGATCTTATTTTATTATTTCAGTTCAGGGTTATCTATAGTTACCCAAAAAACCTATTGTTTTCGATTTATTTCACGTTAAATATGGTTATTAAGTTGAAATTAACGGCTTATCTTCTTTTACTAGTGTTATTTCAGTTTATTATACGAGTTTGAACAAGAAATTCTCCCTAACTGCAAACTTTAGAGGCGTGACTGTTTGACTCTTGCGGAACAATCACTATTTTGCCCCAAAACTTTTAAATATCGCTCCTTTTCAATGGCTCTCTTTTCAAAATGGGGAAAAATGCTTTTAAATGACAATTTAATTAATCGTAAGAATTAAACAGGAAAGTGGAAGCTGGGTGAAAGATAAGTGTAGTTTTAATTTTAATTTGTTAGTTTAATTATAAGGTATCCATGAATTTACCCAAAACATTCGTATTTTGGGTTAATTTCACATTAATTATACTTGATCGAGTTTAATTTAACGGCTTATCTTGTGTAATCTAGTGTGGATTTAGTTTATAATACAAGTTTCAATAAAATATTAACTTTAATTGCAATTACCCTAAAAGTTTAATGTATGCGCTTTTGATATACAGGGTGTTTCTGAAAAGTCCATCACAAATTAAGGGGCGTGTTTATGGGACCAAACTGAGCGGAAAGTACCAAAGAACATGGGGTGTACAACATTTTGTTACGGAGATATGGCCTTCCAAACATTCGCCCCTAAAACAAGGAAATATCCAAAAATGAGGAGTAACACTTAAGACCGACTAACCAGCTTGTTTAAAATTACTAGACAATTTCAATAGCCTTTAATCGAACAATTGATTTCTACCTTTACTAATCAGAAGCGTATAAATGAGTAGAAGTATGCCTACGGTGGTAATGTAAAATTAATCCCAAGTGACATGATGTTTCAAGATCTTCCCAGCACCAAGTAAAATGGTTCTGATTGAAGGGACTTTTATTAGCACAGCGTAAACAACGTTATTTTCAGGAATTAGTCCAAATGTCCACGGGCGGCATTACAAAAACGAGGCAGTCTTTCGAATGATACTTGGACATGTTGGAAGATCCCTGGCTTGTTCCTGTTATCTCAAACCGTAAAAAGCTACGCAAATCTTCATCATCACGGACAACACTCTTGTACGTTAGGTATGACCTTGAGAAAACCTAAAAGGACATCTCGAATGTATTTGAAAAACCCATCTCCAATTAAGGGGCGTGTTGTTTGTTTCCAACAGAGTAAACTCGCCCAGAGAACAATTACAATGCAGAGCCACGTTTCGGCGTTAATGGCCCACAAAGGTGGTCCCAAACAAAAGAACAAACTTTAATTTGTTTCGTTCAGTAAGTGTTTCATGTGTCATAGATAAAACGCCATGATTAATGCACAAAGAAAATGTTATTGACAAGTTTTCGGACCGCGATGCTGAAATGTGGTGGTGCACCATCGTGCATGAACCACATTCTGTTTATTAAACCTAAGGGTACGTCTTCGAGTAGTTCTGGTAAATCGTCCCGTAAGAACTACAAGTAAGCCACACCGTTTAACCTGGGCTCTAGGAAATATGGCCCAATTAAATTGTCACCCACAATACTACACCACACGTTTAAGCTGAATTGTACTTTGTGAATTCTAACGCAAGTTGCGTGTGGTTTTTTCTTAATCAGCAAACCAATTGGCGGCTGCTTGTTTTTGGATCGTCCTCGAAAATAGTGAGAACTTCGCCTATTCTTAAAAAACAGAGCACTAAAACAGAGCACTATGTTTTTTAAGAAAGGAATAAAAGAGGTTTCACGTACATGTGTTTGTTTTATTAAACTCATAATTCAACGAAGTCTGTTACAATGCCTTTCTTCACAAATGCCGAATATGCGGATATGCACCTAATGTATGGACTAGCCGAGGGGAATGCCGCTGCAGCTGTACGCTTGTATCAGGAAAGATTTCCGCAGAGGCGACTACCAAATCGACTGACGTTCGAGGCTGTGGACAGACGTTTGAGGCAAGATGGACGAATCCAACCGGCTGGACCTCAACCTAGAGCGAGAGCCATCCCAGAGGCCGTAGAAGACGAAGTTCTCACCATTTTCGAGGACGAGCCTGAATCAAGTACCCGCCAAGTTGGTCGCCGATTAGGCGTAAACCACACGCTCGTGTGGAAAATCCTCAGAAGCCACCGGTTTCATCCTTTCCATGTTCAAAAAGTTCAAGGTTTGAATCCAGCGGACTACCCACGACGCACGGCGTTTTGTCAGTGGTTTCTGGCTAAAGTAAACGATATCGATTTCCCACGGGATTTGTTGGTTACTGACGAAGCTAACTTTTCACGGGATGGTATTATTAACTTACATAATAAACATCAATGGTCCCAGCTAAACCCCCACGCAACTTGCGTTAGAAGTCACCAAGTACAATTCAGTTTAAACGTGTGGTGTGGTATTGTGGGTGACAATTTAATTGGGCCATATTTCCTAGAGCCCAGGTTAAACGGTGTGGCTTACTTGCAGTTCTTACGGGACGATTTACCGGAACTACTCGAAGACGTACCCTTAGGTTTGGTAAACAGAATGTGGTTCATGCACGATGGTGCACCACCACATTTCAGCATCGCGGTCCGAAATTATCTTAACGCGACCTTCCCTTTGCGGTGGTTAGGTCGAGGTGGACCTGTGGAGTGGCCTGCTCGATCACCCGATCTGAACCCTTGTGATTTCTTTCTTTGGGGCCACCTGAAAGACTTAGTTTATCAGACTGAAGTGCCCGATGTTGAAGAGCTACGTCGACGAATAATTCACGGCTGTCAAACAATTCGCGAAACTCCAGGCATTTTTCAACGTGTAAGGGTAAGACGTGCTAATGTGTGCCTTAACGCGGGTGGTGAACACTTTGAACAATTTTTGTAACTAGTTGCAATTAAATGTTAAAACTTGTCAATAAATTCATTTTCTTCGTGCATTAATCATGGCGTTTTATCTATGACACATGAAACACTTACTGAACGAAACAAATTAAAGTTTGTTCTTGTTTTTGGGACCACCTTTGTGGGCCATTAACGCCGAAACGTGGCTCTGCATTGTAATTGTTCTCTGGGCGAGTTTACTCTGTTGGAAACAAACAACACGCCCCTTAATTGGAGATGGGTTTTTCAAATACATTCGAGATGTCCTTTTAGGTTTTCTCAAGGTCATACCTAACGTACAAGAGTGTTGTCCGTGATGATGAAGATTTGCGTAGCTTTTTACGGTTTGAGATAACAGGAACAAGCCAGGGATCTTCCAACATGTCCAAGTATCATTCGAAAGACTGCCTCGTTTTTGTAATGCCGCCCGTGGACATTTGGACTAATTCCTGAAAATAACGTTGTTTACGCTGTGCTAATAAAAGTCCCTTCAATCAGAACCATTTTACTTGGTGCTGGGAAGATCTTGAAACATCATGTCACTTGGGATTAATTTTACATTACCACCGTAGGCATACTTCTACTCATTTATACGCTTCTGATTAGTAAAGGTAGAAATCAATTGTTCGATTAAAGGCTATTGAAATTGTCTAGTAATTTTAAACAAGCTGGTTAGTCGGTCTTAAGTGTTACTCCTCATTTTTGGATATTTCCTTGTTTTAGGGGCGAATGTTTGGAAGGCCATATCTCCGTAACAAAATGTTGTACACCCCATGTTCTTTGGTACTTTCCGCTCAGTTTGGTCCCATAAACACGCCCCTTAATTTGTGATGGACTTTTCAGAAACACCCTGTATTTTAATGATCATTTAAATTAATTTGAAAGTGAAATAGGAAACTACTGTGGCTGTACGAAAAACTTGTGAGGTTTTAATCTTAATTTGAGCGTGGTTCGTGAGAGTGGATTAAGCTTAAAATTTATTTGAATTTTTTACCCTAATTGATATGTTTAGTGAAGTTTAATATTTTTGCCATATATTCCAGAGCTGTGCTAATTAGCTGACAACTAATTGAATTAAAATTAGCAATTAGGGAAATATGGATGAGCTAATTAATTAGCAAATTAGCAATTAGGGAAATATTTATGAACTAATTAATTAGCCAATTAGCAATTAGACATAGAAACTAATTCAATTCAATTAGAAATTAGACATTTATTTATCAAACTAATTAATTAGAATTACTATTTTCTAATTAAGGTAAAAAAGAAACCATAAGTAAACATAAAAGTTTAAAAGTGCCCATGGTTTTAGTACTTTGGTAATGCCAAGTTTAATGTTTTAATGCCATTGAAAAACGGGTACGGAAGGCATGAATTATTCTCGAAAAATGAGACAAGCCTCGAGCCTTCCGTCATGTTAAAATTTTTCTCATTTCTTCATTTTCTTGCCACAGTTCCTATAATTAGTGCTGTGCGAGTACTCGATAAGACTCGAGTACTCGATAAGAGATTTTCTGAGACTCGAAAAAGTTTCGAGCATCAAACCAAGGCTCGATAAATACTCGAACCTGCTTTTGGAAAGCCTTCAACTCTGAAAATAGGATGTAGTAGCTATAAAAATCTACAAGAAAGTCACGCTTATTGGTTAACAGACACACATTAGTGCTCATTTGGGACGTTAGATCATAATGCCAGTGCAATGTAGTAGGGTATTAGCTCCTAGCTGGTAAAATAGTGGAAGTAAAAGTAATGAAATACAGTTAAAGGCGCGTTTACTATTATTATTTTATTAATTAATTTATTTTTTTTTTAAGTTTAGTTTAGTAATTTTCGTTTGGAACTTTGCGCGAAGTATAACAATGGCTAGAAGTGACTTCGGTGAGGAATGAGATTCCGAAGAAGATATTAATGAGGAATTCAGTTAGATAAATTAAAAAGGAAGAAGACTAATACCGTCTGGGAATTGTTTGAAGTAGTTGTCGATGATCAAAATTACACCAAGTGTCTATTATGAGAGCAATAAATTAACAGAAAGTGTGAAAATACTAGAAAATCAATTCCAAATTGCTCGATAAATACTCGAAACAAATTTTCCAACTACTCGATACTCGATTCGAGTACTCGAGACTCGGCTCGATACTCGATAAGGGAAAATTTCAATACTAGAGACTCGACTCGAAACCGAAAATTCAAGGCTCGCACAGCCCTACCTATATTGGACTCCTGAGTAGTAAATACATGCGCACTGCTATTAATTCGAGTAGGTAAAACAATCGAAATTTCGAAATGGGACAGTTGCGAACTACGAAATTTTCTACTAGTACTAGTACTATTCTCTCATATTTGAGGAGCTGAAAAATTTAGAGTAGCACTAAGGTTTCCTCATTGATATAATAAGGCTTTTTCATATTCAAATAGATGAATCAAGAGCTAATTCCTCGATTTTTTTACAACAAATTGGCGTAAAAGATTAATTGAAAATCCAATTGGCGAATTAGTTAATCCTAAATCTAATTAAATTTTAATTAGAATATTGCCTTTCCGATTCATACTAATTAATTAGAATTACTTCTCAATTAGCACTAAGGTAATTAAAATTCAATTACCATTTTCAATTAGTAAATGTTGCTAATTAATTAGAAATTAAATTAGCTAACTAATTAATTAGCACAGCTCTGAAATATTCATCATTATGGTACCCTAAACTTTTGAATTTCGCGGCAATTAATGTACTTTAAAGATAGTTTAAATTAACTTAAGTGTGAAATAGAAAATATTGGGCTCTACCAATGGCTTGGGTAGTTTTAATCATAATTAAACAGTTTATTTAAAAGTTATTTGAGCTTTTATCCAAAAATGTATATTTTGGTTTAATTTCACGTTAATTATATTAAATTGTGTTAAAATTAACGTAGGATTGTGTTTTGGCAGTGTACATTTAGGTTATAAAATGAGTTTAAATGTATGCATCACCTTAATTACAATTTTTAGTGGAGTTTTCGATTCTCATTTTACGCTAAACTTTTGAATTTCGCGCCTATTAAGGTACTTTGGAGATAATTTAAATTAGCTTAAGTGTGAAAGAGAAAACATGGGGCTTTACTAACGGCTTGGGAAGATACAATCGTAATCAAGAACATCATTTAAGAGTTATCGGAGTTTTCATCCAAAAAATGTATATTTGGGGTTTAATTTCACGTTAATTATACTTAATTACGTTGAAATTAACTTGTCGTCAGTGCTCATTAAGCTTATTAAATGACTTTCAACAATTAATTCACCTTAATTCTAATGTTTAGAGGAGTTTTTGATTATTTCCAACACATCGCGTTCAATTTTTATCTTGTGCTAGGTTTGTGGTAAAGATTATCTGTACAATATGTTAATGAATGATGTTATTCTATAGTTTAGCTTGAATAGAGTAATTTCGGTTGAGAGGGGGAGTGAACTGTGTATCCCCTACGTTAAGGGCAACTTTGTACTAGAGAATACTATTTGCCCCCGGAAGGGAATGGGAGGGGGGATATCACTAAGGTAAGAGATAGAGGGTTATGACGTTGCCGTATATAGGAAAGAATTTACTCTATACCAGTAATTAAATCAAATACCTATACAATTCATAGCAATTTAAACCAATAAACAAACGGCAATGTGGACTGTGGAAATAGCAAACAACGTAGCCCTCCGTTTCTAACGTGGTTACGTTATGAGAATCTGTGATGTAAACCTGAAAATTATTTCACTAATGAAATTATATAACGACACTGTCTTCCTGCATTAACCAGTACCACTGTTACTTATGAATTAAACAATCCACTGTTGGTAACAAATAGTTTATAAAATAATAACGTAACATCACTGTATGACTGACTCAATAGGATCAAAATTGTTTTAACGAATAATCTGGTCCTCAACATTGGTTTAGTTTCAGGAATTATATCACACACCTTCACAATTAGTAGCATTTTAGTGAGATTAACAAATAATGAAACCGTGTATACCTGTCCTCAAATGAGAATGTTGAATTAAAAGCACTAACGAAAACACCACTCTTTTAACCGCCGTAGGGAAAACACATTGAGCATTTTGTCATCTTTCCTGTAATATTTTGAAGTTGAATTCTTCACAGGTGAAAACACTACCGTTGATTTCTAAACCATAATAACTTGGATAGATTTGCCATTTTTTACTTAAAACTAGAAGCGCCAACAAACAGTCATGATGAATACAGTATTAAGTTACGTTACGTAGCGTAAAACCTAGGCCCTAGGGTTAGGATTTGTAGCATGAATCGAAGCAGACTGCGTATTTTTGTAATTCCAATCCAAAACAGTGCTGGAAATAAACTTTCTTATAATCTTTAAAAGGAAAGACACTATATTACATAGACAAACTAAAACTTAAGCCTTGGCCGTAAAGAACGTCGAAAAGCTTACTTTAAATGATATAAAAACCTCTATTAACTGTAATTATTTACCTGAGTTATTTATCTAGACGAAAATTCGACCTGATAACGACGTATTTCTTATTAAGGGTGTTATAGTTAATTAGAAAATACATATAAAGGTGCTCAAGCTCGGATGAAATACCAAAGTAATTTGTTAGCGTCTACTGCTAAGAAATTAGGAAAATCAGCAAGAAATCCAACATTTGAAATTTGTCAACGTAACTTGTTAGCACCCACAAACCTAGGCCCTTCTAGTTGTCAACGAGAACGAAATGAAGAAATAGGTTTAAGCGCGCTATAAGGTTAGGCTGACATCTGACCCAAAAGTAATTTTTTGACGTACTATCTTAATTAGTTAAATTACAAAAATTAGAATTCATTAATTAAAAATTGAAACAGGTAAGTTTCTCATTTAAGAAGTGCTTGTTAATTTAGAAGTATTCCGAAAACTAACTTCGCTATAGTTTTTCCGTATGGCCTGTCTCAATTGCCTTAAAAAACCGAAAATTTTTTAATGCTTTTTCTATGGGACGCTAACCCTAAAAACTGTGAATTTTCTTTTAACATTACGGAAGGGTGTCATGTCATATCTACAAGGGCCTACCGGCCCTGTAGAATAAAAACGCATTCGCGTGAACCGATAGTGGAAGCCCTGCCATTGGGAGGCTAGACGTTTCTCGTAACCCTAGCCGATCGCCGCGTATATCTTGAAATCAAACGATGACGAAGGAAAAGAAGTCAGAATGGACTGACTGGCGTCCATGTGGAATGGACAAAGACCTGAAGATGGTGGTGCATAGAAGCTGGTGTCAATGTGGAATTGACGAAGAACAGAAGAAGCTGGTGTCAATGTGGAATTGACGAAGAACAGAAGAAGCTGGTGTCAAGGTGAAATTGACGAAGAACAGAAGATGTTGGTGCATAGAAGCTGGTGTCAAGGTGAAATTGACGAAGAACAGAAGATGGTGGTGCTTGGAAGCTTGCAAGAACAGACTAGTATCCACGTGGAGTGGACGAAAACCAAAGCTGGTGGTGTTGGAACTCAAGTAGAATAGCCGGAGGAGACAAACCCAAATTTCCGTGAACTGTCATTGCAGTCCGGAAATTGGGAACACCTTTGCTCCGATAAGCAAACTGCGAACGCGGTCACGTGGGGCGTGACAGACACACACACACGTACGTCCAGTGTAATACCTCTCCTGGACTACGTCACACGGAGAGGTAAAAGTTAAAATAAATTGCAAGAAAACAAGCTGCCCCAGCAGAAAGGACACTCGTGCGGGATATGTAAGATAATAAAAAAGTGAAAAAATAGGGGCTAAAAAAGCAAGCATGAGGTGAAAATTTCTTTACTAGACACCATAACTTCAGTTTTGAGCGAAATAAATATTAGCTTAACAGTAGAACACGTAGCAGACAGCGTAAGTCTTCAGAAGGAATGTTATTTCCCATCACCATCCTTAAACCACCGCACCATCGTGCGACACCATCACTAAACCACCACACCATCGCCGGCTTGGGAGGAGGCGGAGTCTATTTATCCTTTATTCTGTCTTCAACTAGAGTTCGTTCTGGTGGAGTCACCAAATAAGTGTTTACTTAAAAACTCGAAATCGGAGTGATGGGGATGAAAAGCCCCAAACACACGGTATTCCTGTCGCCTTGTATTGCCAAAGCTATGCTAGAGAGACCTTGAAAACCGGGATTAATACTCGTGCGAGGGGGGATTCTCCCCCGCACGAGTAAAAAGCGAACCTTGCTTGGGTAATATCTGCTTTCTGGGTTCGTTGTTATATACCAAGGGTACGTTCAGTAACGAAAATCTCAAGGAAATCGCTGTTTTCTTGATGTTTGGTTGATGGGCTCAAGACGTCACAGTGACGTAAAAGGTTGTTGTACGGAAAAGTAACATTTTGAAGTTAGCGCTGTTTTCGAAACTGGAGTTGGGGAAACGTCTTACTGGCCCTCAAAACGTTACGAAGCGCAAATGGCTCTATTAAATTATTAACGAGCTCGCAAATGATGAAATTGTTTAAGAAAATTATGTCTATTTGAATGGTAGAAGTAGTTTTGTAAAGCAAACTAATACAATTACTGTAGCAATAGCATTATTGGAATTTAATTTTTAAATCTCGCGCCAACTTTTCGTCTGTCAAATGTTCAACAGTCAAGCGCTACGTCACGCCATCAAAAAACCATATCGATTAGATGGTTTTTTTGATGAGCAAGCGCTGAGAATCATGACGTCAAAACCGGAAGCACGAAAAAGCGTACAGTGGGGAAAATCTGGCATCGCTTAGTAAGCGCTGTCATCAAAGAGGGTTACTGAACGTACCTCAAATGTTCATGACAGCGTTTGCCTAAGTTCCCTACGCAACGTTAAACAAGTTGGGAAACCAAAATAAACCTCTCCGAGCCGATACGAATTTACTTTCTAAACACAGGTCCACCAGCCAAGGAGAAAAACCGGAAATACGTAGTTCAAATTGGCGAAATATTGCCAAAGTCTTTAGCAAAGGCTTAAGCGTTTAACAAATTCCTTTGTATCCCCAATAATTCTAATGAGGACCTAAAATGTATCACTGAAGGGTTCATTTAACTTTCGGCTCACTCTGAACCGTTAACACCTCCTATAAAAGGAGGCGAAGAAGGTCATTTCTAGTTTAAATCTAGGGTATCTTATTTCACAGACCCTATCGTTTCAACACATGTGTATAGATGGAGAATTAACATCCATATTATCTAATGAATACAAAAAATGCGTTTACGCTATATATAAATGTAGTAAAGCTGAATTAAAAAGTAAACACCAAATTTGAAATGTTAATATCAAAAGATGTTCTTGGAATATTAAGGTGAAACAGAGCTTTATAGCTACACAAATACTTAAAGAATCGTAATGCCGAAAAATATTTAAAATATTTCCATTTAATATTCTGCGAAAAGGAAATGTTATCGTTTTGTAAGAGATCTTATGATCCTACTCGCTTTATATTAACTTTAATGTGCGTGTAGTGTTTCGATTCGGATGCAATCTTCATTACTCGTTCTATATAAACTCTCACTTGTTTCATTACATAGAAATATGTTTATCTTAAATAATTAATTAAATATAAATGATATTAATTATTTTAATCGCCAGCAAATAACTTTAAAAATAGTTAAATCGTTTAAAATAAAGTTGTTCATATTATCTTTCGAAACTTTGCTAATATTGACGTTTAAAGTGAAGGGTACCCCTCTTGCCCGTTTTTTTCAAATTTTGGGGTATATATACGATTCGTTTCCATTATAATAATAGATAAAAACGCATTCGCGTGAACCTTTGGTGGAAGCCCTGCCATTGGGAGGCTAGACGTTTCTCGTAACCCTAGCTGATCGCCGCGTATATCTTAAAACCAAATAATAGATAATAACGCATTTGCGTGAACCGATGGTGAAAGCCCTGCCATTGGGAGGCTAGACGTTTCTCGTTACCCTAGCCGATTGCCGCGTATATCTTGAAACCAAACGATGAGGGTGGAAAAGAAGCCAGAATGTACTGACTGGCGTCCATGTGGAATGGACAAAAGAGCTGAAGATGGTGGTGCGTTGAAGCTGGTGTCAATGTGGAATTGACGAAGAACAGAAGATGGTGGTGCATAGAAGCTGGTGTCAATGTGGAATTGACGAAGAACAGAAGATGGTGGTGCATAGAAGCTGGTGTCAATGTGGGATTGAAGAAGAACAGAAGATGGTGGTGCTTACGAGCCAGCAAGTACAGGCTAGTGTCCATGTGGGATGGACAAAGACTAGCAGATTGTGGTCCTTAGAAGCCAGTTAGTAAAGACTGGTGTTGGTAGATGAATGGCCAAATTTCCGTGAACCGCGAACGCGTTCCGGAAATCGGGTATTTGTTTGCTCCGATTTGTAAACTGCGAACGCGGCCACGTGGGGTCTGACAGACACACACACACACACACACACAGACAGACACGGCCGGTGTAATACCTCTCCGTGACATACGTCACTCGGAGAGGTAAAAACGTATCTCAGCTTATGGACCGCAATAAACCGATGTTAACATTGATTTGTAATTATATTATGTTGATGAATTTTAGGATGGAATTCGAAGGGAACTATGTTGAGTCAAAGGACTTTCTTAAAATGTACGATGAGCCAAATATTTTTAAAGTATGTGATTTTACGGCTAATATTAAGAGATCGCATAAAATAAAAGTACAAATATTTTAACTCGTATGACGGTTCTAGAAATCTCATATTTTGCCGATAACAATGTCAAGCTCATTTTTCCGCAGTCGATTGGACCATTTCACTCAGTCTCCGCCCGTTAAAATAAGCAACCTGATTATCGTGTCCAGCCCCCAAGTGACAGTCAAGTCCACTTCCTGGTCCTTCTTAAATATGGAAACCGAAGTAAAATTTTCTCAATAACAATTTACTTGATACCTATTTGATTAAGTTTTTCTTCTTGATTCATTCAGGTGCTGATTTTATTAGTGTTAACGTTGGTCCTTCTGTCAATTTTGCTCGTCATTCACTCCATCGTAACCAACAAATACAAATCGGTGCCCAACAAGAAAGTTGCCAAGAAAGTGGCCGAAGAAACCCTGGAAAATGTGTGGGAAAACGCGTCACTCTTGTGCGCCGAACGTAAGCAATTATAGGCCATCCCTATAAAATTTAAAAGTAATTCAAATTCGTACAGTAGATAAAATTAATCCCCTTAATTACGAAAGATGGTCGGCGCTTTAATCAGACATAAAAGAATATAGGATAATTATGTTTTGTAGCGATTCCTGCTGTTCTGCCGCACATTACTTGCCGTCTGCTCGCTTCGTCGTGGCTTATCGGAGTGACTTTCATTCTGTTCTTCTTGGGTTGTCACTTGCGTACGGACTTCTCGACGGAAAGCTACAACTGCATCGACACTCTTTCGGACTTGATCAAATCGGGAATTGAGCCTGCGTTTATAAACCCAGACGATTTCACATATATTAAAGATTTGGTGAATAATCTTGTTACTAATAAGTCCACTATTATTCTGACGTCATTGGTTTATATCAGGCGGCCCGGGACCCAGTTGTTAAGGAATGGCTAGACTCATTCGATGAGAAGAAACGGCCCAATTATGTCGAAGCATCATCAGTGGCATCATTGATCCAAGCGTTCAATATTATTTTTTCGGGGGAAAAAGCGCTAATTGTAGAAGCAGACTTCATGATTCAGCTGATGAGATATTTCCTGCAATATCCTGGGATAGAAGAATTCATGGTGAGAAACGGAGGATTTTACTTTTCACGACAAGTTCTTAAATTCGACTACAAACACATCATTTTCAACGCCTCTTGGATCAGAAGCACACCACAATTGAACAAACAATTGATGTCAGTACCAATTTTTTCATACAAAAATTAAAAGCCTTAAGGCCTTTTTTATTTCAGGGTGGAACCGATGTTTGAAAAGCAAGTTTTCAAGTATCAGGAACAAGCGAGAGATTACTTTGCTGAACAGTTCATGTGGAAGAAACCATTGAAAAGCACTGAAGCCTCGGACCTGAGTAGCGTCAGTGTTCCTTTCTACTTTCTTCTCATGCTGTTGTCAGGAACAGTAGCCGTTGTCATTACCGAAATAATCTTCTACTAACTCCCTGAAAGGGAGGGTGAAGTAGAAAATGAAGCGATATTTTATCGATTCTTCTACTAATTATAAGACCAGTCTGCCTAGTCAAACATTCAGGAAATACTTCCGAATGATTTTAAAATTTAAATTAGGTTCAGATTTTAAGGATAATTTTAAAGAAGGTCCTCCGACCAATTTCGTAACACCCTGCCTTTTTATTAACAAAATTCTCGTGGCACGTTCCGTGTTGAATGAAATTTATCACGAGATTTGATAAAATTCGCGCGCGAAGTGATAATCGTGGCGCGAGACACGGAGCACGTGCCACGAGAATTTTGCTTACAAAAAGGCAGGGCGTTACGCGATTGGTCGGAGGGCCTTCTTTAAAATTATCCTTAAAATCTGAACCTAATTTAAATTTTAAAATCATTCGGAAGTATTTCCTGAATGTTTCACTATGCAAACTGGCCTTATAATTAGTAGAAGAATCGATTAAAAATCACGTTATTTTCTTCTTCACCCTTCCGTTAATCGCTAAACATTAAATAGGTTAGAAACTTAGAACATGAAATGGAATTACAATTTCTTTCGAAACGAAATCACTGGTTGTTACGTAATTTTAAATACACTCTTTCACATATAGGGGATAATTATTTAGGATATGAATGTGATTAGATATTATAAACAGTCATTAAAAATATATAGTAAAATTGTTAGTCGCAAAACATGCATGTTCTTGCAGAGTTTTAAATGTCTAGGAAAACCTGGAAAATGCGTGGAAATTGTAATTGTGCATATATGAAGAATTCCTCATTCATGCATTGATGTAGCATTCACATACTAAATTAGGCAATCATGTATAGTGTTATGCCGTGCATAGAGATCAGAAAAACGTGGTAAAAGCGTTACATAATTTTAAGGGTTATCGTCTCAAGTTCTCAACGCGGCATTTTTAGTTTTTTTTCTAATTATGTGCACAATATTGTTCATGTTATACTCCAAAATAAATCATGATGTTGAATGCCCAATTTTTAGAAAAAAACAACCTAAAAACTTTATTGGACAAATCTATTGATTAAATCCACACGATTTATTCAATTATATTGAATATATATTTTTGTCACAATAAAAAGTTGATGTGTAGTCCATAGACAGGGTACAATTTTATTGCCCAAACATTACATATAAAGCGTCAAATTCACAGACTTTTATGTGATTCGAATGCGTAATTTGTTCAATTAATTGATTAACATTATGAGCAGTAAAAAACCCACTCAATATATATGTTCAGTTTTTTAAGCAAATACTTTCCGCCAGTTCACTGGCATATCAGTTGAATGAGAATTCAGTCCAATCGTAATTCTGTTCACATGGAGGATACCGAAATGATTGATTATTGAATTTGTTCTAAATTTGTCATAAGAAAATTATATTTTCTTTTTCATGTCTAAAATTTTTATCATTATTAAAAAAGAGTCAATTAAGATAGATGCATACCAAGCTAAATTACGAAAAATTATTTTTCACACGAGTCAAGGAAGTTACAGATATTGCATTTTTCTCAAAAAGTTGAAAGATTAAATTGTAATATTGGCTTGAAAGCATTCAATAAAACCTGACCAGGGATAGATTTAATTTTAGAAGTAGGAATGGAGAACGGTTAGTATTTACTTCAGTCTGACTCCTAGCCCAGTATGGAGCCCTTCCCTCCAACACGTAAATTATTTTATTGGCTCACTTAAACTACGTTTTGATGACGTTGCTGACGGGGACGACGAAAAATACGTAGTTCCTTTATACCTCTGTCGCTATGACCCACCTCTTCTTTCATACCCCTCCGTCCCGTGGAAGGGGGTCCGGGACTTTGACAAGCGCCCACATTACTCTGCTCTCCATTCCTACTTCTAAAATTAAATCTATCCCTGGTTACAGATATTGCATTTTTCTGAAAAGGTTGAAATACTAAGGTCTGAAACACTAAAGATAAGGCCTGATGACGGCTCTAATGTATAAGGAAGGTTTTTGGATTGGTTTTAATTTTTTTCGTATTAAGTTTATTGTTTTGAAATTTTTCTACTAAACTAAAATCCGGGCCCTTAATATGTGGTAAAAATTTCAAGATGATCCATCCAATAGTTTATTTTATAAAGCATAAAGTTGCTAAGGGTGGTTTTCATTTCCATAAAATTAATCACAGATTTGGCGAAAAACTAGAGAATCTCCATAGAAATAACATGGGAAATTTTCCAAACTTACCCATTTTGTAACTACCCTTACAAAAATAACTATACGTTTGATAGATTTGAAAACGGTCTTAAATGAAAGCCTCATTTTTAAAGTGGGCGCCAATTTTTGTTTCATTAAGAAAAACAAAGTTTAAGTATTGTTTTTAATAGTTTTAAGTACCTGCTCTGAATTACGTGGTTTACCTTTAAACTGTGGAACTTAAGACTTTCTTGCTTGGGTTAAGTAATAAAGAAAGTCATTCTAGGACTTACGTCGTTTAACTGCGGATAATCAAATTGGTAGGGCAATTAGCTAGCTTAATTGTCATTATAAATTTTGCGCGTCCAACTAATTTAGTTGCAAAGTACAGATTAAACTCAAGGCCCGTTCACATTACCCAACTTTAGTCATCTGACAAAGCCGATCTGACCAGTCAGGCCAGATTGTCAGGCAATATGAATGTTTCCCCCAACCGTACTATTGTCAGGTTCAAGCTCGGATTTTAATCGGGTAGGTATTCGATTGGAGTCGGGTCGGGGCCGGGTCGGGCCGACTAAAGTCAGAGAGGAAGCAAACCAATCACAATAAGCCTTGGCTATTACGTCATGGGACACGTGCTGGTTTTCTTTCAGCTCGAGAGAGAGAGAACCAAGAGTATCGGCCATTATTTAATTGTCCATGAAAGCCTGAAAAATTATTTCGGGCCTTGGCCATTTTTTAACATGGGTTAAGTATTACGTTTTGATGGTTGTTCCTCATTGAATATTAACAGAAGTAATATAAGAAGCTTCCCTACTATATTACTTCCGATGTTATTGACCTTTATTATGCTCTAAACTGCAGAAATTTAGTGGGAATAGTTTTGATGCGCGTAAAGTAGTCAAATTTTTTCAAGATATGAGTTCATTTTTAATCCAAAACAAATCACTTTTATTATTATGTACCGCTTTTTACGCCCTCTTATTTCAAAGGTAGTCGGCCCGACTGGTTGGGTGGTGTGAACGAGTGACCTGACTAGACTAAATTGGGTGACAAGTCGGCCTGACAAGTCTATGGTTTGTCAGCTGACTAAAGTTGGGTAATGTGAACGGGCCTTCAGTCCTAGTTGTTTGTTTTGTTTAGTAATTTCACCCAATCTAATTTGTCCCGATCAGAAGAATTTAACCTAAATCATATATTCCTGATTCACCCAAATGTATTTCTCCCAATTCCCGTTTGCCACAAAAGGCGATAACACAGGAATTTGGCACAAATAACATACCCGTTTTATTAATTCGTATTTTCCATTAAAAAAGCAATATTTTAAAATTAGTATATAAGAGACTGTTGATCAGTGTAATTTATTAAATATGGTAGTCGAATGGCTGAAAACTTCGAAAGGAAAATATTCCCCAGTAATTCTGAGTTAGGGTTAGGTAGGTTAGGTTTGGTTATGTTAGGTTAATAATATTTTATAAATCATTTAACTACGGTACGCCTTTTCCAAAATATTGATGTTTAGCTTCATTGACTTCTCAAATAATATGCCTTTTCCAAAACATTACTGATATGTTAGGTTAGGTTTGGTTTTGTTAAGTTAAGTTAATTATATTTTAAAAATCATTTAACAATGCTACGCCTTTTCCAAAATATTGATCTTTAGCTTCATTGACTTCTCAAGTAATATGCCTTTTCCAAAACATTACTGTTATGTTATGTTAGTAATATTTTATAAATCATTTAACTAGGGTAAGCCTTTTCCAAAATATTGAAGTTTAGCTTCATTGACTTCTCAAATAATATGCCTTTTCCAAAACATTGCTGTTATGTTAGGTTAGGTTTGGTTTGGTTAAGTTTGGTTAGTAATATCAGGAGTTCATAATAACCGCCCTTCGGAGGGGAAGTATGAAACTGGCCATAGAGCTAATGGTAAAAATCGCGAACAACAAGATTCTGTCGTTGCGCATAGAATGGATTAGCCTGTTTATGGACATACAACCTTACAGTATATCGTAGTGGTATCTATGCTCCTTGGTTTTCGTTCCAAAACTTACGTTGGCTGGGACTTCCGTCGAAAAGAAAAAGGGCGATATGGTGGACGTATAAACACGTTGCAATTCTTATATTAAAGATACTGGAACCTATAATCAAAGAAGATCGATTAACAACGAAGGTCTGGGTGCACGGCAGTGCACCCGCCAAGTTGTCGTGCACTACCAGCAATCCTTTACCCGAAACATTTCAGCCTCATTTTGACCCCCTCTTAACTCGGTACTGGGGAATAGTACACCACTCATATTTGCACCTCAAGGGCACAGTGTTAATCCTAGGAAGTCCTCCAACTTCCAGCTTTCTCACTCATTTGGTTTCTGTGATAATCCTATGTGAAAATGACACATTATGAGACTGGCTGACTGACTGACACATCATCAAAACCTCTAGGGCATTTCCGGTGGTGCTAGAATGATAAAATTTGGCATACTTGTACCACTAAGCATACAAGCAAAGGGAAAAGTCCCAAAAGCGGGAGTTTCCCCCTTTTAGCCCCTGAAATGGGGGTTTAAAATTAGAGTCATCATCTAAACCTCTAGGGCACTTCCGGTGTTGCGGGAATGATAAAATTTGGCATACAAGTAGGACTTAGCATACAAAGAAAGGGAAAAGTCCCAAAAGCGGGAGTTTTCCCCTTTTAGCTCCTGAAATGGGGGTTTAGAATTAGAGTCATCATCTAAACCTTTAGGGCACTTCCGGTGTTGCGGGAATGATAAAATTTGGCATACAAGTAGAACCTAGCATACAAAGAAAGGAAAAAGTCCCAAAAGCGGGAATTTTCCCCTGTTAGCCCCTGAAATGGGGGTTTTATAATTTATTTCCCCTCGTAATAGGACATTATAATTTAATTTTTTCGTCTTTTAATATTAATATTTTTTACTAATATGATTCTTTCGTATTATTGCAAAATTTATGTGTTTTATATAATGTTTTAGTAATTAAATTTTTTACTCATTTCCTTTTCATTTCGTCTGAAATGGTTCTAAGCGTGTTTTGATTCATTTAGTTTTTCTTAAATCTATTCTGTTGATTAAAAGTGTTACTTGCCACAATATTGTGTTCTTCGAATAGAAATACGGTTAACAATTATCACAGCCTGAGAAAAAAAAGAAAGTTGAATGCAAAAAAGTTGAAAAAGGCAAAGCCAAGTAAAACTCTTGGAAAGAACAAATAAAAATCTAAAAGTACAAATGTTTATTTCACTTCATAATCCTATCTACAAGAACATGCACGTACAAAAAGAAGTGAAATCTCACCAAAAACATCTCTGTAAAAATATGCCAAGTTGTTTGCCCGTAAAAAGAAGTGAGATCTAAAATACGGCCAAGTTATTATCTCCAGGTGAACCAACATTTTATTCGACTTAAAGGGATAGAATCGATCTTTTGACTACTAATGAAAAGCTTTCATTTTTTTAAATCAGATAGAACCTAAAATTACGTTTTCAAAAATATATAGATATTGATAGTTTTAATAACTTAACTATTTTTAATTAATTTTTAAAAGTATTAGTTTTCGGGGCCGCTCCGATCACTGCTCCCTCTACAGGCGTTTGCAAAAACACGAGCGAAAAAACTAAATTACTCCCGCGACTTTCCTCTCGCTCGGAGGTACAGTAGATTTACTCCTAAAAGTAGTTTTCATACTATTCTGCATTTTCGCCAAATTAATATAACTCATTTCGATACGGGGATGCTTTGAAAGTTATAAAGGAAGGTAAATAGTTTCACTGTAATTTTGGTGTTCATAGTAATAGTTTTACTATGTTTATTTACAATTAAAAATATGTTAAAGCTTAGATTAGGGCCATTAGGCTAAAATATGGCCATACCATTATTATACATGGAAGCTAAGCCTTTGCCAAAATAGCGCAAGAATGTGGTGTTTTGGACATTACCTGTAACAATTTTGACAAATCTCTATCATCCTTACACTACAACGTAACCGAAAGTTAAGAGAACAAAGGATAATAAACATGAAAAATCAGAATTATGTTTACAAAGGTCTTCTCAAATATGCGCCGCTTCCCCAGTGATAGTGAAAGTGAAAAGCTACTATACAGTGGTCTAGAGCTCCCTTGATTCTCCTATTTCCAAACAACCAATGAATCAAGAGACATTTGCAACGTCATAGTGTGAAAAACAAGTTGGGCGGTATTTCGCGGCTAGTTTGAATTTCAAAATATCTAACGTACTTTTCTTAATTTTAAACGTTTTAATTCGATTTTTTTCTTGGCACACACAATTTTAGGCACATTTTTTTACCTAAAACTGCCCTCATCTTGTACTAGTCGGAAAACATTGAACCTATCCCTTTAAAACTTCTCAAGAATGTTTTTCTGACTTGGCCATTAGCACTCCAAACTTGCATCCTTCTTCTTTGCACCCGTGAAGGTTAATAACGGAAATTACAAGTTTAACCACAAAGGCTTATCAAGAATATTTAACCAATTTGATTTAATATTTTAATTTCGATCCATATCTGGAATTAAACGAAAACTTGATATGCAAATGGCCAAGTCAGAAAAACATTCTTGAAAGGTTTTAAGTCGAATAAAATGTTGGTTCACGTGGAGATAATAACTTGGCCGTATTTTAGATCTCACTTCTTTCTACGGCCAAACAACTTGGCATATTTTTACAGAGATGTTTTTGGTGAGATTAGAATTGTCTTCGATGGATCCGCTCATGACCTTGGAAGTCCGTCCCTAAACGACTGCCTTCTGTCGGGACCGAACCTCAATCCTGACATATTGGATGTCCTTGTACGATTCAGAACCTACAAAGTAGCAATTATTTCCGACGTTGCGCAAGCCTTTTTACAAATATCGTTGAAGAAAGAAGACAGAAATTCAGTCCGCTTCCTATGGTCAGATAACCCGACAACGTCGACGGAAAATCTCAAGATAGACGCGTATCGGTTCACAAGAATCGTATTTGGTACAACATCAAGTCCATTTGTACTTGCTGGAACAGTCCGAATACACTTGAAGAAATATAAGGAACGATATGGCGAGACGTGTGAAAAGCTGAACAAAGATCTATATGTTGACGATCTGATATCCGGCGCTCACTGTGACGGCGATGCATTTCGACACTCCAAGGAGGCAAAGGAGTTTATGTCGGAAGCTGGAATGTCTCTTAGAAAATGGCACACTAACTTCAGAATACTTGAATATAAGTGGAAGGAACAAGGTTGGCAAGAATCTAAGGAAGAACAAGTCTTATTCTCATCGCCTTGTGCACTTAAAGTACTGGCATTATCTTGGGACAAGATTAGGGACCATTTTATCTTTAACATTGAAGGACTTCTGGGATACTTATCATCGCGTCAAAACACGAACAGATGTGTTCTTAGCGCTTCAGCTAGAATATTCGATCCATTGGGACTCATTACGCCCATACTGTGACAATTAAGATCATTTTTCAATCCATCTGGGAAAAACAATGCACATGGGATGAAGAATTACCCGAAGAACTGACTCAACAATGGAAATGTTGGTGTAAATAATTGTCAAATTTAAGCGAATTAAGAATACCACGAAACTACCTGCTATCAGAAATCCAATATCTTGAATCTTCGCTGCAATTACATTGTTTTACGGATGCGAGCACAAGGGCATACGGAGCTTGCAAATATCTAAGAAGCATATCTAAGGATGGTCAAATATATGTCAGGCTCATAGGCTCTAAATCTAGAGTGGCGCCAATCAAACCAGTATCAATCCCAAGACTAGAGTTACTGGGCGCCCTAATTGGAGCAAGACTTTCCAACCGACTGAAACTAAACTTCAATGTCAAGAATCCTACGATGTACCTTTGGAGCGACTCTGCCATAACCATACATTGGATCAAAGGTTAAGCTACCCGTTGGAAACCTTTCGTCAGTAGCAGAGTAATTGAAATACAAAAGTTGACCGACAAATCGTCCTGGAATCATTGCAACTGAGTGGATAATCCTGCAGATTATCTTAACAGAGGACAAAGCGCTGAAGTCTTAATATTAAATGAAATTTGGTGGAATGGTCCTATTTGGCTCAAACAACCGGAAGCTCAATGGCCGAAGAATAAACCCTCAGAAGATGAAAACGAAGTACTTCATGAGCTGCGAGTCAATCAAGACGCCCTTTCACTAAATGTTGCAAGGTCGAAACTCGCGAGCCGTTGCTAAAATTGGACAAGTACAGTTCAATAAGGAAAATCAATAGAATAACTGCATGGATTCTTCGTTACATCTCTAATTTAAGAAGTCGCAAATAAGCTAGAAATCTCGAAGTTCTGAACGCCGAAGAACTGAAGCAAGCGGAAATTTACTGGATTAGACAGACTCAACGAGAAAGTTTCCCAGATGTTGTAAAATGCTTACAGCTCAACGAAATCATGCCTAAAAACTCTTCATTGGTGAAATACAATACATTTCTTGACGACGACCAAGTTATACGTATGACGGTCGATTACAACATTCCGAATTTTCATTTGGCCAAAAGCACCCCATAATTTTACCAGGGGGAAACCGATTTTCTGAACTGCAAATTGACCTGGCTCATGAACAAGTGATGCATCTAGGAACGACTTCAACATTAACTCAAATTCGTGAACGATTCTGGATCATAAAAGCAAGACAACAGATCAAGAAACGACTCGGCCAATGCTTAATTTGTAAGAAACTTCGTGTAAAACCGGTCATAAAAGATACTGCGCCCTTACCAGCGGACAGAATACGACAAGCTGAGCCATTTGAGGTCACCGGTCTCGATTTTGCCGGACCAATCTACACCAAGGATTCGAAGGAAAAGAGCAAATCTTACATAGCACTCTTTACTTGCGGTGTAACGAGAGCGCTCCATTTAGAATTGGTTTCTGACATGTCGACTAAATCGTTTCTTCTGTCATTTCGAAGATTCATTTCAAGGCGAGGCATTGTCAAGGTCATATACAGCGATAACGCAAAATCATTTAAAAGAGCGGATCGGAAGTTGAGATTGCTTTGGAAGCGAATAAAAAACGACGAGATCAAGGAATTCTTTGGCCAACAAGGAATCGTATGAAAATACATTATAGAGCGTGCTGCCTGGTGGGGCGATTTTTACGAACGTTTAGTCCGTTCAACAAAATTACTGTCTCAATTCTGGACGAGATGGCGGAAAGAGTACCTTCTCGAGTTAAAGTCATCACACGAAATATCCAGACGAACATCAACTCATGTCATTCAACCTGGCGAGATGGCATTGCTTAAAGAAGATAGTCTTCTCCGTCACATCTGGAAATTGGTCAGAGTCGAAGAGGTGTATGAGGGCAGAGACGGGAAAATCCGATCTTGTTCAATCCGGCTGCCAAGCAGTGTCATCGTCAAACGTCCAATTAACCTAATATGTTCCCTCGAAATTGGTTAGAACTCAAGAAGATGGACTCAGCATTTCGCCATCGGTGGGGAGTGTAAAATATTGTTACAAAAAATAGAATATTTTTAGGTCTAAAAATATATAGAATTGTTATCTTAGACTTTAAAATGTTTTAAGTTCAGTCACGTGATTTAGATAACGTTAATTTTTTGTTATCATTCCGAGTTGTGGTCTAGGCATGTAATCGCGAAGGAGAGTCAGTCGTAGTTGTTTGTTTTGTTAAGTAATTTCAACCTCGTATCTTAAACGCACTGTAAAGGTATGTCAATGTAAAATAAATTAATCTGAACGTTTTTAAACTCTGACAATTATTTCGTGAAATATTACATAGGTAACTATGGGTGGGACTACTTACGATTTTAAAAAAACCGATTAGATCCAAGGAGTTACGATGAGTTTTAAGAGTTCCACAGCCCAACGCAGCTAATTGAACATGCACAAACTGCTTGACACATTTGAAATAAAAATTGTTACTTCGCTGAATTGTAGCAAACGGTTATGGCTGGAAGTTTTGGTATCCTTTGTATCAGTACTTCCGCATCAACGGCCGTTTCATATGCAAAGAAGTCAGCCATGAACGAAACCAACTGCCTGATGCAAAACACGATGCACACGAAGTAAACTATACTGTTTAAACGAAACTTATTCAATTTGAATCGCTGGGTGTTTGGTTTCATTTCTGCTAGGATCTCATTGACACTAGAAATCATCAGTAGCACTGTGGAGTGGAATTTCGTTTTTTATTCATTTGTCCCGAGGGGTCGGTCATTCACAAAATCCCGTACGCTACCTGTGAAATTCAACTTGAGAAATCCGTAATCAATAACAATATCGGAAATACGGAAAGAAAACAAACAGATTTTGGAAATTCCATGAAAAATCCGAAATCAGTAACAAAATCTCAAAATCAGTAAAAAAACACAAAATCAAAAAAGAATTCACAAAAACCGAAGCAAAATCATAAAATCAGTAATGAAATTGCGAAATCTAAAATAATCAAGACGGCTCAAGGGCTCGTAATAGTAGCCACATAGTACGAGTGAATAGCCCCTCTATACCTTACCCTAATGAGTGAATAGCGCTATCTTTTACAATGCTTAAGTGATTTCCGTGCATAAAATCAGAGTTAATAGCCCCTCGATACCCTACTCTAAACAGTGATAAAAATTATAACCGTATAAACTTACTTATGCTGTAATTCTAATATTCCGGCGAATCGAAGAACAGATAGCTTTAGTGATAATCACCTCGATGAGTTTACAACATAGACTAATGCCGATGCACACTTCTCGCATCTTATAAATTTCTAACAAGGACTTATGCCCAGAAACGTTTGAAAGAGAAAGTTTAGTTATAGTGATTATCCCCTCGAATTACCTTTAGCAATGCTAAAATGATCAAACGCATAACGCTCATTTAACACTATGTTAGCTCTATCTAAACCCATATTTGAATTAACCGCCAAAACGTTGAGTCCAACATAACATAGATGGCGAGAGCTACCGAAAGAGAACGAAACACATGAGGAGTGCGGTAGGAAACGGGGAAAATCTGTATCTATATAATTAGCACATAAATAACAAGATGGCCCCGGCCATGTTATGCAAGGCGCGCCCTCTATTGGCTTGAACTGGTGTGATTCCGGCAAATATTTTTGGCGGTATTCTCTTTTTCTTTATCAAATATCCTTTCGATTATGAACAAAATCAATTTAGTATGGCTTTGGTTTAATATAATCATTGACCTTAAAATAATTTTTTTAACAAAAACTGACCTTAAAATAAATTCTTTAACAAAAACTATTACAGTTGTTTTTATATTATACAAACCTTTTTTGAATGGGGGATTGTAAAAAAGATTAGGAGGGGAAACAAATAGGGGGAAGGCACTAAAAAGTGTTTCGTCACGTGGTGCAGCTGCTTTGAGCCTTTGAGCAGACGCTCCTTTAGTGTGACCTTTATTTATAAAAAATGAACATCAATGTAATGCAAACGTACTTCATATTGCACGCAGTAAAAGAAAAACTCACCTTCAGTTTTAAATTAAAACGTTTAATTATCTGCAGCGCCCAAATCCACAAAATAAAGTTTTCAGTTAGACCTTGTCCCACCAAAAAAAAAGATTGTGGGCGGAGGAGGGGGTGTAGTAGGACGTTTTAAATATGTCCAGCCTTCTTTTCAAAGTTATCTGGCAGTACTGAAAACACTTTCACGTGACCTCCTTCTTTTTTACAATCCCCTATTAGTATTCACAATAAAATCTTTCTTGTGCGGTTTGATAAACTTAATGATAGTTTCGACAAAGCACTTTCAACGGTTACTTTCAGTTACAATTTTTTATAAACAAACATGATAATTTGTAGATTAAATTATAAGCATTAGTATTCGCAACAAAATCGTTCTATTAACGTCTGATTGCTCAAATAACCCTTAATAATAAATTGGACCAGGCAGTTTGTAAGGCTCTTTTCACATACAATTTTTGAAAAACCAAAATTATTATTAGAAGTTTAAATTTGCCTGTAAGCATTCTTAATAATTTATTTAATAATCTGTTGATTTTAACTTAAAATAAGAGTAGTCAATTACTTACCATGACTAATCTTAATAGTTTCTTAAATAAATAAAATACGTTGACGTTGCAAAGCCACATAAGTATGGTTCTAAATGCTATTAATAAATTTAAATCTAATTCCGCGCGCGAAAAAAGGGCGGAAAGGCACCCACCCAGCCTGCCAGTAAGGGTCAGGCCAATAGTTTTGCAACTCGAAACGCAAAAGCAAAAACACAAATAAGTTCAAGTATCATTTTTTTTCCACTTGTTGATAAATAATATAAAATGCCAAAATTGTAAATTCAGTATTCAATCCACAATATATTTAGGTCTTTCAAATTAATTAGCTTTGTCAAAATGATAAATTTAGTACTTTCAGGCCCTTTCCAAGATTAAACATATCGCTTACACATGGCACTAAAAATCCTGTAACTAAACCAAATTACAGACCATTATGCTTACAACACATCTAAATGGGAAAGTTCAGAAGAGCCCTTGTGTTTCTACCAAGTAAACGTTACTATGTAAACGCAATTTTATTTCAAAACTGTATTTATTGGAAATATTACATATTTTGAAAAACAATGAAGAGTAGAAAAATCATGATTAAGAAACTAACTGAAAGGGTGGGGGAAAAGTATCACAATATCAGTTACTGTTGGTAAATAAAACAGGATTTACTTGAGATATAGTTTTAAATTATACTTAGTTGTCAAGGAGGTCCAAGAAGAAAAAAGATTCCTCGCAGCGGTACTCTACTTTTTCGATGACATTCTGAAGCTTCTTGCGAGGTAGACCTTACATTTTAATGCAATAATTTTTTATCAGTATCATTTGGTAACGAACGCAGAACGTTCTCATTATATGTGTTATTCAACTAATCAGGTTTCGCGAGACCTGCCCCTCTGCACGTTTAAAAATCTAAGAATATTGGTTCAAGAGGTCTTGGTTTTATAATCTATTACTCTCTAAAAGGCCTATTTTGGACAAGGATGGGGATGGGTTTCTTTCTTGGAAAATGGTTGTAAGTACTGAATTGTGGATTAAATACTGAATTTACAATTTTTACATTAGAAATACTGAACTTAAAATTTTTGCATTAGAAATTCATTTTTATTCAAATATTTACCCTATTTAATATAATAGAATAGATTGTAACACACCTCAGGATAAAATTTCAGGACATTTGGATCAGTAGATCCGAAGATATCATCAGTTTGGCCTTGGAAACAAATTTTTACACAAAAAAGCTTTAATCTTTCTTAGTATAATAAAACACATGGAAACACAAGTCTCACTACAATTTAAGGTCATTTAAATCAATAGGACAAAGGAAGGATCTGGCAAAAATGCCTACCTCCTCCCATAAAACTTAATGTTAATTTTCGGTTCCTTCGAATTTTCTTCAAAAGTCGCGCTTATACATGTAAATCGAACTCTTTGAACTGGGGGAGTAGTTATAAGGAAAAATAGGGGTGGAATACTCTGAGAGTCGGAATGAAGGCTGGTTATCTAAGTCAGATCTAGGCTCTATTTAGCGCCATCATGTCGGCCTAATTTTAATACATATGCCAAAGTAATTTTAAACTGTTTTGCTCATACATAAAATTTATAATTAAAAATCTAAATTTAATAGATAGTTAACAATGAATAATTATTTCTTCCAAATTGTTGCTAAAATAGTAGTGTACGTAGATGACGCTACAATAGGGAAAGGCCGGTAGGCTGCTAGGCATAGAAAAGCGTCTGCAATCTGCAAGGAAGTGAGTTCGAAGATAATTTTTTGCAAATTTTGAAATTTGGTTCATAACTGTTGCGTTTACGAATGGGATGATGATATTGATATTGTTTCTTGATGTCTAGATAGAGGTTTTCCTTCTGGTGAGAGAAACAAGTACATTTATTTCTAAACTCATTACTTAATGTGAAGTTGTAGTATTAGGTTTTCAATTATCATGTTAGCAATGCTTATTTTGATTACGTTTATAAAAATAATATTGAACTTTTTTTTCTTTAAGTTAGTGATCATAAGTGATGATTAGTAATTGATTACTCTTATTAGTTAAAATTAAGAGTTTATTAAATAAATTATCATTAACGTTTATAGGTAAATATAAACATGAAACGATATTTTGTCTTTGGAAAATATGTAACTGAAAAGAACCCAATTAAGAGTTAATTAAATAAATTATCATTATCGTTTTTAGGCAAATTTAAACTTGAAATGATAATTTTTCTTTGTCAAAATTTGTTACTGAAAAGTGAAAAGAACCTTAAAAAGTGCTTGTGCTTCGTAAAATTTATTATTAGGATTATTTGAGTAATCAAACGTTAATAGAAAGATTACATCAAATTATCATTTTTGTTTGTCCAACATTGTAACGCGCTTAAAGAGAAAAAATAAGTTTTTAGACTTTAGCTTATCTAATCCCAAAACCTAAATTCCCAAATTAAATGTACAGGTATGGTTAACCTCAAAAATGTGTCTGTCTAGAAGCACTTGCAAGTTAATTTAATTAACTTACAATATAAATATACAGGGTGTTTCTGAAAAGTCCATCACAAATTAAGGGGCGTGTTTATGGGACCAAACTGAGCGGAAAGTACCAAAGAACATGGGGTGTACAACATTTTGTTACGGAGATATGGCCTTCCAAACATTCGCCCCTAAAACAAGGAAATATCCAAAAATGAGGAGTAACACTTAAGACCGACTAACCAGCTTGTTTAAAATTACTAGACAATTTCAATAGCCTTTAATCGAACAATTGATTTCTACCTTTACTAATCAGAAGCGTATAAATGAGTAGAAGTATGCCTACGGTGGTAATGTAAAATTAATCCCAAGTGACATGATGTTTCAAGATCTTCCCAGCACCAAGTAAAATGGTTCTGATTGAAGGGACTTTTATTAGCACAGCGTAAACAACGTTATTTTCAGGAATTAGTCCAAATGTCCACGGGCGGCATTACAAAAACGAGGCAGTCTTTCGAATGATACTTGGACATGTTGGAAGATCCCTGGCTTGTTCCTGTTATCTCAAACCGTAAAAAGCTACGCAAATCTTCATCATCACGGACAACACTCTTGTACGTTAGGTATGACCTTGAGAAAACCTAAAAGGACATCTCGAATGTATTTGAAAAACCCATCTCCAATTAAGGGGCGTGTTGTTTGTTTCCAACAGAGTAAACTCGCCCAGAGAACAATTACAATGCAGAGCCACGTTTCGGCGTTAATGGCCCACAAAGGTGGTCCCAAACAAAAGAACAAACTTTAATTTGTTTCGTTCAGTAAGTGTTTCATGTGTCATAGATAAAACGCCATGATTAATGCACAAAGAAAATGTTATTGACAAGTTTTCGGACCGCGATGCTGAAATGTGGTGGTGCACCATCGTGCATGAACCACATTCTGTTTTTAAACCTAAGGGTACGTCTTCGAGTAGTTCTGGTAAATCGTCCCGTAAGAACTACAAGTAAGCCACACCGTTTAACCTGGGCTCTAGGAAATATGGCCCAATTAAATTGTCACCCACAATACTACACCACACGTTTAAGCTGAATTGTACTTTGTGAATTCTAACGCAAGTTGCGTGTGGTTTTTTCTTAATCAGCAAACCAATTGGCGGCTGCTTGTTTTTGGATCGTCCTCGAAAATAGTGAGAACTTCGCCTATTCTTAAAAAACAGAGCACTAAAACAGAGCACTATGTTTTTTAAGAAAGGAATAAAAGAGGTTTCACGTACATGTGTTTGTTTTATTAAACTCATAATTCAACGAAGTCTGTTACAATGCCTTTCTTCACAAATGCCGAATATGCGGATATGCACCTAATGTATGGACTAGCCGAGGGGAATGCCGCTGCAGCTGTACGCTTGTATCAGGAAAGATTTCCGCAGAGGCGACTACCAAATCGACTGACGTTCGAGGCTGTGGACAGACGTTTGAGGCAAGATGGACGAATCCAACCGGCTGGACCTCAACCTAGAGCGAGAGCCATCCCAGAGGCCGTAGAAGACGAAGTTCTCACCATTTTCGAGGACGAGCCTGAATCAAGTACCCGCCAAGTTGGTCGCCGATTAGGCGTAAACCACACGCTCGTGTGGAAAATCCTCAGAAGCCACCGGTTTCATCCTTTCCATGTTCAAAAAGTTCAAGGTTTGAATCCAGCGGACTACCCACGACGCACGGCGTTTTGTCAGTGGTTTCTGGCTAAAGTAAACGATATCGATTTCCCACGGGATTTGTTGGTTACTGACGAAGCTAACTTTTCACGGGATGGTATTATTAACTTACATAATAAACATCAATGGTCCCAGCTAAACCCCCACGCAACTTGCGTTAGAAGTCACCAAGTACAATTCAGTTTAAACGTGTGGTGTGGTATTGTGGGTGACAATTTAATTGGGCCATATTTCCTAGAGCCCAGGTTAAACGGTGTGGCTTACTTGCAGTTCTTACGGGACGATTTACCGGAACTACTCGAAGACGTACCCTTAGGTTTGGTAAACAGAATGTGGTTCATGCACGATGGTGCACCACCACATTTCAGCATCGCGGTCCGAAATTATCTTAACGCGACCTTCCCTTTGCGGTGGTTAGGTCGAGGTGGACCTGTGGAGTGGCCTGCTCGATCACCCGATCTGAACCCTTGTGATTTCTTTCTTTGGGGCCACCTGAAAGACTTAGTTTATCAGACTGAAGTGCCCGATGTTGAAGAGCTACGTCGACGAATAATTCACGGCTGTCAAACAATTCGCGAAACTCCAGGCATTTTTCAACGTGTAAGGGAATCATTTGTAAGACGTGCTAATGTGTGCCTTAACGCGGGTGGTGAACACTTTGAACAATTTTTGTAACTAGTTGCAATTAAATGTTAAAACTTGTCAATAAATTCATTTTCTTCGTGCATTAATCATGGCGTTTTATCTATGACACATGAAACACTTACTGAACGAAACAAATTAAAGTTTGTTCTTGTTTTTGGGACCACCTTTGTGGGCCATTAACGCCGAAACGTGGCTCTGCATTGTAATTGTTCTCTGGGCGAGTTTACTCTGTTGGAAACAAACAACACGCCCCTTAATTGGAGATGGGTTTTTCAAATACATTCGAGATGTCCTTTTAGGTTTTCTCAAGGTCATACCTAACGTACAAGAGTGTTGTCCGTGATGATGAAGATTTGCGTAGCTTTTTACGGTTTGAGATAACAGGAACAAGCCAGGGATCTTCCAACATGTCCAAGTATCATTCGAAAGACTGCCTCGTTTTTGTAATGCCGCCCGTGGACATTTGGACTAATTCCTGAAAATAACGTTGTTTACGCTGTGCTAATAAAAGTCCCTTCAATCAGAACCATTTTACTTGGTGCTGGGAAGATCTTGAAACATCATGTCACTTGGGATTAATTTTACATTACCACCGTAGGCATACTTCTACTCATTTATACGCTTCTGATTAGTAAAGGTAGAAATCAATTGTTCGATTAAAGGCTATTGAAATTGTCTAGTAATTTTAAACAAGCTGGTTAGTCGGTCTTAAGTGTTACTCCTCATTTTTGGATATTTCCTTGTTTTAGGGGCGAATGTTTGGAAGGCCATATCTCCGTAACAAAATGTTGTACACCCCATGTTCTTTGGTACTTTCCGCTCAGTTTGGTCCCATAAACACGCCCCTTAATTTGTGATGGACTTTTCAGAAACACCCTGTATATTTATTTAATTCGAACACTTACAGAGATGGTAATATCATAAACTTGCTTAGTTACAGAGGTTTCCCTGATACACTCTCCAGAGACTACGTTATTAATTTCTTTTGGCTTACAAATCAAATATCTCTTACTTTAAAAATGTGTTTAGTTTTTATTATATTTCAGACTTTCCGACGAGTACAATTCCTAAAATAATTTTGTAAACCTTCTAATGCTAAAAACGCGACGTATTTTATAATTGTAGCGCTACCCGTTTTAAACTGCCTATCTACCATTCGCGAATTTCCCGCCAAGAGATTTCAATTATCGGCATGTATAGTTGTATAGGCGCGCTACCATGGAAACGCGAGACTCGCCGCCTCGAACAAATTTCCCTCCTCCCTGCCCCAACTAAGCAAGACGTGAGAGGAACGTGCCGGCCGCCGACGTGAGAGAAAGGCTAGGTTTAAGCAACATAACTCGGGCTTGTTAATATGACTAGACGGCCGAGAGCGTAAAGGCGTCAATCCGTGGAGTGAAAGCTCTGTGCGATGGTGTGGGATTGAAACCCGGTCGAGGAGGAAAATAATTTCATAAAGAAAAATATTTTTTCCACGTTGCAGAGCCACCTAAGTGTGATACTGAGTACTTTTTAAAAAATTCTGTAATTCCGTACGGGAAAAAAGGGGGGAAATGGAGGGAAAAGGCGCGCCCAGCCGTAATCAAATAGTCGGACTAAACCTTTGCACCATCCGATAGATGGCGCAAAGCAAAAAGAAAATAAATTTAAAAATCAATATAAAAACCCCAAGAGATAAAACTAAACCATAAAATCTCATCTTTTCTACCAAGTCTCTATGGCAGCAGTGGTAGAGTGTCTTACTACTGTGTGAGCGACTCGGGTTCGATTCCCGGGTCTGACCTGAAAAAATTTTAATTAATATAAAATCTCTAACCGACCTCAGTTATCCCTATTGGTGAGTTGAGGTACTATAGAGTTCCTTTTAAGCTAAAATCTAACGATAACGAAGCGACAACCCCGGCCACTACTACTACTACTACGACGACGACGACGGCTCGGGTCAAACTAAGAGCTTCATCGTATACTACGATGTGACTAAAAAGTCACAAAGTTCGACAAAATCAATGGAAATACCTCAAAATCCAACGAAATCAAGGGAAATATCGCAAAATCTGTCAAAATCACGAGAAAAATTGCAAAATCCGACGAAATCACGGAAAAATCTCATAATTCGTTGGATTTAATCGAATTTTGATATCAAACGAAATCAAAAGAAATCGGACAATATTAAACGAAATTCGAAGAAATTACGCTGGATTTCGAAATCCCGTAAACTTTTTCAAAAACGTCCTAGCCCTCGATTTGTCATCTTCAAGTACAGGGTAATATTTTAACTCAATAAGAATATTATCAACTTTTTTTCTTGGTCGGATTAGAATTTCCTCTGATTTTTTTTGTTAGGCAACCCATAAATTGCTAAAATTCCAGTATACATAATGAGAATCGAATCAATCGACGTTATCAGGTGTAAGTGATACTGTGAGTCTGTGACCGACGTTGATGATGAAAATTTTCCGAAAGCTCCCTTTTATTTAGTATACATGGGGGTGGAAACGGCTTCCCTTCTAAAGTCTAGACGTGATGCAATTAGAGGAGTAGATAGTGTTTTAAAGGGTATTGACGTCATCATACATTAGATAAATATTCGATTAACAAACTCACTATTATTTCGCACTCGCAGGATTGCTAAGTAAAGAATTTGACGGAGCGTAATGAAAACGAGAAGTATAAATCAACTAATCTGGATGTGCGACACTGCACCCGTCAAATTGAGAACTTCGAGCACTCACGAAAATCACTCCGAAAACTAGCAAAAAGCACTCCGAACACACACCAAAAGCACTTTGGACACTCTTTTCTTGAAGCAAATTAGGCATTTACAAGTTCCCCGTATGTTATTCAAAATTCTGGAACTTTTTTTAGTTCTTAATTTAAAAACTAGATGTCGCGGAGCCTCCATCAAAGGTTTACACAATTGCGCTGTTCGTGACGAAAACTATAACTATATTTCGAAACCGGTGCATACTACCAGAAGTATATAATACTTCTCTTCCTGAGAAATAGGTTTGTGGGTTGATTGCTGAGGATTTCAGTTATAGAACTCACCCCATCTGAAGTTTGATGAGCAGTAGAGCAAACCAAAAGAGCGAGCCAGTGAAGAATCATGTTACATAACTAAAGTATTAAGAGAATACTGAGTGTCATCGTTCTTCTATTGTCCCCTTCTGATACTGCCAATTTTCTTTCTTTAAATGATGTAGCGCACAATCATGTGAATAATTAAAGAAGAAAGTATATATTTATTTTTATATTTAAGATAATCTTGTTTCTCATCTCTGAGTTAATATAGAAAAAGTAATGTAGTAGTGTATCTTTGTGTCTGTTTATGTGCGTCCGTGGTTACACTAATAGTTCGGTAATATTCCACTAGGAGAGGCAAAATTTTTTCCCCCAACTTGTTAACCCTCCATGGACTAAATTTACTATACTTCATATTTAATTCAATATTTTTTGTTAGTCTGAAATATAAAACTCGGCTTCGTCCTCTTATGAAACGAAGTTCAGAACCTCTATTTTCGATTATTTCAATTGATCCATATATGAATTTTGCACTTTGTTTCTAACAGTCAGTTTGGTTTCATTTTCCAATAATGTTTTTTACAGGAGAAATATCTTCTTGATACGTTTTGTCGGTAGTTTTTATTTAACGTTTGTTTTCACTTAATATTAACAGATACGATATAGTGACGACATATGATTGAAATATCATGCAACAAACATAAATTTTATCTTAAGAAATACTAGAGTAATTGCATTTACAATAATATCCGAAAGTCGAGGAACGGATAGACCTAACCAAATACCTACAACACCACCAACAGAACTGAAGAAATCTATAGCCTGTGAATTATAAAAATAAATATGTATCAAAACCATATAAGCTATATCTGTCTTCAAAAATCTTGGTCAAACAGTAACGAGCAAATTGCCTTTGAGAGCCTTTTGTTCAAAAAATAAATTAACTTCATAATAACCCGTTTTTAAAGGAATATGTTATAACAGTCGGTTTAAAGCTTTGTCTACATTAGGCTCCCGCTAGCGTGTTCGCACCTTCGACTATTTCATCTTCACAACAGATCACGAAACTATTTTTGCTAAACTGTTCAGATATTTGTTAATATTTGGCTTTTCCTATTTTGATAGTCGATGAAATTTAAGCACAGATCACGAAACTTTTTTCGCTATACTGTTCAGATATTTGTTAATATTTGGCTTTTCCTATTTTGATAGTCGATGAAATTTAAGCAATCATTACCATCTAAGTTATCCATATTTATTAATAGTGACTCGACGGAGTTTCTGAGCTGCAAGCTGCTTAATTCTGCCATTGTGAAAAAGTAACAAAAAGGAAACTAATGGACGGCGTCCACATCCACCCTTCCTCTCGACTGTGATTGGTGCTTTTCTCGCGAAGGCGCGAAACTCTTGGCCTTGTCGCAAGAAATTTGTAATTTCGCGAGGTGAGGACGCAGAGTAGCGAAAACCCAATGTGGACAGTAGTGCGATCTTGCAAACAAGCAAAGCGAAGCTGCGAACGCGCAAAATGTGTCAGTATGGGCAGGAGTGTTGCATGTGTCGCCATCATATTCACGAAGCAGACGATGCTAATCAAGGTCTTTGCCAATAACAGTTTTAGCTACGTCATTTGGAAAACGTTTTTGGGCGGTACTGTTCTTGTTCATTTCATGGGGTAGAATGAGTGATTGCGATCTCTATGTGAAATAATTTCTTTAAGTGTAAATATTTTTAGGGAATTCAATACGTCTTTTACAAAGGTTCGTAACTTTAATACGAAGGAAACGCAATTTAGCTTTTAATTAAAATCCAAACTATAAAAAACTCCCTGATTTTTAGATTTAAAACATCTTAAAAATTAGACTGAAAGTATTTCACTAAAGTTTAGCGAACCATAAAGCCCCTTTCGGCATCAGTTGAATAATATACAAGAAACCAGAGATACGGTAAGTAGGTCTAGGCGTATCTCTCTTTATTGTATCGAATTACCGTGGCTCGATTTAAAACGCCTTTAAACGGGTTAGGAAATTAGGGAAACTTTCTCCTGCTTGATAAAGACTTTGTTTTAATATATAAACTTTATGATATGCAATCTTAATTCTAGTTTCGAGAATAAAAATTCTTAAAAGGATAAATGGGGCGTTCTTTAAGATATGTACTAGATAAACGTAAATAATAGGTAATTAATAAAATATTGGGAAAATAAGGTGCATGAGCCTGCCTTAAAAGTTTTATTTAGAAACTTACTTCAATTAGGGGTCGATGCTTGAAAACTATAATGGTGTGGCCACGTAGCTCCTGATAAATGTCCATGAATCTTTCCCTATTCCTGCCATTGTAAGAAAGAGTTATTGAAATTTAATCATAGAATTTTACTAGAAAGGTACTAACATTAATTTTCCTGTTTGAACAACACTGTAGTCAAAATGCTCAACTCTGCAGTCCAATGGACATTTTGATTGACATCCTTCCTTAATATTTCTTTTATTGACTGAAAAGCAATTCGCTGCAAAAATATGGGTACATCATTTCTAAATCCTACATGCTAGCATTAATTTATATAAATACTAAGTGTAGATAATACGAAAAGTACTTTATATACACATCCATGATGCTAAAAACTATTAATCGATTACCACTTTCTCAAAAAAGAAAGCCAAGAAATTAAAAATCACAAAGAAACAACTGTTTAACTTTTAGCGTATTATTAGAGTCCAACCAGAATAGTGTCGAAATTTATTTTCGAGGAATTGCACCGAATAGAATTGAATCAAAATTTTAGCATCAAATAAAATATTATACACCAAATATTAGTATCGTGGGTACCAAAACTCGCATTTGGAATTGAGTCTATAATATTTTAAACGGAGGCGAAAGGAATGCTGTCGAAAATTATCCAATGCGACTAGTATCGAAAAGATTTGCAATTAACTAAAATTTCTTATTTAGTAATTTAATCTCCCAAATATTGGGCTGTATGCACAGTGAACCAAACACATGGATATCTGATTGAATGGTTGGTTAGTGTAGGTGCTGAGAGGAGAGTGTTTGCTTCTTTTTATAAGGCATCTACAGCCAAGGGCTGGAAACTGTGAACAAAGCGTATTTTTTGTTTTTATTTATCAACTCCTAGTTTCAGGCCTGAATTTGAAACTTGCAGCCGGCGACATAGTTAGAATTTTCAAATTTGGCCCTTTAGAAGAAACCTTTGTCCAACTCTACATTAAACCCATATTTAGAGTTACAGGGGAAACTGTCTCGAAGCGATTCATGCCACTTCCGAAGTTAATTTAGACTAAAACTTGTAATCAAGAATCTAGTTGAAAACCCGGATTTTTGAAGTTGCTTCGTGAACCAACTTAAAGCTGATTTCGAAGCTATATAGTTCCGAGTTTTTAGGGTATTTTTCATGGGATGAGACTATTTTAAAGGGTATTTTTGGATATATTAACGGAAATACTTATCACAAACCACAAATAGAAGCGTCTTAAATTGTGAACCGACGAAGTTGCACTCGCTTCGAACTGGCAACCAATCAAATCAACACAACACTCTTATTTCACACTTGCCTTTTTGGGTTTCGTTGCAAGCCAAGTATCCGCTTATGAAAGGAGTCGGCGAAGGTATACATCCACATTTTTCATTAAGTTTGCCCCACAGGCAATAGTAAAAACATGTCTTAAATTAAAACAAGTGTATTAATGTGTAAATAGTTTCATTACAACGAACGTGATCACGGTAAATCAACATAGAATCATTTAGACAGAAAATAAAATGAAGTAATATTAAAGCCTATAACATTTCGTGTAATCGCGCTAAATCTTGCGCATTTGGTCAAGTTGATGGCACTATGGATATGTATAAATTCAATGCAGTATTTATACTGGCTTACCCTGTAACGCATGTTCCTGAATAGCAACCGCGGTTCCAAAAATAGCGGTGTAAATAAAACTGCTTTGTTAGAAATAGCGGTTGTTGTTTTGTTATATAACCACTCCTAACCTAAACTTAATTCACCTAGTAGAATTGGGGATCAAATAATCTAACCTAACCTTATCTCACGTAGTAATATCCGGGTTCAAATAACCAAACCTTGCTTGACCTATTACTTTTGTAGTTTCAAACCTGACTTGACCTATGCGGCTTCAAATAATCACACCTAACCTATTACTATGCGGGTTCAAATAACCACACCTAACCTAAATGATATAAAAGAATAATTCTAATTGGAGTTCAACATAACATTACCTGACGTTATTTGGGTTCAAATAACCACACCTAACCTAAATGATATAAAAGAATAATTCTAATTGGAGTTCAACATAACATTACCTGACGTAATTTGGGTTCAAATAAACAACCTGTCCTAATTGGGGTTCAAATAAACAACCTGTCCTAATTGGGGTTCAAATAAACAAACTGTCCTAATTGGGGTTCAAAACTTCAAATGAATCAACATAACCCTATACCGGACATAAATATGGTTCAAATAACAAAACCTGACCATAGGGTCCTATTACTGACCTATTACTTTTGACTTCAAATAGCCCAACCTATTCTGATCTAATGTAACTTGAGTATTATTATTATTAATATTTTTGTACAAATAGCTCAACCTAAACTGACCTACAATTTTTTTGAGTTCAAATAACACAACCTAATCCTACTGCCATAATATATTGGGGTTGCTAATTGGGTCATAACCCTAAAAGACGTCCGACTCTGAACCATGACACTACGATTTTTACCTATAATAATTATATAGTAACGCTATAGTGATATATGATGTAGCTCACATCATCACATGAGTATTTTTCATATCCCGGCTGTGCCACTGTTTAGAGAATTGCAGTAACGGGTAAACTGCGATTTCGGGAAACCGCTATTAGGGACAGTGTTTGTGAGAACCGCTATTATGCGGTCCGCTCATATGCGGCCATACCTAATTATACATTTCGTGCCACCAATTAGTATAGGTGGCGCTATTTTTTACAGACTTGGTGTAGTCTTGAAACATCTCTAAAATAACCTGGCTTTTGCTCTTACTCAGAGTTGACGGTGGATCTCCTTGGTCAACTCCTTGCCTAACCGAAAATCATGCAAACGTAATAGAAAGAAGGCAATACCACAATTACATTAGCACTGACGGCTTTGAATTGACTCCTTTTTTGGTACATTTTTCTGTAGTTCAAGCATTTTGTTTTATAGGGGGCTTCAAGAGAGTATATGACTGACTGGAAAAACATTTTCTGAGTTTTTCAAGCAGAAATTCCAATATTGAGACGTGTAGGCACCTTTTGGAAAACTATTTTGTAGACATTACCAAATGTCAGATAGAAGGATCTTATGTTTCTATTGGGCACTATGTAGGCGCTGTGCACAAATATATCAACTCCGTATTCATCATTATCAGAAGTGAAAATTGGCATTTTAACTCCAATCATAAATTCTGCAAATGTACCAAGGAAATATTAGTTAGGAAGATGAACAATCATGTATCGTTCGACTACCTGTGTAGTTCATTAAAATATTTAACTGAACACCCCACATCACACTAATAACAACGCAAGGCTCGTGTCCTGAAGATACCCATGAGCTTTAATGATGTGTAAACCAGGTAATACACTTATTTACACATTTAAAATCGTAATTTACCTTCTACACTGATTTATGGGAATACTTGTTCTATTTTCAACGGTAATGAACTGGCAGTCGTATAAAACGTCTAAGTAGTTTTCTCGATTACTCATGAACGAGAGAGCGTCATCCCCTCTTGGTGAATTCTTTCGAATATATGTATTGAATGAAGATATAAGTTAATCTAATGAATATAATTGTATCACCTTCATTTTGCAAAACCCCTCGTTCTTTCCGCAGAAATATTTGAACAAAATTCTGTAAAAAGAGGCTCAATGTCAAAGAAATTATGCAAATTTGAATACTTTAAAATATACATTCTTCACACTCGAGCTTATATACTGAAGATCACTTTTAGACCATAATATTTTTTGGTATAAATTAGAAGCTTCCCTTAAAAAAAAGAACACGTGAACATTCTGAGCCTATTTGAACTTGATGGTATACAGAATATTCGGTGTGTGACGTTTCGGTGTCTGTACCATTTAAGTGTTCATATAACGGGAAAGTAATTTCCAAGAACACATAAATTTACATTTTCTGTATAGTTTTTGAGAAATAAATATTATTATTATTATTATTAAAAAAGGTGTATTTTAATGTTTCATTTCGGTTGATTTGAAAATTTAATTAGAATGGATTAGATTTAAATCATTAGGCAATTGCAGGTTCATTTTATAATAGTCTGATCTATCATAATAGTGAAATGAAATTACTATCAAACCCTTAAAATATTTAAATTTTGGTTATATTTGGTTTCACTTCGTACTTTTTGAACAGTTTAGACACCAAAACATTTGCTAGTAAAGCCATTAAAATACTGAAAGCGAGAGCATCCAAACGTTTAAAGAAAATAAATTCCCTAGATTCTAACAGTAAAATGCAAACGACAAAATTAAAAACGAAAAGTGATATTTAAGAAAATTTGGTACATTAACGACATAAGTACCTGGTTTTCGATACCATTATGAAAAATAAAAAATTTGCCAAAAAAGTACGAACATGGGATTGAAGCATATAGTTGTGGCTGGAATTTTTGGGGTCCTTTGAACGAGAACATCCGCATCCACTGCCGTTTCGTATGAAAAGTAGACAACGAAAAATTCAACCAACTGATAAACGCACAAGATTGTACACAGAATCGAAACCACAAGCTTAATTCGAAATCGGTTACGATACAACATTTTCCGTTTCGTTTGAGTTTTAACTTTGTAAGGTAGAAGCATTAACATTAAAATTATCGAAACACCTAGAGCTGACATTTATAATTGTATTTCCAGTATTATTAAATAGTATCAATTATTTTATTCTATTCGATCACAACATGGACTGTGTCAGTTGTTTCTCTATATTTATTTTAATATAAAATAACACGCCACACCTCGGTTGCGACAGAGCCATAATTGAGAAAAAAGCAGCTATCTACAATTATACTGTGTATGTCTTTCTTTTTCCATCGATTGGACCATTGTGGGTGTGTGTTGACCATTTGCGTGGTTCACAGCGAAAGGAAATATCTTACTAGATATACCTCGGTCGATTGAATTTTAAATGCATGGAAGTCTTTATCTAGAAAAATATGTCAGGTTATTGATTGATTTGAGTGCGTTAAAGTATGTCACTGTAGTTTTTATTTTAAAAAATGTTTTGCTACGTTATTCTTGTCAAGAACCCATATAAGAACCTAAGAACGTTGAAATTGCGCTCAACGTTGTTCCCCCTCAATTCCTTCGCACATCAGCGTGATGTAATTAAGCAACAATAAAAGGATATATTAATTTATCATGTAACACGTGCTCAGATTAAGTCACATGAATTATAGTTCGTATTTACAGTACCAACAAGAAGCATTGACAAAAACACATGAAACGGCGAAATTAACAAAAGAAAATTTAGTATTAATAGAGTCTATGCTATTTGAGCCGCTTGAAAATTCAATTCATTTTTTTATTTTTAAATTTTATACACCTAAAAGCTCCCGTCGCAATACATAAATATTCGATTCATTTGTGAAAAAAGTCTTTTCGTAATTTAAATTTAAGTTGTGGGTTGGAAATTTACTTCTTACAAGATACTGAGGAAATATTAGAAATATTCGCAATTAAATACAGTTTATTAAACAAAGAACCTCATTTTTACTCTAAGATATAAAACCGCAACCACATTAGTTAGAAGACTGGAGAGTTTTGGCAATGAAAGACCTAGCCATATTCCTAGAAAACCACCTATTGAGCTGAAGAAGTCTATAACCTGGAGCATTAATTATTGAACAGTGCGAAAGACACTTTAGTTTTTCATGTCCAAAAATGTATAGATTATACATATTAACACCACTTACTTTATACTGAGGCCTATGCTTAAAAACAATTAAATTTTGACCACGTAGTTCTTCGGATATATTCAAATACCTTTCTTCTGACCTACGATAATGAGAATATGTAATCTTATATATATTTTAGAAAGTGGTATGTTTGTTCGTTCTTTATGCACAGTCTCAATTCGTTATCAATTTTATTTTTCACCAAACTGAAGGTTTTATTTTAGAAGTAGATAACATTTTAGAGTTATGATTAGCCCCTTAATAAATATGGTTTATATGAAATTGAATGTTTTGAAAATTTGGTTTTAAAAAAACAACATCATTAGGGTGGCCCTGAAGACATTAAGTGTTTTGTGTCTACATAGACATGACACCCTTAAAACATTAGGTCAACGCCGCGTAGCTAAGTTAATAGACAGATATAGTGCAGGCCAAATAGAATTCAACATAAGGAACTGTGGGATTTTTTTTAATATAAATTCATTGGTTTTATGGTATTTTTCTTTCAGGAATATATTTTGCGAGCTATATTACCTAGAACGACAGCATTTGTTCTTTTCTTCTCCATTCACATTACAATTCACTGAACTATCCGGACATCAAAATTACTACACCCAACTATTTCAAGAATAATTATTTGGCACCTCTCCAATTATTTACTGTCAAAATATGAAACAATCTAAATTGTAGAGTTCAATTTCTATGTTCGGTTCGGTGGTCAACAAGTTACTTGACCATGGCTATTACATACAGTCGTTCTCTCCGAGACAATTGGGCGCAGGACAATTTGGAGGACTGAAAAATAAGTGTCCGACAGTTGGGAGAATTTAAAATGGGTGAGTGACAATTGGAAGGCAATCGAACCGTCAGAGCGGAATTGAAAATTTATTTTTCAAAAAGTTCATATATCTGATAAAACCATAAAAGTTTAGCGAAAGACAAAACCTAGCCTAGCTGAACTAAACCAAACCTAACCTGATCTCACAATACATAAATTTTGAGCATCCAATTTTTGTGGCTTTTAAGAAGTATGTATTTTTACAAAGTAAACTTTTAATCATACAATTGACAGTCGGTTTCATCGCCACCCATTTGTTGTTCACCCATTTTTAAATTCTCCCAATTTTCAGTCCACCTAATAGTCGCGCTACAAACTGGCGGAAACCCAGTCGTCGTCATCCAAATGTCTTTCACCAAATTGTCTTGCTCCCAATAGGTGCGCATTGGGTTTCGTTACATTTCAAGTGATTAAGATCAAAAATATTGCGAAATACGGTGTGTTGGTGTTCTTAGAATAATCGTAAAATTTTGCGAAATGTTGCGAACATAAAGCATTCTCGCGCAATGTTTCATTTAGTTTTGTAGCATCGAGTACTCAACATAATATTTTTCCCATTAATTAAGCGCTGCCGTGTGATAGAAAACGGACACTGTAATGTCTTTCTCCTCGAACCGATATTTTGCAAGCTATAAATAATTTTTTCGTAATAAGAAGGGAGGCCAAAAAAGGAAACAAACCCTAGGAAATTTTAACATTTTTGAAAGTAGAGCAGCCCAGGGAACGCCATAAGCATTGTAGTGCCAATTATATTCGGGGTATGGAGTAACATTTAGATTTCGAAGTGTATAAGAAGTATCGTACAATATGCCAATTTTTGAAGTATATTTGGAGTATCGTTTAATATTTAAATCTGGGATAATAGACAGAAGATCACATATTATCTAAGTTAGTGTATCATGTAATAATACCTAGTCGTGTATTTGTAACCTTTCAAAAACCAACGACCTCGTAATAAGTTCGTATTTTTGAAGAATCTTTTGTAAGTTCAAAAAGAACACAGAGGGAGAGTGGAAAGTGGGGCAGAACTTGTTGGCCTTTTATGGCGCATCCTGAACGTTTCAGAACAGTGTCCGCTTATGACGTCATACACGTTGATAAAGTGTAGGTGGTGCGATGTTAAACCAATCAAAATAAATGAAGCCGGAAACTCTCGTATCTCTAGTTTTATTTAGGGGCAATAAAGTGATTTACGCTTATGAAGAAGTGGAGCTTGCACTTCTCATATGTATTCTCTTTGGTACTAGGTATCTTTAATATGCTAGTCATTACCCTCTCGATTCAAAGGCTGCACTCACATTTTATAGCTAATTATATTGAAGTTTAAAAAAATATTCCTTACTTGCGAAATCCATTCGTTTCAACAATGATGTAGTCAATATATTCTTCTCTGGAAAATGATAAATTTTGTTTTTAGAAAAGCACTTTATAAATGGAATTAAATATTTCAAATACCTGCATGACACGGGACAGCGACTATGACACTCATTTTTAAAAGAGTTGATATTGTTCTTTATGAAACAATATTCTAGAACGCAAATGTTACGGTGTGAAGAAACACTATCGTAACCTCTTTTTTAGCATCTTACACAAACCTTTTTGAGTTTTGTTGCAGGTCGTATAATTGGCAATTAATGGTAGAGGAGAAGGTATGCACCCGCAAGTTTGGTTGAAGTTTGTCCATAAGCAATCATAGTAACAAGTCTAAGTTAAATCAACGTTAAAACTCTCCATGAAATATTCAGGTCTAAAATTTTGTATTTGTACCTCTGAACTAATGGCGCTAAAGTCCCCATTCATCTTATGCAATTCTTGGTACTCAAAGCAGTTAGTTGCATAGGGAGGTTCTAGTGCTTGAACAACTGTCTGAAAATTTAATAACCATTTTTAGACATCGGCTTTTTTCCTCTTGTTTGATTTACAGAAAATAATTATCCTGTTTAGACTTGTTGCTCGAGTGTTATACAGTTTTTAAAGTAAAAAAAAGGTGCTTATACGGGGTTAAACATAAAAGTAAAATTTAAAATAGAACGTATTTAACAGGTTTAATGGCTAAGGGTTCTTGTGGTGATCCAACATTGAGGAACTCAACCGAACCACTTCCAAAACCTTCAAATAGTGTTAATGATATTAACCATGCATAAAAAAAACTATTCTCAAAAATGTATAAGTTTAGATTTTCAGTATGATCATTCTCATTGAATGCTTTTTCTATTGTGATAACTAAAAATCACGTTGATCTATTTTGATCGCAAATACTGTATAGCATAAGAAAATGAAAAATAAAAACCATTTAAAATATTTTAAAATGTGAAAAGGTTTTTATTTTTCAGAAGGCTATCAGAATCGTAGTATAATGACTGTGTACTACTAAAAGTGTATTGGTTATCAGAATCCTAGTATTATGATTTTCTGCCTCGTTGCGTACTACTAAAAGTGTATTCTAGGAGAGCGGTCGCTCTCTTAGATAAGACTTGATACTGCCTCTAATGCTAAAGGAGGGTTCTTTGATTGGCCGTAACCTTTTTCGCATTGTGTTTGCTGCTTTGAAATTTTGCCAGTGAACTAAAATTTGGGCCCTAATTTTGTGGTTAAAATTTCAAAGAGATCCAACTAATAGTTAACTCTATAAAGAAAAAAGTTGTTAAGGGTGGTTTTAGAATCCATAAAATTAATCCGACATTTGGTGAAAGATACAATATTGTTCCATAGAGATAACATGGGATTTTTGTTGTGCTTGTGGGTACTTGTGGGTTCTTGTGGGTACTTGTGGGTGCTTGAAGGTGCTTGTGTGTGTTTGTGGTTACTTGTGGGTGTTTGAAGGTGTGTGTCTGTGTCTGTCTGTTGTTATCCCCACGTAACCGCGTTCGCAGTTTGCAAATCGGAGCAAACGTGTACTCAATTTCCGGACCGCATTTCCCGGAAATTGTATTCCACTCCATTGCCTGTCTAACACCACCAGCCTCTGTTTTTTGTCCATCCCACATGGACACCAGTCTGTACGCACGGGCTTCTAATCACCACCATTTTCTGATCATTTTCTGATCATTGTCTATCCCACATGGACACCAGTCTGTACACACTGGCTTCTAATCACCACCATCTTCTGATCATTGCCCATCCCACATGGACACCAGTCTATACAACTGGCTTCAAACACCACCGTCTTCTGGTTTTTGTTTTTGTCCATCCCACATGGACACCAGTCTGTACACCTGGCTTCTAACAGCACCATCTTCTGGTCTTTGATTTTGTCCATCCCTTATGGACACCAGTCTGTACACCTGGCTTCTAACACCACCATCTTCTGGTCTTTGATTTTGTCCATCCCTTATGGACACCAGTCTGTACACCTGGCTTCTAACACCACCATCTTCTGGTCTTTGATTTGGTCCATCCCTTATGGACACCAGTCAGTACACCTGGCTTCTAACACCACCATCTTCTGGTCTTTGTTTTTGTGCATCCCACATGGACACCAGTCTGTACACCTCGATTCTACTCCATCATCATCCTTAAGGTTAAGACATACTCGGCGATCGGCCAGGGTTACGACAAACGTCTGGCCTCCCAATGGCGGGGCTTCCACCAAAAGTTCACGCAATTGCGCTGTTCTTATCCATACCTGCGATTCGAAACCCTTATATACTACCTATTTGAGTAAGGCGAAACAACAGCCGTATCCTTCAATTCAAACGTCAACATTAGTCAAGTCTCTCAAGAATGTTTAATTGTTCTTTCTGAAAAGGATGTAACGCTGAATAAGGTGAATAAGTAACGAAGAAAATTTATTATAATAATTATATTTATTTTAGTATTTAAGATAATCATGTCTTTCAACACAAAATTAATACGGAAAGGGTAAAACAGCATTCTATGTGTTTGTCCGTCCGTTGTTACACTAGTGCACTGCGTTAGAAGTTCGTTTTGTTTTGATGTGTAAAGAAATCCTACAGAACCTTAATATTCCCTTTTTCCATAATATAAAATGAATATGTGGAAATATTTTTCGTAATTATGATGCATTTAGTACTTTTGTAGCTATAAAGTTCCGTTTAATTTTGATATTCCAAAGATTTTTTTAATATTGTTATTTGAAATACTGTTTATATATTACCTTAGCTAAACTACATATGTATATAGAAAAATTCTTGATTTAGTGATTTCATGAAGAAAGCTGTCCTAGACTCCGGCGGGTATATTAAGTATTATCCGCAATAGGCTTAGTGAAACAAAGAGTAAATAATTGAGGCCCGAGGGGAAGTAAACTTTGGGTTTTGATTTTCGTGTCTGAAATGAAGAGACATCAACGGTTCAGAGTGAGCCGAAAGTTAAATACACTCTTAAATAGTCGGGTTAAGATTTTATAATAGAAGAAAAGATCATGGTGGCAATTAGAATAGTAAAAGGGCTAGTGGTAAACGGGTAGTAGCTACAGAGTTTTTATTCTCTGTATGGTGCGTCTAGCTGCAATTGAGATTTAGTGTTATTTAACGTTAACACTCATGTTGGCAAACTAAGAATATTGTTGGTGAGACGAGACGATAGTGTTTACACTGAAAATTAGTTGTGAATGTAGATATCAGATTATAGGGTAAACAGCTGAAGCGTAGACTTCAATTCCTGTTCTTTTCTCCATCGACCGATTTCCATGTGTCCAAGATTTATCCTTATTGGATGTAAAATGTCGTCTGCTTTACTGCATATTCGCTATGCTTGGAATACTGCTTCAATATTTCGTAAATTTTTACTTCAAAAAAGAGAAATAATTCCATATCTAGGTAAATAAGTTTTTCCCAACTTGTTTCTTCATAAATACGAAGAAATCAGCATATCACATTCGCGTCTCTAAACTAGGTTGAAATTTTAAGGGCTGGAAAGGGAAATTCCATTTTTCCCACCTGGCATCACTGCTTGGGGTTCAGTGCCGTCGAGAGAGGGGGGCAATTCGATCCATTTTCCCGGGGCCCGTACCTCTAGGGGGCCCGGCCGGGTCTCGACCTTAGTTAATTCTAGTGGATAATGGTTGTGAAAATATTAACTTAAAACTTAAAAAAATGTTTTCCTCAACTAAGTTTCAAGGGACTGTAAAGTGTTCGGCGGACCGTTGAATTTGTTTTGAAAAGGCACCCGACCCGCTCCCCTCACAATCATTGACGTAAGCAGCTGATATAGAACGCGTTAAAGAGGAATTATTTCGTGATTGTAAAGCGGTTCCTCACATCAGGTTAATTTCTCTTGTGACTGCAGCATTTCCCCAGTCCCCACTTCCGGTAGTCCAAAACCCCCCGCTGCGTTTGCTGAACCAGCGATCGTACCAATAGCAAAGGAACTGGGATTGGCCCAATTGTTTATTCCGTCTTAAAAAAGTCTATCTATCCCTGATAAAACTTAAAGGGAGGTTTAAGTTTTGTTTATTATGTGAATAACCCTAGTGGGCCACGGGAAAACTTCAACATTTTTACTGTAGTTTCTTTGCTGTGGAGAATCGGGCAGACATAAATATTATTCAATTTATCATAACAAAATTAGTCATATACCAACAGCTTTCTGACTTCAATGCTGATGGTTAGCGTCTCGCAGTCGCTCATAATTGGGTTATTTAATTGTAACTTATATGAGCTTCTAAACTAAGTATCCGTACAAAAACAATAACTTGTAAAAATATGACAAGCTTCGATTTGGACGTAAAATCATGTTCGGAGATCCCATTCACAGCCAAGTTTTAAATAAAATTTTGTCATTTCCTTTATATAATGCATATCTGCACTTGGTTATAAAATTGGTAATACTGTTATTATTATCTCATTTTTGCTGTGCAATAGCCAAGTGACAGTATTTTTCATATAAAATTCAAAAATATTTATATAAATACATGAGATCTCAGAACTTAAAGTATAGCAGTTCCGAAGCAAAGCTTTGCACATTTTTGCACGTTAGTGTTTTCGTTAGAATCTAATTTCTTTTTATGGGTATAGTTTTTAAAGTGAGAACTAGAAAAAAGAAAGAAAGTTCAGTATTTTTAAATTTTATCTTACTTTATATATTTATTACCAAATTAATCCCAAATTTTAGGTTTCTACCTCTTCTTGAAGTACCTTAGAATACCAGTGAATGAAATAATAAAAATTTGACTTAAGTTATGTACAAATTTGTAATTTGGTGATAGAAATAGGCGCAATAAGTTCTATTAGTTAGTGAAATTACCGAATTTTTCCTTTAAGATGCCAGGGCTTAAAAGTGCCTAAGATGCTACGAGAAAAGAGTGTGTGGAGTGCTTTTGGCGAGTGCACGGAAAGCTGAATTTGGCTGACCCACTACTGTGCACTCATATATTTTCCCTCCCAATGAGTTTGTGAATTTTTCTAGGGGCCCGACTCATAACCATACCCCGGGCCCGCAAAGTCTCTCGACGGCCCTGTTGGGGTTTGAATTATTTATGTCGGTGTTTTGTGATGTTTAATATCATGACGTGGTATACCGCGTATATATTATTATGTAATCGTAATTTTTTCATCTAGAAATTTATCCACCGATTTTTTTCAATCTGTTTATTATTTCGTGTCTACAGCCAAAACGTCTACATTTTCAACTTCTCAAAAACGAGGACTACTGCGCCGCCATTTCTTTAGTAGCGTCTGCTAAATCAAACTAATTAGGCCTACCCCTACGAGAATGCTTAATTCTCACAGGATGAGAGAGGTTTGATTTCACAGACGGCACTAAACCAGTGGCAGTGCAGTATCCCTTGATTTTAAGACAGATTAAACGCTAATTATTTTGTAATAAGAGATCATTTATTTATTTTTTAATATTTTTTTCTTTATATTTAGAAAAAGGAAGTACTTTTAAGGCATTGTCTTTTATTACCGTAACGTTTCCTTTAATCTATATTATTGCCTATACAATTGCATCTTGGTTTAATATTCCACTTTCATTAGAAACAGGGATCTTGCTCTTTGAATCCTTATGAACCAAACGGACAAGAATACTAATGAAGTTTGAAAGAGGGACTTCGTAGAAAATGTGCAAGATAAATGAGAATAAATAGAGAACAACCAAATTTTGACTGAATTTCCAATCTGAAACGAAACATGTCGAAAACGTCTTTATACATTCATATAAAAATCTAAAAATTTGTTCAAAGATCTAGAAATGACCGTGTGTACAGGCGTAAACAGGGACCATACGAAATTCGATTGTACTGTAATCTATTTCGTAAATGATGTTGCCTGATTTCTCGAGATAAATATGATATCCAGGATATTTCCGGGTTCGTACAAACCCTGCATATACTATTTTTTAACTTTACCCTATGAAATATACGTTCAGGGTTGCCACGGAATTTTTACAAGACTTTTCCCAGACTTTTTTAGGCCAAAATTGTAAATGTTTACAGCACGTTTTAAGTGCTTATAATTAAATAAATTCTTCACATTAAGTTTTCCACTGTATTTGTTGTACCAAAATGAAAAACAATCATTTTAGCTATAAATAACAGTCTAAGAGATTTTTAAAGGCATTTACTTTATAAAACAATTCTAGACATTTTTAATGATTGCTCTAGATTTTTCTGTATTAAGAGAGGATTAGGAGAAACTTTCATTACTCTTTCAATAAAGACTTATCCCCATAAATTTTACCCACTAAAATCAAATCCCTTGACTTTTCCCTGACTTGCTGAAATTTTTAAAATTCTCTGACTTTTCCCTGACCGTTTCGGCCCATTTTTAAATTCCCTGACTTTTCCAGTTTTTCCCTGACCCGTGACAACCCTGACGTTAGTGGAATTTCACCATGTCTCCCTAATTATAGTTATACCAAAATGACTAAATGAAAGTACTGTAACAGTTTTTGCTAAATTTATATTCATTTTAAACGCATCTTACTATAGACATATCGTCTGATTGTAAAGGCGAATCATGTCTCCAGTCAAAAAAGCAGAAACTGGAGAGTTCGTAAGGTACACAAGAAGTAGCAGTTTATTCAAATAGTTCAGTACTTTCAACGAAAGAACCCGATCAACGACAGCTATAATATTTAAAGTAATATCATATATTAAAATACCGGTATGATTTAGCAAATTTCTCTTCTCATCTAACCTGCGTTTCCCGTATAACAGACATATATCAGCCAACAGACGCTTAGGCACCACAAAGGCATAGAGAAGGCCGCAAAAACCACACTTCCGGCTACGGATAAGTTTCTTCCAATATTCCAAACCCAAGGGTAGAAAAGAACATAAGCACTCACAGTCAAAGAAAATGTCCAGCCTAGAAATTTCTGTATCTGTAAAGATATCAGTTTCAGAATTGCCTACCATTATAGCATTTTGCAAATTTTTAGGCTAAAAGATTTATATGGCCTAAGAGTCTCTTCATAAGAAGCCCAGTCTCATTTGTTTTTGCCACTCACTATCCCCTTAATGTAATTAGGAGCTTCTATATATTATCACGTAAGCAAAGTGACCCACCCACAATGCGTTTCATCATTGAACAAAAATCTATGTCAAGTGCTACTATGTGTAAATTCCTGATAATAAAAAACTTCACATATTACATAGGATAATGGCTGTGGTTTCCTTGAAAGTATTAGTTTAGCCAAACCATATCCCATTAAATATGGCAAAAGATGGTGTTGTGGCTCGTGCACCTTTAAAAGGTATTCGTCCATTGCACTGTTCGAAAAGGTTATCAAAATAAATCATGGGTCACGAAAAAGAAAAAGGGTAATACTTACTATAAATCAAGATGATGAAAAATTAGTGTTGGTTGTTTTAAAGTAAGATACGCATAAGCTGGCGAACATGATAGAGAAAAAAGTAACAATACGACGAAAATAAGGTTTCCAATTTTTGGACTCCTAGGTAGGGAATATAATCATGTTTTAGTAGAAAATAAAACAACATGTCTAGAGACGGTTGCAAAGAATGGGTTTTTTTATACGAAATGATGGTCACAACAGTCTGCAACAGCCTCTGAGAAAATTCATGTTATGTTTTGCAAATACCTTCTACTGAAGTATATTAATAGCAGAATAACCATAAATAGCTGGATGTCTACGCATATATACCATGCTTGGCCAATGCACTACGAAATAAATTAAATAATTCTCAGTACATTTGAAACGCATCTTGGAAAGCTATATTCAATCCACTACTCCGGATGGAAACATTTGTAGTTGAACAGCCTAGATATTTCTTCTAACGTGTTGGGCAGGGACAAATTTTATGTAATTTACAAATAATGAGTGGTAGATTAAATGAGTAGTTGAAAGACCTTTCATTGAATAAACAAATTGAGCCGAAGTTATTGGTCACCAGACCTACAAAGCACTTGTGCCTAATACAATATTATAATATTAGAAATGCCATCCATTGATATTGATGCCTTGCCGTGAGCGGTGATCAAAGACTTCAGTTTCCTCAAGTAAAGCTATCTCTACTATGCGACCATTAATTTTATTGCTCTATTAACACCTACAAAATTTTCAGGGCTAGTTATAAAAGTACGGCCAATTCTTAAAAATCTTAGGAAAACCCGATCGCACGAAAGATAAAAAGCTTCAGCTCCTTTACATCTCAGCCAATTGACAAGAGAAAGTGGTTTTCGGAAACCGAGTTGTTGCACATTGACAATTACTTAACGTACCCAAGGTAAAATAAACAAAATTCAAAAAACATATACTGGTCCGATTTTTTATCTTACCGATTCGGAGAGTTTCTCAAAATTTGTTCCTATAAACAAGATGCTCCACCATCTTTCCAAGCAACGGTTTGTCATTTCGTAATTGGAATAGTTCCAAAATGCGCCTGTGCCAGTAAATGGCATGAGAAGAGTGAGAGCGATTACAAGCAATACCATTGGCACAATTCTAAATAGAGTTTAATAATCGATTAAACAATAAGCCAAGAATAAAGAAAGTTACCTTAAAACCCTTAAGAAAAGGGGAAATAGAACCTCGAGTACGAAACCTTTCTTGGCTTGAACTTTAGTAAGGGACAGATATCCAACCAGAAAGCCCCTATATTAAAAACAAATGTTTATATTTTACAATTTGAAGCTCAGAGCTGGAGCTATAGACTAAAAGAAGAGGGGTTTTGTGCAGTGTAATCTTATTTTTCAGATGAATGGAAAACGAATTGTGTTCTTCTAGTAACGGTTTGTTACCAGAAAAAATGTTGCATTAATTTTGGGTTTTATCACATTGCAGATTTACAAACATTGAACAAAGGCCAATTACTAAACTACACTAACTAGTCTTCTATTTACTTCAGATAGAAAAAAATACTTCTAGTTCTAACATCTGTAAAATACGACACCTTAACTATCTTAAAAAGATTTTGACTTACGATACAATAAAGAACAAGTCGTCACACAGCATACTATTATACATTGGTTGCTCCAAAAATTCTCTAGATTTTTCCATCATGTGTCTCTGATTATCTGTTCAGGTGAAAATATTTGTGCAATTGTGCTTCAAAGAATGTCTAGAAAAAATTATTATTACGATTTTCAAAGATTTCGTAGTAGATATAAAATGCCGGTTCTAAAACAATGTATTTTCTATAGGCTTGCACCCATTGAAAATACATTGACTGCATCGTCCCCTTGATGACGGCGCTGTTTCTCGTACCCCCACACCCAGATTAATGGCCATAGATGGCGCCCTACGTTCGTAGGTAGCGCTGTTATCGTTCAGGCGATGGCTCTGATTAGTACTCTAGATCATAGATGGCACTGGTATCGTTCACGCGTTGACGGCGCTGTTTCTCGTACCCCCACACCCAGATTAATGGCCATAGATGGCGCCCTACGTTCGTAGGTAGCGTTGTTATCGTTCAGGCGATGGCTCTGATTAGTACTCTAGATCATAGATGGTGCTGGTATCGTTCACGCGATGGCGCCGCTCCATAAATGACACTTCCGGTCATATCCGGTTCAAGCCGGAAGGACGTTCTAGAAGCTTTCCCAATACTTTTGTTTCAAAGATAAGCCCGAGTTTGTTGTAAGATTTCTAGGAGAAATTTCCATTTTATTCGACTTGCCCCTCTTGTTTCAAAGATAAAATCGAGTTTGTTGTAAGATTTCTAGAAGGAGAAATTTCCATTACTTTTCAATTCTTGTTTCAAAGATAAGATAATCTCGAGTTTTTTGTCTTTACTCGAGGTTTCTAGAAGACTCGGAGAAAGGTATAAAAACCCAAGACGCTGTACGAAGCGCTAAACGTCTGAAAAACAAGATCTGAAAATTGTAATATCTGAAGAGTTATATTATACAAATTTAAAAGTTTATCACGAATAACAATGTCCCGCGAATAATTGAAAAAGCTAGAGAATCGACAAAACAGTATCGATGACCACGACTGGTTAAGTAACTCGTTGTCAATCGCTGTTTCCTCTAAATAATATGCTAAAAATTTAGGTAAGGTCTTGAATAAGTTATCACGAGTTACGCTGAGATCGTCTACCACGTGATGGCGTTCAAACGTTTCGCGTAGTGCTTCATTGCTTAACTTGTATAATGATTCAGGATTCATCGCGAGTATCCAACTTAACCAGTCGTTTTCACCGATACTGTTTTGTCGATTCTCTAGCTTTTTCAATTATTCGCGGGACATTGTTATTCGTGATAAACTTTTAAATCTGTATAATATAACTCTTCAGATATTACAATTTTCAGATCTTGTTTTTCAGACGTTTAGCGCTTCGTACAGCGTCTCGGGTTTTTATACCGTTTTCCAAGCCTTCTTGAAATCTCGGGTGAAGATAAAAACTCGGGATTAACTATCTTCGAAACAAGAATTGAAAAGTAATGGAAATTTCTCCTTCTCGAAATCTTACAACAAAGTCGGGATTATCTTTGAAACAAGAGGGCGAGTCGAATGTGATAGAAATTTCTCCTTATAGAAATCCTACAACAAACTCGCGCTTATCTTTGAAACTAAAGTTTTAGGCATGGAGCCCACTATTTCCGTATTACTATAGCTAGAGGATGACATTATAACTGTTTTTTTTCTTCAAGATTTTGCAAATGGCTATTTAAACGGCATAAATGTATGTTTCTCAAAACCATGGAGGAAAAATAATAAGACAGGAAGAGAAGGTGTTTTTTCCATGCCCATCCACCGACAAGTAAAATTTGAAGGTCGCTACAAGGTTTTTTTCATGGGACTATTTTCTATTTTCCTCCATGTCAAATTATAGGACATGTAGAAGCATAACAAGCATTTTGAAATGTTCTAATAATTGTTCAGTTCGTTTTGCAACAAATTTAGGGTTGATGACATATTATGATATCATTTTACTTTGAAGCAGTTTTAAGAACCTAAATAGCATAACTCTCAAAAGACTTGACACACTGATGAAGTATATCAATTTACACGCGCAACAAACAATTCCATGATATTGCGATGCCTTACATGTGATCTCTGTTCGTATGAACCTCGAAATAGTCATAGACATTTAGTTTTTACCCCAGAATAAATAAATGATGATTTATGGGGAATTTATATTATTTGTGAATTTTAATTACTAAAAATAAGCTTACATATTTGAAAAGCGTTATATCGCATCCCTCCAACGTGACCAAGAATGGTCCAAAGCATCGCAATGGTCTTAAGGCCATTTAAGTGAGCGGTTGCCGTGATTTTACTGGGATTTTTGAAAGTTCGAATATTTTGTGTCATTGAAAATATTCGTACTGTTATGTCTGCAAATAGATTTATAAAAAACATTAAAATATTTATATTGCTTCTCTTTCGAATGGCAAAATATTATGATCCAATTAATCACACTCACTTTTGGTTATTTCAAAGTATTCTTGTAGAACTGCGCAAATTAAGCTGGTAATCATAATGGCAACCAAAACCAACCTATATTTACAAAAACCTTTATTCAATACAACATACATTCCGTTAGTTTTTCAGGGTTCTTTGTATATTTTTTAAGGTTATGATTTATATGATATATTTTAATATGTTACAAACATCAGTATTTTTAAAACATATGCCTTAAAGGTTAATTTCAAAGCATTCAAATATATTATGAAATGCCTACCCTCTCACCAGCTAAATATTAAAAAGTAATTCATAACTGAAGACTATTAACACCCACATTTTTTAAATAAATTTTCAACAAACAGCTTTGATCCATAGACGATTCCAGATTTGTCTCAATGCCAAAGAATTGTGGGATAAATTTGATTTCATTGATTTGAAAACCTACTAAATAATTCAGAACACTAAATAAGGATAAAAACCATTTTCATGACTCTGGTTTTTTAATCGTAATGATCTTTCTATCCAAAGAACCCTGCATTAAAGATTATAAAGTTTCTTACAAAATGACAATATTGTAATTTTTCACAACTGTTTTTGAGGTAGAGTCGCAAGTAACTTTACTGACTAAAAAATTCAGCTTTGCAGTTACTGTTTAAAAAAGATGAAAAAGCAAAAATTATAATTTATGACTATACTATAAATTTGTTCTGTGTGCATATTTTTCGATTTTAAATGGATTTTTCTTTCCTAGATACAATAACATAATAAATAAAACTGTTTTCTTAGGTGCTATTGTACCCCTTAAATTTGACAAAAACCCACACTATACCCTTAAAGTCATTATAGAAATGATCTTAAATGTTATGCCAAATATATTTTTTAAAAACAGCCTCAAAAGACCAATTTTTTCGAGCATTGCGAGTATCACTGCTAAAAAATAGAAAATAGCAGTTATTAAATGGTATTAGGTGGTAAATGATAGATAGTATTATACCGTTGTGATTCTACAGAAGAGGAGCAACAAAAAATTAAGAAAAATATTCAAAATAGAGGAAAAATAAGGCAAAAATAAAAAAAGCATTCAAAATGAAGGAAAACACTCAAATATGGGATAAAAAACAATTTAAGAGAAACAAAACAAAAAAGAAAGGTAGAACTATGGAAAACAGGAAAAGATAGGGAAATAAACTAATTTAAGAAGAATATTCCTGATAACTATGAAACGAAGAAAAACATTCAAAAATTACACGTGCTTCTAGGGTAGAATCTTCTAAAAGTTCAAAATCGACCATGTTGGCTCAAAGAAAATAAATATAGAGAATAACATCCAGCCAAAAAAAATATACACCCTAACGGAAATATTAATCAGCATCTAACCTGAACTATCCCAAATGAAAGAAACAATTCCCCCACTAAATTTAGAAAAGGAGGAGCAGCCATATTTCTCACACTTAAAATAAATCACAAAAAGGAAAAACTAGGTAAGACTAGGATTAAACCACGAAGAAGGAGAAGTCTTCGTGTATGTAAACGCTCATAAATCATATTTACAATAGCAAACAACCCAGAAGAAGTAAATCCATGGGAAAGTATTATAATAACGGAGCCAAGATAACCATAAACTGATAGTCTAAAAACACCCCCAAGAAATATACTTATATGCCCTACTGAAGAGTAAGCAACTAACCCCTTTATATCTCTTTGGGACAAACATACAATTCTTATAATTACCCCTCCCCCCAAAAAAAAAGATAAAATAATATCCCCGTACTCAACTAAAAACCCTAAATATAAGGGGATTAACCGTAGCATACCATACCCCCCTATTTTTAGCATTACACCAGCCAAAATCATTGAACCAAAAACAGGTGCTTCTACATGAGCCTTTGGTAATCATAAATGCACTATATACCCGGGTAACTTAATTAAGAAAGCTAAATAAATAAAAAAAAATAAATAAGAAGAACTCCTAAGACTAATTAGGCTATAGTAAAAAAAATTTATAGTACCTAAATCCCTCCCTATTCATAACAATCCTAATAAGAGAGGTAAGGAACCAAACATAGTATAAAATAATATATAAATCCCAGCCTTTAGCTTTTCTGGTTGAAAACCATACCCAACAATTAATAATAAGAGAGGAACTAAAGAAGCTTCAAAAGAAAAATAAAAATATAACAAATCTGCAGCTAGAAAAGTGAGCACTAAAGTTAATAATATAAATATACATAAAACTTTATATAATAAAAAATTAAAATTTTCCCTTTTAATCCCACCTCTGGCTAATAAACCTAAATATAAAATTCAAAGGGTTAGAAAAACTAAAGAATAGCTTAACAAATCACACGCAAAAACTATAGAAATTTGAGAAACTCCCTCTATAGGGTAAACTATTACTCAACCTAAACAAGATAGGCCTAATAAAGTTAACAAAACATAATAAGGTAATTTTATTCTTAGAACTATTAAAGAAAATCAAAAAAAAATAAAAGCTAACATTGTAGTAAATTTAAAGAGCTACAAAGTTCCCCTCCATATCCCTTCACTAATCTCACTAGAATTCCCAGACCTAAACTTCCTTCACATACTACCACAAAAAGATATAGCATTATTATAATACAATTATTTACCCCACCGGATAATGAAAATACCAACAACAAAAAAACAGATAATATTAAAAATTCTAATCTCAAAATTACTACTAACAAATGATAACGTCTTAACACTACACATATCAATCCCCAAAAAATAAACAAAAAACATAAAAATTTAATATAACCATTAAAGCTTTAATAGTTTATAATAAAACCTTGGTTTTGTAAACCAAAATAGAATTAATTCTTAAAGCTTTAAGAGAACCACACAGTAACTTTAATTCCCAAAATTAATATTATAAATTATAACTATCTCTTAAAAATTTTACTTTTCATATTAACCTCATTGATATTAATTAGTATATACACAATTCACCCCTTAGTTATTATTTTAAGATTAATTAGATCCGTTATTATTATTTCCGTAATAACCTTTATAACCACAAAAATTTCATTATTTGGCTATATAATTATTTTAATACTTTTGGGGGGATTAATTATCCTATTTATTTATATGGCTTCAATTGCCCCAAACGAACCTATCTATACTAAGCATCTTAAACTCTTAACTCTAACTTCAATTTTAATCACAATAATAATAAAAATTTTTGAAGAATTTTACCCCTTGGGTTCTAATAAACCAAATGAAATTATTATACTAATGAGAAACCCTACTCTAATTACATTAAGCGCCACATATTTATTTATTACCTTAATTGCCGTGGTACAAATCACAAAAATTAAAAGAGGGCCTTTACGATCACAATTTTAATTAAAATGACAATACCAATTCGAAAAACACACCCACTAATTAAAGTAATTAATTCTGCCTTAATTGATCTCCCAGCACCTTCTAATATTTCTTATTGATGAAATTTTGGGTCCCTTCTAATTTTATGCTTGATTCTCCAAATCATAACAGGAATTTTTTTAGCTATACACTATACCGCTGATGTAAACTTAGCTTTTAATTCATTATCCCATATTATACGAGATGTAAATATAGGTTGGATATTCCGATTTATACATGCAAATGGAGCTAGCTTATTCTTTATCTGCATCTATTTACACATTGGGCGAGGATTATATTATGGGTCTTATAAGTCTTCTACTGTTTGGATAACAGGGGTTATCATCTTATTCATTTTAATGGCTACAGCATTCCTAGGTTATGTGTTACCTTGAGGACAAATATCTTTTTGGGGGGCCACAGTCATTACTAACCTATTCTCTGCCATTCCTTATATTGGAAGAAGCTTAGTAACATGATTATGAGGGGGTTTCTCAGTTGATAACCCCACTCTGACACGATTCTTCACTCTACATTTTATACTTCCTTTTATCCTAGCAGCAATAATCTTTATTCATATCGTTTTTCTCCACCAAAAAGGTTCTAATAATCCCTTAGGTTTAAAAAGAAATATTGACAAAATCCCTTTCCACCCCTACTTTACTATTAAGGACGTTTTAGGGTACTCAATTGTACTAACTTTATTCATCTCTTTAGTTTTAATTTCTCCCAACCTTCTAGGAGACCCTGAAAATTTCAACCCTGCAAATAGCTTAGTAACCCCTTTACATATCCAACCTGAATGATACTTCTTATTCGCCTACGCAATCTTGCGATCTATTCCTAATAAACTCGGAGGTGTCTTAGCCTTAGTATTATCTATTGCTATCCTAATGGTTATACCTTTAATAAAAAGAAATTTTCAAACACTACAGTTTTACCCTCTAAACCAAATTCTATTTTGGTCATGAGCTAACATCCTAATTTTATTAACCTGAATTGGAGCTTCACCTGTTCAAGACCCATACCTAATAATAGGGCAAGTTCTTACTGTATTATATTTTTCTTATTTTATTACTAACCCTTTGCTTACTTTAATGCAAGATAACCTAATCAAAAAAATTTAATCGTTTAGCTAATTTTTAAGCATTTGTTTTGAAAGCATTTTATAGGTTTACACCTAACGATTTTCAAAATTTGAAACTAGACTAATACTACCCCAAACACAAATAAGAAAAAACCTAAAACTAAGGGTAAAAATCTCTTTCATGCTAGCATCATCAACTTATCATAACGGAAGCGAGGGAAAGAACCACGCACTCATAAAAAAACAAATATTAAAAGTAAGACTAATAAAGAAAAACTTAAATTTAAAACAAAAAATAAATAAAGAGTAAAAATACACATAAAAATAATATTAGAATACTCTGCAATAAAAATTAAAGCAAAACCCCCTGCGCCATATTCAATATTAAAACCAGATACAAGCTCTGATTCCCCTTCAGCAAAATCAAAAGGGCTACGGTTAGTCTCAGCTAAACAAGAAATTACTCAAATGAATAATAATAAGAAATATAACACAAACTTACTAGACCCAAAAGAATCAAAAGTAAAGAGATTATAATCCCCAGGTAAAATTACTAGAGACAATAAAATTAAAGCTAATCTAACTTCATAAGAAACCGTCTGGGCTACAGCACGATAACAGCCTAGCATTGCATAGGCTGAATTACTTCTCCAACCACAACCTAATAGAGGATAAACACCTAGACTAGAAATAACTAAAAATAAAACCACTCCTCAAACTAAATTAAAACCCTCCCAAATAAATAAAAATAAACTATAATAAATAAAAGCCAAAAATAAACCTAAAATAGGTCTTAAGTAGAATAGACCCTTATTTCTTAAAGAAGGTCATACCTGCTCTTTAACTATTAACTTTAAACCATCAGCAAAAGGTTGTAATAATCCTATAAACCCTACTTTATTTGGACCTTTTCGAATTTGGATATACCCCAGAATTTTTCGCTCTAATAAAGTATAAAAAGCTACCCCAATTAACATACAAACTAATAAAAATACATAACTCAATAACACTATTATTAAAGAGAAAAACTTCTATTAATGAAGCTTAAATTCATCGCACTTAATCTGCCACATTAATTAAATATTCTTATTAAATTTCTACTAAGTCTAATAAAGTAAATTTATTTCTTTTACTTTCAAAAAATAATGTGCTAAAACACCAAAACTTAGGGCCTGGCCCTAACAGCCCTATATCACTTAAATTTCATTTTAATAACTTTGATTTATTATATATTACTCCTTATTTTTTACAATGATGATTTTTACAAATTAATAAACACACGTTATTAATACACTTTAATATAAAAAATAAATAGATTAGTTTAAAAATAAAAGAAGTTTTTACACCCTTAATTTTTTTTTAAAAACCCTTAAAAATTAAGGGTGTAAAAGACATAAATAATATTTTAATGTCATAACGTAAACTTTTAAATTAGTATTAAATATGACAATGTATTTATTTATAATAAGGAGAGCCTCAGGACAATCTTTAGAAATGTCAGAATGCCTACTTTTAATTTTTGGGTTAATTTGTATCTTATCTAAGGAATTTATTTAATTTTCATGTGAACATGGTATAATTAAAAAACATTAAAGTTTATTTTAAATAAGTTTTATTTACAATAAAATGTATACTATCAAAGATAACATTTTTCAATAATCCCATTTGGGCTTTTATAAATTTCACCCCTAATTAAATTCTAAATTTAACTCAATCAATCTGACAAAATGGAGACTAAAAAAGAGTAAAACTTTGTTAGCTTTATCATAGCCACCCTTTATATTTATAAGGTACTTTTTTATTATAAAAATTTTTTAAAATAATTTTGATTAAAAAATCCTTTCGTACTAATTTAATCCATAAATAATTAACTAAAGATAGAAACCAACCTGGCTTACACCGGTTTGAACTCAAATCATGTAAAATATTACTAGTCGAACAGACTATCTTTTAAAGCTCCTGCACCCTAAAGAAATTTTAATTCAACATCGAGGTCATAATCCCATTCTTCGATTTGAACTCCCTAAACGGATTATGCTGTTATCCCTAAAGTAACTTAATCTTATTATCAATAAAATTGGATCAAAAATTTTAAAATATATTAGTTTTGACTTTAACATGCCACCCCAGTAAAATTTTTAGTAAAAAATAACATACTTAAACTAGATTTTACTTAAAATAAAGCTTTATAGGGTCTTATCGTCCCTTAAATAAATTTTTGCATTATTACAAAAAATTAAAATTCAAAGTATTTTTTTAAGACAGCTAATTTTCGTTAACCCCTTCATACAAGATCCCAATTAAGGACCAAATGATTATGCTACCTTTGCACAGTCAGTATACTGCGGCTATTTAATAAATAATAATATCATAGAGCAGGGCTTATTTTAATTTAATAACCTTAAAAAAATGTTTTTGATAAACAGTCGAAAAAATATTTTGCCGAGTTCCTTAAAAAAATATAATTTGGTTTAGAGGGTACCTTTAAATTTATTAAAATTCCCTTAAAAATTTTTCTACTAATAATCTCATTATAAAAAAAATTTTAAATTTTTTAACCTTCTTTTTATTTAATTAATATAAATTTAATAAACATATGTTATTAAACAAATAGCCACTTTAAAGCCTACATATCTATAAATTAATATTGTTATATAATTATTAAAATACTAAGCTTAGCCCTAATAAAATAAATATTTAAAAATAACAAAATCTAAACACCTATCTAAAATAATTTTTAAAGAAACCAGATATCAAAAAAAAACGAATAACATCTCACTACGATATAAAAATCTAATTAACTTTTGTCACAGTTAACTTTTTAATTAAATTTATATAACTCTTATTTTTTTCGGGATAAAAAAAAATATTTTAAATATTAAAATTCCCTGATACAAAAGGTACTACATTTAATTTATTCTATAACCATAAAATTATTTTCCCTCACAGAACAAGCAAATAAAATTTTTCTTTAATAATAATAAGTATTTAAAATAAATATTTTTAATAATAAAACTACAAAACTTAACTAATAAACTAACCTAATCAAAATGCCTCTTAATAAGAAGATCTCCTTAGTGTAAATAAATTGCTATAAAAGCTTCATTTTGCTAATCTAGATTCAAGTTCCCTTAAACTTACTTTGTTACGACTTATCTAGCTTTAAGAACCAGAGTGACGGGCGATATGTACATGTTTTATAGCCTATTTCAAATAAGCATGTTATTCTTAATTTACTAGCAAATCCATTTTTATAATTGTTGTTGTTTGACGCAAGAACGACTCTGGGATTAACTGGTTATGAACTCTTTATTAAATTAAGTAAAACATTTATGTTAATTTCCGTGACCGCTACTGACAACTGATAACTGGGAACAGATAACGTTATCGGAATGTTACCCGGTTATATAGTTAAGGCATCGCGATAAAAAATAAAGATTACAAGAATGACCGCGATGCATAAAAAACACAAGTGTAGAAAATATAATCTGGATATAGATAAAAAAACAACCGGTATTATCTCTAATTTACAACAGTCCCTCTTAATATCGGTGGTTTCAATCTTCTATCCAGAGGGTGGTCATTTAATTATTTCCAGTCCAAGGGCTTTGACGCAGAAGAGGTGCTTCGGACGGAACAGGCTCTTCGTACAGATGTCAGCTGGCATTTCCTCTGTTGGTAGATACCGGAAGGCTATATGTCCCTCTTCTTCCAGGTCGCTGGTCCATTTCTTTGCTCTGGCAATGATCGACTTGTCGAACCGGGTTGACTTGATGATTTCTTCGAGGGATTCTGTTAATCCTTCCGGGACGACCATATATATTTCCTCGTCGAGTTCGCCATTAAGATAGGCCGTGACGACATCCATTTGGTGGACTTCCAAACCGATTTCCACAGCAAGGGCCATAAGCAGTCTTATCGAGCTGGATCTAATGACGGGTGCGAACGTCTCTTGGTAGTCGATCCCTGGTCTCTGGGCAAAACCTTTCGCTACGAGCCTGGCTTTCCTTTTCTCTACTTCTCCGCTGGGTAAGTACTTCGTTCGGAAGACTAAACGATTTCCAAGGACCTTCTGGTTTTCCGGACAGTCAACGATGTCCCAGGTTTCGCACTTGATAAGCGAAACGAACTCTTCCGTTACTGCTTTCCTCCAGTCGTTTGCGTACGGAGAAGCCAGGGCTTGCTTCATGGACAAAGGTTCTGACAAGATGGCTAGGTTTGCTGACTCATCAGACAGGGTTTCTTGCTCGTCAGTAGCCTCTTCAGTGGACTCTTCTGAGACGCTCGGAATCATGTTGAACGATTTTATCGGTCGTCCGGGTACTCCAGTTCTTATTTTCTTCGGTCTTCCGGGACCTTTCTTCAGAACGAGGGTTTCTGAGGGTTCTTCGAAGACGTCCTCGTTTTCCTGGTCATTAGATTCTTCCGGGGTTTCATCTTTGAACTCCTTTTTGACTTCTTTGAATTCTTCTCTGCCTGGCGGTTTTGCAGCGTGTGTAGTGGCCGGGATTTCGATTTCGCCTTTAGCTTTGCCTCCGTATTTCAGGTTTACTTCTGGAGTGACGAAATCATCATATCCGCCTTGTTTATTAAATTCTCCCAGGAACTTGACATTTCGACTTCGGTAAATTTGCTTCTCGGACGGAACCCAGAGTCGATAGGCCTTCGAGACTTCAGAATAGCCGATGAAAACGCATTCTTTGCTCCTGGCTGCTAACTTCCCCTTCCTTTTATTTTCGTCCAACAGCAAAGCTTTGTCGCCGAAAATCTTCAAATGCTGCAGGGATGGCTTCTTTCCGGTCCATCTGGTAAATGGTACTTCTCCATTTATGCTCCGGGAAGGACAACGGTTTCGAATGTAGTTAGCCGTGGCCATCGCTTCTGCCCAGAATGATGGTGGAAGTTGCGCTTGTATCATCATACATCGGGCCATATCTAGGAGTGTTCTGTTCTTTCTTTCGGCAATGCCATTCTGTTCCGGGGTGTATGGTACGGTGAGCCTTCTTTTTATCCCAGAGTCTTTCAGGAATCTGTCGAATTCATTGTTGCAGTATTCGGTACCGTTGTCGGACTGCAAGGTCTTGATTTTTCTCCCGGTTTCCACTTCAGCTCGTTGCTTGAATTCTTTAAAGGCTTTCAACACTTCGCTCTTGTGTTTTAAAAAGCTGACTTCACTCCACCGGGAATAATCATCAGTGAAAACGACGATGTACTTGGCTCCACTCATCGACGTTACTCTCATCGGCCCGCATACGTCAGAGTGTACTATTTCCAGGACATGTGAGGATCGGCTATCTTCGGTTTTCGGGAACGGCTCTTTCGATTGCTTTCCTTTGATGCAGATTTGGCAGATTCCCAGGCTCCCATCTTTTTCAATGTTGAGTCCCGTAGCCAAATTCTTCCGGGCCATTTCCTTTAAACTTCTCTCGTTCAAGTGACCGAGTAGGAAATGCCAGTTTTTCAGGTTGCTTCTAGGCTTTATTTCCGATTGCACTGCATGGACCGTTTCTTCAGCCTTTCTCAGGAAATAAAGGTCTCCAACTCTGTCAGCAACTGCAATCACTTCCCCGGTTGCCGTCTTAATCCAGGCCTGCGACTTCTTGAATATGACCTCATGTCCTTTGTCTGTCATCTTGGCAATGGATAGGAGATTTGTTCTTAAATCCGGGACATGAAGGGCTCGTTCCAGGCGAAGAATTCGATTGTCGCTGCCATTCGTTGCGGGTACTTTTACTTCGCCAACACCTCGTATCTTCGTTGACTCTGCAGTGGCCAGGTTTAAAGATTTCGTGGTCTCTTCGTAAACGTTGAAGCAGTCTCTGCTGGAAGTCATATGTGAGGTGGCTCCGCTGTCCAGGCACCAGGAATCTTCCTCGGCCAAATTTTCTGCCAGTACATGATGGGCGTTTTCCTTCTTTCTGGTTTTTCTTTCTGAACCATTGTCTCTATCGGGGCAATCGGCTACCTTGTGGCCGGGTTTCCTGCATCCATGACACTTGTACTTGAAGGTCGTGCTTCCTCGCCCACGTGAACCTCTTCCTCTACCCCTTTCTGCAGTTTTCCGGGAAAAGTGGTTACTGCCCATCATCGCATTCTGCACGGGTTCGTCTTCCCTAGAGTTCTTGGCGTCTGATTCCTCCAGGATCTTTATTTTTAAGGCTTCCGGATCAGGTAACGTATCCCTGGACTCTATTGCGCACCGGAAGTTCTCATACGATTCTGGTAGACTGTATAACAACATAATGGCCAGTAGGTCGTTGTTTACAGCTACTCCCATGTCAGCCAACTTGTCTACTGCATCGAAAAATTCTCGGACGTGATCCCGGACATCTTCTCCCTCCTTCATTTTCTTGAGGGTCAGTTTCTTCAGCAGCGTGGCTTTCCGGGCAGGTCCACTGGACTGGTAGATGGATTCGAGCTTCTGCCATAGTTCCCGTGAGGTCGTGCAATTCTTTACTTGCTTCAACTCCGACGGACTGATCGACAAGATTAGGTCCGCTCTTGCCTTCCGATCATTACTGTCCCAGGTAGCGACCGCCTGGGCGTTGCCTTCCGTTCCCCGCACCGGAGTTGGCCTCGTTGAAGTTCCATCTACGTACTCCCAGAGGTCGTTCTTTTGAAGCAGAGCTTCCACTTGCATTTTCCAGGTATCATAATTATCTTTCGTTAACGTCTCGATTCGTCCCAGGTGATTTCCGGCCATTCTTCTTCTGACTCCGCACCTTAAAGGATAATCTTCCCGGCGTTGAACTTCTTATGACTTCTAAACCTCAGCGCAGTGGAAGCGTGCTGGGCCCATAACCTGTTGTTGTTTGACGCAAGAACGACTCTGGGATTAACTGGTTATGAACTCTTTATTAAATTAAGTAAAACATTTATGTTAATTTCCGTGACCGCTACTGACAACTGATAACTGGGAACAGATAACGTTATCGGAATGTTACCCGGTTATATAGTTAAGGCATCGCGATAAAAAATAAAGATTACAAGAATGACCGCGATGCATAAAAAACACAAGTGTAGAAAATATAATCTGGATATAGATAAAAAACAACCGGTATTATCTCTAATTTACAACAATAATTTAATTTCATTAAAATTAATCCACAAGTTAAATTAATGTAACTCACCTCAACTTTTAGCATTTACCACACCTTGATTTGAAGTTATAATTAAATAATTATTTTGAAAACTCAATCTTTCTTAAAAAGTAAACTGACAACAACGGTATATGAACATTAGCTAAAATAAGATTTTATGAGGGGTATCAATTAAAGGGCAAGTTCCTCTGCTTGGTTAAAACACCGCCAAAATTTTTAATTTTATTTACCTAGTTTAATCCTTTAAGAAATTTAATAAATTAGAATAATAGGGTATCTAATCCTAGTTTTTAAACCTAATCTTTTAAGAAACTTTTTAGTAAAATAAAACAATTATAAATTTTACCTAAATAAAAAATATTATTTACTAAGACACATAAAATTTCTTACCTCAAAAATAATCTTATTTTACACCTCTCGTCTAACCGCGGCGGCTGGCACGTTTTTCGCCGGTATTTAATTATTTAATCTATATATAATTCATTTAATATATAAAACCAAGGCCTCATTAATTTAGATCTCTAAACTTTAGATAAAACTTTAAAATAATAATAAGACTATAAGCCTAAATTAAACTGTTTAGGACTAAAAAATAAAACACGTTATATCTAAAAATATGTTAACCTAATAACTTAAAACTTATAAATAGTCTAAACTAAAAAAGTAAGCTAATTAAAGCTTTTAGGCCCATACCCTAAAGATGAGAACACCTCCTTTTTTAAATGTTGATAAAACCCTCATCTTTATCTTTTATTATAATAATATTATTAGGTACTTTAATTTCAATTAGAGCTACCTCTTGGTTTCCAATTTGGTTGGGGATGGAAATAAATATCATTGGGTTTATTCCTTTAATTATTAACAAAAAAATATTTTAACATCAGAAAGAGCACTAAGGTATTTTACTATTCAATCAATTAGTTCTTCTGCTCTACTCTTATTTTCAATCCAAAACAATTTTTTTATACTAAGAACAGATATTATCACAATTGCTCTTTTAACTAAACTAGGAGCAGCACCTTTTCATTTTTGGGTACCCTCTATCACTGAAAATATTTCTTGGAATATAATAACGTTACTTTTAACATGACAAAAGTTTGCACCCCTAATAATTCTTAATATCCATAATAAAATATCCAACCTAATTATATTAACTTTAATTAGCTCTGCTATTTGGGGGTCATTAGGAGGACTGTTTCAAACAAGAACAAGGAAGATATTAGCTTTCTCTTCAATTGCACATATAGGATGACTAATTAGTGCTACAATATGTAGAACTAATATAGTTATAATATATTTTTTAATTTATTCTTTATCCTTAATCTTTGCTTCTATAACCATAAAGTCCTTAAAAATAAACTCAATCAACTCTACTTTATTTACAACAAAAAAAAATAAGATTTTAATTTATACCCTAATGTTGAATATAGGGGGGATACCCCCTTTACTAGGGTTTTTCCCTAAACTAATAGTCCTATCAATATTACTCAAATTAGATTGAATAATCCTAAGTATAATTCTTATCATAAGAGCTATAATAAATTTATTCTTCTATATTCGCTTAAGCTATGTAGCTCTAATACTAAATTCTTTCTCAAAAAAAAATATTTTTCAAATTTCTTCAAGATACTCCCCTTATTTTATTATTATTTTACTAAGAGGGCCAGTAATCAACATATTTTACTAAAGCTTTAAGTTAAACTAAACTATAAACCTTCAAAGTTTAAAATAAATTTTTTTAAGCTTTAGAAAACTCTCCTTAAAATTTGCAATTTTAAATTCTAAATAAAATATAAAGCCAAAACATTTTAGTAAAAGGCTTTTTAAAGCCATAAATAAATTTACAATTTATCTCTTATTTTTCAGACATTTTACCGCGATGAATATTTTCTACTAACCACAAAGATATTGGTACAATATACATAATTTTTGGGATATGGGCTGCTATAATTGGGACAGCCCTTAGTATACTAATCCGAGCTGAATTGGGACAACCTGGGTCAATAATAAATGATGATCAAATTTATAATGTTATTGTAACCGCCCATGCCTTTGTTATAATTTTCTTTATAGTAATACCTATTATAATTGGAGGGTTTGGAAACTGATTAGTCCCATTAATATTAGGAGCCCCTGATATAGCCTTCCCCCGACTTAATAATATAAGATTTTGATTGCTCCCCCCTTCTTTTTTACTATTACTATCATCAACAATGGTAGAAAATGGAGCAGGAACAGGATGAACGGTATACCCCCCTTTATCAAGAAATATTGCTCATACAGGGGCCTCTGTAGATTTAACTATTTTTTCATTACACTTAGCAGGTGTATCCTCAATTTTAGGGGCTATCAATTTTATTACTACAATTATCAATATACGAACACAAGGAATAATTATAGAACGAATACCTCTTTTTGTCTGATCAGTAAAAATTACAGCTATTTTACTTCTTCTATCTTTGCCTGTTTTAGCAGGTGCTATCACAATACTTCTTACAGATCGAAATTTTAATACATCCTTCTTCGACCCCGCAGGAGGGGGAGACCCTATTCTTTACCAGCATTTGTTTTGATTTTTTGGACATCCAGAGGTTTATATTCTTATCCTACCCGGGTTTGGAATAATCTCTCATATCATTAGTCACCAAACAGGGAAAAAAGAACCTTTTGGAACTTTAGGAATAATCTATGCCATATTAGCAATTGGGGTATTAGGTTTTGTAGTATGAGCCCACCACATATTCACAGTAGGAATAGATGTTGATACACGAGCTTACTTTACAGCAGCCACAATAATTATTGCAGTACCAACAGGTATTAAGATTTTTAGATGACTAGCCACAATTCATGGAGCAAAGCTAAATATGGATCCATCATTATATTGAGCTTTAGGATTTGTATTTTTATTTACTATTGGAGGATTAACAGGTGTGATCTTGGCTAACTCATCCTTAGACATTGTACTTCATGACACCTACTATGTAGTTGCTCATTTTCATTATGTTTTATCTATAGGAGCAGTATTTGCTATTATTGGGGGTATCACACATTGATTTCCTCTATTTTTAGGAGTAGCAATAAACCCCCGATGACTAAAAACACATTTTATAATTATATTTTTAGGAGTTAATTTAACATTTTTTCCTCAACACTTCTTAGGTTTAAATGGGATACCTCGACGATACTCAGATTACCCAGATGCTTATACTTCATGGAACGTAATTTCTTCCCTTGGCTCTATACTTTCAACTATTGCCTTAATTTTCTTTATTTTTATCATTTGAGAAAGCTTAGTATCACAACGATTAATCTTATTTTCATCCCATATACCCTCTTCTATTGAATGGAATAATCCTCTTCCCCCAGAGGACCATACTTACAGCCAGTTAACTATTACTACTACTTAAAATATAATGGCAACCTGAAACAAAATTTTATTCCCAGATGCTGCTTCCCCTATCATAGAACAAATAATATTTTTTCATGATCATACAATAGTTATCCTTACATTAATTACTATTTTAGTAGCTTACATACTAACAAATACTTTATTTAACAAATCCTTTAATCGATATCTTTTAGAAGGGCAAGAAATTGAAACATTCTGAACAATCGTGCCAGCTTTCATATTAATTTTTATCGCTTTCCCATCATTACAAATCTTATACTTAATAGATGAAACTAGAAGCCCTAATTTAACAATTAAAACAATTGGGCACCAATGATACTGATCATATGAATATTCAGATTTCAAACAAATTTCATTTGACTCTTACATAACCCCTTTAGATGAAGAAACACCAATATCAACATTCCGATTATTAGATGTGGACAATCGAACTATCATTCCAACAAATATTAACATCCGAATACTAATTACTGCAGCTGACGTAATCCACTCATGAGCAATACCCTCCCTAGGAATTAAAGCAGATGCTATACCAGGACGAATTAACCAAGTGCCTATAATCTCTAATCGTTCAGGTTTATTCTTTGGGCAATGTTCAGAAATTTGTGGGGCTAACCATAGTTTTATACCTATTATCATTGAAAGAATCCCTGTTAAGCATTTTATCAACTGAATTAACAATTCTGACTCATTAAGTGGCTGAAACTTTTAAGCAATGGTCTCTTAAACCATACTATGGGAATTTCCCCCTTAATGAAAGAAAATAGTTAAAACCTTATAACAATATCTTGTCAAGATATAATTACTTTAAGTTTTTCTTAATACCTCAAATATTTCCTATAAACTGGTGATTATTATCACTTCTCCCTCTTACTCTAACCATATTAAATCTAATTAACATAACTTTTAATAAATCTTTAAGATCCGAGAAACATCTTAGAAAAAAAAATATTAAAAAAACACTAAACTGAAAATGATAACAAATCTTTTTTCTACGCTTGACCCCTCAACTTCATCTAATTTATCAATAAACTGATTATCACTATTTATTCCATCTCTTATACTACCCCACATTTTTTGAACCAAAAATAATCGTTTCTCAATTATTACAAAAAAGATTTTTTACACTTTACACCTAGAATTTAAAAATCTTTTAAATTGGACATTTACTAATGGGATTACAAGTCTAATTTTAAGATTAATTTGACTATTAGCAATTAATAATCTAATAGGTTTAATACCCTACATTTTTACAGCAACAAGCCATATGGTAATTTCATTGACCTTAGCCTTACCTTTATGACTAACTTTAATACTATTTGGCTGGATTAATAATACAAATAAAATATTTGCCCATCTTCTACCTAACGGTACGCCCCCAGCTTTAATAATATTTATAATTTTAATTGAAACTGTGAGAAACATCATCCGACCCATTACCCTTTCAATCCGACTGTCAGCTAACATAATTGCTGGGCATCTTTTATTAACTTTGTTGGGAAACCAAGGCACAATTATAAATATAAAAAATAACTTTTTAATTATTAATACACAATTAGTATTACTAACTTTAGAACTAGCTGTAGCTATTATCCAAGGTTATGTATTTATCATCCTAATCTCATTATACACAACAGAAGTACATTAACTACCTATGAAAAATTTCCACCCATTTCATATTGTTGACCAAAGCCCTTGACCTCTTACCGCTGCCCTGGGGGCACTATTTATGACATCTGGGACAATTAGTTGAATCCACATTAAATCTCCCCTACTTATAACCCTTGGACTTTTCCTAATTATCATTACAAGATTCCAATGATGACGAGACATTCACCGAGAAGCTACACTTCAAGGAAACCATACCTCTAAAGTTATTATTGGCTTACAATGAGGGATAATCCTATTTATTATCTCTGAAGTATTTTTTTTTGTTTCATTTTTTTGGGCATTTTTACATAGAAGTCTATCACCCAATGTAGAAATTGGGATAATATGACCCCCAAAAGGAATTGAACCTTTTAATCCCCTACAAATTCCACTCTTAAATACAACTATCCTTTTATCTTCTGGGATTTCAATTACATGGACACATCATAGTATTCTAAATAATAACTTAAGCCAAGCTAAAAAATCACTTTTAGTGACTATTTTACTAGGGGGCTACTTCACTATTCTACAAGCCTGAGAATACATTGAAGCCCCTTTTACTATTGCTGATTCAATTTATGGCACTACATTTTTTGTGGCTACAGGATTTCATGGATTACATGTATTAATTGGAACCACCTTTCTCCTAATTACAATAATCCGATTGGCTAACCTCCATCTATCTAAAACTCACCATTTTGGGTTTGAAGCAGCAGCATGATACTGACATTTTGTTGATGTAGTATGACTATTATTATATTCTTTAATCTATTGATGAGGAGGGTATTTATTTAGTATAAAAAGTACATTTAGCTTCCAACTAAAAAGTTTTATTTAAAAATAAATAATATTCATATTAATGCTTACAACAGCTCTTACTCTAAGAATAATAGTCATACTACTATCCTCAAATCTAGCCAAATTACAAAACCCTTCCATGGAAAAAAATTCACCATTCGAATGTGGATTTAACCCTTCTTATAAAACTCGAGTACCTTTCTCTTTACAGTTTTTCTTAATTGCTTTAATCTTTATTATTTTTGATGTGGAAATCATCTTAATCATACCCTCACCTTTATTCCTATTTAAATCTCATATTATAAGAATCTCAGTATTTAGATTAATTTTTATTGTTACTCTAGGATTACTTCATGAATGAAAAGAAGGGAGATTAAATTGAGTTTAGGTTAGTATTTAAAATTTATAAAATCTAATTTGCACTTAGAAATTGTGTCCCACCTAGCCTTTTAATAAAAGTGAAATTATCACATTCAGTTTCGACCTGAAAATTTGAACTAACATTCTTATTTTAGAAGAAACCAATAATGAGGTATCTTAATGTTAATAAGAATAAAGACTAATAAAGTCCTTCTAAAGAAGTTAAAATTTTTAAAGCCGCTAACTTTAACTCTGTTTATTAATCAAAAACATAACTTCTAATTTTTCTATAGTGTAATTAAAACACCTGATTTTTTCATAATCAAAATACTCTATAAAGTTAGAAATACAGAAAATTTAATTCATTTAAGAGAATCCCTTCTATCTTGACTGCTTCAAAATCATATTATAAATTTAACTACTTAAATAAAAACTTAATAAAAAAATTAAACCTAATAAAAGTAAAAGAATTTGAACAAATAGAGTATTATAATATATTCGCTGAAAAACACCCCCCCATAAACATAAAAATTTTTCAACTCCTGATCCTCCAAAAATTTCTCCCCAACCTAAATCTCCTTTTACAAAAGAAACTCTATTAAGCTTAAAAAATTTACTTATAAAAAACGAAGCCAGACTTAATAAAAACCATATAGAAATAAAAAAATAAAAAATAATTCTACTATAAAAATTTATAAATATTTCTCTAATTGGTAATCAGAACCAAAAAATTAAAAAAACACCAATTAATGTAAATATTTTTTCACCAAGAGACAAAACAACTAAAGCACTATAATCAAATAATAATCAACTCATTACACCTCCAAAAATTACTCCCAGTACTGAAAGGAAAAAAATAGAAAAGTTTATCTCTTTTCTTTCAGAGTAGTTAAAAAAATTTACCCCTATATACCCATTTAATAATAAATTATAAATTAAACGTGATCTGTAAACAATTGTAGAAAAAACCCCTAAAAAAAAAATAAAAATATATAATAACCCACACCCCTCTATTAAAAATAACTCAATAATTAAATCCTTTGAATAAAAACCACAACTAAAAGGGATACCCCCTAATCTTAAAAAACTTAACAATATACCATAACCTACTATAGGAGAAAAATTTAACAAACCTCCTAATATCCGAATATCTTGTAACCCATTACCCCCATGAATTATAGAACCAGCACATAAAAATAATAAAGCCTTAAAAATTGCATGAGTCAATATATGAAAATAAGCTCACTCTCAAAGACCTAAGGATAAACTGAACATTATTAAAGCTAACTGACTTAAAGTTGATAAAGCAATGACCCTTTTAAAATCTATTTCTATACATGCCCCCACTCCTGACATTAATAAAGTTAATAATGAAATATATATTATAACTCTCCCATAAACTCTAAATAAAAAAAGATCATGAAAACGAATTAATAAAAAAACCCCAGCTGTCACTAAAGTAGAAGAATGAACTAAAGAAGAAACAGGGGTGGGGGCAGCTATAGCTGCTGGAAGTCAAGAAGAAAAAGGAATTTGAGCTCTTTTAGTTATAGCAGCTAAAAAAATACAACTAAATAACCAAACAGACAAAAGGTCCAAATTTAAACTATTAAAAAAAATAAAATCCCAACCCCCCAAATTTACTATCGCGAGAATACCTAAAAGAATCCCTACATCACCTACCCGATTTCTCAAAACTGTTAATATACCTGCATTAAAAGAACGAATATTTTGATAATAAATTACCAAGGCATAAGAAATTAAGCCTAAACCATCCCAACCTAATAGTAAACTTATTAGGTTGGGACTCAAGACTAATAAAGCTATTGAAAGAATGAATAATAAAACTAAAGAAAAAAAACGTACCTCTCTCCCATCACCCGTCATATAAGAGTGGCTATAAACAAATACAAAAAAAGAAATTAAAAGAACAACAGATAAAAACACAACTCCCACTCAATCAAATAATAAAATAAAACCTCCACTCCCAGAAACACTAAACAGTTCATACTCATACAAAAATACTTGCCCAGTTATTAATAAAATTTCGTGCTTTGAAAAAAAAAATCTCAGGGTCATGCTACCTTTCCAAAACCACATACTTATGTGCAATTGATAATATTGATTGAATAATTATTAAGAAAAATTTCAATTTCTCTGCATTATTATATATATATATATATAACTTTATTTACCATCTTTTACTGCATTGTTTCCCGCCTGCTAACTCGAAACACTTTACTGCGTTGTACGTTTAGTTATTGAATAATTTATCAAAAATTAAAAGTGTAGCAATGTCTTGTAAACGGTAAATACTGTATAGAAGTTTAGACTAACGACTTCGAGAACGAGTTTAATATCAATATATACCAATGTAAAGAGACTTACGGCTGTTAGCGATGTTTTTGACGTCCGAAGTATCACAAGATGAAGGAATGCATATTCCGAGTAGTTTCTCCATGCTCATATACTCCCAGCTAGCTTTTCTCATACTGGATAGTAACTGAAACAATAGCGAGAAGGGGTACATTTTATTCATATCATAATTTGCTAAATAGCTAAACTATCTGGCTTTTACAGAAAAAGTACGATCATGAATGATTACAAATGCAAATATAATTCCGCAATACTATGTGGTAAGATTGTACAGCACCATACAACAAGCTGGCTAGCATTCATTATAAATTTATGTAGAGTTTCAAATGAACTAATTGCATTAAATACCAACCCAATTCAATTCGTCATGTAGTAATCACGGGCACAAGGCTTGTTGGGGGCGTATTCAGTTATAATGTTCCCTCCTATCAAAATTTGCTGTTCTTTTTTTTCGGGCTTAAGGGGGTGCATATTATTTCAGCCCCCGGGTGCAAAATTGCTTAATCCGGCCCTGTATTTAATCTTCCCAAAAATTTGATTTGCTAATTTTTCGTTTTTAAAAATAACGCCACGGTAGACAGAGAGGCAAATCAGCGTTACCATTAAGTGTTACAATGGGCTACATTTTAGTACTTAATTAGAACTTTACAGCTCGAACGGTTTGGTAAGAATTTTAAATAACATCAAACTTTTATGATTTTTTTATGCGACATTTTTTAAAAATGTTCTAAATTTACGTCTGTATAAGCAAATATTTAAAAATTACAGAAAATATACATAGTATAATAAAGCTGTATCATGCCTCACAATAGAAGTAACGTTTATTCTACAAGACCTACTTGCCGGGAGGCCCTTGGAAATTAGACTTGACCCCACCCGTAATGTTAAACGAAAAAAAAAACCTTTTAGCCAAATTTCCCATATGAAAAGCATGGTTTCATGCAACTGTAAAATGAAAGGAAAGAAAGCGGAAAGTTGTGGAAAGAGTGGACCTTTGTGTAGCTTAGTGTGCGCTCATTCCAATGGATGATCTTGCACAATCTCTCCTGAAATAAATCTGATCAATGATTATCACGATATTGCTGGCATATCAGTGTTTTAAAGGTTCTGACTGAATCTCTAAGTAACTGATGTTTTCATTGCGTGTTTGAAGAAAAGATCAAATATAAAAGTATCTTCTTTAGTGAAATTTCTTCAAATATTAGTAAATATAGATTTATATATCAAGATTTTTCCCAATAATCACATAGTAAATCTTAGGAAATTAAAGTTAATTAATCCTAAGCAAACCTTTCAAGGTACAGTTTTTTTCATAGTGTAATGAACCGTAGTGCATTATGACATTTAATATTAACGCTGATTTGCCAGTTTATTTAACCTCTATCCCAGGCTACCGCGTTAATATTTGTAAGCGGATCTTTTCAGATTTGTTTGAGGTGGGATAAAAGAGGGAGCGATGTTCTGAGTGATACAACGTTCTGGGATTTTGTTTAACTATTATTATACTACAAAATAGTCTGCTTTTTCTAATTTGTTCCGGGTTCAATCCTCTGGACTAAAATGTAAAATATCATTAAGTATGTATTTTTGATGATTAATTTGTTATAGTGTTGAAAGTAGAAAAAAAAATTCTTGGTGTTAGATTTAAGAACAATTTATGTTTTCGTAAAATTTATAAAAACATAGTAAGAAATTGAAAAATATTATTGTAAAAATATGTTAGCATTTAAGTGGTTTTTGTGAAAACCTCGTATTCAATACAATAATAAAATTTGACGTACTGCACCTGAAACTTACGTTAAATAAAATGGGGTTCTAATCTGGGGCACACCCCTAACGAAGAAAACGTTTCCCAGCCTGTGCAAAGAAGTTTCAAAACAAGTTGGGAAACCAAAATAATATCTCTCCGAGTTTGAACCTAAATATGTAATTATGGCTCTCAATTGACAAGCAAGTGCTGAAGTTAAAGTAAATGAATTAGTCGACTATTATTCAAAGCTATTTTCACAAGTAGCTTGGCGTAACAACACTATCGCCTCATTATGCCTCAAAGACATTCTTAGTTTGATGACTTAAGGAAACCAGAGCTGATTTTCCTCTATACCGCACTGAGACAGAATGTGCTCAAAAGAATGGAAGCTTCGACGCTATAACCCGATTACGATCAGATCTTCAACAACCGCGATATAGGCCCCTTCATGACACGTGTTTCTATAAATCAGTCTAAAAATATTCAATTTATTCTCCGCCAATGTTACAGTTAGGGATAGACTACGACCATCTGATGGTGTTGTTAGAAGCTAATAAGTATACATTGGCGTTTATGTTGAATAGACAGAGACCAGAAGATCGTTGAATCAGAAGCCAATAAGTACAGATTGGCGTCTATGTGTGATAGACAAAGACCAGAAGATGGTGGTGTCAGAAGCCTATAAGTACAGAATGGCGTTAATGTGGAATGACGGACAGACTAGGCTATAGTAGTCAGTAAAATTGTGAATTGCACTTAAGTTACATAGCTGACGTACGTAGTGCGATATAGATTTTAGAAATTTCTGTAAACCGTGAACTAGGTACAGAAATTAGAAACACCTTTGCTCCGATTTTCAAACTGCGAACACGGTCACGGCCACCTACACACACACATAACGTCCAGTGTAATACCTCTCCGTGACGTCATGATAACTCGGAGAGGTAAAAATAGATTAATTGCCGTGCTGTTTTTGTTGAAACGAAACGAGCGCGAATTATTATTATGTTATCTAAAGTGCATACAGTCCAACAATAGAAAGAGTAAATTATAGGGGAAACTGTCACCTGTTTTGTCTCAAGTTGAATATTGATCGTTATGTTGGGTTTGAAACCAGTTCTTAGCCAAAACAATAGGAACAATTTTTGTAATCGAGCCAAGTCACGAAATACCCGATTTCAACCTTTGGGAACTCGAGTAAAATAGATGATTCGTAAAATTGATTGGGTACCTGGCAGCTTATTTTTTCATGGTTTTACTGTTTTTATCGATGTGACACTGGGGCGTTCAGGGACCGTCCATAAACTACGTCACGCAAAAGAAGCATTTTCAGGCCCCATCCCCCAGATCACGGTTGTCAGGTTTCCTCAGACCCCTCCCCTGTAAAACACGTCGCATTTCTTCAACCCCCCCCCACACACAAAAGCACTACGATACGTCTTAATTTAGAAATTTAATTTGACTAATTTGAAAAGAAACCCTTTTTTCTTGAGTGATATGGCGTTCCACTCACAAATATTTTGCTGGCTTGAAATTCAAGTTTCTCTTCCATTTTCAAGCATAAAGCGCGACTCCAGTGGATCCCCTACAATGTGGCTTTCCTCTTGAACTTCGGGTTTGGCTTGGCAAAGGCTAGCCGGCGGGATTTATACATGCACGTATAAATCCCTCCCACAAATGCCTCTAGCTTTGCCAAGCCAAAACTGGAGTTCGTAAGGAAAGTCAACTTGTAGGGGATCCACAGATGCCGCGCTATGCTATAAGCTTTGTGCAAATATCGTTAGACTTTGATTGAGCTTTAGAACTTCAATTTCTGGATGTGCTTTTTTATAGGTTTCAAAAAATTTCCATAAAGCTTAGTTAAAGGGGAACACTTTATAGTTTTCGACATTTTCACACGAAAACCTTAGTCTAAAGCCTGGTTTTCACTGCCGAAAATTTTAGTCTAATAATCGATCATGGAATTCAGATTTAAAAATGTGCGAAAAAATCGAAGCCATTTCAATTGGAAGGGAGATCCAATTCATCCTTGGCGAATAAACAATGACATTAGTGAGTTTAAACTGGGTAAGAAGCAGTTCGCAAGTGCACGAGTCCGTTCAACTGAGGTCGGTAACAATTTAAACGTAAAACTATGAATGGGTTTGACGAATGTCTATTGCAGCATGACCGCACCCTTTTTCGAAATAAAAGTATTCAAATACCCGGAATTTAAGAAACATTGCTGCATTAAACGACTAGCTTGGAAGAAACCGTTGAAATGAGCGGCTGATTTTGAACTGAGTAGCGTTATCGTTATTTTCTACTTTCTTCTCATGTTGTTGGCGGGAAAAGTAGCAGTCCCCATAACCGAGAAAATCTTTTACTGGTTAGTATAAACTCAGGAAAAAACAAGACGGCCCAAGGGCTCGTAATAGTAGCCACATCGTACGAGTGAATAGCCCCTCTATACCCTACCCTAATGAGTGGATAACCCCTCTATACCTTACCCTTATGAGTGGATAACCCCTCTATACCTTACCCTTATGAGTGGATAACCCCTCTATACCTTACCCTTATGAGTGGATAACCCCTCTATACCTTACCCTAATGAGTGAATAGCGCAATCTTTTACAATGCTTACATGATTTACCGTGCATAAAATCAGAGTTAATAGCCCCTCGATGACCTACTCTAAACAGTGATAAAATTATAACCGTATAAATTTACTTATGCTGTGTATCCGAGCCCAAAGATACAAATTAATAAGTATCCGACCCGAAAGATACAAATTAATAAGTATCCGACCCGAAAGATACAAATTCAGAAGTATCCGACCCGAAAGACACAAATTCAGAAGTATCCGACCCGAAAGACACAAATTCAGAAGTATCCGACCCGAAAGACACAAATTCAGAAGTATCCGACCCGAAAGACACAAATTCAGAAGTATCCGACCCGAAAGACACAAATTCAGAAGTATCCGACTCCAAAGATAAAAATTCAGAAGTATCCGACCCCAAAGATACGAATTCAGAAGTATCCGACCCCAAAGATACGAATTCAGAAGTATCCGAGCCGAAAGATACCAATTCAGAAGTATCCGAGCCGAAAGATACAAATTCAGAAGTATCCGAGCCGAAAGATACAAATTCAGAAGTATCCGAGCCGAAAGATACAAATTCAGAAACATCCGACCCGAAAGATACAAATTCAGAAACCAAAAATACAAATGCAGAAGTATCCAACCCCACAGATAAAGAGAGAACAACCCCGACCCCACCCCCGACACTATAGAGATATCCTAAAGGATAAAAACCCGAAGTTTCCAATAATAGTAGCCACATCGTTATCTATTTAATTAGCACATAAATAAAAAGAAAAGAAATATAGAGACCAAAAGACACAAATTCAGAAGTATCCGACCCCAAAAATACATAAGTATCCGACCCCAGAAATAAATAGGGCCCTCCCTCAATCCCGACCCTTTAGAGATAAATTAATAGACTATTATTTTTGTGTGTCATCAAGCCTTGAACGAAAATTGGTGCATGTCTCGTGAATTCCGCTCGTGCTAATAAAAAAAAAGCTGGTCACGTTAATTTTTTTACCGTCTTTGGTTATAAATCAAGCGATAACTTATCGACCAGTTTATCACTCTCGTGAATATTAAAGACGGTAAAATTTCAACTTGACCACCTTGTTTTGTATTAGCACGAGCGGAATTCACGAGACATACGCCAATTTTTGTTCAAGGTTTGATGACAAATAAATTTGAGAATTGCCCCCGATGTCTGGCGCTTTGAGGTGGAATTCATAAACGTCGGACGCAACGCAATGTAGTACAGGCGAAGGCAGGGCGTCGTGCGCAAAAAGCAAACGTTTGCGCTCGACGCCCTGCCTTCGCCTGTACTAAATTGCGTTGCGTTGTAAGGGAATTCTAAGGGAGCGGTAGCTCCCTTAGATAAGGCCTGATGACGGCTTTAATGTATAAGGAAGGTTTTTGGATTGGTTTTAACTTTTTTCGTATTAAGTTTATTGTTTCGAAATTTTTCTACTGAACTAAAATCCGGGCCCTTAATATGTGCTAAAAATTTCAAGATGATCCACCTAATAGTTTATTTTATAAAGCATAAAGTTGCTAAGGGTGGTTTTCATTTCCATAAAACTAATCACATATTTTGGCGAAAAACTAGAGAATCTCCATAGAAATAACATGGGAAATTTTCCAAACTTACCCATTTTGTAACTACCCTTACAAAAATAACTATACGTTTGATAGATTTGAAAACGGTCCTAAATGAAAGCCCCATTTTTAAAGTGGGCGCCAATTTTTGTTTCATTAAGAAAAACAAAGTTTAAGTATTGTTTTTAATAGTTTTAAGTACCTGCTCCGAATTACGTGGTTTACCTTTAAACTGTGGAACTTAAGACTTTTTTGCTTGGGTTAAGTAATATGGAAAGTCATTCTAGGACTTACGTCGTTTTACTGCGGATAATCAAATTTGTAGGGCAATTAGCTAGCTTAATTGTCATTATAACTATTGCGCGTCCAACTAATTTAGTTGCGAAGTACAGATTAAACTTAATTAAACAAAATAAGCAATTAAAGATAATTACCAATTTTAGGTAATTAAATTTTTACACGAGTCTAAACTATAACATCTGTTTGTGTACAAGTCTACGGAATCTGTTTAAGCGCAGACCTACAGAATATTTTTGTGCAAAGGAGTATAAATTCTCTTTGTGCAGAGGCCTATGCAATCATTTCGTGCACAGGCCTATGGAATATTGTTTTACACAGGTCTACGGATTGTTTTTGTGCAAATCTGCATGGAATCCTTTTGAGTATAGGAGTATGGAATCTTCTGTGCACAGGTCTATGGAATTTTTTGTTCATGGGTCTATGGTATATTTATGTGTACAAGTTTGAAGAATCTTTATGTGCACACAAGTCTGAAGAATCTTTATGTGCACACAAGTCTGAAGAATCTTTATGTGCACACAAGTCTGAAGAATCTTTATGTGCACACAAGTCTGAAGAATCATTATGTGCACACAAGTCTGAAGAATCTTTATGTGCACACAAGTCTGAAGAATCATTAAGTGCACACAAGTCTGAAGAATCTATATGTGCACACAAGTCTGAAGAATCTTTATGTGCACACAAGTCTGAAGAATCTTTATGTGCACACAAGTCTGAAGAATCTTTATGTCCACACAAGTCTGAAGAATCTTTATGTCCACACAAGTCTGAAGAATCTTTATGTGCACACACAAGTCTGAAGAATCTTTATGTGTCCAAGTGAAAAATCTTTATTTGCACAGGTCTACGACTTCTGTTTGTGCACAGGTCTACGACATCTGTTTGTTCACAGGTCTACGACCTCTGTTTGTGCACAGGTCTATGGAATCTGATTTGCTCATTTCTATGACATCTCTTTTTGCGCAAGTCAATAACATTTGTTTATGCTCAAGTCTAAAACATCTGTTTGTACACAAGCCTAAAACATCTGTTTGTGCACAAGTCTAAAGCATCTGTTTGTACACAAGACTAAAACATCTGTTTGTGCACAAGACTAAAACATCTGTTTGTGCACAAGTCTATTCCATCTGTTTGTGCACAAGTCTAAAGCATCTGTTTGTGCACAAGTCTAAAGCATCTGTTTGTGCACAAGTCTAAATCATCTGTTTGTGAACAAGTCTATGACATCTGTTTGTGCACACGCGAGTGACTTCTGTCTGAGCAAAGGTATACCGAATATTTTTGAGCACGGGTCTACGTATTATTTTTGTGCAAATGGGTATGGAATCTTTTTGAGCATAAGGGTTTGAAATCTTTTTGAGCATAAGGGTTTGAAATCTGTTTGAGCATAGGGGCATTGAAAATGTTTGTGCATAACTCTATGGAATCTGATGTGCACATGTCTATATCATCTCTTTTTGCGCAAGTCTGCGACATTTCTTTGTACACAAGTCTGTGATTCTATTTGTGCACAAGTGTACGAAATATTTTTATGCATTGGTGTACGGAATATTTTTATGCACAATTGTACGGAAATTTTTGTGCACAGGTGTACGAACTGTTTTTGTTCTCAGGTGTACGGAATATTTTTGTGCATAGGTGTATGGAATATTATGGTGAAAATGGATTTGGAGTATTTTTGTGCACAGGTGTACGGAATATTTTTGTGAAAATGGATACCGAATAGTTTTGTGCACAGGTGAACGTGATATTTTTGTGCAAATGGGTAAGGAACATTTTTGAGCATAGGGATATGGAATGTTTTTGTGCAGAGGTCCATGGATTATTTTTGTGTACAGGTATATGGAATATTTTTGTGCAGAAGTCCGTGGAATATTTTTGTGCAGAAGTCCGTGGAATATTTTTGTGTACAGGTATATGACCCATGTTGGCTTTCGAAGTTGGGGACGCAAGCTAGATGGGGTGTATCTTTTTCCCCCCCTTGCTTTGGCTTCCCGCTCGCGTTTTTAACTTCACACACGCTAGCTTGGGTCCTCATCGATGCGGAGTATCACACCTCCTCTGTGGTGAGAGCTGGTTAACCACTACGTTGTGTGGGCTAAGCGGATACGCGCCCTTCCCAAGCCAAGGTGTTGAGGCATCGTGCCGAGGGCTGCATGGTACTGGGGAAGTAAAACTACGGTATCGCTAACGATCCCCTCGGGGCACCGGGCGACACCCCGTTGTATCTAGCCTTCCACCCGGGTGGGGGACTACCGGGTGGTGACCTTTTACTTGCCCCCTTACTCGTGGGATTCCCATGGATAAATCTAATAAAAACAACTCTAACACTACCAAACCAACGGTGCAGGGGTCTGCTCAAGGCAGAACCCACACTGATACCACTTTACAAGGGCTTGTATCCAGCGATACTCGTGCCGATTTATCGGTGCGTGTGTCTGGCAAGCCCTCGAAACGTACCGTGCGTCGTCGTCTCAAACGACGGATTGCTCGGCAAAAGGTCAAATCGGGGTCTGAAACGGTCTCCACCCCCGCTGGGGGTGCGATGGCTCGTGACAACCCAATGAAGAGGCCCAGAGCGGAGGATTCGACTCCCTCACCAAGTACCTCGCAGGCGGCGTCGAAAAAGGCTAAGTCCTATAGTGACGCCGCCAGCTCAGAAAAGATGGCCATTGTCAAAAAAGGCTATCCGACGGCGGTCATCACGGAGGAAGACGTGGGCCAAATTCAGAAGGCGATTCTAAGGGCGCTGGATGGGATACCTTCGGGGAGCCCTCTACCGCGCCTTGCGAACTTTAGCCTGACGACCGGGGCCCTAGTATACTCCTGTGAGGATTCGTTCACTGGGCAATGGTTGAAGGACAACTTAGCCTACTCGGTGGTGGGGGATGCGGTGCTCTCAGTAATGAGAGCTAGCGAACTCCCTAAGCCGTTTAAGGTAATGTTCCGCACCAAGGACCAGATCACCAAGGAGCCGGCGGTGCTGTTTCGGCGCCTAAAGGCCCTTAATGCAGGTTTTGCCACTGAACGCTGGAAATGTATCCGGACGTACGTGGACAGGGCCGTACGGTACTGGGTACTGCTCATTGATGGCTCCTCATTGGAAGCCATTAAGAATGCTGGTTTCGTGGGCTATACTGGAGTGGACAAGGGTTCCTTCAAACTCCTTCAGAACACGGAAACCACTAAAACCACTGTAGCCGAGTCTGCGGCGGGGGGTGGGACTAGCGAGATGGGGGATCTCGCGGAGGAGCTCTCTGGTGTCGCTCTAGGCACAGAGGGGGAGGGGGGTGGCTCATTCGGAAGTCGGTTCTTCCATGGATGAGTCCACCCTACTGGAAGAATCGGATGGGACCCTTCGGGGTTCAGCCGATGAGCGTTCTAGTGGTCCTGGTGAGGGGGAGGATCTTGGGACTGGGAGCTCGCCTGTCGGGGGGGGGAGGTGTCATTAGCCCTCTCGGGACCGATGAGGTGTAGCTAGGTCCCTTCTGAACCCCTCTCTTAGGGACCATGGGGACGCTTTGTGCAATTCAAATCAATTTGCACCATAGTAAGGCGGCCTCTGCGGTACTCTGCAGGAGGTTTGCTATAGAGGGTCTTGATCTGGCCCTCATACAAGAACCGTGGATTTGCCATGGCAAAATCCTCGGTCTTGACGCGGCGGGGTCACTATTTTATGACCAAACTGCTGCTAGACCTAGGGCGTGTATTTTGGTTCGGAGGGATCTTTGTTGTATCTCTCTACCGCTGTACACGTCCCAGGACACGGCGGCCGTGAATCTAGTCCTGGCCACTGGGCATGCCAAGTTGACTATCACGGCTGCCTCCGCATACTTTGCCCACGACGCGGACTCTCTCCCGACAATTGAGGTGATCAATTTGGTCAATCAATGTGAAAAGAGAGGGGACAAACTAATCATTGGCTGCGATGCCAATGCTCATCACATCACGTGGGGCAGCTCTGACTGCAACAAGAGGGGTGATGATTTACTAGAATATTTAGTTGGTTGTAAACTCTATATTCTTAATCAAAACAATGAACCTACTTTTGTTACTTCTAATTGACCTCACGCTAGCCACAGAAAACCTCGTGTCTTCCGTGTCTAACTGGCATGTGTCAAATGAACCGTCTCTGTCGGATCATAGGCACATCTGCTTTACTGTCGCGATTACTTCTGTCCCGGCGGGGACGGAGATACGCAACCCAAAACGGACTAATTGGGCCGGCTATAGGGAAGACCTAATCCTACGCTACGGAGGGGTCACACTCTTAAACTTACTTCACCTAAGGATCTTGATCGGGCTGCTGGTGATTTACAGTGCTCCATCATGGAGTCGTTCCACCGGAACTGCCCACTTAAGACCGTCAACCGCTCGAGGCTTGTCCCTTGGTGGAACGCGGATCTCAGCCGGCTTCGTAAATACACGCGCAGGCTCTTTAACAAAGCCAAGCGCACGGGTGACTGGGCTGGATACAGGCAGTCCCTTAACACCTACAACAGGGCCATTAGAGCTGCTAAGAAGGACTCCTGGCGGACCTTCTGTGAGCAAATCTCCAATGTCCCTGCCACGGCTAGGGTCATGAAGATTCTAGCGCACGACAGCACACATCGACTTAATGCTATTAAGCTACGGGAGGGTGTGTACACTAAATCTGGGGCTGAGACTCTCAAGCACATGCTGGAGGTCCATTTTCCTGATTCTACTTTTATCAATCCAACAAACCTTGACTCTCTCTACCCTGTCCTGCACAGGGCTAAGAGGGAAGACTGGCTTGTAGCCAGACAGGTTGTCACGATTCCCAAGCTTCGGTGGGCTGTCAACTGTTTTGAGCCCTACAAGTCTCCGGGACCCGATGGGGTCTTCCCTCTGCTTTTGCAGGAGGGCTTAGACCACATCGCCTCTCCGCTATGCAAGATCTACAGACTTTGCATTGCTCTCGGTCACATACCTCGTGACTGGAAACGCTCTAGGGTCATCTTTATTCCCAAGCCCGGGAAGGCTTCCTATCTCGAGGCGAAAGCATTTAGACCCATATGCCTGACCTCCTTCTTCCTCAAAATGCTGGAGAAGTTGGTGGACAGGTACATCAGAGACGAGGTACTTTCGGTAACTCCTCTTTCTTCTTCACAATTTGCCTACCAAAAAGGCAAATCCACTGAGACGGCCCTTCACGGCCTTACGAATTGCCTGGATAGGGCATTCGAGTTTCAGGAAATTTCACTGGCTGTCTTCCTCGATATCGAGGGGGCCTTTGACAAGGTCTCTAGCTCGGTTATTACTGAAGCTGTTGAGAGATTTGGCATCAGCGCCACACTTGGCCGCTGGATCAAGTCCATGCTTACCGACCGCGAGGTGTCGGCGTCCCTCCTTGGGGACTCTCTAGGGGTGACTACCAGCAGGGGCTGCCCTCAGGGTGGAGTTCTCTCCCCCCTGTTGTGGTGCCTGGTGGTGGACGAACTCCTGGGGAGGCTCGGGGGTGCTGGGGGCTGTTGCTGCTTCGGGTATGCGGACGATGTAGCGATAGTCTTTACGGGGAAGTTCCCGGATACTGTCACCACGCTTATGAGATCTGCTCTCTCTAGCGTGGAGCAATGGTGTCAGGCGGTTAACCTCACCGTTAATCCTGATAAAACTGTCCTTGTTCCTTTTACGAGGAAGAATACTAAGGATCTGTTCAATGATATCTCTTTCTTTGGCCAGGTCCTGACAAAGTCCTCCGAGGTGAAATACCTGGGGGTGACTTTTGATTGTAGACTCACATGGAAGCCGCATCTTGATCGGTGTATTAAGAAGGCCAAGATGCTCTTCTGGAGGACCAGGAGCTCTGTCGGCCAGACTTGGGGCCTCAACCCCAAGGCTGTACACTGGCTCTATACTGGGATCATCAGACCCATACTATCTTACGGGGCACTTGTCTGGTGGACAAGGGTCCGGCTTAAGACGGTGCAGGCTGCCCTGCGCAAGCTTCAAAGGCTTGCCTGCATTAGTGTTACGGGGGCCATGAGATCGACCCCAACTGCTTCCCTGGAGGTGCTCCTTGACATGCTTCCTCTTCATCTCTTCATTGAGGAGGAGGCTGTCATGGGAGCCTACAGGCTCAACATTAGTGGCTGTTGGGTTCCAAGACTTTGGGATTATAGCCATACGAAGCTCTTTCGGGAGTACGCCGCACTTGAGCCGTCGCTTACGATGTGCTCTGACAAAACCGTTACCAGTTTTGATTTCACTAAGCCATTCAGCATCCACTTCCCCAGTCGGGCAGAGTGGACTAACCTGCTGCCTCTTGGCACTGGGGGTGAAACCATTTGGTTCACCGATGGCTCCAAGACTGATTCCGGCGCTGGCGCCGGCTATTACTGTCAAACCACAAGGGTCGGCTTTTCTGCTTGCCTGGGCACCTTCGCTAGTGTGTTCCAGGCTGAAATTGCCGCGATCTGTTATTGCGCAGATTACTGTATTAACAAAGGGTATACCGGACGGACTGTGAGAATTTATTCTGACAGTCAGGCTGCCCTGAACGCTCTGAACCAGTGTCAGATTACTTCTCAACTGGTGCGTAGCTGCCTCGACCTGCTAGCGCGACTGGCATCCTGCAACAGGGTTCTGCTGTACTGGGTGCCAGGGCATAGCGGATATTATGGCAATGAGCAAGCCGATAGATTTGCGAAAAGGGGTGCGGAGGCCAAGCTCTTGGGGCCGGAGCCGGCCGTCCCCATCCCCTACAGGCACGTCAAACGGTGTCTGCATGACAGGTTGACTGTCATACAAAATCAGCTCTGGCACAGCATGGAGGGCCAGAGACAGACAAAGTTGTTTGTCGATGGTCCCTGCAGGTCTCGTGCTAGGGACCTAATTTCGCTCGGCAGATGGGATATTAGGCTGGCCACCGGTCTTTTGACCGGGCATTGCCGGCTTAATAGGCACCTCCATCTGATGGGTTTTGCCGACGACCCTCTCTGTAGGTCGTGTCAGGAGAAGGAAGAAACATCCGCCCACGTACTTTGCGAGTGCGACTACTTCGCCTCGCTTAGATTAGAATATTTTGATTCACACACCTGGAACCCTCGAGGGTCTCCTCTCTCACGGTGGAGCGAATTCTTCGCTACGCTGCAGCTACAGGCCTATTCAAGGCCTGATTACGAGGATGCACAATATGCCTTTGGCATCGGTGCTAGGGCGCGTGCCCTCCTCATCAACAATAATAATAATATGACTCATGTTTGTGCACAAATCTATAGAATGTTTTGTACACCGGTCTAGGACATATGATTGTGCACAAGTCCGTGGCATCCGTTTGTGCAAAAGTCTAAGGTATGTGTTTTTGCACAAATATTTGACATCTATTTTTGCACAAATATTTGACATCTATTTTTGCACAAATATTTGACATCTATTTTTGCACAAATATTTGACATCTATTTTTGCACAAGTCTATGTTATATGTGTGTGTACAGGTCTACAAAATATGTTTGTGCACAAGTCTGAAGAATCTTTATGTGCACAAGTCTACGGAATCTCTTGTGCAAATGTCGATGACATCTCTTTTTGAGGAAGTATGAAATCAGTTTTTTACACAAGCATATGACATCTGTTGGTGCAGAAGTCTATAACATCGGATTGTGCAAAACCGTGTGACTTCTGTTTGTGTACAAGTCTGTGGAATCTATTTGTGCACGAGTCTACGTAATATATTTGTGCGCAAATCTATGGAATCTGTTTATGCGCTAGTCTACGGCATCTGTTTGTGCACGGGTCTACGGAAAATGTTTGTGCAAATGGGTGTGGAATATTTTTGAGCATATATGGGTATGGAATGTTTCTGAACAGGTCCAAGGCATGTTTTTGTGCACAGGTCCATGGAATATTTTTGTACACAGGTCTATGTCACATGTTTACACAAAAGCCAATAGAATATTTTGTGCATAGGTCAATGGAATCGTTTTGTGCACAGCTCAGTTTTATGAAATATTTTGTGCGCAGGTCTAGGGAATATTTCTGTGCAAATGGTTATGGAATAGTTTTGTGCTATGGGTATGAAATCTTTATGTACACAGGTCTATGGAATCTTTATGTACACAAGCATATATAATGTTTTGTGCACAGTTCCATGAAATATTTTGTGCACATCTCCATGAAATCCGTTTGTGCACAGGTCTATGGAAACTTGATGTGCACAAATCTATAGAATGTTTTTTGTGCACATGTCTATGACTTCTGTTTGCGCACAAAACTATGGAATCTGGTTTGAACATGTCTATGACATCTGTTGTGCACAAGCCTGTGACTTCCACTTGTGTACAAGTCTACGCAATTTGTTTGTGCACATGGCTACGGAATCTGTGCACAGATCTCCGGAATCTGTTTGTGCACAGGCCTACGGCATCTGTTTGTGAACAGGTTTACGGAATCTGTTTCTTTACAGGTGTACGGCATGTTTGTGCACAGGCCTACGGCATATTTTTTTGAGCACAGGTCTTGGGAATCTTTTGTGCACTGTTTTATGGAATCTCTTTGGGCACAGGTCTATGGAATCGTTTTGTTCAAATGGGTATGGAATCGTTTCGTGCAAATGGGTATGAAATTGTTTTAACAAATGGGTATGGAATCTTTATGGAAACAGGTCTATGACTTCTGTTTGTAAACAAGTCTAAGACTTCTGTTTTTGCACTAGTCCGTGGATTCTGATGTCCACATATCCTTGACATCTCTTATTGGGCAAGTCTATGATGTATTTTTTTGTGCAAGTCTATGACATCTGTTTGTGCACAACCCTGTGACTTCCGTTTGTGTCCAAGTATCCGGAATCTGTTTGTGCACATGTCTACGGTATCTGTTTGTGCACATGTCTACGGTATCTGTTTGTGCACATGTCTACGGTATCTGTTTGTGCACATGTCTACGGTATCTGTTTGTGCACAGGTCTACGGAATATTTTTGTGCACAGGTCTACGAAATATTTTTGTGCACAGGTCTACGGAATATTTTTGTGCACAAGCCTGCTGAATCGGTTTGTGCAGAGGGCCAAGGAATCTGTCTTTGCAAAGGCCACTGCATCTGTTTGTGCACAGGTCTAAAGAACATTTTTCTGCAAATGGATACGGGATATTTTTGTGCAAATGGATATGCAGTACTTTAGTGCAAATGGATATGCAGTACTTTTGTGCACTGGTGTACGAGATATTCTTGAGCATATTTTTGAGCATAGGGTTATGGAATGTTTTTGTGCAGAGGTCCATGGAATCGTTTTGTGTACAGGTATATAACATCTCTTTTTGCACAAGTTTATGACATCTGTTTGTGCGTAAGTCTATGACATAATTTTGTGCGCAAGTCTATGACATCAGTTTGTGCTCAATTCTAAGGGATCTGTTTTTGTACAATTATAAGGGATCTGTTTGTGCACAAGTCTACGGGATCTGTTTCTACACAATTATATGACATGTGTTTTCACAAGTCTATGTTATCTACGAAATATGTTTGTGCACTCAGGGTGACCACAAATAACCTTGTAATAGTTACAGGAAAATAGGAAATTTACAATTGATTTACAGGAAATTATAGGAGACTAGCTGTTACCCGCGGCATCGCTTGAGTGTAGTAAGAACTTCCATCAAGTATGGGTACATTTTACTGATTCGACTAATATTTTTGTAGCATCCTAGGAGCGAAGGCACTCGGCGTCGCCCATCAGCTCGTCGGGACATTTTTTATTACTTTACACGCAGACATTCTAAAAAGAAAGGTTTTTAAATATCTGGCCACCATTTAAAATTATGGCAACAAATCGATCCCGAAAGACCAAGACCCGTCTATAGGTTAACGGAATCCAGTGTACTAAATATTTGTGAAATCGGTTGAAACTCACGGACTTTCTTACAAAGAGAAGATTTGTTACATTTCTGGGCGCCATTTATGAAGATGGCGGCGGATTGGAAAAATCTTTCTTAGTACGCGCCTACTACTTACGAGTAACGTTCCTCCAAATTTTCAGCCTTCTGGGGCCAGCGGTTTGGGCTGGGCGATGATTATCAGTCAGTCTGTCAGTCAGTCAGGACTTTGATTTATATAGATATAGATATATAATTAAAAAAACAGGAAAAGACAAGAGAACTACTCTTGAAAAAATAGCAAAATATATGTTGCAAATGCTTTGAAAGTAATAAGACAAGATTTACAAAGGAGCTTTGGTTTAATTATAACCATAATTTCGTAAGATATGTTACATAAATTTGTCACTGGAAACTGAGAGCTTGTCTCGAAGTGACGTAAATGAAACGTCATAGATTCTCGTAAAGCGACGCCTGATGAGGCCCTGTCAAAGGCTTAGTACAGACTAAATAGGAAGATGGAGTTGAGAATCGTGTGTAGTCAATTCTCGCGTCGTTCTCGAACTAGTTCTCATTAAGTCTCTAGCATTTCGAAATATAGGAAGTGTCATACTTATGGAACGTAATCTTAGAAACATATGCTATAACTTTAAAACATCACAGACTTCCCTGACAAATATTTTTAGAGGCATCCATAGCTTTGGTGATATATAACAAAACCAAAAGTGAGAGCGCACAAAATATCTACAATTTCAAAAAATAGGAAAATATAGGAAAATTATCGAAATTATAGGAACTAATAGGAAGACATCCGAAAATAGGAAAAATGATAAAATTTAGGAAATGTGGTCACCCAGCGCAGGTCTATGGAATATGTTTGTGCACAGGTGTATAGATTGTTTTTGTACACAGGTCTACGTAATAATTTTTTAGCCTGAGTCTTCGGAATCTATTTGTATTATTGCATCCACTGTGCTTTGCACGTGAAAACGACGGGAAGGTAATTTGAGTTGGACTGGGCGTTGAAGCAATCAAGATAAATACTTCTATAATAGATGGTTAGGGCCTTGTTAGTTCAAACGTGGTAACTAATATACGCGCAACTCCACAAGACTTAAATGGAGCGCCTGACGTTTTAAAATACTAGTTCTAAACAGTTTTAATTCATATTAAGACTGAAGTGACAGATATTAATAAAAACTGTCTTTGTACACAAAGACGCGAAAAAGTAAGAGATAAGTGTAGAAAATTAATTGTTTGAAGTAACAGATATTCAAATTTTCATTTTTGAAGACGTGATTGTAAAACATCAATTATTTTAAAAAAATTCTTATCTTAGTTTTTTTCACAAAAATTTCAGAGAAACTACCTTGATACTACTGTTTATTTTCGAGAAACATTTGCTTCGAGGAAGTTCAAATATTCGGATATCTGAAAAATAGAGCTAGAAGTATTTATTTTTATATTTCAAAATTGAAAATATTGCGAACCGAAAATTACATTCGCCCTTTGACTGTGATGTAGTTATTAGAGTCAAAATATCTGTAGCTTTGAGCGATATACAACATGTCAATTTTTGAAACCTCGAAAACTTTAAAATATACGAACACGTTTTGTTAAGTTTTCATGCTTGTTTTATTTTGTCTGCTATCAACAATTTTCTGCCCATTTTATTCTCCTTATAGGCCCGAATACTCAAACTAGCTCTAAATTTTAAAAAGAAAATAAAATGCATACGTTTTCTATTTTTAAAATGATGCACATGTTTAAGGATAAAATATTTTACTTAAGGAATTTTGGTGAAAAAAACTAAGATAAGAAATTTTTTCAAATAATTGATGTTTTATAATCACGTCTTCAAAAATGAAAATTTGAATATCTGTTACTTCAAACAATTAATTTTCTACACTTATCTCTTACTTTTTCGCGTCTTTGTGTACAAAGACAGTTTTTATTAATTTTTATATAAGATGTGAGAGTGAAAGTGGTTTGCATACTACCCATGGGATGAACTCATTCCCTACAAAGGTTGTTTAATATGGTCCGGGTAACCGCCCAGCCTTCACTATTGGGACTTGCGTGAGAAATAAAGAATTAGGTACGTTGTCTAGGGGATTTGTTTTGAAATTTAGATATAAGAAGATGAGAAATAACTAGATGGTTAAGGTTGCCAAATTTAACAAAGTTTAATTATCCTACTAGTAATCATAACGAAATATGAACACCTTAATGGTGTTGACCATGGTCTAGGCTAAAAGACTTAATATATATATAAGAGGTCGGGTTCAATAGAACCGATAATAATAAAAACACAAAATATTCAATAAAACATAATTAATAAAATAAACTCAAGTAGTTCGGGGAGTCCATTGCAGACATTTGCGGGCCGACGATTATCCAATTCTCGGACGTGGTAAATCCTTTGTTGCGCGATGTACTTCGCGCACAGGTTTTTCGTATTCACGTATCGCGCCAGGTTGTTATTAACGCGGTACCGCGCACAGGTTTTTAATAATGATGGCGCGCTTGTCTTATTAATTTCATTACCCGGGTTTTTAGATGGACTCGGAATTTCCTTTCTTAAAGGCTAAGTTTATTAGGATTTGGTTTTGCGCGCATAAACAAAGAGTAACGCGCGGGACTTTTCATTCCAATCGCGGATCGTCAGCGTCCGAGCCCCAAAATCATGATGGCCAAGGTGGTGGCGCGCGAAGGGGTCGAGGACCAAAACGTTCGTCCTAACTTCTCTCTTCGAAGTATCCGATCGGACTCTCTCCTTTTTCAATTTCAAATTCTTCGGACCTCGCGTCCTCTTGAACACGTTAGTCTTTCTGTGGAAAAACCACCTACGCGTGATCTACGTCATTTTGGACGTTCCCGACTTTCGAGTTCAATAGCATTTTGCAGGTGTCCTTATTGTTAACACTACTTACAACCATACAAAAATATTTGGTTTGACTACGTTGTTTTCTAGTCATTTTTCAAAGGGGAGAGTTTAGTTTGAAAGGGGTCATCCTTGCAAGTTCAAAGGCTGACCTTAGCGGAACGAATCGACAGAATGGGGCAAACAACCTCTGCAGCAGTTGGGACGCTCCCATTTCGGGTAAATACAAAGGGTCTGATTGGTCAAGGTATCTTGAATGCCCGCATTGAAGAGTCCCAAGACCGGACAATGCCCTTAGTTTGTTTGAATATGTATTTGTGTATTTGGTTTCTTTTAAGTTTAGAATTGGAAAAGTAAAAATAGGTTTATAAATTTTGAAGTAAGGTTTATAAATTTTGAAATAATTTTGAAAATAATTAATTTTGAGTTTCCACCGTTACAGCGTCCGAAGTTTATGAATTCCACCATTAATCAACATGGTAAAGCGAACTGGAAAGTTATGTTCCCTATTGGGGTTTCCTCCGTTTTGCCCTACACTGCTTGTCGTCTGCTCGCTTCGTCGTGGATGTTCGGAGTGACTTTCATTCTGTTTTTCTTGGGTTGTTTCTTGAGGACCGAGTTTACAACGGAGAGCTACAATTACATAGATACCCTCTTGGACTTCATCCAGTCAGGATCTAAACCAGGAATGAGCTATGAAACGTACGAACACCTCCATATTTGGGTGAATATCCATCTGTCTGTTAAGTTCCTCTATTCTGTTGACGTCATTGTTGCGTATCTATAGGCAGCTCAGGACCCTCTTGTTAAGGGATGGGTAGGCGCACTCGACAAGAAGAAACTTCTCGACGATTTAGGATATAGTTCGATGCATCATTTCGTTCCCATTGTTTCTGAGGAGAAAGCCGCGATCATAACGGTCGAATTTCTGAATTCTTGCTTGGCATACTTAATGAATTTGAAATCCGATAAGAATAAGTTATTCGCTAACACAGGACGACTTTATTTTTCGAAACAAGAAGTTGTCTTCGACTATCAACACACCATGTTCAACACCTCTTGGGTGAGAAGCAACAAGCAAGTGCATGAGTCCGTTCAACTGAGGTCGGTAGAAATTGTATAGTAAAATCATTAGCGGGTTTGACGTATGTTCTATTGCAGCATGGCACCCTTTTTCGAAACGCAAGTTTTCAAATATCTGGATTTTCAGAACCAGTACACGATTGAATACCTACCTCACTTGGGTGAAACCGTTGAAAAGAGTGACTGATTTGGATCTGAGTAGCGTCATTGTTCCTTTCTACTTTCTTCTCATGTTTTCGTCAGGAACAATAGCCGTTGTCATTACCGAAATAATCTTCTGCTAATTAAGTTGACGCAAATTAAATACGTCACCACACCAAATGAAATTTCTCGATAATGCATTCATTCCGTACTTTCCATTTACTCCGAATTGAATAGTTCACAAACCAAATCACTGCGTATAGCGATCTAATCTTGAACTTATAGGGGGTAATTATGTACTTATGACACGAACGCGAATAAAATTTGCTCAATCGCTTATATATATATATAATTTATAACCCCTTCTACGTCATAAAGTTGGCTCACGCGTCAGCCCTCAAAAGTCGCGTGCTTCAATTTAAAGTTTTAACTAGGCTTAGCAATAACAATAAGAATAAGATTAAGCTTAACCCTAAGCCCTATTTCTTGTATACTTTTCACCGTCTACTTCACAGTAAACTGACATCAACTTCCGGTATCCAGAATCTGTGAAGGTTTAGTTCTGTTATTCAAGAACTATTCATGTATTTACACGTACATGTACCAATTAATAGAAGTTGGATTTTACTTTATCTAACTAACCCGACCAACACTGGTTTCTGACTAATTAGACTACGGGAAGTTCGAAAAAAATAGTGATGGTAACAGTAACATTATAACAAGTTGGGAAAACCAAAATATTACCTCTCCGTGTCGAGAAGATTATATAACCTTAAGTATCCAATGAAAACGTCGACCTTTTTGCCCTCATCCTTTCCCGCGCTTTGCGCTTCCGCATTTCATCCTTACTCTCAACATTATCTTCCTCCATTTTACATACAAAAATCAAATACTCACAAAAAGAAGCGACAAAAACCTGCTGGCTCTTTACAACCACTTAATTTGACTTAATATCCAATTTCCAACAACAATAATATACCGGTAGTTTAATTGACAACCTACTAGCATCGAAATTCTCATTGAGAATGGCTCCCGCGGATTAAAAAGTGCAATTTTCAACAAGGTGGGCGTTATCTCATTAGATTTGAAAAATATCATTTGTCTTTGGGGTGGCGGAGCGGTTAGCGCTTTCGCCTCGCAGCAAGAGGATCCCGGGTTCGATCCCGGACTGTGGCACCGGGTGAAAATCTGGGAACAAATCCTTCTGCGTAGAGTTTGCAAGTTCTCTCCCCGCTTGTTAAAGGAGTTTTCCTCCGCGGTCAAACCCGGTTTCTCCTTTCCATCAAAACTTGCAGAGGTTAACGGTAATAGTTAGTATAGGGCGCTGTCGGTTAGCTGTGGCATAGGGGCTAGCCACCACCCCTCTATCCATTGTAAAGGGACCCACCTGTAAACAAGCCACAGGCTTAGTGTGGAAATCCCTTCGTAGGCAAAAGCTTAGATTATTATAGATTATTATTATTTTTTACCAATGCCTAGCCGTTTGGATTTTTTTAAAGCAATCTTAGCACCAAAAAGTATTTTTTGATACAAAATAAATGTTTTATATTCTTATTAAGAATAAAACAAGAGGATAAAAAGGTCTGTCCTCTCGTAATTGTTTAAGCTTTTATCATGATTACTCTATACAACAGTAACAAGGAGTATAAACCCATTAGTGGAAGCTGTATTTTTCCCCGAAACAATCTCGCTTATGTTTATCCTCTCTAGGCTTCGCTAAAAACGTATTACTCCTACGTAAAATAATAATAGACAGGCAAGGATTCATACCATTAAAGAAGGAGCGCAATATTATCCATATTTTCAATTCATATACAGAGAAAAGAAATTATTGTGTTTCTGAGAGGAGCTTCCCATTTTTGTTGTTATTTGGAAAAATATATCGCAATGCACGGGCCTTGATAGATATAGGAGGCAATGAATGAAATATATCACAATGCACGCGCCTTGATAGATATAGGAGGCAATGAATGAAATATATCACAATGCACGGGCCTTGATAGATATAGGAGGCAATGAATGAAGTATATCACAATGCACGGGCCTTGATAGATATAGGAGGCAATGAAGGAAATATATCGCATGCACGGGCCCTGGTAGATATAGGAGGCAATGATAATCTCTCTCTTTGCACGAGAGGTTTATCTTTAATATTTAAATAAATATAATTATTTTTAATTATTTCAATCTTCTATAATTAACATTAATAATAGTTAAATCGTTTAAAATAAAGTTATACCTACTACCATCTCAAACTTTGCTAATATTGACGTTTAAAGTGAAGGGTACCCCTCTTGCCCGCTTTCTTCAAATTTTGGGGTATATATACGATTGGTTTCCATTATAATATTAAGGAAAAAGCGCAATTGCGAAAAGAGGCTAGACGTTTCTCGTAACCCTAGCTGATCGCCGCGTATATCCTAAAACCAAACGATGATAATGGAGTAGAAGCCAATGATACAGATTGGTGTCTATGTGGAATAGACGGAAGACCAGTGGATGGTGGTGTTAGAAGCCAGTGTAAGTGCAGACTGGTGTCAATGTGGGATTGACAAAGAACAGAAGATGGTGGTGATTGGAAGCCAGTATGTACAGACTGGTGTTCTAAGTCGAATGGACGAAGACTCGAAGATGGTGGTGATTAGAAGCCAGTAAGAACAGACTGGAGTCTGTGTGGGATGGACAAAGACCAGATGAGGTGGTGGTGTGAGAACTCAAGTAGAGGAGCCATTTCCGTGACTGTGAAAGCAGTTCGGAAATGGCGAACACGTTTGCTCCGATACGCAAACTGCGAACGCGGTCACGTGGGTGTAACAACGGACAGACAGACAGACAGACACACACACAGACAGACACGGCCGTTACAGAACCTCTCCTGGACTACGTCACACGGAGAGGTAAAAAGGCTCGAAATTGCTTGGACGAACTAAATATTGAAAATTATACACTAAAAACTCCGAAACTGTTTATACCGAAGGGTATGCAGTAATGTGTGGCACTTCCAAAATATTGTTGTTTGTCTCCATTTACTTTCCAAATAATATTATGCCTTTTCCAAAATATTGTTGTTTGTCTCCATTTACTTTCCAAATAATATTATGGCTTTTCCAAAATATTGTTGTTTGTCTCCATTTACTTTCCAAATAATATTATGCCTTTTCCAAAATATTGTTGTTTACCTCCATTTACTTTCCAAATAATCTTATGCCTTTTCCATAATATTGCTGTTTACTTTTAATATTGGAGCTTTCTCGATTTTTTTTATTTATTATGTTCACCCCCTAGTAATTTTTCAAGATTAAGTGCACAATGCGTTTGGGCGCTCATGCGGTCTCAATGGGGTTAAGAACATGCAATTTGCAAATTTTCCAAAAAAAAAAAATTTACCCACTTGCGGCGGGTTTTAATTTTTTCACTATTCTAATTAATGAAAATAAAGTGATGGTTGGGTTAGTTAGATAAAGTAAAATCTTACCGTAATGGTCATGTTTAATGGCGGGTTTAAAATTTCACGAATTCAATAAAACTCGCCCTTTATGGATAATGCTAACAACCGTTATGTTTCTTCTTCATTGTTGAATTGTGTTTTAGAAAAGTAAATAATTTCCCATCGTTAAACCCCTTTTCACTATATTAAACCTCCCACGTCCAATATTTCTATTCTTTCTTTGTTATTAGTGGAAAAACATTTGCCCGTTTGTCTAGATGTCACAAAACAGCAAGTATTGATTTACAATAACTTCTATTACGCGAAGCTACCGGAGTTCTCTAAGTTATTCAACAATTCGTTTCGAACTCTCACAACAGTTCGTAAGGTCAAAGGTACAAACGTGTGCACCGATTACGATGAGTGACTGGGCCATAGGCCTAATCACGTGAAATAAATAGGGTTCAGTAACATAACCTAATTTGGCGTTTCTTCTATAATCAGTGGAATGGAAATCAATTTTGTGTCGAAAATGTAACTCCAATGATATTATGCCCAAAGGGACGCAGTTTACAAGTTACAATTGGATTGCTTTGATGAAGACCCCTTAAATTTAATTAAGAAACTGAAAGACAATGCTATTTCAGTTAAATGCGTTATCCGTAAAACATTCCAATCACACAAAATGTCATAGAAATAACATTTTCGACTCATATTCGCTCATAGAGCCCGTTGTACTTCATTCGTCCAACCACCCTTTTTGGAATACTTTGAATTGTTTTGTGATACGACCATCTTGGAAAATGGCGGATAGAAATGTAAAAGCCTTTCTTGCGAAAATTCGTTTCAACGGCAGTATTAAGTATAGCGGTTGACTATTTGGGCTATGTTGTTTTTAGCCACATCTTATGATGGACATTTACGACGTGGGTATTAGTTTCGCGAGGGATGATGGATGTCGAAGTGGGGTTGGTTGTTGTCGTGGTTGCTTCGTCTGTTGGTAAGGTTGGGACGGAAATGCATGCTCTTGCTCGTTTGGGAGTTAGTTTTGGAGTACTCGCTACGACAAGGCAACGCTAGCAACCGTATAGTAGGTAAGGGGGGATGTGTAACCAGGATCGTGATTTGGTTTCCCATGAATCCCGTTGGATTCTCTCTCCATGTTCATGAATATACACCAATTCTACCTTGAATACATATTTATTCGTTCTTTATTGGAGAAATGGTTAGTTGCGTTTTAATCGTGGTAAGGGTTAACCGAAGGAATGGAGATCGTATTCAGTTGCACAGCGCGGGTACTCACTCCTAAGTGCACTTTAGCGCATCGAGGGGCTTCCCACTATTTAGGGTTACGGTAATCATTCTAGCAATGTTGCGCACTGAGAGGCTACTCACTATTAAGCGTTACGAGTATCATTTTAGAACTGTAGCGTGACAAGGGGCTAATCACTATTTACGGTTAGGGGTAAATTACTCTAGCATTGTTTGGCGTCAAAGGAATGTTCACTATTAAGGGTTAGAGGTAGCCATTCTAGTACTGGAAAAGAGGGGGTACTGCATCGAGAGGTCAATCACTCATTAGATAGGACAACAAGGTGCAACGCCACCCCACGTTTTCAATGCTACATAGCATTTCTTACGTATTATATTTACGAGCGTTTGTAAAAGGCAATACGTACTTTTACAAATACACAGGATGTACGACTTATCGAAACCAAGGCCTGTGAAAACCTTTATTAAATAAAGTCTGTACGTTTCAAGCTACATTAGAAATATTTAGTTTATAAATTTGCTTATATCATGATGATGGGAATTGTGGCCTTTGGTGTTGAGCATGCCGGCAATTTTAAAATGGCTACCAAAAAGAAGGAAAAAATTTCTGATTAGCAACGCCAGGTCCCTTTGCTGTTAGTCTACTATACGTGAATATTTCCAGGCGTTCCCGTGGTTTGACCAATGAGGTTTAAAAGTTACTATTATTAAATAAAAGATTGATTTCTCGATGCAAGTCCTGGTATGCTATACACTACCTAAACTTTAAACCAGATCTCCTATGTTTAACATATTCTATATCTATAAATCAAAGTCCTGACTGACTGATTGACTGACAGACTGATAATCAACGCCAGCCCAAACCGCTTACCCTAGAAGGCTGAAAATTTGCAGGAACGTTACTCATAAGTAGCAGGCTAATACTAAGAAAGATTTTTCTAATCCGCCGCCATCTTAATAAATGGCGCCCAGAAATGTAAAAAATCTTCTCCATGCAACAAAGTCCTCGCCTTTCAACCGATTTCACAAATATAAAGTACACTCGTTTCCTTTAACCTATAGACGGGCGGAATGGTCTTTGTGGTTCGATTTGTTGCCATCTTTTTAAAAGGCGGCCAGAAATTTAAAAACCACTTCTTTATGGAATAATGTCCGCATGAAAAGTAATAAAAAATGTCCCGACGGAAGCTTCAAAAATATCAGTCATCAGTAAAATCTACCCACTCTTTATATGATTTTGATGGACGTTCTTATTACACGCGAGCGACTCCGCCGGTAAGAGCTGGTATATATATATATATATATATAAGAAACAATAATTTCCTACCTCCGACTTGGGTTGTAATGGCTTTAGTTCATCAAGGATGTCATTATAATACAAAACGTCCTTTTTTGGTGGTAAATGAGGTTGAAGGTGCAAAATGCAAAAATCACCCGTGATCGCATGCCCTTCCAAGGAAGGACTTTTGACGTTCAGACATTCGTGGTAGTTTCCTAAAGACAAATGGCTGTCGTATAGCTCACCACCTCGGTGAAATGGATTCGCATCTAAAACTTAAAATTAATGAAAAACAAGAGACATCAAATAAATTAACTGGTTATGTTATTATTTTTTTGATTTAAATGTGGTGCACTTTTAAATGGGCATCATTTGGTTTTTATAGAACAATAGAAAGACGATTGAAGGCAGGGTTGTTTGGTTTAAATCAGTTGAATTTAAATCTCGATTTAATTCTAGCGGTTTTTTTTTAAAAAATCATTTGATTAAAATCAAATATTTTTTTTAAGAAATGTTTTCAAAAATTCCAAGAAATTGTTTAAAAAACGTAACAAGAAAAGGTCACATAAATGATGTTTTTGGCATATTTCAGTTTAAGATTTTCCCAGTCCTCCACTTTGCCTTGTCAGTACGGGAAACCAAATCACGATCCTGGTTACACATCCCCCCTTACCTACTATACGGTAGCTAGCGTTGCCTTGTCGTAGCGAGTACTCCGAAACTAACTCCCAAACGAGCAAGAGCATGCACTTCCGTCCCAACCTTACCAACAGACGAAGCAACCACGACAACAACCAACCCCACTTAATAAAAATCAAAGGAATCTGTTTTAAATAAATAAAATCGATAATATTGATTTTTTTTTTAAAAAATCAAAAAAATCAACAACTCTGATTTTGGGCATGTTGGAAAAAGTTGTATCTCTTTAATAGGTGTCCCCCCATATCACCCAATCTCATTTGTCCCAATCAGAAGAATTTAACCGAAATCATATAATCCTGATTCACCCAAATGTATTTCTCCCAATTCCCGTTTGCCACAAATAACATACCCGTTTGATTAATTCGTATTTTCCATTAAGTTCAGCTAGCTAATTGGACCAAGTCATCTTGCTACTTATTGCCACCAAGGAGTAGTATATCGGGCCCACACATGGGGTGTGGGGTGTGGTGTGGGCCCGATATACTACTCCTTGGCTCCATTGACTTCTCAAAAATATGCCTTTTCCAAAACATTACGGTTATGCTAGGTTAGGTTTGGGTTGGTTAAATTAGGTTAGTAATATTTTATAAATCATTTAACTATGATACGCCTTTTCCAAAATATTGATGTTTAGCTTCATTGACTTCTCAAATAATAGGCCTTTTCCAAAACATTACTGTTATGTTATGTTACTTTAGGTTTGGTTTGGTTAAGTTAGGTTAATAATATTTTATAAATCATTTAACTATGGTACGCCTTTTCCAAAATATTGATGTTTAGCTTCATTGACTTCTCAAATAATAGGCCTTTTCCAAAACATTACTGTTATGTTATGTTGCTTTAGGTTTGGTTTGGTTAAGTTAGGTTAATAATATTTTATAAATCATTTAACTATGGTACGCCTTTTCCAAAATATTGATGTTTAGCTTCATTGACTTCTCAAATAATATGCCTTTTCCAAAACATTACTGTTATGTTAGGTTCGGTTTGGTTTGTTTAAGTTAGGCGAGTAATATCATGAGTTACTCAGGCTTCTTAGGCGTAATGAATCCAGCGATTTCTTCTCATTTCGCCCGCGTGGGAAAAATTCCGAATGATGCTCTCTCTCTTGTCGAAAAAAAAAATTCCGCTCGTAATCCTCGACCTCGAGTCGTCGGCTGCTTTTTCACCAAGGGAGTGAATGTTTATGTTTTAACAATCTAACATTAAATCATGGCGTATGTGTCAGTACTGAGGCAAAAAAAAAAATACAGGAACTCATTGCAATTTTCCGATATTGATAAAGAATGCTAAAGGTAAGAGTTGTTATTGTGACTTGAAACCAGAAAATTATGTACTGAGCCAAATCCAATCCACTGATTTCTTAACTGTTTTCTTAACCGAGGATACTGAGCGTAATATTCGGCTGCTTAAATATTTCCGATATCATTGGTTAGCTTCCACTACACTTCCGGGGAAAAAAAGGAGAGGAGGGTAAATATGATTTTCGTTCACGTGGCGGCCGCAGAGCGTCGCATATAATTGGGAAGCCGGCGGCGCGGGAGAAAACGCTGGAGTATAAAAATGAATTGCCCGAGTAACTTATAGGGAGCTAACATATTTTTAACTCATAGTAATATTTTATAAATCATTTAACAATGTTACGCCTTTTCCAAAATAATGATGTTTAGCTTCATTGACTTCTCAAATGCCTTTTCCAAAACATTATTGTTATGTTATGTTAGGTTAGGTTAGGTTTGGTTTGGTTATAAGGACGTCTCTTCCTCTTTGGAGCGGTTATACACTTCAAGTAAGTCTAACCCTTATGGAATGAAAAAATAAATAAATAAAAACATCAAATTCTACTTATTTGAGTCTTTTTGGGTATGCAATATTGGGTTAATTGGAATAGGAGAACTCGGAATTGGGTTGAATGAGGTTTGGGTAAATGGGAATTGGGTGTTTTAAACTGGGTGAAATGGGGGGTAACACTTTAATATGATGCAAGTCGGTCGGACGTTCTGATTGCTTTATAGACAAGAATATGAGACTTAAACGGCCACACCCCAATAATGACAACATGAAAAAATATAGCTACAATTTTAAAATTTGTCTCGTTGAGTGGGCATTGACTCGGAGAAAAAAACGAAACTTTCAAATGATAATCGAACTTATATTTCAAATGTTATTCCAAGATGTCACGTCCAAAATTGAAAGATTTGGGCTTAAGAAAATTTGTTGCATCATACAATCAAGGTAAGGTGAATTAAAAAGTAAAGATAAAAAGGTGTCTTCGATAAAATTGCACCTTTTTTTCATGATGTCATTAATTAGGTGTGACTGATTTTGTCTCAGAACGTTGTCTATAAAGCAATGAAAAGACCCAGCGGACATGTATCATACTGAAAAGATTCGAATCTTTCCAACATGCCTTCAATCATCTTTCTAGGTGCTTTAGAAACCAGATGGCACCCATTTAAAAGTGCACCGAAACGTTTGATCGCGACTGTACATATTTGGATTTGTAATTCTATAGAAGAGTCACTACATGTTCATGAACTATAAGAACATAAGAACGACACTCAACCAAAATATTAATGAAGATGTAACTGCTTCTCAGTGAAACTTGATATCCCAGGTTGATATTTAGTATAAAGGGTAAATAAAACACTGAACTGCTACGTTTTTGGCGAAGATCATGAACAGAGGTTTAAAAATTTTTTTTGGAAAAATTGTACCACCTGTCATATTTGTCCAAAACGGATTTATATCTCTATTTCGTCATATTTCCTGAGTCGACTAACGTGTAGGAAAACGTAACTGCTTGTAGGAATATCTTATTTTTTAATTGTAGTTGGATTTATGGTTTCTACTTTTTATATTTATATCTATTAGATTAACTACAATAAATTATTAGTAGTACTATAATGGGTATCGTTCCTTTCAACCGAATTCCCAATGGACCGAAATCCCATTCGACCGAATATCCCGCAATGATTTTAGATTTCCCGCCCAATGGCTATATTCCCGATGGACCGAAATCCCAATCGTCCGAATATGCCCCTAAAAAATACATGAATATAACTTGAAACACTGTAGCCGTCAGCGATTCGGTGGTGTAGTGGATACGAAGTTGGACTGCGAAGCGATAGGTTGTTGGTTCGAATCTCCGAAAGGTATGTTAATAATATTAAAAGTAAATGTTTCGTGATGCTAATTAAAACGCTCACTTTCATTCTTTTCAAGGCAAGAGATATATAGAATTAATAAACAAATTGTGCTTAAAATGAAGTGCAGTCTTAATGGTAGTTCCATCAATGTCTTTAAATTTTAAATTAAAATTTTAATATTTTGGTTTCGGGTGGGTTAGGTTAGGTTAGGTTAGGTTAGCGTAGGTTAGCTTAGCTTAGCTTAGGTTAGGTTAGGTTAGGTTAGCTTAGCTTAGGTTAGCTTAGGTTAGGTTAGGTTAGGTTAGGTTAGCTTAGGTTAGGTTAGGTTAGGTTTGGTTCCAATAAAACGTTGACACCTTTTCCAAAATATGCTCCTTTTAATTAGCTACCATCTTTTGCAAAATATTCTCCCATTAAATAGCTACCACCTTTTCCAAAACATTCTCTTATTAATTAGCTGCCACCTTTTCCAAAAGATTTTCCTATTAAATAGCTCCCACCTTTTTCAAAATATTCTCCTATTAATTAGCTACCACCTTTTCCAAAACATTCTCCTATTAATTAGCTGCAACCTTTTCCAAAACATTCTCCTACTAATTAGCTGCCACATTTTCCAAAATATTCTCCTTTTAATTAGCTACCACCTTTTCTAAAATATTCTCCTATTAATTAGCTGCCACCTTTTCCAAAAGATTTTCCTATTAATTAGCTGCCACCTTTTCCAAAATATTCTCCTATTAATTAGCTGCCACCTTTTCCAAAATATTCTCCTATTAATTAGCTGCCACCTTTTACAAAATATTCTCCAATTAATTATCTGACATCTTTTCCAAAATATTTCTATTATTGCTAATAAATTGTTTTAATACTCATATAAATAATCTTTTTACCTCCAAACAAGGTTGGGTTGGGTTAGGTTAGGTTAGGTTAGGTTACGTTTGGTTAGGTTAGGTTAGGTTAGGCTAGGCTAGGGTAGGTGAGGTGAGGAGTGCAGTAATACATTTTCAACTCACATTTATTTTAACAATAATAAGTTTTGAAATTAAAAATATATTTAATGCAAAACCACACAGTATGTCTTCTTCCAGTTCAATAGAATTTTGGTCCAATGGGACTATAATAAAATCGCACCTTTGGCTACGTTCGATCGAATGGGACCCCAAAAAAAACCCCCTTCTGTCGAATGGGAATTCGGTTCAATGGGACCAAAGCCTATAATGAACCCTCTATGTACTTTTGGTATAATAGAATTGGTTTTCATATCAGAAAAACACGATAACTGAAAATCTTACTTACTTTCTAGTGCCCAAACTTTCAGCTCCTTGGCATTCAAGAAGACTTGATTTATTTCTGATTTACATCTTTCAGATACCATATTGTCCTTGGATATTGAATCGTTCATTATATTCCACGAGAAGTCCAACAATATTTTCAACACATTGTGCCAGTTATCTTCTATTTCCTTCCAGTTTCTCAAAACTGAGCTATCGTTTTCATAAACTTTATAAGGAACATTCACCAACATGCCTTTCAACGCAAATGCTGATGATATACTGCTGATGGTAATAAGGATTACAAATGTTTTCTTGAATCCAGGGTAGAATTTCTTAAAAGGTTCCATTTCGGGTAGAATGAATGAATCTCATGCACCTATGGAAATGTAAAAAAACGGGTTCAATTGAAAAATAGTAATACGATGTATGAGGGTTAGCCCGAAAAAAGAGGGAATCAGTACTGTGTTAGAAATTTTCCCGGTCAAACATTATTCAGATGAAATTTAATCGAGGGGTCGTTCATTCATGAAATCCCGTACGCTACCCGTGAAATCCAATTTAAGAAATCAATGCTGATTTTGAAATCAAACAAAAAAATCCGAAATCAGCAACGAAATCACAAAATCAGTAAAGAAATCATAAAATCAGTAAAAAAATCACGAAATCAACATAGAAATCACGAAATCAGAAGCGAAATCACAAAATCAGTAAAGAAATCGTGATATCCATTTAAAAATTCACGAAATCCAAAATCAAAAGAAACCTCAAAATCCAACGAAATCAAGGGAAATATCGCAAAATCAGTCGAAATCACGGTTAAAATAGTAAAATCCGACGGAATCACGGGAAAAATTCTCAAAATTCGATGAACTCCATTGGATTTTATCGAATTCTGAAATGAAACAAAATCCGACGAAATCAAACGAAATCCGATGAAATCAAATGAAATCTGACGAAATCAAATGAAATCCGACGAAATCAAATGAAATCCGACGAAATCAAATGAAATCCGACGAAATCAAATGAAATCCGACGAAATCAAATGAAATCTGACGAAATCAAATGATATCCGACGAAATCAAATGAAATCCGACGAAATCAAATTGGATTTCGAAATCCCGTACACTTTTTCCTAAACGTCCAACCCCTCGAATTTAATCATTGAATTTGAACTTAATTTCTATCACCATAAACTTTCATTTGTACTTTTGAAATACGCAAACAATGATAAAAATTCTTATTTGACGGATCGGATGGTCAAATTTACCTGTTACGTGAAAGTCAGTTCATGGTCAAATTCGGTTTAAATTATTATCAAGACAAATAATCTAACTTAACGCAACCTTGTGGCTCTAATTTCTTTTGAATGTCTATAAAAAACTTATAAGCTCTGAAATCACATGGCACCGAAACCGCAAAGATATCGAAACATCTAGCACTGAATCTTCTGAATCAAATTAACTTAGTTTGATAAAAATTGTAATTGATCTAATTTTGCAAAAAAAAAAAGAAATAACTAATAAACAAGCTCTTGATCTGTACTTCTTTTGGTCTTTTATGTTAACCACTTTGTAAAACGTTTTGAATCAATTAAAATCAGCCGTTTAGTATTTAATCAAAGCGATTTATTGGGATAATACATACCGAATTAAAATCAATTTTCTTTTGGTTACTGTGACAACGTGAAACGATGTTTTATTGCTAAATTAACATCAACTCGGGTAAAATGAGCTCGTATATTTTTCGTTACTTCACCCAAAGAGGTATGAAAATTTAAGACAAATTCGAGGAAAACCAGTAAAATTGGCAGTTCCATATTTTTTTTAAAGTAATTTGATAGTAAATTTATCGAAACGTGAAAAAAATCATAATAATTTGGCTGCTATCCAAGATATAAAACCTTTGTTTTTTTGTTTTTTTAAAGAGAAAATACTATTTTTTCTGGTAAACGCAGATGAAAGTGAAATACTTTTATTATTCATAAAATGGTCTCTTCGCACTCAAAAACACCTCACCGTTAATTATATATTATTTGCATTGTCTTCAAGGATTAAAAAGTGTAAATATGAACAAGTTGGGAAAGCCAAAATATTACCTCTCCGAGTGGAGATGACTATCACTACCCCTTAAACAACCTAAATATATGCATCTATCGCTTTTTTAATTCTTTGCAAGTGCAGGAATTCAATTTTAAAATAGTCAATTGTTCAAGCCTTTTCAATATCTCTCAATTGCTGTGGAAACTCTACTCTCTCGCTATACCCCAACCGTATTCTTAGTCTACCAGTATGATTTGTAACATTTGTCCATATCAAAGCTGAATCATACCTCGCCACACAAAAAGCAAATGTCCCCAAAACATGGAAGCCACAACCCAATCACACATAAAGTAGGCTCCCACTTGACCAAAATAATTATTAAACTTGTTAAATACTCACAAAGATTGGCAAAATCAATCTCCTTCAGTAATACGTAGCGCTTAAATATATTATTTTCCGAACAAAATTAATCGAGCAAATTTAACGCTTAACTTCTTGAAATTCTATCAAAGAGTGATTCAACTGTTTAAAAAAAGGTTTTTTTCGCAAATAGGGCGCTATCATATCAACCGCAATTCCGTCATATTTAAAAAATATACATTGCCATCACTTTTTTAGACACAATAGTGGAAGTTTTAGCCTCATTTAAAACATGTAAAACATTATCTCATCTACAAATCGCTTACACATGTCTTTTTTACCAATACCTAGCCTTTTGGATTTTTCTAAAGCAATCTTAGCACCAAAATATTTTTGATACAAAATAAATGTTCTATATTCTTCATTTTTGAAATTATACTTTTAAGCGTTTATAATGATTACTCTCTACACCTACACTAATCTTACACAAACACAAGGAGTATAAATCCACTAGTGGAAGCGGTGTTTTTATTGAAAATATATATTTTTAAGCGTTTACCATGATTACGCTCCACAGCTTCACTAATCTTACACAAACAAGGAGTACTATAAACCCACTACTGGAAGCGGTATTTTTATTCAAACGTAAAACAATTTCGCTTAAGTTAATCATCTCTAGGCATCGTTAAAAATGTCTCTGTCACTCCTAGGTAACTGTATGCACAGGATTTTACGACATTGTAACTCAAATTCATCTGATTATGTTTTAACAAGGTTAAATCTAACTGGGAGTAAGATGAAAGGAGTAGAAGCTTATCTGTCTTAGGAAATATGAAATTTTATCTTAACAGTTCGTTAAATCATAAGTTTATAACGAAAAAACGCGGAAGGGGAAAACGAGCAGACAACAGCGATTTTGGGGGGTAGAAGGTTAAGAGCGCCATCTGTCGTCCGTGCCAAAGTTGAACTTCCTCTCGAAACGCAATGAGAAAGTGGATAAAATAATGCCATCAGCTATTTAACTGCGTCGATATATTTAACGACTTGACCCATGACATGCGCGTAACACTGGCTTTTATGAATCCTATTTATTGTTGGATGCTAGGAAACTTGGTAGACGTAACAGTCTGTACTAGTACCCAAGCATCCTTCAATAAACGCCTGGCAACATTGTGGTACGCATGGTACAACTAAAAAATAGGATGTGTATTTATCTTTCGACTCACTCCAAGCCTTTAAGCCCTCATTACAGAGGATTTGAAACACTATCGTAATTCCTAGTGTCTCGAATCTCTACGTTCCTGTCCATTATGAACAGTGCTGAGAGAATGATACATCAGAAAGAGCCATTCAAATCGAATTGCCGAAAATATTATCCATATTTTCATTTCATATAACAGAGAAAACAAATTATTATGGTTCTGAGAGGAGCTTCCCATTTTGGTTGTTGTTCTCAAAAATATATCGCAATGCACGGGCCTCGATAGATATAGGAGGCAATGATGGAAATATATCACAACGCACGGGCCTTGTTGGATATAGAAGGCAATGAAGGAAATATATCACAATGCCTGGGCCTTGATAGATACAGGAGGCAATGTAGGAAATATAACGCAATGCACGCGCCTAAATAGATTAATCAAAACTGTCTTTGTACACAAAGACGCGAAAAAGTAAGAGATAAGTGTAGAAAATTAATTGTTTGAAGTAACAGATATTAAAATTTTCATTTTTGAAGACGTGATTATAAAACATCAATTATTTGAAAAAATTTCTTATCTTAGATTTTTTCACAAAAATTTCAGAGAAACTACCTTGATACTACTGTTTATTTTCGAGAAACATTTGCTTCGAGGAAGTTCAAATACTCGGATACCTGAAAAATAGAGCTAGAAGTATTTATTTTTATGTTTCAAAATTGAAAATATTGCGAACCGAAAATTACATTCGCCCTTTGACTGTGATGTAGTTATTAGAGTCAAAAGGATCTGTAGCTTTGAGAGATATACAACACGTCAATTTTTGAAACCTCGAAAACTTTAAAATAAACGAACACGTTTTGTTAAGTTTTCATGCTTGTTTTATTTTGTCTGCTATCAACAATTTTCTGCCCATTTTATTCTCCTTATAGGCCCGAATACTCAAACTAACTCTAAATTTTAAAAACAAAATAAAATGCATACGTTTTCTATTTTTAAAATGATGCATATGTTTAAGGATAAAATATTTTACTTAAGGAATTTTGGTGAAAAAAACTAAGATAAGAAATTTTTTCAAATAATTGATGTTTTATAATCACGTCTTCAAAAATGAAAATTTTAATATCTGTTTCTTCAAACAATTAATTTTCTACACTTATCTCTTACTTTTTCGCGTCTTTGTGTACAAAGACAGTTTTGATTAATAAAAATAAAGGCTTAATAGTAATGATAAGACTTACGTCCGTCATATTGGTTGTTTGACTACACGTTGAGGCGTTGTGAGTACATAAATTGTCGTGAAGACACCAATTACACACCCACGAGCTCGTAACGCAACTCGAACATCTATTTAGGGTTAAAAAGGTTGGATTGAAGGTCAAATATTTTGGGAAACAACTAATCAATGTGCTGTGCGAAATTACGGTTTAATGCCGGTGCATATGTTCCAGGGTTGGCACGCTGGTATCCAGTCCGGTTTTATCCACCTGGATTAAACCGGTTTAAACCACGATGAAAAATCCAGTGGATTTTTCAAAAAATATAATAATAGAGTACAGCGCAGGCACCATAAAGTGAGATGGAAGGAAACGTTTGACCCACATGTCTTTACCTCTTTATTTCATCGAAATGGTCGATTCCCATACATTGTGGGTTAGTTTGACGCGCCCTCCTCCCACTGACCCACCCGAAACTCGTGAGACTGAGTTGAATTTTTCGCAACGCTATATTGTTGGGTCGGACCGCGCATTTAGAAAAATCTTTATCAGACCCTACCCTATTGATGATCACAAAAAGCCTACCCGGGCCCGACCCTAGCTGCCCTATTGAAGATCACAAAAAAGCCTACCCGGGCCCAACCCTGCCCTATTGAAGATAATAAAAATGTCTACCCGGGTAGACTTTATGATAACCCTACCCGACCCGACCAGCAAAATATTTTAAGTAATTTTCTCACCCAACCCGACATAGGATTTTCCGACCCGGTATGGGTCGGGTTGGATTGAAAATCCCGATTAAATCAGGGGCCCTACTCATCTCTAAGGGAAATGTCTATAGTTTTATCAACGTTTATGTACAATAAAACTGATTCTCAATTAGACGGCCTAGCAGAAGACAACTAGCGCACTAAATGTAAAAAGAAGTGCTAAAATTAAGCACTAGAGAGTAGTTTAAAAAAGCCAGATAAATCCAATAAAATCCGGTTTAAACCAGCAAAAAACCATACCAGTGGCTTTTTCAAGAAAAATCCGGATTTTTGCCAACCCTGATATGTTCAAACGCATTTATGTTATAATTTTTGGTGTTGCAAAATGTATATAATTATTAAATTGCTTTTGTCAACGCACATACGCTATTGAATTGCTTTTGTCAACGCACATACGCTATTGAATTGCTTTTGTCAACGCACATACGCTATTGAATTGCTTTTGTCAACGCACATACGCTATTGAATTGCTTTTGTCAACGCACATACGCTATTGAATTGCTTTTGTCAACGCACATACGCTATTGAATTGCTTTTGTCAACGCACATACGCTATTGAATTGCTTTTGTCATCAGATGCTACTAGTGATATCAGACTAGTGACAGCAACATTACATTTTACTCCAAATAAATGTTCCTCTGATTTGATTTACGTCAATTTAAATAATGTACTAAGTCAGGATCTCAAATTTTACTAGTTATCAAAGACACAATTTGTTACAAATCAACACTTACTTCCGATGTTTAGTGCAATCGTAAAAGGCGAATGGACGATGTAGAAAATCGGTTTTGGTTTCGCTGGAACGTACTGCAAGGTCCACCACCACGTGATCTAGTAATAATAGAAGACACTTGTTTTAGTTATAAATTAAAAAAATAGCAAATTAAAAAAAATTCATAGATGACACACACACCTTGGTCATCAGGAATCGGGGGCCTTTCTCCCAGTTGAGGAGTTTTACACTCCAACCCCTTAGAAGTGACCTCGGCGTGGACAGGATGACCGTTTCCAAATACGCAGAGGTAATGGGCCCCCGCGGGAAGCTCGGGCAGTTGATTGATGACCAGTTCAATCTGACAATAGAAGGTGAAGCGTAGAAGGGGGAGGATTAATCACGTGACACTCTGGACACACGGCTGGACATCGCGATAGAACTTGTTTTGTTGTTCCCTATTGTACCGCAGTTAGAAAACTAAAAGCAATGCTCTTTGTGTTGCAAGCGTGCATTGTGAAAAATTCCCCTTGGAATAAGCCGTAAATTTAGGACTTTAATGTCCACATGCGACAAAAATTAACAGTGTGATTTATTTCCAAGTTGACGTCGGTCTGGTTAGGGAGGCTCCTTAATAAACGAGCCTGATTTTTAAAATCCTGAAGATCGTCTATCTCACTTAGACATTAATCTGTACACATTGGCTTCTAAGAACATCACCATGTACTGGTCTTCCGCTTTTATTTCACATAAACACCAATCTGAAACCTTGGCTTCTAGCAACACTACCATCTACTTGTGTTCCGTCTATACCACATAGACACCAATGGGCAACCCTGGCTTCTAACAGCAACACCATATACTGGTCTTCCGTTTATCCCACATAGACACCAATCTGTACTTACTGGCTTCTAACACAACCACCATGCACTGGTATTAAGTCCATTTCACATAAACACCAATCTCGTACTTATTGGCTTCTAACAACACCACCATCTACTGGTCTTGCGTCTAATCCACATTGACACTAATCCGCAACCCTAGCTTCTAAAAACACCACCATCTACTGGTCTTCCGTCTATTCCACATAGACACCAATCTGTCACATTGGCTTCTAGTCCATTAATCTCGTATATCATGGCCACGCAAAACTCTAAGCACTGTTTAAAGGGGGAAGGGGTATTCCTCTAGGTTCACTCTAATGGGTTCGCAAAGCATACAGCTTCGTTAACCGCTAGTCCTCGTAGAACTACAAAGTTCGTGCGTGCTTCTTTTACGAGCTTAGGGTCTTTTATTTTTCAATCCACATGAACCCGCCAATGTGAATGGGGCCATTATGGGAAATACAGTGGAGTCTTAGAAAAAATGTTTAGCTCAGGATTTTGTTTTTTAGGTTTTAATGTTATTGGTCTAATCAGGCCTAACTTTGTCCGTTGGAGCCGAAAAACCAAACAATCGCTAGGAAACAAATCTTTTGAGACTTCCGCAACTTAGTCTCTTTCGTCAAAAGAAGTTGACAGTAACTTTCAGTAACGCGGATAAGGGAGCGCTCTGTTCCGAGTTACTGTCAAAGTCGACTGACCGCGAAGGATGAGGGAGTTTGGGCGCAATGTCTCGGAAATCGGATACAACATTTATTGTTCGGTGGTAGTGGAAGGGCTATACTATTTCTATATAGCCTAGGAATTCGTCAGAAAACTCACCACGGCCATTTCGGTGATTGGCAGATGTTCCGGCTGAATGGACTGGAAGTCGATGCATTGTTGGGTGTCCAGGGACAACCAACGCGGCGAACTTTGATCTCCGGGAATACTCGAAGCGTTGTGACACGCCGAACGGATCGTGCACCTGACAGAAAACGACAAAGACAAACGGGTGTTCCTTATAGGATATCGATTTAAATATGGGCCAAAACCCTACAGCTAAACCTAAAAATAGAACTAAATATCAACATAGCCTTATAATGCTCCCGCTATAAGTATGGGTCGAAACTATATTTGCTGTAAGCAAGCACCCTTTGTAAAAGGGTTGAGGTTGGGAGGGCGAAGGATATGGAGAGGGACAAAACCCCTTAGAAACTGGAGCCTTTTTCAGGCTTCCACACTGCGATCTTCACCTCTACCCGCAACCCTTACCCAACTCGACCAAGGTAGGAAATTACAGTAGGTCATACCTCTATTCAGTAACATCTAGTCTGTTTAGTTTTGTCTTGCATGGTGTAGCGGGCGTTGGGGTTTTTAGGCCTCGGGACGGTTGGCCGTGCCATCGTCTACAAACTCATTTATTTAAAATGTATAACCGTGGGGTAAAAATGCCAAAATAACTTTCTTTCGTGGTCCATAAATAACGTGACAAGAGGTATTGTCTCTCTCTTTTAATACAACAAGATGGCTTCAGCGAGGCAATATTAAAATTTTGCGCGGCTACACGGCTGGCAACTATTTTTCCGGCGACTCTTGAATGTTAATTCCATATAGTCTAATAATTGTTTGTCAATTTTCCATCAACTTTAGTTCAAAAAAATTATATTTTCCTCAAGTAGCATCAGTAAATAGTAATTAAACAAACCCAAATTTCAATTTACCGCAGTTTAAAGAATAATTAAGGTTATAGTTACAAAATTTTAAAGCACGCGCCCTGATTTCTATGCCAGCGTTCGCCAAGCTGAGGTCTAGTGTGACGTCACACAAGTAAGCGCGAGCCCCCTTGCCTGTCTCGCACCGTCGCACACGTAAACAATAAACACGAAAGATCCCGTATAAATCTATCAATTCTGAGCGCCATCTATGATGGACGCGCAAAATTAAAAAGGAATCTGTGCTCTCATAAGCCACGTTTCCCTTCACACCCTTTTGCTGGGTCACAGCTAAGGCGAGAAGGACCTAGTCTGTATTTTGAAGTATTAAATAATACTAGCACTATGGGGACCTTACATAATAGACTTATGGCATTACGTTACACTTTCAAGTCACTACTTTCAAAATATCAAGATTTTAATATAATTGAACCGAAGTTTCTATTTTTAAAATCCACTGAAAAATCACGAAAACTCATTTTCGATATATCAACAATTTTGTCTTGTCGAGCTTGTTCGCCCGTTTTGTGACATCACTGTGACGTGAGGGAATCCTATACGCGTCTCGAGCTTCTCGCCAGTCTAAACTCTGGGTCTGATAGCGGAGAGAGTGGCACCATCTCACGTAAAAAATATATCTGTGACGTCGAAAGAGTACTGGAAACGTTTCAGCCTTTCATGAAAAGTGGATCTCACCAAAAACATCTCTGTAAAAATATGCCAAGTTGTTTGGCCGTAAATAGAAGTGAGATCTAAAATACGGCCAAGTTATTATCTCCAGGTGAACCAACATTTTATTCGACTTAAAACTTCTCAAGAATGTTTTTCTGACTTGGCCATTTGCATATCAAGGATTCGTTTAATTCCAGATATGGATCGAAATTAAAATATTAAATCAAATTGGTTAAATATTCTTGATAAGCCTTTGTGGTTAAACTTGTAATTTCCGTTATTAACCTTCACGGGTGCAAAGAAGAAGGATGCAAGTTTGGAATGCTAATGGCCAAGTCAGAAAAACATTCTTGAGAAGTTTTAAGTCGAATAAAATGTTGGTTCACCTGGAGATAATAACTTGGCCGTATTTTAGATCTCACTTCTATTTACGGCCAAACAACTTGGCATATTTTTACAGAGATGTTTTTGGTGAGATTTCACTCCTTTTTGTACGTGCATGTTCTTGTAGAATTATAGAAGTAGGATTATGAAGTGAAATAAACATTTGTACTTTTAGATTTTTATTTGTTCTTTCCAAGAGTTTTACTTGGCTTTGCCTTTTTCAACTTTCTTTTTTTTTTCTCAGGCTGTGATAATTGTTAACCGTATTTCTATTCGAAGAACACAATATTGTGGCAAGTAACACTTTTAATCAACAGAATAGATTTAAGAAAAACTAAATGAATCAAAACACGCTTAGAACCATTTCAGACGAAATGAAAAGGAAATGAGTAAAAAATTTAATTACTAAAACATTATGTTAAAAACATAAATTTTGCAATAATACGAAAGAATCATATTAGTAAAAAATATTAATATTAAAAGACGAAAAAATTAAATTATAATGTCCTATTGCGAGGGGATATAAATTATAAAACCCCCATTTCAGGGGCTAACAGGGGAAAATTCCCGCTTTTGGGACTTTTTCCTTTCTTTGTATGCTAAGTCCTACTTGTATGCCAAATTTTATCATTCCCGCAACACCGGAAGTGCCCTAGATAGAGGTTTAGATGATGACTCTAATTTTAAAACCCCATTTCAGGGGCTAAAAGGGGGAAACTCCCGCTTTTGGGACTTTTCCCTTTGCTTGTATGCTTAGTGGTACAAGTATGCCAAATTTCATCATTCTAGCACCACCGGAAATGCCCTAGAGGTTTAGATGATGACTCTAATTTTAAACCCCCATTTCAGGGGCTAAAAGGGGGAAACTCCCGCTTTTGGGACTTTTCCCTTTGCTTGTATGCTTAGTGGTACAAGTATGCCAAATTTCATCATTCTAGCACCACCGGAAATGCCCTAGAGGTTTAGATGATGACTCTAATTTTAAACCCCCATTTCAGGGGCTAAAAGGGGGAAACTCCCGCTTTTGGGACTTTTCCCTTTGCTTGTATGCTTAGTGGTACTAGTATGCCAAATTTCATCATTCTAGCACCACCGGAAATGCCCTAGAGGTTTAGATGATGTGTCAGTCAGTCAGTCTCATAATGTGTCATTTTCACATAGGATTATCACAGAAACCAAATGAGTTAGAAAGCTGGAAGTTGGAGGACTTCCTAGGATTAACACTGTGCCCTTGAGGTGCAAATATGAGTGGTGTACTATTCCCCAGTACCGAGTTAAGAGGGGGTCAAAATGAGGCTGAAATGTTTCGGGTAAAGGTTGCTGGTAGTGCACGACAACTTGGCGGGTGCCGTGCACCCAGATCTCTACTAGTGCTATATTGCTATAATCGAAAGGCACATATAACAATAATCAGGTCCCTTAACTTTCGCTTACATTTCCTTTCTCTTGAACCTGGGTCACTTGAAAATTTACTTTAAAAGTATAGCATGATAATATGTTACTTAACACTATTTAACATGCTTGATATCAGATTTCGTTTTGGATATCGCTTCTAAAAGAAACTGGAAAGAATGTAAAAAAGATATTGTGCGAACACTAGGAAACAAACTTAGTGAATTAAGAAGAGAAGAGATAAATGCCAGAAATTGAATATCCATAATGTTTCCGATTTTTTGATAATTGAATTGAATAAAATTTTCTTGAAGCTTGAAATCAGTTTCATTCAGTATGAACAGGATTTGTTCTAAAAAATATATGCCTTGATTAATTGAAAATTTATAGGTTTTTCCCCTTACTAAAAATTATTTCTTAAGCACAAAAACACGTTGCTACTTTATTAATTAAAAATAACAGTTTAAACAAACTAGTATTTGAAATTGATCAAAGTATTGATGAAGTTATAAATGAAATTAGACTAAAACACGGACTAAACCTATATTAAAATTGCATAAAATCGTGGTTTCTCTTTCTGATTTTGAAATTTAGTCAACACTTTTATACTACCAGGATCGGAATTGAATTAAAACACCGATTATTCTGCATTTAAATTTTGATGGAAAGAACAATAAATCGTGATTGTATTTTGAGCAGAAAGTCGATAGAAGCTGGGTATAAAATTTGATCAAGGTAATGATAAAGTAATATTTATATTTTATGAATGATAAAAGGGAATAAGATTTGATCAAGTATATTATAGAACAGGGATTAAAATCTGATACAAGAACCAGTATTAAAATTTTATCAAGTCTAGGATAGAATCGAGATTACAATTTGATCAAGAGTAGAATAGAAGCGATATTAAAATTTGATCAAATGTATGATAGAGTCGCGATAAACGCTTGATCAAATGTATGATACAACCATGATAAACATTTGATCAAATTTATGATAGAACCGTTATAAACATTTGATCAAATGTATGATAGAACCACGATAAACATTTGATCAAATGTATGATAGAATCACGATAAACATTTGATCAAATGTATGATAGAACCACGATAAACATTTGATCAAATGTATGATAGAACCACGATAAACATTTGATCAAAAGTAGGATAGAACCGTTATAAACATTTGATCAAATGTATGATAGAATCACGATAAACATTTGATCAAATGTATGATAGAATCACGATAAACATTTGATCAAATGTATGATAGAATCAGGATAAACATTTGATCAAATGTATGATAGAATCAGGATAAACATTTGATCAAATGTATGACAGAACCACGATAAACATTTGATCAAATGTATGATAGAACCACGATAAACATTTGATTAATTTCACAACAAAACCGCGATAAACATTTGATTAATTTCACAACAAAACCGCGATAAACATTTGATTAATTTCACAACAAAACCGCGATAAACATTTGATCAAATTTGTGATAGAACATGGGATCAAAATTTTATGAAAATAATGAAAAATTGCTTTGAAAACATTTTGATTAGATTTATTGAAATCCAAACTATATCAAGGTTTGATCGGCCCAATTTTGGATCAACTTCGTTTGATCAATATTTGATCATACATTTTCGTAAGGGAACGTTACTCGTAGTAGGCGCGTACTAAGAAAGATTTTTCCAATCCGCTGCCATCTTAATAAATGGCGCCCAGAAATGTGGCAAATCTTCTCTTTGTAAGAACGTCCGCGCGTTTCAACCGATTTCACAAATATTTAGTACACTGGATTCCTTTAACCTATAGACGGGCTGAATGGTCCTTCGGGATCGATTTGTTTCCATCATTTTAAATGGTGGCCAGATATTAAAAAACCCTTCTTTATAGAATGTCTGCGTGTAAAGTTATAAAAAATGTTCCCGACGAGCTGATGGGCGACGCCGAGTGCCTTCGCTCCTAGGATGCCACAAAAATATTAGTCGAATCAGTAAAATGTACCCATACTTGATGGAAGTTCTTACAACACTCAAGCGATGCTGCGGGTAACAGCTAGTCTCCTATAATTTCCTGTAAATCAATTGTAAATTTCCTATTTTCCTATAACTATTACAAGGCTTTGTTGTGGTCACCCTGCCTGTGCACAAACATATTTCGTAGAGCTGTACACATACAGATACCATAGACTTGTGAAACACATGTCATATAATTGTGTACAATTAGAGCCCGTAGACTTGTGCGCAAACAGATCCCTTAGAATTGAGCACAAACTGATGTCATAGACTTGCGCACAAACTGATGTCATAGACTTGCGCACAAACTGATGTCATAGACTTGCGCACAAACTGATGTCATAGACTTGCGCACAAACTGATGTCATAGACTTGCGCACAAACTGATGTCATAGACTTGCGCACAAACTGATGTCATAGACTTGCGCACAAACTGATGTCATAGACTTGCGCACAAACTGATGTCATAGACTTGCGCACAAACTGATGTCATAGACTTGCGCACAAACTGATGTCATAGACTTGCGCACAAACTGATGTCATAGACTTGCGCACAAACTGATGTCATAGACTTGCGCACAAACGGATGTCATAGACTTGCGCACAAACTGATGTCATAGACTTGCGCACAAACTGATGTCATAGACTTGCGCACAAACTGATGTCATAGACTTGCGCACAAACTGATGTCATAGACTTGCGCACAAACTGATGTCATAGACTTGCGCACAAACTGATATCATAGACTTGCGCACAAACTGATATCATAGACTTACGCACAAACAGATGTTGTAAACTTGTGCAAAAAGAGATGTTATATACCCGTACACAAAAAGATTCCATGGACCTCTGCACAAAAACATTACATACCCCTATGCTCAAAAATATGCTCAAGAATATCTCGTACACCAGTGCATAAAAATACTGCATATCTATTTGCACAAAAATATCCCGTATCCATTTGCAGAAAAATGTTCTTTAGACCTGGGCACAAACAGATGCAGTGGCCTTTGCAAAAACAGATTCCTTAGGCCTCTGCACAAACCGATTCAGTAGGCCTTTGCACATAAATATTCCGTAGACCTGTGCACAAAAATATTCTGTAGACCTGTGCACAAAAATATTCCGTAGACCTGTGCACAAGCAGATACCGTAGACATGCGCAAAAAACAGATTCCGGTGACTTGTACACAAACTGAAGTCACAGGGTTGTGCACAAACAGATGTCATAGACTTGCGCAAAAAAATACATCATAGACTTGCGCAAAAAGAGATGCCATGGATATGTGCACATCAGATTCCATGGACTATTGCAAAAACAGAAGTCTTAGACTTGTTTACAAACAGAAGTCTTAGACTTGTTTACAAACAGAAGTCTTAGACTTGTTTACAAACAGAAGTCTTAGACTTGTTTACAAACAGAAGTCTTAGACTTGTTTACAAACAGAAGTCATAGACCTGTTTACATAAAGATTCCATAGACCGGTTTACATAAAGATTCCATAGACCTGTTTACAAAAAGATTCCATACCCATTTGCACGAAACGATTCCATACCCATTTGCACGAAACGATTCCATACCCATTTGCACGAAACGATTCCATACCCATTTGCACGAAACGATTCCATACCCATTTGCACAAAACGATTCCATAGACCTGTGCACAAAAATATTCCATAGACCTGTGCCCAAAGAGATTCCATAAAACTGTGCACAAAAAGATTCCCTAGACCTGTGCTCAAAAATATGCCGTAGGCCTGTGCACAAACAAATGCCGTAGACCTGTAAAGAAACAGATTCCGTAAACCTGTGCACAAACAGATGCCGTAGGCCTGTGTACAAAGAGATTCCGGAGATCTGTGTACAGATTCCGTAGCCATGTGCACAAACAAATTCCGTAGACTTGTACACAAGTGGAAGTCGCAGGCTTGTGCACAAGTGGAAGTCACAGGCTTGTGCACAAGTGGAAGTCACAGGCTTGTGCACAAAAGGAAGTCACAGGCTTGTGCAAAAGTGAAAGTCACAGGCTTGTGCACAACAGATATCATAGACATGTTCAAACCAGATTCCATAGTTTTGTGCACAAACAGAAGTCATAGACCTGTGCACAAAAAACACTCTATGGACTTGTGCACATCAAGTTTCCATAAACCTGTGCACAAAAGATCTCATGGAGATGTGCATAAAAGATTTCATGGAACTGTGCACAAAACATTATATAAGCTTGTGCACATAAAGATTCCATAGACCTGTGTACATAAAGATTTCATACCCATAGCACAAAACTATTCCATAACCATTTGCACAGAAATATTCCCTAGACCTGAGCACAAAACTAGTCCATAACCATTTTGCACAGAAATATCCCCTAGACCTGAGCACAAAAATATTTCATAAAACTGTGCACAAAAATATTTCATAAAACTGTGCACAAAAATATTTCATAAAACTGTGCACAAAAAGATTCCATTGACCTATGCACAAAATATTCTATTGGCTTTTGTATAAACATGTGACATAGACCTGTGTACAAAAAGATTCCATTGACCTATGCACAAAATATTCTATTGGCTTTTGTATAAACATGTGACATAGACCTGTGTACAAAAATATTACATGGACCTGTGCACAAAACATGCCTTGGACCTGTTCAGAAACATTCCATACCCCTATATGCTCAAAAATATTCCACACCCATTTGCACAAACATTTTCCGTAGACCCGTGCACAAACAGATTCCATAGATTTGCGCACAAATATATTACGTAGACTCGTGCACAAATAGATTCCACAGACTTGTACACAAACAGAAGTCACACGGTTTTGCACAATCCGATGTTATAGACTTGTGCACAAAGAGATGTTATAGACTTGTTCACACACAGGTGTTATAGACTTGTTCACACACAGGTGTTATAGACTTGTTCAAAAGCAGGTGTTATAGAATTGTTCAAACACAGGTGTTATAGACTTGTTCAAAAGCAGGTGTTATAGAATTGCTCACAAACAGGTGTTATAGAATTGCTCACAAACAGGTGTTATAGACTTGTGCACAAACAGATGATTTAGACTTGTGCACAAACAGATGTTTTAGACTTGTGCACAAACAGATGTTTTAGTCTTGTGTACAAACAGATGCTTTAGACTTGTGCATAAATAAATGTTATTGACTTGCGCAAAAAGAGATGTCATTGAAATGAGCAAATCAGATTCCAAAGACCTGTGCACAAACAGAACTCGTAGACCTGTGCACAAACAGAAGTCGTAGACCTGTGCACAAACAGAAGTCGTAGACCTGTGCACAAACAGAAGTCGTAGACCTGTGCACAAACAGAAGTCGTAGACCTGTGCACAAACAGAAGTCGTAGACCTGTGCCCAAACAGAAGTCGTAGACCTGTGCCCAAACAGAAGTCGTAGACCTGTGCCAATATAGATTTTTCACTTGGGCACATAAAGATTCTTCAGACTTGTGTGCACATAAATATTCTTCAAACTTGTGTGCACATAAATATTCTTCAGACTTGTGCATCATAAATATACCATAGACCCATGAACCAAAAATTCCATAGACCTGTGCACAGAAGATTCCATACTCCTATACTCAAAAGGATTCCATGCAGATTTGCGCAAAAACATTCCGTAGACCTGTGTAAAACAATATACCATAGGCCTGTGCTCGAAAAGATTCCATAGACCTGGAAACAAAAATATTCCACTGACCTGTGCACAAAAAGATTGCATAGGCCTCTGCACAAATAGATTTTATACCCCTTTGCACAAAAATATTCTGTGGGCCTGCGCTTAAACAGATTCCGTAGACTTGTACACAAACAGATGTTATAGTTTAGACTCGTGTAAAAATTTAATTACCTATAATTGGTAATTATCTTTAATTGCTTATTTTGTTTAATTAAGTTTAATCTGGACTTCGCAACTAAATTAGTTGGACGCGCAAAAGTTATAATGACAATTAAGCTAGCTAATTGCCCTACCAATTTGATTATCCGCAGTAAAACGACGTAAGTCCTAGAATGACTTTCTTTATTACTTAACCCAAGCAAAAAAGTCTTAAGTTCCACAGTTCAAAGGTAAACCACGTAATTCGGAGCAGGTACTTAAAACTATTAAAAACAATACTTAAACTTTGTTTTTCTTAATGAAACAAAAATTGGCGCCCACTTTAAAAATGGGGCTTTCATTTAAGACCGTTTTCAAATCTATCAAACGTATAGTTATTTTTGTAAGGGTAGTTACAAAATGGGTAAGTTTGGAAAATTTCCCATGTTATTTCTATGGAGATTCTCTAGTTTTTCGCCAAAATCTGTGATTAATTTTATGGAAATGAAAACCACCCTTAGCAACTTTATGCTTTATAAAATAAACTATTGCATGGATCATCTAGAAATTTTTACCACATATTAAGGGCCCGGATTTTAGTTCAGTAGAAAAATTTCAAAACAATAAACTTAATACGAAAAAAGTTAAAACCAATCCAAAAACCTTCCATATACATTAGAGCCGTCATCAGGCCTTATCTAAGGCAGCTACCGCTCCTTTAGAATATAAGAGGCAATGTAGGAAATATAACGCAATGCACGGGCCTTGATAGATATAGGAGGCAATGATTTAACGACTTCGGTACTTGGGTTTATCTTTAATATTTAAATATATATAATTATTTTTAATTATTTTAATCGCCAGTAAATAACTTTAGAAATAGTTAAATCGTTTAAAATAAAGTTGTTCCTATTATCTTTCGATACTTTGCTAATATTGACGTTTAAAGTGAAGGGTACCCCTCTTGCCCGCTTTTTTCAAATTTTGGGGTATATATATACGATTCGTTTCCATTATTCTATGAGAGCGGTAGCTCTCTTAGATAAGACTTCATACTGCTTTTAATGTATAAGGAGGGTTTTTTGTTTGGATGTAGTTTTTTTTTGTATTGTACTAATTGGTTCGAAAAAAAATCCACTGATCTACAATTCGGACCCTTAATATGTGGTTAAAATTTCAAAGAGATCCATTAAATAGTTTATTTTATAAAAAAAAGTTGCTAAGGGTGGTTTTCATTTCCATAAAATTAATCACAGATTTTGACGAAAAACTGGAAATTTCCCATAAAAATAACATGGGAAATTTTCCAAAGTTACAAATTTTGTCCATACCCTTACAAAAATAACTATACGTCAGATAGATTTGAAAACGGTCTTAAATGAAAGCCCCATATCCATAGTTGGCGCCTATTTTTTTCATCAAGAAAAATTAAGTTTAAGTACTGTTTTTCATAGTTTTAATTACATGCTCCGACTTACGTGGTTTACCCTGTAATTATGGAACCTGCGACTTTTTAGCTGGGGTTATGTAGTGTATGAAGCGAGTTAGGTCGTTTTACCGCGGTTATAGTCAAATTCTAAGAACAAATAGCTAGCTTAATGGACATTTTATCTTTTCTCTGCTTAGGTTAAAGCTATTTAAACTTGATTACCTTGTGGGTGCTTGTAGATACTTGTGGGTACTTGTGGGTGTATGTAGGTACTTGTGGGTACCTGTGGGTGCTTGTCGGTACTTGTAGGTGTTTGTAGGTGCTTGTGGGTGTTTGTAGGTACTTGTGGGTGCTTGTAGGCACTTGTGGGTGTTTGTAGATACTTGTAGGCACTTGTGGGCACTTGTGGGCACTTGTGGGTGCTTGTAGGTACTTGTGGGTGCTTGCCCCGAGTACTTGTTGGGGCTTGCCCCGGGTACTTGTGGGTGCCTGCCCCGGGTACTTGTGGGTGCTTGTCCCGAGTACTTGTAGGTACTTGTGGGTGCTTGTAGGTGCTTGTGGGTGTTTGTAGGTGCTTGTGGGTGTTTGTAGCTACTTGTGGGTGCTTGTAGGTGCTTGTGGGTGCTTGTAGGTGCTTGTGGGTGTTTGTAGGTACTTGTGGGTGCTTGTACGTACTTGTGGGTACTTGTGGGTGCTTGTAGGTACTTGTGGGTGCTTGTAGGTACTTGTGGGTACTTTTGGATAGCTGCTTTGCCCGGGTGCTTGTAGGTGCTTGTGGGTAGGTGCTTTGCCCGGGTGCGTGTAGGTGCTTGTGGGTACTTGTAGGTGCTTGTGGGTACTTGTAGGTGCTTGTGGGTACTTGTGGGTGCTTGTAGGTACTTGTGGGTGCTTGTAAGGTACTTGTGGGTGCTTGTAAGGTACTTGTGGGTTCTTGTGGGTACTTGTGGGTGCTTGTAGGTACTTGTAGGTGCTTGTGGGTGTTTGTAGGTACTTGTGGGTGCTTGTAGGTACTTGTGGGTGCTTGTAGGTACTTGTGGGTGCTTTTAGGTACTTGTGGGTACTTGTAGGTACTTGTGGGTGGTTCATGTATGTTCTTGTGGGTACTTGTGGGTGTTTGTAGATACTTGTAGGCACTTGTGGGTGTTTGTAGATACTTGTAGGCACTTGTGGGTGCTTGTAGGTACTTGTGGGTGCTTGCCCCGGGTACTTGTGGGTGCCTGCCCCGGGTACTTGTGGGTGCTTGTGGGTGTTTGTGGGTGTTTGTAGGTGCTTGTGGGTGTTTGTAGGTACTTGTGGGTGCTTGTAAGGTACTTGTGGGTGCTTGTAAGGTACTTGTGGGTTCTTGTGGGTACTTGTGGGTGCTTGTAGGTACTTGTAGGTGCTTGTGGGTGTTTGTAGGTACTTGTGGGTGCTTGTAGGTACTTGTGGGTGCTTGTAGGTACTTGTGGGTGCTTTTAGGTACTTGTGGGTACTTGTAGGTACTTGTGGGTGGTTCATGTATGTACTTGTGGGTACTTGTGGGTGTTTGTAGATACTTGTAGGCACTTGTGGGTGTTTGTAGATACTTGTAGGCACTTGTGGGTGCTTGTAGGTACTTGTGGGTGCTTGCCCCGGGTACTTGTGGGTGCCTGCCCCGGGTACTTGTGGGTGCTTGTGGGTGTTTGTAGGTGCTTGTGGGTGTTTGTAGGTACTTGTGGGTGCTTGTAGGTACTTGTGGGTACTTGTGGGTGCTTGTAGGTACTTGAAGGTGCTTGTAAGTACTTGTGGGTGCTTGTAGGTACTTGTGGGTGCTTGTAAGTACTTGTACATGCTTGTAGGTACTTGTACGTATTGTGGGTATTTGTAAATATTTGTAGGTACTTGTGGGTGCTTGTAGGTATTTGTGGGTGCTTGTAGGTACTTGTGGGTTCTTTTGGGTAGGTGCTTTGCCCGGGTGCTTGTAGGTGCTTGTAGGTGCTTGTGGGTAGGTGCTTTGCCCGGGTGCGTGTAGGTGCTTGTGGGTACTTGTAGGTGCTTGTGGGTGCTTGTTGGTGCTTGTGGGTACTTGTTGGTGCTTGTGGGTACTTGTTGGTTCTTGTGGGTACTTGTAGGTTCTTGTGGGTACTTGTGGGTGCTTGAAGGTACTTGTGGGTTCTTGTGGGTACTTGTGGGTGCTTGTGGGTGTTTTTAGGTACGTGTGGGTGCTTGTAGGAACTTGTGGGTACTTGTGGGTGCTTGTGGGTGCTTGTGGGTTCTAGTGGGTGCTTGTGGGTGTTTGTAGGTTTTTGTGGGTACTTGTAGGTACTTGTGGGTGCTTGAAGGTACTTGTGGGTTCTTGTGGGTACTTGTGGGTGCTTGTAGGTACTTGTGGGTTCTTGTGGGTACTTGTGGGTGCTTGTGGGTGTTTTTAGGTACGTGTGGGTGCTTGTAGGTACTTGTGGGTGCTTGTGGGTTCTAGTGGGTGCTTGTGGAGTTTTTAGGTACTTGTGGGTGCTTGTAGGTACTTATGGGTGCTTGTTGGTACTTGTAGGTGCTTGTGAATGCATGTAGGTACCAGCCCCGGGTACTTGTAGATACTTTGCCTCCTCCATAGGATTAACATTACACTAAATTTTGAAAGCTCGTAACTCCGGTTATATTAGAGATACGGTGACGTCCTTTGACTATGTAATAGTCCAATTTGCTCCTTCCCTCCTTCGTTAACATTTGCTCCATAGGTTACTCCATATACGAGAAAATCCTGGAAAATTCGGGGAAGTATATGGGGAAAAGCCTGGAAATCTGAGGGAAATTTGTTTTCCAAAAGTTGTATGAACCTTGTTATGGAACATATCATATAAACTTATGGTTTTAGTTATATAAAGCTTTACCAAGAAGCGATATCTAGTTTACTAGGGAGAAGGTATAAGATGCCTAAGTATTCGCGCGCCATAGTCCCAGTCCCAGTCCCACTTTCAAAATACAAGGGGGGACGTAAAAAAAGGCTAGGCTATTTCGCCTCTCCTCAGTCGGAAAATACGTAGTTTTTGTCATTCGCGTCGCGTTTACGTGAGTTTTCTGGACTGTGACCAAATAAGGATTTTTTAAACTGGAGATAAGGCCAGCGACTTTCCTGACTTGGAAAAAATAAACTGGTCCCTGACCATTGACCAGAGCACGTCGTCTGCTAAACTAAAGAAGTGGAGAATTAAAATATTAGAATTTTAATGTGTGGGGTCTGGTTACCCTTGAACTTTCTTAGTAGTCTCGTGGACCACTGACCCCCCTCCGATTTAATTTTTGAACTGGAACAGGCAATTTTTAAACTGGTCATTTGCCCTGTGTCACCGCCTTATTTCCCACGCTGGCGCGAGTTGCTTTGCGTTGTCGAGTGCGTGATGGAGTCGGCTATGCCTGGAGTCCCAACCTTGAAGGAGAGAGGAAAGGAGTGGAAACCCCCATACCTATAGCCAACCACTAGCATAGCCCACTCGATCTCGCTCTCTTTTCCCCGGCTACATATTTTGAAGATGGTACTTTTTAGGCGTATTAACAATCTTGGATCATCTTTGTGAACTTTTAGGGTAGCCCTGACTATATTTTGTTTAAGGTTTTAAGCTTAAAATCAAAAAGACGCTAGTTTATGCTACAAAAAAGTTTGATTGAGCTAAAGTTATGGTCCCCTTTATATATGTTTCTGCTTAGTGCACATTTTGAAAATTTAAAACAGTTTCTTAACATTCTTAATTAAAATGAAGACTGAAGGAACAGATATTAATCAAAAATGTCTTGATTAGAATCAAGACCTAAAAAGTATCGATATGACTGAGGTTATCACTTGTCTGAATGATCAGATATTAATTTTTCTTTTTAATTGAAACTTAAATGCATGGTTAAGAAAAAACAACGTTCCATTACCGTTTTCCGTTGAAATAAATTATTTTACTGGTAATCAATTTCAAAAATTTACTTATCTCGGCTTTTCGACCACAATTCCATTCCCCGAAAACATTTTATCATTACATTAATTACTTTTGGGAGATAACGTGTCAAAATAGTCTATAAAAGAATAAAAAACTGTAATTGCGGTCTGTTTAGCCATGATAACAACCTTTTAAAAGTTGCAAGCACTATATAACCCTTTCGAGACTAACTGGACCTGAGAAAACTATAGCTTAACCTGCTACTAGTACGACCAGATAGAATTGATGTAATCTGGAGTTGAAATTTCACCATGTGCGACCTGCGGCCCTGAAACTCTCCCATAGTCCCAATGTGTGTAGAACATAATTTTTTCGCTGTTATCTGCAAAAATCAATCTTTCTAGGTAGTGCCGCCTCCTCACTTGAATTTTTCATGATATAATAAGGTTTGAATGAACAAAATTCTAGATTACTATTTTCACTACTATGTCCCTCTGCTAACTTGAAGCAAACTTTCCTCCCTTTCTGCTGCTCATTACCGGTGCCATTCCCTTGACTTTCTGTTCGTTATAACTACTATCATGGATTTATTTATTTCAAACCAAAATATAAAAAAAAATGGATTCTTTTACCTTTTGTGCTACTTAGAATTTTCAAATGTATATAATGTTGTGCCGTGCTATATCAAATAGTCTCTAACCATTGTTAGAAACTAGAGAGAGATGTTGGGCAGAAACACTGATCATGCCCTGAACTATGAGAAAGAACAATACGACGGTTGACTAAAGTACACTTGATATTACATCATTTTGCAAAACCGCGAGTAAAAATCTTACTGTCCCTATTGAATTTGGCGGCATTGGTTTTAGAATAATAAAAATGTTCCACTGCGAAGCGTGCCGGTCACAAATGGGGATGTAACGTCTTTAGGAACCTTTTAAAACACAAAACCATACACGTACTCTCCCAAAAGTAATTAATGTAATGATAAAATGTTTTCGGGGAATGGAATTGTGGTCGAAAAGCCGAGATAAGTAAATTTTTGAAATTGATTACCGGTAAAATAATTTATTTCAACGGAAAACGGTAATGGAACCTTGTTTTTTCTTAAGCATCCATTTAAGTTTCAATTAAAAAGAAAAATTAATATCTGATCATTCAGACAAGTGATAACCTCAGTCTTATCGATACTTTTTAGGTCTTGATTCTAATCAAGACATTTTTGATTAATAATAATAGTTAAAAACGCATTCGCGTGAACCGATGGTGGAAGCCCTGCCATTGGGAGGCTAGACGTTTCTCGTAACCCTAGCCGATCGCCGCGTATATCTTGAAACCAATAATAGATAAAAACGCATTCGCGTGAACCGATGGTGGAAGCCCTGCCATTGGGAGGCTAGACGTTTCTCGTAACCCTAGCCGATCGCCGCGTATATCTTGAAACCAAACGATGACGAAGGAAAAGAAGCCAGAATGGACTGACTGGCGTCCATGTGGAATGGACAAAGACCTGAAGATGGTGGTGCATAGAAGCTGGTGTCAATGTGGAATTGACGAAGAACAGAAGATGGTGGTGAATAGAAGGTGGAGTCAAGGTGAAATTGACGAAGAACAGAAGATGGTTGTGCTTGGAAGCTAGCAAGTACAGACTAGTGTCCATGTGGGATGGACAAAGACTAGCAGATTGTGGTCCTTAGAAGCCAGTTAGTAAAGACTGGTGTTGGTAGATGAATGGCCAAATTTCCGTGAACCGCGAACGCGTTCCGGAAATCGGGTATTTGTTTGCTCCGATACGCAAACTGCGAACGCGTTCCGGAAATCGGGTATTTGTTTGCTCCGATACGCAAACTGCGAACGCGGTCACGTGGGGTCTGACAGACAGACACACAGACACGGCCGGTGTAATACCTCTCCGTGACATACGTCACTCGGAGAGGTAACAAGATGGGAAACCAAAATGAACCTCTCCGAGCCGAGACGAAACAAGTTGGGAAACCAAAATGAACCTCTCCGAGCCGAGACGAATTTACTTTCTAAACACAGGTCCACCAGCCAATGAGATAAACCGGAAGTACATAGTTCAAATTGGCGACATATTGCCAAGGTCTTTAGCAAAGGCTTAAGCGTTTAACAATTTCCTTTGTAATTTCAATAATTCTAATGAGGACCTAAAATGTATCAGTGAAGGGTGTATTTAACTTTCGGCTCACTCTGAACCGTTAACACCTCCAATAAGATGAGGTGAAACAAGGTCATTTCTAGTATAAATCTAGGGTATCTTATTTCACAGACCCAATCGTTTCAACACTTGTGGATAGATGAAGAATTAACATCCATATTATCTAATGAATATACAAAATGCGTTTACACTATATATAAATGTAGTAAAGCTGAATTAAAAAGTAAACACCAAATTTGAAATGTTAATATCAAAAGATGTTCTTGGAATATGAAGATGAAACAGAGCTTTATAGCTACACAACTACTTAAAGAATCGTAATGCCGAAAAATATTTAAAATATTTCCATTTAATATTCTGCAAAAAGTAAATGTTATCGTTTTGTAAGAGATCTTATCATCCTACTCGCTTTATATTAACTTTAATGTGCGTGTAATGTTTCGATTCGGATGCAATCTTCATTACTCGTTCTATATAAACTCTCACTTGTGTCATTACATAGAAATAAGTTTATCTTAAATAATTAATTAAATATTAATGATATTAATTATTTTAATCGCCAGTAAATAACTTTAAAAATAGTTAAATCGTTTAAAACAAAGTGGTTCCTATTATCTTTCGAAACTTTGCTAATATTGACGTTTAAAGTGAAGGGTACCCCTCTTGCCCGCTTTCTTCAAATTTTGGGGTATATATACGATTTGTTTCCATTATAACAATAGATAAAAACGCATTCGCGTGAACCGATGGTGGAAGCCCTGCCATTGGGAGGCTCGACGTTTCTCGTAACCCTAGCCGATCGCCGCGCATATCTTAAAACCAAACGATAACGATGGAGAAGAAGCCGGAATGGACAAAAGACCTGAAGATGGTGGTGCATAGTAGCTGGTGAAAATGTGGGATTGACGAAGAACAGAAGATGGTGGTGCATAGAAGCTGGTGTCAATGTGGGATTGACGAAGAACAGAAAATGGTGGTGCTTACGAGCCAGCAAGTACAGGGTAGTGTCCATGTGGGGTGGACAAAGACTAGCAGATTGTGGTCATTAGAAGCCAGTTAGTAAAGACTGGTGTTGGCAGATGAATGGCCAAATTTCCGTGAACCGCGAACGCGTTCCGGAAATCGGGTATTTGTTTGCTCCGATTTGTAAACTGCGAACGCGGTCACGTGAGGTCTGACAGACAGACAGACACACAGACATACAGACAGACAGACACGTCCAGTGCAATACCTCTCCGTGACGTCATCGTCACTCGGAGAGGTAAAAATTATATTATAAAATCATCGTCATAATTTTCTGTTGAATACCTATGTTCAAGTTCACGTCATGATCATTAGTTTTTATGATATTCAACATCAATTTTTTTGCACATAACTATATGGATTTTATGAAATAGTTTTCCGTTGAACTTTAACCTTTAATATCTTGCTAAAAGACGGCAGCACATTTTAAATGAATAATATATATATATGAAGTCATGTGTTATTTTTCCACTTTTTACCTCCGTTTACATGTATAACTAGAGGGGTGTAATATAGTGTAATGTCAGTTCTACGTACGCATACGTCATACCCTTCTATCTCTTAGCTCAGTTCCACCCCCCTACCAGGCGAGTTCAGTATACCCTCTTACAAAAGCGCGCCTGGAGGGAGGGATACACTGTCAACTCCTCTCTCTACCGACACTACTCTCGTATAACATAATGTGAAGTCATGTGTTATTTTTCCACTTTTTACCTCCGTTTACATGTATAACCAGAGGGGTGTAATATAGTGTAATGTCAGTTCTACGTACGCATACGTCATACCCTTCTATCTCTTAGCTCAGTTCCACCCCCCTACCAGGCGAGTTCAGTATACCCTCTTACAAAAGCGCGCCTGGAGGGAGTGATACACTGTCAACTCCTCTCTCTACCGACACTACTCTCGTATAACATAATGTGTCTGACTAATAAAAACGTTTTTGTTGGTCAAAAATTTAAAAAATCGTGACTATTCTAAAACTTCAAAACTGTTATTTGAATTAGTGTTTCAAAGTGAGAAGACGGTGGATAAATCACAGACACAGTCTCCGCTGCTTGTATTACCTCTCCGAGTGACGTATGTCACGGAGAGGTTCTAATTTCGACGTGTCTGTCTGTTGTTATTGACTTACACCCCAGGGGACCGCGTTCGCAGTTTTCAAATCGGAGCAAACGTTTTCCCAAATTCCGGACCGCATTTACAGTTCCCGGAAATTTGGAAAATTGTATTCCACTTACAATGGCTATTATCCATTGCCTATCTAACACCACTATCCTCAGGCCATTTGTCCATCTTACTGACTTCTATAATCCACCTTCATATGCTCTTTGTCCATCCCACATGGACACCAGTCTGTACACACTGGCTTCTACACACCACCATTTTCTAATCTTTGTCCATCTCACTTGGACACCAGTCTGTACACACTGGCTTCTACACACCACCATCTTCTGGTCTTTGTTCATCCCACATGGAACACCAGTCTGTAAACACTGGCTTCTAATCCCCACCATCTTCTAGTCTTTGTCCATCCCACATGGACACCAGTCTGTACACACTGGTTTCTACACACCACCATCTTCTGGTCATTGTTTTTGTCCATCCCACATGGACACCAGTCTGCACACCTGGCTTCTACTCCATCATCATCCTTAAGGTTAAGACATACGCGACGATCGGCCAGGGTTACTAGAAACGTCCGGCCTCCCTAAGGTGGGGCTTCCACCAAAGGTTCACGCAATTGCGCTGTTCTTATCCATAGCTGCGATTCGAAACCCTTATATACTACCTATTTTAGTAAGGCGAAGCAACCGGCGTATGCTTCATTTCCAACGCCAATATTAGTCAAGTCTCTCAAGAATGTTTAATTGTTCTTTTTTAAAACGATGTAACGTTCAATAAGGCGAATAACTAACGAAGAAAATATTAAATATTAATTATATTTATTTTAATATTTAAGATAATCTTGTTTCTCAATTCAAAATTAATACGGAAAGAGTTAAAAAGCAGTCTATGTTATTGTCTGTGTGTGTCCGTCCGTTATTACACTAGTGCCGCAGTGCGCTGCGTTAGAAGTTCGTTTTGTTTTGATGTGTAAAGAAATCCTACAGAACCATAATATTACCTTTATCCTTAATATAAAGTGAATATGATGAAATATTTTTTGTAATTATGATGCATTTAGTGCTTTTGCAGCTTTAAAGCTCTGTTTCATTTTGATATTCCAAAGATTTTTTAAATATTATTATTTGAAATGGCTGTTTATATATTACTTAAGCTATACTACATCTGTATATAGAATAATCCTTGGTTTAGTAATTTCATGAAGAAAGCTAAGATCTAGACTCCGGCGGGTATATCTAGTATTACTTGCAATAAGCTTAGTGAAATATAGAGTAAATAACTGAGGCCAGAGGTGAAGTAAACTTTGGGTTTTGATTTTCGTGTCTGAAATGAAGAGACATCAACGGTTCAGAGTGAGCCGAAAGTTAAATACACTCTAAAATAATCAGGTTAAGATTTTATAATAGAAGAAAAGATCATGGTGGCAATTAGATTAGCAGGGCTAAGCTACAGAGTTGTTATTCTCTTTATGGTGCGCATTGACTATCAGTGCGTCTAGCTACAATTTAGCTTTGGTATTATTTAACGTTAACACTCATGTTGGCAAACTAAGAATATTGTTGAGGTGAGACGAGACGATAGTGTTTACACTGCTAACCACTACCAGTTGTGAATGTAGCTATCAGAATATAGAAGCGTAGACTTCATTTCCTGTTCTTTTTGCCATTAACTGATTTCCATGTGTCCAAGATTTATCCTTATTGGATGTAAAATGTCGTCTGCTTTACTGTATATTCGCTATGCTTGGAATACTGCTTCAATATTTCGTAAATTTTTACTTCAAAAAAGAGAAATAATTCCATATCTAGGTAAATAACTTTGTAGTAGTAGACCTCTTGACTCGGAGAGGTAATATTTTGGTTTTCCCAACTTGTTTAACGTAAATGTGTCGGTTAATAAAAAGAACATCTTTCGCGAGAGTAGTTTTTCCTACATAAATTGTGTTTATATAATAAATTTAGTCAAGACATACGTCACGTACCCTTCATGTAGGAAATACCCGGAATTATTCAAGGTCTTGGGTTATACAAGCTTATCGATAAATATTTCCTCCATTTGAGGAAACAAAGGAAAAACTCTTAATTCGTAGTGGGTAATTAACTTCGATTGTTCGTCGTTACGAAACATTCTACTCTACTCAACTTTTAAAAACTTGCAATTACTTTAAGCAAAACTCTTGTAAATACATTTGTAAAGTAATTTTCATTCTGTGATTCTTCAAGAATTTCCTGTAAATGATTAATTTTAATCTATCCGATGTCGAAGCCTTTAGGTTCTTGCGTCAAATGGATTTCATTCAATTGAAGTATATTTTAACATTTTATGTGTAGTTGTTAAAGGAAAAGTTCACGTAACATAGCATTATACCTTAAAAGAAAGGCATTTTTCTAAATATAAAAGGAAAAATATCAACAAAAAATAAATGATCTCTTATTACATAATAATAAGGATTTATTTAGTTTTAAAAACGAAGACTACAGCGGCGCCATTGGTTTAGTGTCGTCCGCTAAATCGAACCTCTTAGCCCTACCTTACCCTTTCTTCTCTTAGCCTCTGAGAATTCATCCAATCCCGTACGTTTAAGAGGTATAATGTTACTTTTCCTGAACTCTTCCTTTAATTATTTCAGCTGTATAGCGAAAAGACTATCAGTGCCGCTGGTATGGGTTTTTTTTTTATTTTTTTTAAGTAATCTTTCACGAAAAACTAAAATTATTATTACGTTTTTCACCACGACCAAACATTTTGCAACATATTTTAGTTTCAATATTAGATTTTCAACTCTACAAGCAAACATTTGAAACTCTTTTAGACACTGTTCACGATCACCAAAATCTACCCTTTCTTCAACTGCGTAAATTATTTTACCGTAAGAGAGTTTAATTCGTAAATTTTATTAATTATTATATATTGCCCGTACCAGAAGTGAGATGAGACTAGAAGTGAAGGGCTCTAGCATTGGTAATAGATCCTGGCATTAGTGAACAAATTTGAGGATTTTACGCCGCTTCAATCGCGCCTACGCTAGAGAGAAAAAAATTGGTCGAGTTCCAAAAAAATCTAGTTCGGCCGTCTACCACCGCGAGCGTCTCACGTTTTGGAGGGGAAATTCTGAAACCGCCACTAGAGGGCCAACCGTTGGTGTGTTATCAATAATATTCACAATTTGGTTATCTTAGTACTTCTAGTCTCATCTCACTTCTGCCCGTACTAAGGGATACTGTTTTCATTATCTACTTCCCATCGACATATTTTAATTAAGTAATTTTATGTCCATTACCATTTTTCCTACACGTTACTTAACGTTAGGTAATTAAAGATCTCAAGGATTTACAATACCAATTCCACGAATACGACGCGACATTTTCAATCATTTTTGTGATGATATTATCGCAGACACTTTGATTTTCTACTATTCGAGCAAACATATGCTTTTAAAAACTATTAGTCTCTTTGGACGATCACCAAAATATACCCAAGTTTGATCGGTTCTTGAAGCGCTTACACAAATTTTAATCCAAACATGGTAGGAGTTATTTAACGTACTGCTGACTAGTGATGTCGAAAAACGCCCATTTTAACCGAAAACGGTTTTTTCAGTTCTTTAAGTCTTTGGTTTTGATTGGTTTTTTAATTAGCATTAAACAAGGACTACTGTACCGCCAGTAAACCAATCGCGTCGTGACTGACGAGGAGAGTGAAATACCTGTCACATGGTAGTTTTCCACCGAATCAGCTGTTTGGTTTTTGGTTCCGATTTGAGTGTACACGTGGGAATTTCGGAAGGAAAAAGACGGGTTTTTTGTTTCTTCCACACAGTCGCGACTATAGCAATGGCAAACACGAAGAGTGAAGAAAAACAAATTGTTGAATATTTTGGGATATTTCTTTGTGAAGCCTGTTTAAAATTATTTTCATTCTCATAAGCAACTTTCGCCGTCTTTCATCGATAACCATGGGTGCCTCTACGATAGGTTGCGCAAGTTACGCTGGCTGATAGTTTCTCTCGTCTAGAAAATGGGCAAGCGAGTAAACTGTTGCTAGAGCTTCTTTATGCGAGAAACAAAATCACGTTTTAAAACATGGAAATGTAAAAAATAACGCATTTATTGATTTAAGAAATGTTTCGTTGGCAAGGTTTTATGCAAAATTTGTTACCTTAATTTATAATTTTAAGTAAAGCGTGCCCATTAGGGCTAACTTGATTGTGGGTTTTCAACTGCGAACCAAAGTATTGCTTAATTTGTAACTACAATAACTAAATTGTTCATGGTTTCTTCTCCACCATAGCCCAAGCGAATGCCAAATATGAAGTGGAACTTTTCACCGAGTTTTGAATAAAGTCAACATCAATTCTGACGCAATTCAAGACAGAGTAATACACGCGAACCGATTTAAATTTGTAAATTAAAAAACGTTCTAAGATCGATTCGTGAAATGACAGACCAACGAACATTTTTCTCAAATGGCAAGCTGAAATTAACATAGAGTCGCAGGTGCAAATAGTCGACAAAATGACTAGTAACAGAAGTCCATTAAATTAGCCTAGGAAGTAACCAAAAGCGGGGTTTGCGACTCCCCACTCTTGTGTAGCAATACTGAAGAAGGGCAACACATTCGCCACCTTGCGGTAATTTTTCTCAGATCTCCGGTTTAGGTGCGACTCGTACGCCAAAATGTGCCCTATCGAGAGAGAAAAAACTATCGGCCGAAAACGCCCCCTTCGACTGTACAACCGAGCCCTCTTTAGCATAGGAGACGGGATGGGGTGTGAATTCTGGAACAGTCACAGTCATTCAGTTTTTTATGACTCTTCATAAACCTATTGAAAAAACTATTTAAAGGGAGGGTGAAGTAGAAAATCAAGTGATTTTTTATCGATTCTTCTACTAATTACAAGACCAGTCTGCATAGTCAAACATTCAGGAAATACTTCCGAATGATTTTAAAATTCAAATTAGGTTCAGATTTAAAGGATAATTTTAAATTAGAGTCCGACGCCGCCGATAGTACGCCGGCGCGCCGTCACATTTCTAGTTTTTAACCCCGCCGCCGCCGTACGTACTTTTAAACAGCGCGCCGCGACGCCGAAATATCACCGGCGTACGCCGGCGTGCCAACCAGTCTTGGAAATAGCACAGGTCCACAGGTCCAAAACCAGTTTATTAATTGCTCGTACCAGTTTTTTTTATTCTAAATCCGGGGGTTGCAGGTCCTTGGGATCAGTTTATTAATTGAGAACTTTTAAGAAAATTGAGGAGGGACCAGTTTAAATTTCTAGTCATTATAAATTAGTACTCCACGGATCTAGACTCCTATCCTTGACTGGTTCTCATTTCTGCCTTCCTTGCTACAACCACAGCCCACTAGATCACTCTTTGGCTTCACACGCCAATGTTTTTCCTATGTAAAAGCGCGTGTTGGTAATTTTGGGCTTTTTCGCTCGAAAAATCGAAGGAGCCATAGGCCGGCTATGAGAGGAACACAGTTATTTAGCCAAAATGTTGAAACTACTGGTTCGAATCTCTTGAAATTTTAAAGAGATGTGCAAAACAACGTTTGCTATTTTTTGGAAATTTTCAAATCATTTCCTTTTATAGTTTTTTTTATAAATATTAAAACGATAATTAGCCCTAATTAAAGGGCTTGGTCTTCGAACGGTTTAAAAGTTTCTTCCGTTTCACTTGATCGAATCTCTTGAAATTTTAGTGAGAGGCATATTGAACGGTATTAAATTATGATGCAAACTTTCAAAGTTTTCAAACAAACCATTCACTTCCAAAAATTCATAAGAATTTTGTTTGTGCATAATCTTACCTATTTAGTCGCTTAGGAAAATTTTAGGAAAAGAACTATTCGTTTCAAAACTTTGAAATTTTGCACGATAATTTAAAACCTTTCAATATGCCTCTCAATAAAATTTCAAGAGATTCGAACCAATGAAACTGAAGGAAACAAATTTAAACGGTTTGAGACTAAGCCATTAAATCATGGTTAATTTTCTTTTTAATATTCTAGCAAAAAGCTAGCAAAGAGAAACATTTTAAACTTCGCACAAAAATACTAAACATTATTTTGCAAATGACATTGAAATTTCAAGAGATTACAACCAGTATTTTCGAACATGGACTGATCTTGTGAACACCACCACTTCACAACTGAGAACTACATACGACATTAATCACTCGTTGTGAACTTACACGCCTCTAACGCCGCCGCCGCCAATAAAATTGTATGCAACGCCGCCGCCGGTTTAAAGAAAGGCGCGCCGTCGCCAATATGCCTAAACTGTGCAAACGCCGCCGCAGACAACATTTTGGCGGCGTCGGACTCTATTTTAAATAAGGACGTCCGACCAATCGCGTAAAGAATCGATATAAAAACCACTTGATTTTCTACTTCACCCTCCCTTTAACAACCGTGGCCGTTCCTTTTTTAATTTTTTATAAAGCAAACAATCTACCCTTTAGAGATCCAGCGTTCATAAGCTCAAGAAGTCCCGCCCCGCTCACGTCAAGAAAGATTTCCTAGAGAGGAGCTCGAGATTTCTAACTGTGTTAGGAAAGGGGGAAAAATTTAACCCCCTATCCATGGAGTTAGAAGAAGTTTTTATCCCAGCAGAGACGTACGCTATACCAGCCATTGTAATTGTTCACTTCCTAGGCTAATTTAATGGACTTCTGCCAGTAAATATAACAAGGAGGGAGTGATTAAGAGAAGGTTGCCACAGTATATACCCGTAATGCATTATGTATATAACGTCACTCTTACCAGGCTACCCTACCCCGCTCTCCCATCCCGCATCTGATTGGTTGACTTAGTACTGACGTAAAGCATGACGTAATCTCGAAAAAACAAATAGTACGAGATCACGAGGTGTCCGAGGAGGGGGGGGGAAACTTCCTCGGGTTTGTTGCTTACTTAAAATGGAGTCAATGACGATGTTTAAGTTGAAGAGCGACAAAGAAACACAATGTAATTTTTACGCGAAATTGTTAAGTAATAAATCGTGCCAAGTTAAATTTAATGATCGTATAAAGCCAGTTGTTCAGGAAAAGAAAATAATATTGACAAAAGTGATGAAAGCACTAATAAGAAGAGAAAACTTGATGATTTGGTAAGCCTTAGCTAGCTGCTCAACTCTTAACCTTGTTCGCTTGTTGTTTTTTAAGTCGTGTGCTTATAAGTTGATAATACCTCTGACTTGATTGCTTAATATCTCATCTTTAATCTAAATAGGAGACTTCCATATCGATACAACAAGCATCAAAACCAATCAAAACTGACTAAAGTAATTGACGGGCTAAAAGGTTTGAAAAACGCTGGAAAAATAAGCCAGTTTGTTACGTACAATGAGATAGTAGCTCTTAATTCTAATGATGTAAGACATAATTAATATCGTATGTAGAGAACTTTACTAAAGATTTAAAATAATATTTCGCTGCAGCATTACTTGGAAATAACAGGATCGGATATTTTCGTTCTTAACCTTGGTGATAAGCCCATAAAGTTCCTAATTGACGAGAAGGGAGAAACCTCAATGATTGTAGCCTTTCGAGGTGTATGTTCAAGGGAACGTATCTTTGATGAGGATTTATTTTTGGACGAAAAAGCATTTGCATTTCTTAAGGGAGTTTTTGGTGAAGGTTACGTACTCTGTCCTGGTGTTACGATTGAAGCTGTACAAAAGATATCCGAGATAAGTTTACTCCAAATCACATTGTGAAATATGATTCTCCTGCACCAAGAATATCGTCACAGCTTTGTTCAGTTTGGTTTAAACCTTCTAAATATACTCCGGATAAATATAAGGATTCTAAAAATCATTGGAATCCACGTCGAAACCTTTCAAAACACATCAAGACTCTAGGAAATCGTGTTTGTGCTTCACCATCATCGAAATATTGTCACCTAGTAGTAGACAAAACTATCCCTCCTGTACAACATAGACCAAGGAAGGTTCCGGTGGCACTCCGCCAACCCCTAAAAGATAAACTAGCGGAACTAGAAGCTTTAGACGTTGTGGAAAAAGTTACGGAACCGTCAGAGTGGAACTCAAGTATGGTCGTAGTCCGCAACCAAAAGAAGAGTGTGCGCATATGTTTAGATCCTAAAGATCTAAATGTCGCTCTGCAAAAGCCAAAATATCCTTTACCAACTATAGAGGAGATACTACCTAGGATTGCCAAGGCTAAAGTTTTTTCCGTCTTGGATGCCAAGGATGGATTTTGGCAAGTCCGACTAGATGACGAAAGTAGTAAGCTTACCACTTTCTGGACTCCTTTCGGCCGCTATCGTTGGAAACGTATGCCCTTTGGCTTATCTGTCTCACCAGAAGAATATCAAAGGCGCCAACATGAAGTGTTGATAGGACTACAAGGTATCGAGAATATAACTGATGACATTGTCTGTGTTGGATGTGGCGACACACTAGAGGAAGCTATACAGGATCATGATTCTAATCTCATCGCGCTCTTACATTAGGAGCAACCTTATTGCAGAAGGGGCAACCAGTTGCGTTTGCTTCTCGATCGCTAACGCAGACAGAAAGAAAATACGCTCAAATAGAAAAAGAGTGTTTGGCAATAGTGTTTGCATGCACCAGATTTGATCAATATCTATGCGGACGCGAGAAGATAAACGTCGAAACAGACCATAAACCGTTGGATAATATATGGAAAAAGCCTCTTCTTAATGCTCCAAAACGATTGCAGTGTATGTTACTGAAGTTGCAAAACTATGCTCTTCACGTTCAGTATAAGAAAGGACAGGACATGTACATAGCAGACTGCTTATCACGCGTACCACTACCTCTGCATGGGAATGAAAAAGATACTCAGGACCCCATTGTTTTTCGATTAGACCGCGATACCAACTCTAGCAACTATTTTGCGGGTATACAACACTCAGACTACCTACGAGTCTCTCTCGGTCGCCTTGAGAAATTGCGCAAAATGACGTAAGAAGATAAAACACTCCAAACGCTTAAAACCGTTATTCTACAAGGTTGGCCGAATTCCAAAGCCAGAGCACCACCTGATGTTAGAGAATATTGGAATTACAGAGAAAAACTAACCGTCGACTCAGGTCTCATCTATAAAGGCATTCGCGTGATTGTTCCTCACAGCATGCGTTCGGACATGTTGAAGATCCTGCATTCTAGTCATTGTGGTATACAAGCTTGCCTCCGCAAAGCCAGAGAACTAGTATACTGTCCAGGGATAACGGAACAAATTAAACACACCATTGGTCAGTGTCATATATGCAACGAGTTTGCCACGGCACAAGCTAAAGAGCCTCTTATGACCGTCCCACTTGCCTCATTACCATGGCAAAAGATATCACTGGATCTCTTCACTCTTTCTGCAGACTCAAAGAAATATTTGGTAATGGTGGATTCATATTCGGATTACTGGGAAGTCGATCTACTCCCTGATACCACTGGAGAAACAGTCGTCGAATGTTGCAAGCGCCATTTTAGTCGTTTTGGCATACCCGAAGTTGTCATGTCCGATAATGGCCCTCCATTCAACGGCAGAACATTTCAAGAATTTGCAGACTTATGGGGTTTTCGTCATGAAACCTCATCCCCTTTTCACGCTCAAGGTAACGGAAAGGCAGAATCAGCTGTGAAAATTGCGAAGACAATGCTCAAGAAGTACGAAAAATCGAAGGAAGACCTTCACATGGCTTTATTAGACTGGAGAAATACTCCGACAGAAGGTATTGGATCAAGCCCGGCCCAACGCCTCGACTTACTGACTGTTTTGTAGAGAACTTCTTATCAGCCATATTGACAGAGTGGACTGTCATGGAGTTATTTGAAGAGTCAGTATCGCCTAGATGTTGCACTTGTCTACATGTAAGTTCATTTGTTCTACACATCTCCAGTGCTTTATTTAACGTCAGATTGGGTTTATTCAAGAGTTGAGGTCTAAATCTTGAATCTGACATACCCAATACTAGTCTATCACGAACAAATTCGTCCACGTTTTGCTCATAATCGCATGTTTTGGCAAGTTTCTTCAAACGGTTTATATATTGGTTAATAGTTTCCGTAGGCTGCTGAGACGCCGTATGGAAAACATACCGTTCATAAATAGTATTCTTCATAGGTGCAAAATGATCTTCTAAAGCTGCTGTTAGTAACGCGAGTGTAGCAGTTTGCGCAGCCGTTAGATCAAGATCTTGATAAACTTGGAAGCATGCAGTTCCCATGACCGTAAGAAAAGTAGCTTTCTGTACTTCTTCAGTTTTAGTGGCCATACCTGTAGCTGTAGAATAATTTGCCCATTGCGCTCGAAAAAGTTTCCAATTCGTATATACATCCCCTTCGAAAGAGACCGGAGTAGGCGGCGGAATGTTGGCCGAAGCCATGACGAACTAGCAAGCGACCCGCAAAACAAAAGCAATCCAAAACTAAACGGTGGGAACGTACGACGTACACGCCGAAGCTAAGCCTTGGACACGGCTACAGTTAGGAGAAGTTAGCAAAGTTACCTCAAGAACTGGTAAAATGAGTCAGTGTTTAAGTAACGATTACGAGGAACGCCACATAAAGGCAATAACCACTTCTGGCACCATGTTTCATTATCTTATTTGTTATAATGAATTTAAGTTTATTGGAGAAAATCACAGTACGTTTTAATGGTTCACAAAATGAGTTGAGACTAGTTACAAAATACGTGTATATCTTATACATGGAGAGAGAGGTACATTACTTAAACCATAGCGCCATCTAGGTTGATTCCGAAACATCACCTAAGAGTCCGAGGGCACAGGCTTTTTGAATTCAATAAAAAACTGAAAGCTAAATGCAATGAATATGAACTTACTCTATCCTCAATTCAAAGCAAGGAATTATCAAATGTGACAAACATAATAAACAAAGATTTTTCAAACGAGTTGAATGAACTACTCAATCAAAATCCAGAAAGAAGTGGAACATTAAAAGACATTTGGGAGAAAGATTGTGCTAGACATAGAGCAAGATAAACAGCAATTTCAAGAAGATCAACTGAGGAATGGTAAGCAATCCTTAATCTTACAGCACTACAAAATTACATTTCTTTAATTGTTTTTTATACTATTTACTAAGGAAAGGGATTAAAAGGAAACAAGTGGAGCACCATAACATAGGTAAATAGCCATGTTGACTGTTGTTGGTCATTGAGGCATATTTGACCTGCAGTGGGGCTAGGAAGTTATTGAGGCGAGAAGCCAGTGGGGCGGGGCTCTGCGAGAGACGTACGTGTGGATAGTAGAAAAGTTAAAATTTGACAAATTTATCTTAAGCTCTGAATAATTTTATAACTTCCCGATGGGAGCTTTCACCTAAAGCAATGTTCAAGGAAAACAACATGAATGACACAAGGTTATAATTGTCAAAATATTTTCTAGCCCTTGCCATAGCTTGTAGGAGCCATGCAGCCTACGAAGCTATACAAAGTTTTTGAATTATTCAATTACCTAGTTGGAGAAGCGTCCAAAGAAAAATGTCAAAACATCTGGATGGACCTGGTATCAATTTTGATTACTTGAAAGAGCAGAAAAGTTGTTACGAGGATTTCATCAAAGAAAAAGTGGCTAATGGGAAATTGGAACCCAAACGTGAAGGACTACTTATTTTCGATGAAGTCAAAGTTACAGCTAAAGTCATTTGGAACTGCAAAAACCACAAGTTGGTTGGGCTTGCTATGACCCATGAACAACTTTCTAGTTTGGACGATATTTACGATGATCTTAAATCCACCGATTAGTCGATTACTTGCCAAAAGCAAACTACATGTTGCAATTCCTTAGGAGAGATTTAACTTCGGATTACGATATTGTTGGGCCTTACTTTGCGCAAGAAAACACCACAGACTCTCATTTCATTGCGGCTTGTCTTTTTGAAGTTTTAAGGGCCTTTCAACTGCATGAATTTAAAGTATCAGCTCTGATGTGTGATGCAGCATCGTCCAATTTGACTCTCATAAAGCTAACGCAGAACTATCAGGGAGCGTACTGTGTCAAAATCTCATCAAACGGTATCAATTTTGGAATTAAACCCTCCTTCAGAAATCCTTTTGTTCTAAATGAATATATTCATTGGATAATTTGTCCTTCACACCAGGTCAGAAATTTGTAATTACAAAGTCAAAAATTTGTATAGGTCATGAATATTATAATTTCAGATGAAAAGTTCAACGCCAATGGAAAATTATCTGGAACAAATTTCGCATACGCTAGAAAAAACAGACAAACAAAAACTGAGGTACACGGAAACCACCATTCAAGCAAGGGTTATAGAACTGAACGATTATACGTCAGTCAAAACTTCTCAAAATTCAATCAAGGACGAGTGATAAAAAAAGCTATACAATATTGTCTTGAAAAGAATAAGAAGATACAATGTTGATCGAATCTATCTTTATTAATTACAAAGATATTGCAAATTAAAATATCACATTTTATAATCTTGTAGGAACTTTGGTTTTTTATTGTCCTTCTTGACGACCTTTTGTTATTAGACGATGTGCTGTGTTGATCTTCTTTAGAGGAGGTGGTGTTGAGATCATTAGATGATTGAGGTTTTAATGATGATTCTGTGTAGAGGTGTGCGGTTAACCGTTTCAATCGAATAATTCGATCGAATACCGAACCGAATAATTCGATTCGGTATTCGATAAGCCCATTTTCACTATTCGATTCGAATATCGAATACCGAACTGGCTATTCGGTTAAAGCTCGACTACCATAAATTTAGGTCCTTGGCACTAGAGAGACCCACCTTATTTAAAAAAAATATCATCCCAATTTTATTTGTGTTCCATCAAAAACTACCAGCAAGTGCATAGGAAAATTTTAAGAAATACTGGACCACCAATGAGGAGAGGTATTTTGAAATTTAGGAGCTTCTAAATGTTCTTCTCCTTGCTTTGTATTGACTATTGGCGAATATTAGGGTTACTACCCGATTAACCTCGAATAGTTGGCCTAGTATTCGCGAATATTAGGGTTAAATATTCGCGGTTACTAGGCTTAACTATTCGCGATTAATCGGGAAGGAAAAAAATTACCAAGGCCCAACTATTCGGTATTCGATTTGGAATAAACTATCCGATTCGGTATTTGATAAGGAAAATTTTTTGGTATTCGATAACCGGTTCGATACCCAAAAAGTGGTATTCGCACACCCCTAATTCTGTGCTTTTTGGTTTACATTTTTTTCTGAAACTAGCCGGTTCTTTAACTGGCAGAGGCTTTTTGCACGAGCAACTAGATTGACTTTGTTTACAGATTTCACCCTTTGTAAGTTTTAAGCCGTTGGACCTTTTTTCATTAAGTAAAGTGGTGGTGACTTTCCTGGATGCTTGGCACTTTTGGGGAGAGTTGGTGATTTCTAGTGATGCCGCGAATATTGATTTTGCCGAATACCGAATACCGAATATTCGGCCATGCTCTCGGCCGAAGCACCGAATATTCGGTGGCCGGATATTCGGGCGTGAGATATGTGCAACTCGCGCGAAACCGGTTATGAGCTGTAACCCGTTCCGCGAAATACGTACATCCCCCGCACGGACCGCAATGGGACAGGTCTGAATGGTGAGGTGAATACTGAATAGGCAGAAGGCTACGCGAAATGTAGGGTCACGTGGGAAAACTCTCCTCTCCTCTCCTCTCGGCACTAGCTGTAACGTGATTACTGCTCTGCGCAATATTGGCGCGCAAGCAGAGAGAGGGATACACTGTTTAGATTTAGATCCGCTCTCTACCGCCTCTGCTGCAGCGCGCCTGCGCGGAAGCTTTCAACGTTGGTGATAAACTCGTGAAGGAGGGAATGAAAAGCGGGAAGTTACGATTTTTCAACGCGCTCTCTTTAACACTATAGGACCCGTCTATAGCGTCTTTAGACGAGTAGATCATGTCACTAGTATATGCTTTACAAAATGTCATCGGCAAACAAAAAATCGCCTGTTTGGAAATATTATGAGATTTGCAATGAAGATAATAAGTTGGCTGTGTGTTTGCTGTGTAACAACAAGATCTCACGAGGTGGAGAAGGGAAGAAAGCAAGTAAGGAAAAGCTTAAAACAATATTTTTTATAATTTTCAAAATCTAATGTTCTTGAAATTCAATTAAATTAGAAAGTTTTTAATTATTTATCATATTGTGTCTAATTTGTGAGCAAAGTCAGTTTAATTATTATTTTTTGCTTATAGCTACAACTTCTCTAAAGAACCACCTTAAAACCAAACATGCTACATTTACTGCTGCTCCCTCGGCAAGTGGCAGTAACCTTGAGTCTACTGATTGCAAGAAACTGGTAGCACCTGGTACATCGAAAGAACAACAGTTAACTCTAAAGGAAACTACTGAAAGGAAATTGTTGTGGGATATCAATGACCCGAAATCAATAAAATATCATTATTTAATCGGTGAAATGATTGCCATAGACAACAAACCGTTATCGCTTGTTGAACGAGTCGGCTTTAAAAGACTTATGGATAAGGCAGTGCCTCAATACAAAATACCTGGTCGCACTTATATGACCGAGCACGTTATTCCCGATATATATCACAGAATTTACTAAAAAATTAAAGCTAGCATTTCGCGATCAACAGCAGTATCAGTGACATCTGATATGTGGACATGTCAACAAAACAACGAGTCTTTCTTGAGTTTCACTGCGCATTGAATATCTCCAGACTTTATTCTTGAACATGGCGTTTTGGCGATGAAGCCGTTTGCTGGCTCGCATACTGGTAACATTATTGCAGAAGAGCTGAATGCTATTGCAGAAAGATGGAATATTCCTCAGAGGAAGATCCATTTACTTGTCCATGATAGTGGAGCCAATATGATAAAAGATGTTAGAGTCGCAGAATATGATTCTGCCAAATGTTTTATTCATTCGCTGCAACGAGCTGTCGAGGAATCGATGAAGTCTCAGACGGAAGTTCTGGAAATGGTAGCCGCTGCGAGACGAATTGTTACCCATTTTAACCACTCTGGTGTAGCTCAACATAAGCTGAAATCCATTCGCGAAGAACTTAAATTGCCAAACCACAAACTAGTACAAGATGTTAGCACACGCTGGAATTCTACGTATTATTTAAAGGTGCGATTATTGGAGCAAAAACGAGCTGTCTCTTTGTACATAACAGATCACGATTCTTTAAACTTAAAAAATATGACACTCTCTCAGTGGGATTTAATGGGGCAATGCATCAATCTCCTCAAACCTTTTGAAGAGATTACTAAAATAACCAGCTCAGGACTTTGCTGCATCTCTGAAGTGATTCCACATGTTGTAACATTGCTGAAATACCTGGGAAAGGAAGACACTGCAGACAGAACCCCAAATTTATTGAAAATAAGATCTTTACTTATATCAGAGCTTGAAAAACGGTTTAAGTTTGATGAGAATGACAAATATCTAGTTGCCACTTTTCTAGACCCGCGATTCAAAACTAATTTCCTGGGATTAGTTCAAACGGAACGAGCAAAACAAAAAAGTTTTTTACAAGCTCTGAAAAATAGTTGTGACTTGTGACGAATCTACCGGTACCGAATCTACCGATGATGATTCTTCTCCCCGTCGTAAGAAAAGAAACACCAACGAAAATGCTTCAAATTCAGGTTATGCAACTATTGAAAATGGAATACATGACAGTTTCTGGAACTGTTTTGAGGAAATCGCTACAGAGAACACGCAAAATGATGTTATGGATAAAAGCAAAAGCACAATTGCGAATGAGATTGATTTTTATCTCAAAACTGTTCGCTTGGATTGGGCGGCAGACCCTTACAAATGGTGGTCAGTAAACGCAAAACAGCATCCGAGCTTGGTAAAATTCGCGAAGATATATCTCTCGTCTCCTGGTAGTAGTGTACATAGTGAAGGACTATTTTCAGAAGCAGGTACTATCTATGAGGATAAGCGCAATCGTTTTCTATCAACAAATGCTGAAAAATTTGTTTTTATTCATCACAACTTACCACTGATAGATTATAAATATTAAAATAAAAAGTTTTATTGAAATAAATAATTTTTGAGTAATTTTTCCGTTTTTTTCCTTAATGATTGGAGATTCGGTATTCGGCCGAATATTACGAAATATTCGGCCGAATACCGAATACGAAAAAAATGGCCGAATAGGCCGAATACCGAATAGTAACCGAATATTCATCGCATCACTAGTGATTTCTTTTAATGACTGGGTTTTTCGGAGAGAACTAGTAGGTGACTGAGCCTCTCTCAAAACGCAAGATGTCTTGGATGTGGTAGTGATGTATGATTTAGTTTCAGTTTTTAAAAGTTTCAATTTTCTGCGGTTTGCAGTTGACTTTCTCTTAGGTGTTTCACAATTTCTTGCGTCGTGATTTGGGTTTCCTTTACTTTCTTGACTATATAGCAGATGGTCTTTTTCGGGCAATATTTTCATCAACTTGTTTACTAGTGACAGGTTGATTAGACATATTAATAGCAGCACTAAACCCAGTCGCCTTTGACATGACGTATAGTTCATCCCTTACTGCGGCAAGTCCACAGAAACTACAGAGACCTTACTTGCCTTAAATACGTAGACAGAGGAAACAAATTCCCTTCTAAATTTGACCAATTACTCAAGCTACGAGAGAGTAGTGATGATCGCCTCATGGGTCCGCAGATTCATACAGAACACTATAGAGAAGTCCATCAATCGACGACAAGGTGCCCTAACAACAGAGGAGCTTAAGAAGAGCGAATTCTATTGGGTAGTTCGATCTCAACAAGAGTCCTATTACGAAGAAATCTTGGCCCTCAAGAAAAACAGTGTCGTGGATCATCGGTCGAAGATATCTGATTTAAAGGCGTTCATTGATCCAGAGGGTCTTCTAAGACTAGGAGGGAGGCTACAATTTGCTGATCTGAATTACGAGTAAAAGTATCCAGTAATATTATCTGAAGACCACCCGTTTACGCTCATACTTATTAAAGAACGTCACGTACAAGTAAAACACATGGGAGTCAATGCCACAATGGCCAGGTTGAGATCAGAGTTTTGGATTCCAAGAGGCCGACAAACCATCAAAAAAGTCCTGTCGAAGTGTCTAATATGCAGCATCATGAAGTCTAAGCCATTAGATCAAGAAACTGCACCTCTACCTCCAGAAAGAGTATCAGCAAATGTTCCCTTCGAGGCCACGGGAGTGGACTTTGCTGGACCCCTGCTTGTTAAACATTAAGAAATCGACAAGAAAACATGGATTCATTCAAAGAGTTACGTTGCATTGTTCACGTGCGCTACTACAAGAGCCTTGCATTTGGAATTAGTATCGAGTCTGAGCGCGGAACATTTTATTATGGCCTTGAAGAGATTCGTCGGAAGGCGAGGAGTGAGTCATACCTTCCTGTCGGACAACGCAAAGACATTCATGCGAACGGACAAGGAGATGTCAAAACTATGGGGTTCAGCTTTGACCGAAGAACTGAAAGAATATTTTGGCTTAAATCGCATTCAATGGAAATTCATTGTGGACAGAGCCCCATGGTGGAGAGGCATGGAATGGATGGTTAGAACCATGAAGGACTGTATCAAAAGAACACTCGGTCGAGCCCTCTTGACGTTTGAAGAGATGGAAACTGCCTTAATCGAAGTCGAATCAGTCATCAACTCAAGACCCTTAACCTACCTCTGCCCTGACCAGAAGGAAACGACCCCTTTAGCCCCATCTCACTTCCTGATCGGGAAGAGATTGGATGCCTTACCACCGAGGAGATTTAAACTATCAGAAGTCACAGCCCATAGAGAAGACCTGACAAGCGATGGAAGTACAGACAGGATCTGATCAACCGTTTTTGGACTAGATGGAGACATGAATACCTGCTCGAGCTTCGTACAGCACAGAAAGTCACAAAATCCAGAAATAAGCAATCGGAGGCCATGGTCGATGATGTTATCATTATCAAAGATGACAAGTTACCCAGACAGTTATGGAAGATGGGACGAATACTCGAGCTGCATCCAAACCGTGACGGAAAGATTCGTGCATGCTCTATCAAAACCATTAATGGACATATTATTAAGCGACCTCTGCAATTATTTTATCCTATGGAAGTATTATGGGTCTCGTACATAATCCCCCCGGACAAAATCTCTCTATTTTGGATTTTCCAAGACTTTTCCCCCCGATTTTAGACGTGTTTGTACAAAATCCCCCCAGAGAAAACGTCCAGGACAAAATCCCCCAAAAGGAAAACTGTTCAACAAAATCCTACCGAAAGAATCATTTTATTGAAAATACCCCAGTTAATAGGCATTTAGAAGTTAAGGTAAACGGAAGCCCAAATCCAAAGATTATCTTTGATAATAATGCAAAAGTATAATTCACAAGAGTGAAAGGTATTGCAAACAATGTTACTAAACCAAAAGAAGTAAACCACTGATTTTGTTTTAACTTATTTCCAAAATTCAGGTTTCTACCAACAAAATTTGTAAAGTAAAAATTATCATTTAAAGCACTCATTAGAAGCCAGCCGGTTTCATAGTACCGTTAGCCACCGAAACCTAACCTAACCTAACCCAACCCAACCCAACCTAACCTAACCTAACCCCGCGTCATACACCATGCACTTAGCAAAATAAGTCGCTTTGAAGTACAATGCAAGTTTTTTTATTGTGTTATTAATTTTTACAAAAATATTTAACCTATTCTTTATGCAAATGATATTCTTGACAAATGTACCACATTTTTTTACAAGAATGCATGGAAAGTTTTACCAATCGACATTAGAAATGTTTCCAATGATATTTCTTTCGAATCATACCGTTTCACTAAGTTAACCAGTCGTATTTGGTATCTTTCATACTTTACTTTTCTTTGTGCCTTTGGTGAATCTCCACACTCAATACCATTTAAGACATTTAATACTAAATCCAAACTTAATTGCAAGCCCTCAATAAGCGACCAAATATTTATTTTCGAACAATTACTTCTTAACAGAAAAGCAAATTTCCTATTCGGATTCCAAGCTTCCGAAATATTGTTTGTTCTGCTAGCCCCTTCTATCGTAATATCGTGAACGATCCAAGACTCTGGGTTAAATTGGGGTTTTGACCGGCGCAATTTTAAGCTACTACCACTAATTTTATTCTTATAAGGACCTCTGACATATACGCTATCAAAATAACTTAAAAGCTCCCACAAATCATCATCATTAACTACGTCATACAAGTAAAGAATTCCACGTGACACATCATCAACCGGAAGAAGAGCTAAAGCCCCAATCATGTTAACATAATCTTTGAAAACTTCATCATCTCTGTACCTTATGGTTAAACGTAATTCTTGCACTTTGCATTTAACGCTATTTAACAGATGGAAAAAAAAACAATACTGAACTTTAACAGTTAAACCAAATTCTGTTTTAACAGCATTACAAACTGACTTTTCGAAATCAATAAGCACCTTTCTAGGACTTAAATTCAACGAATGATCATTACAAAGTTTAATTAAAGCTTGGAAAAACTCGCAATACGTTTCAAAAGTCTTCCGTTCAAGTAAGCTATAAACAACTGCAATCGCCTTACCGCCACCGCCAATTCTATCGTGAATTACGCATAATTGTAGAAATACCGTCGGAACGTTCTTAAAGGTACCGTCCATGTACCACTCGCTACTTTCACTAAGCTTTTGTAGGCCTTCTTGAACAGAAAATATCAAAATTCGCGGAGAGTTGCTTAGATAATTATCGTATAGCCGAAAGGGTCGAGGCTCGACTTCTAGAGTATTTCGCCAAGGTCCTTCTATTTTGAGGTCCGATAGCTTCTTGGGTACCGGTGGATAATGGGCCACTTTCTTGCGTCGGATGGTCTTTTTCAGTGCCTCCTTAAATCCTTGGAAGTTTTGGAGAGTGCGGTGGCAAAAATTCGTAAAGTAGAAGCGCTTGATTGATCTACATTCTTCTTAATTGATGCTCTAAATCTTGCGACTTCACAAGCGGCCGTATCAGGCAAATGGTCATGCGTTGTAAAACGAACTACTTCTTCAATAAACTCATCAGTGGTTAAACTTCCTTGACAGCCGCTTTTTCGACTTACACATTCCCATTTAATTAACCCATAACTTACATCTCCATTTTAACCGCCATCCGTAAAACGCGACGGCTTATATGTATACAAATCTTTAATAAAGTAGGGAAAAGAAACATTGGCCTATTAGAGTGTCTTTTTTAGACAACGCCATCAAAATAACTAAAACCTTATAACATTGGTCTTTGACCCATCCCGATCAAGAATTTTAATTTGAATATTATTGATTGTCGAACGTTCTTGTACTTCGTTTAGGAGGGGTTTTCTCCATTCTTAGTTTCTGAAGGGTTCGTCTCCAAGCTGGGGATTTCGTCCCGTAAGCGGGGGATTTTGTCTCCAATTTGGGGGGATTTTTTTCACAAATGGGGGGATTTTGTCTTATGCCCATTTGGACGGGGGGAAATGTTTGGAGGGATTATGTCCAGGGGGATTATGGGGGTCACGCAAGTATTATAGACCAGTTAAAACTTAGGAAAAATGAGTTTAACTCATTTGGTGGGAGGATGTAGAAAATTGAGACAAAAAATGATAATATTAGATAAACAAAACAAAATGTCTAGGCCTATTAGACAAATTCGTTTTTATTGGTTTTTTATAAAGATAAATACTTTTTGGACGCTATTTTTTTACTGAGAAAGAGTTTTCTTTTGAGATTGTTAACGATAAGGTAATCAGAGTTGAATTTTTGTTTTAACGTGCACTACGCGAATTGTTTTCGTGCGAATAAAACTAATTTAAAGGGATAGAATCGATCTTTTGACTACTAATGAAAAGCTTTCATTTTTTTAAATCAGATAGAACCTAAAATTACGTTTTCAAAAATATATAGATATTGATAGTTTTAATAACTTAACTATTTTTAATTAATTTTTAAAAGTATTAGTTTTCGGGGCCGCTCCGATCACTGCTCCCTCTACAGGCGTTTGCAAAAACACGAGCGAAAAAACTAAATTACTCCCGCGACTTTCCTCTCGCTCGGAGGTACAGTAGATTTACTCCTAAAAGTAGTTTTCATACTATTCTGCATTTTCGCCAAATTAATATAACTCATTTCGATACGGGGATGCTTTGAAAGTTATAAAGGAAGGTAAATAGTTTCACTGTAATTTTGGTGTTCATAGTAATAGTTTTACTATGTTTATTTACAATTAAAAATATGTTAAAGCTTAGATTAGGGCCATTAGGCTAAAATATGGCCATACCATTATTATACATGGAAGCTAAGCCTTTGCCAAAATAGCGCAAGAATGTGGTGTTTTGGACATTACCTGTAACAATTTTGACAAATCTCTATCATCCTTACACTACAACGTAACCGAAAGTTAAGAGAACAAAGGATAATAAACATGAAAAATCAGAATTATGTTTACAAAGGTCTTCTCAAATATGCGCCGCTTCCCCAGTGATAGTGAAAGTGAAAAGCTACTATACAGTGGTCTAGAGCTCCCTTGATTCTCCTATTTCCAAACAACCAATGAATCAAGAGACATTTGCAACGTCATAGTGTGAAAAACAAGTTGGGCGGTATTTCGCGGCTAGTTTGAATTTCAAAATATCTAACGTACTTTTCTTAATTTTAAACGTTTTAATTCGATTTTTTTCTTGGCACACACAATTTTAGGCACATTTTTTTACCTAAAACTGCCCTCATCTTGTACTAGTCGGAAAACATTGAACCTATCCCTTTAAGAACTATCCGTGTAAAACTTTCTTTTAAAGATCCACGCTATCACCCACCTTTAGATAATTCAGTTAGTGGTAAAATATACGCGAAGATATATTTCAAGGTCAATTGGTCTGGCGTAAGAAGCATAATCAGTCTTGCGCAGGTGAGAGAATAGCTGCCAAATTATTAGCTAATTGGGATGGGCCTTTCAAAATTCATAGAAAATTAAGTCCTCTCACCTATAGATTAGCTACCATACGCAATGGTAAAGTTTTAAAGGGCACATACCATATTACGCAATTGAAGCTCCATAATTCTCGCGATAGCGAGATGGAACCAGTTCATGCCCCTGAAGTTAACGGCGGTGAAGCCGGCGACCTTCTTCACACTATTCGTTCCCCCAGGTCTAGTTCCCCCGATTCCCTGATAAGTGACCAACTATCGTATCGCAGGAGGCTTAGACCTAGGAATAGGATAACTAATAGAGTAATTAATTCTAGCAATAATTAAATATAATTGATGTCGGATTTAAGAAATTTTGTTTTAGTATGATTAAGAGTGGTTTTCTCTTGGTATTCTAAGGGAGCATAAAGCATAAAGTTGCTAAGGGTGGTTTTCATTTCCATAAAATTAATCACAGATTTTGGCGAAAAACTAGAGAATCTCCATAGAAATAACATGGGAAATTTTCCAAGCTTACCCATTTTGAAACTACCCTTACAAAAATAACTATACGTTTGATTGATTTGAAAACGGTCTTAAATGAAAGCCCCATTTTTAAAGTGGGCGCAAATTTTTGTTTCAATAAGAAAAACAAAGTTAAAGTATTGTTTTAATAGTTTTAAGTACCTGCTCCGAATTACGTGGTTTACCTTTAAACTGTGGAACTTAAGACTTTTTTGCTTGGGTTAAGTAATAAAGAAAGTCATTCTAGGACTTACGTCGTTTTACTGCGGATAATCAAATTGGTAGGGCAATTAGCTAGCTTAATTGTCATTATAACTATTGCGCGTCCAACTAATTTAGTTGCGAAGTACAGATTAAACTTAATTAAACAAAATAAGCAATTAAAGATAATTAAACAAAATAAGCAATTAAAGATAATTAAACAAAATAAGCAATTAAAGATAATTAAACAAAATAAGCAATTAAAGATAATTAAACAAAATAAGCAATTAAAGATAATTAAACAAAATAAGCAATTAAAGATAATTAAACAAAATAAGCAATTAAAGATAATTAAACAAAATAAGCAATTAAAGATAATTAAACAAAATAAGCAATTAAAGATAATTAAACAAAATAAGCAATTAAAGATAATTAAACAAAATAAGCAATTAAAGATAATTAAACAAAATAAGCAATTAAAGATAATTAAACAAAATAAACAATTAAAGATTATTAAACAAAATAAACAATTAAAGATTATTAAACAAAATAAGCAATTAAAGATAATTAAACAAAATAAGCAATTAAAGATAATTACCAATTATAGGTAATTAAATTTTTACACGAGTCTAAACTATAACATCTGTTTGTGTACAAGTCTACGGAATCTGTTTAAGCGCAGACCTACAGAATATTTTTGTGCAAAGGAGTATAAAATCTCTTTGCGCAGAAGCCTATGAAATATTGTTTTACACAGGCCTCTGGAATATTGTTTTACACAGGCCTATGGAAAATTGTTTTACACAGGCCTCTGGAATATTGTTTTACACAGGTCTATGGAATATTGTTTTACACAGGTCTACGGAATGTTTTTGTGCAAATCTGCATGGAATCCTTTTGAGTATAGGAGTATGGAATCTTCTGTGCACATGTCTATGGAATTTTTTGTTCATGGGTCTATGGTATATTTATGTGCACAAGTTTGAAGAATCTTTATTTGCACAAGTTTGAAGAATCTTTATGTGCACACAAGTCCGAAGAATCTTTATGTGCACACAAGTCCGAAGAATCATTATGTGCACACAAGTCTGAAGAATCTTTATGTGCACGCAAGTCTGAAGAATCTTTATGTGCACACAAGTCTGAAGAATCATTATGTGCACAGGTCTACGACTTCTGTTTGTGCACAGGTCTACGACTTCTGTTTGTTCACAGGTCTACGACCTCTGTTTGTGCACAGGTCTATGGAATCTGATTTGCTCATTTCTATGACATCTCTTTTTGCGCAAGTTAATAACATTTGTTTATGCTCAAGTCTAAAACATTTGTTTATGCTCAAGTCTAAAACATCTGTTTGTACACAAGTCTAAAACATCTGTTTGTACACAAGACTAAAACATCTGTTTGACCACAAGACTAAAACATCTGTTTGTGCACAAGACTAAAACATCTGTTTGTGCACAAGTCTATTCCATCTGTTTGTGCACAAGTCTAAAGCATCTGTTTGTGCACAAGTCTAAAGCATCTGTTTGTGCACAAGTCTAAAGCATCTGTTTGTGCACAAGTCTAAAGCATCTGTTTGTGCACAAGTCTAAAGCATCTGTTTGTGCACAAGTCTAAAGCATCTGTTTGTGCACAAGTCTAAAGCATCTGTTTGTGCACAAGTCTAAAGCATCTGTTTGTGCACAAATCTAAAGCATCTGTTTGTGCACAAGTCTAAAGCATCTGTTTGTGCACAAGTCTAAAGCATCTGTTTGTGCACAAGTCTAAAGCATCTGTTTGTGCACAAGTCTAAAGCATCTGTTTGTGCACAAGTCTAAAGCATCTGTTTGTGCACAAGTCTAAAGCATCTGTTTGTGCACAAGTCTAAAGCATCTGTTTGTGCACAAGTCTAAAGCATCTGTTTGTGCACAAGTCTAAAGCATCTGTTTGTGCACAAGTCTAAAGCATCTGTTTGTGCACAAGTCTAAAGCATCTGTTTGTGCACAAGTCTAAAGCATCTGTTTGTGCACAAGTCTAAAGCATCTGTTTGTGCACAAGTCTAAAGCATCTGTTTGTGCACAAGTCTAAAGCATCTGTTTGTGCACAAGTCTAAAGCATCTGTTTGTGCACAAGTCTAAATCATTTGTTTGTGAACAAGTCTATAACACCTGTGTGTGAACAAGTCTATAACATCTCTTTGTGCACAAGTCAATAACATCTGTTTATTCACAAGTCTATGACATCTGTTTGTGCACACGCGAGTGACTTCTGTTTGAGCAAAGGTCTACGGAATATTTTTGAGCACGGGTCTACGTATTATTTTTGTGCAAATGGGTATGGAATCTTTTTGAGCATAATGGTTTGAAATCTGTTTGAGCATAGGGGCATTGAAAATGTTTGTGCATAACTCTATGGAATCTGATGTGCACATGTCTATAACATCTCTTTTTGCGCGAGTCTGCGACATTTCTTTGTGCACAAGCCTGTGATTTCTATTTGTGCACAAGTGTACGAAATATTTTTATGCATTGGTGTACGGAATATTTTTATACACAATTGTACGGTATATTTTTGTGCACAGGTGTACGAACCGTTTTTGTTCACAGGTGTACGAAATATTTTTGTGCATAGTTGTATGGAATATTATGGTGAAAATGGATATGGAATACTTTTGTGCACAGGTGTACGGAATATTTTTGTGAAAATGGATACCGAATATTTTTGTGCACAGGTTTACGTGATATTTTTGTTCAAAGGTGAACGTGATATTTTTCTGCAATAGGGTAGGGAGCATAGGGATATGGAATGTTTTTTTGCAGAGGTCCATGGATTATTTTTGTGAACAGGTATATGGAATGTTTTTCTGCAGAAGCCCGTGGAATATTTTTTATGTACAGGTATATGACTCATGTTTGTGCACAAATCTATAGAATGTTTTGTACACCGGTCTAGGACATATGATTATGCACAAGTCTATGGCATCAGTTTGTGCAAAATTCTAAGGGATGTGTTTTTGCACAAATATTTGACATCTATTTTTGAACAAATATTTGACATCTATTTTTGAACAAATATTTGACATCTATTTTTGCACAAGTCTATGTTATATGTGTGTGTACAGGTCTACAAAATATGTTTGTGCACAAGTCTGAAGAATCTTTATGTGCACAAGTCTACGGAATCTCTTGTGCAAATGTCGATGACATCTCTTTTTGAGGAAGTCTATGAAATCAGTTTTTTACACAAGCATATGACATCTGTTTGTGTACAAGTCTATAACATCGGATTGTGTAAAACCGTGTGAGTCTGTGACTTCTGTTTGTGTACAAGTCTGTGGAATCTATTTGTGCACGAGTCTACGTAATATATTTGTGCGCAAATCTATGGAATCTGTTTATGCGCTAGTCTACGGCATCTGTTTGTGCACGGGTCTACGGAAAATGTTTTTGCAAATGGGTGTGGAATATTTTTGAGCATATAGGGGTATGGAATGTTTCTGAACAGGTCCAAGGCATGTTTTTGTGCACAGGTCCATGGAATATTTTTGTACACAGGTCTATGTCACATGTTTATACAAAAGCCAATAGACTATTTTGTGCATAGGTCAATGGAATCTTTTTGTGCACAGCACAGTTTTATGAAATATTTTGTGCGCAGGTCTAGGGAATATTTCTGTGCAAATGGTTATGGAATAGTTTTGTGCTATGGGTATGAAATCTTTATGTACACAGGTCTATGGAATCTTTAGCGCGCAGGTCTAAGGAATCTTTATGTGCACAAGCATATATAATGTTTTGTGCACAGTTCCATGAAATATTTTGTGCACATGTCTATGACTTCTGTTTGTGCACAAAACTATGGAATCTGGTTTGAACATGTCTATGACATGTGTTGTGCACAAGCCTGTGACTTCCACTTGTGTACAAGTCTACGCAATTTGTTTGTGCACGGAATCTGTGCACAGATCTCCAGAATCTGTTTGTACACAGGCCTACGGCATCTGTTTGTGCACAGGTTTACGGAATTTTTTCTTTACAGGTCTACGTCATCTGTTTGTGCACAGGCCTACGGCATATTTTTTTGAGCACAGGTCTAGGGAATCTTTTGTGCACAGTTCTATGGAATCTCTTTGGGCACAGTTTTATGGAATCTCTTTGGGCACAGGTCTATGGAATATTTTTGTGCACAGGTCTATGGAATCGTTTTGTGCAAATGGGTATGGAATTGTTTTGTGCAAATGGGTATGAAATTGTTTTGTGCAAATGGGTATGGAATCTTTATGGAAACAGGTCTATGACTTCTGTTTGTAAACAAGTCTAAGACTTCTGTTTGTCCACTAGTCCGTTAAATCTGATGTGCACATATCCTTGACATCTCTTATTGCGCAAGTCTATGATGTATTTTTTGTGCAAGACTATGACATCTGTTTGTGCACAACCCTGTGACTTCCGTTTGTGTCCAAGTATCCGGAATATGTTTGTGCACATGTCTACGGTATCTGTTTGTGCACAGGTCTACGGAATATTTTTGTGCACAGGTCTACGGAATATTTTTGTGCACAGGTCTACGGAATATTTTTGTGCACAGGTCTACGGAATATTTTTGTGCACAAGCCTACTGAATCGGTTTGTGCAGAGGTCTAAGGAATCTATCTTTGCAAAGGCCACTGCATCTGTTTGTGCACAGGTCTAAAGAACATTTTTCTGCAAATGGATACGGGATATTTTTGTGCAAATGGATATGCAGTATTTTTGTGCACTGGTGTACGAGATATTCTTGAGCATATTTTTGAGCATAGGGGTATGGAATGTTTTTGTGCAGAGGTCCATGGAATCTTTTTGTGTACAGGTATATAACATCTCTTTTTGCACAAGTTTATGACATCTGTTTGTGCGTAAGTCGATGATATCATTTTGTGCGCAAGTCTATGACATCATTTTGTTCTCAATTCTATGGGATCTGTTTGTGCACAATTTTAAGGGATCTGTTTGTGCCCAAGTCTACGGGATCTGTTTTGTACACAATTATATGACATGTGTTTTCACAAGTCTATGTTATCTACGAAATATGTTTGTGCACTCAGGGTGACCACATATAACCTTGTAATAGTTATAGGAAAATAGGAAATTTACAATTGATTTACAGGAAATTATAGGAGACTAGCTGTTACCCGCGGCATCGCTTGAGTGTAGTTAGAACTTTCATCAAGTATATGGGTACATTTTACCAGAAGTGGATCATATTACAGCTCCCTAGAAGTTCTGGACGATATAACATCGCCGTGCATCAGCATTGTCTCCTAGCACTGAAAAGAAAAGGGTATATGCGAAACGCAGCGGCGAATTTGTGAACTAAAGCAGAGGAATGATTTTGGCGCGAAAGTAATTTTTAATAAGCGGGCGAAGCAAACGGAAATAAGTGGTAGCCAATGAGGAAAGGTTCGAGAGAGAAGAGCACGAAAGGAAACAAGTTGTTCCATATATAGTGTAGGGTTGTGAATGTAATAGTAGAAGTCCACTTTATTTTTCCGATTTAAAAAAATAACTGGCGGTATATAGGTATTTCGCGCAATTTTTAAACGCTTGTGTTGAAAAGGAAATTAATATGAATTCAAATGTTCAAAATCGCCTTCATCAAGCTAGATATTTTTCAGTTTTACAATACGTTTTAGTCGCTTTTAAAATCACACTAATCGTGTTCAAATGTGTCTTTCATTTGGGCATTCGACGATTGTAATTAGTTAGATTGATCGTAGGCGATTTTCCTAATTAGCAAAGAAACATAAGCCATTCTAAACAAAATTATAACGCGATAACAAGCTTCACACTAATCACGACACTGACGGCTGTCTGACAGCCATTACTATCAACCGGAACTTCCGTAGGTTAACGTAACTCCAGATCCGGGTAGCCAATGAGGAAAGGTTTGAGAGAGAAGAGCGCGGAAGGAAACAAGCTGTTCCATACAAAGTGTTGGGTTGTGAACATAATAGTAGAAGTCCACTTTATTTTTCCGATTTTAAAAAATAATTGGCGGTCTATAGGTATTTTTAAACGCTTGTGTTGAAAAGGAAATTAATATGAATTCAAATTATCAAAATAGCCTTCGTCATGCTATTATATATATACATATTATATTTCATGCTAGAATATTTCCATTGTATCCCTAGTACAGTACAGCACTGAGCTAAGCTTCCACCGATCGGTTTAAAGGTTTTTAGCGGGGATAAATGGACCGATTCATTACTAATTAAAGGTTATGTGCGTCGACATAGAAATTTGTTTTCCTTTTTTAAGCGTGACCAAAAGTGGATTTTTCAGTTTTACAAAACGTTTTTTAGTTGCTTACGGTTAAGTGCTTTTAATATCACATAGATCGTGTTCAGATGTCTCTTTAATGTGGGCATGCAACCATTGCAATTAGTTACATTGATCCTAACATAAGTCATTCTAAATCAAAATTATAACGCGATAATAAGCTTCACACTAATCACGACACTGACGGCAGTCTGACAGCCATTATCATCAACCGGAACTTAAGTAGGTTAACCTAACTCAAGATCCGGGTTAATGGGAAAACTATACTTGTAAAACTGAGCCATAGATGGCAGGCTTGGATGTCTTGGAAGAAAACGCTGTTTACAAAAGCATAACCTACGTCCAGTACTTATAGGGAGCTGTAATATGATTCACTTATGATTTTACTGATTCGACTAATATTTTTGTAGCATCCTAGGAGCGAAGGCACTCGGCGTCGCCCATCAGCTCGTCGGGACATTTTTTATTACTTTACACGCAGACATTCTATAAAGATAGGTTTTTAAATATCTGGCCGCCATTTAAAATGATGGCAACAAACTGATCCCGAAAGACTAAGACCCGTCTATAGGTTAAAGGAATCTAGTGTACTAAATATTTGTGAAATCGGTTGAAACTCACGGACTTTCTTACAAAGAGAAGATTTGTTACATTTCTGGGCGCCATTTATGAAGATGGCGGCGGATTAGAAAAATCTTTCTTAGTACGCGCCTACTACTTACGAGTAACGTTCCTCCAAATTTTCAGCCTTCTGGGGCCAGCGGTTTGGGCTGGGCGATGATTATCAGTCAGTCTGTCAGTCAGTCAGGACTCAGGACTTTGATTTATATAGATATAGATGTATAATTAAAAAAACAGGAAAAGACAAGAGAACTACTCTTGAAAAAATAGCAAAATATAGGTTGCAAATGCTTTGAAAGTAATAAGACAAGATTTACAAAGGAGCTTTGGTTTAATTATAACCATAAGTTCGTAAGATATGTTACATAAATTTGTCACTGGAAACTGAGAGCTTGTCTCGAAGTGACGTAAATGAAACGTCATAGATTCTCGTAAAGCGACGCCTGATGAGGCCCTGTCAAAGGCTTAGTACAGACTAAATAGGAAGATGGAGTAGAAAATCGCGTGTAGTCAGTCAGAGTTGGACTGGGCGTTGAAGCAATCAAGATTAATACTTCTATAATAGATGGTTAGGGCCTTGTTAGTTCAAACGTGGTAACTAACATACGCGCAACACCACAAGACTTAAATGGAGCGTCTGCTTTTCAGTATACGTTTTAAAATACTAGTTTCAAAACAGTTTTAATTCATATTAAAACTGAAGTGACAGATATTAATAAAAACTGTCTTCGTACACAAAGACCCGAAAAAGTAAGAGATAAGTGTAGAAAATTAATTGTTTGAAGTAACAGATATTCAAATTTTCATTTTTGAAGACGTGATTATAAAACATCAATTATTTGAAATAATTTCTTATCTTAGTTTTTTTCACAAGAATTTCAGAGAAACTACCTTGATACTGCTGTTTATTTTCGAGAAACATTTGCTTCGAGGAAGTTCAAATACTCGGATATCTGAAAAATAGAGCTAGAAGTATTTATTTTTATATTTCAAAATTGAAAATATTGCGAACCGAAAATTACATTCGCCCTTTGACTGTGATGTAGTTATTAGAGTCAAAAGGATCTGTAGCTTTGAGAGATATACTATGGCGAGCCAAAGCGGACAAAATTCGAAATTCGCTCTCCCTCCTTATAATACCCTCGCTCCCTCTCTTTAAACCTCGCTCCCTCCCTTCAAAACCTTCCCTCTCTTTCAAAATCTCGCTTTCCCTCTTTTTATTACCCTCGCTCCCTCTCTTTAAACCTCGCTCCCTCCCTTCAAAACCTTCCCTCTCTTTCTAAACCTCGCTCTCCCTCCTTATAATACCCTCGCTCCCTCCCTGCAAAACCTTACCTCTCTTTCTAAAACTCGCTCCCTCTCTTTAAACCTCGCTCCCTCCCTTCAAAACCTTCCCTCTCTTTCTAAACCTCGCTCACCCTCCTTATAATACTCTCGCTCCCTCTCTTTAAACCTCGCTCCCTCCCCTTATAAAAGCCTCGCTCTCCCTCCTTATAATACCCTCGCTCCCTCTCCTTATAAAAGCCTCGCTCTCCCTCCTTATAATACCCTCGCTCCCTCTCCTTATAAAAGCCTCGCTCCCTCTCCATATAAAAGCCTCGCTCCCTCTCCTTATAAAAGCCTCGCTCTCCCTCCTTATAATACCCTCTCTCCCTCTCCTTATAAAAGCCTCGCTCCCTCTCCTTATAAGCCTCGCTCCCTCTCCTTATAAAAGCCTCGCTCCCCCTCTTTATAATAGAGTCGCTCCCCTCTTTATAATAGACTCGCTCCCCCTCTTTACAATAACCTCGCTCCCCCTCTTTACAATAGCCGCGCTCTCTCCTCGGAAAAAACGGTCGTTCTTTCCCCTCAGTAAAACGGTCGCTCTCTCCCCTCAAGATAGCGTCCGCGCTTACTTTTTTTTTATCGTTGCCTTCCACAGTACATTTTTTTGTTGGGATGCGCTATTTTGCAAAGCCATACAGTTGCGGTGAAGATATTCAAACAGCTCGCGCTACTCTGCAGACCGTAGTTCAGGAGACTCATACTGCAGAGTCTGTGTAGGTTGGAATTATATACAAATTATTATGGATAATTACAGATAATTACAGATAATTATAAAATAAAGTGCAAAATAAACTAAAATCGTATTATCCATATTTTTTTCATGTAATACCATGCCAATTTTCTGGGTAATTTTAAAATAAAGTGGCGTAGCTTATGGTTAAAAAGACAGAACTCTGGTGCTTAACTATGCAAACGTTAGCTCACACGATTGTCAGATATTGAAGAGGTAATTTAGGAAATTACTCGGGTACAAGCATGCTTGTTGTAGTGTTTTTTCAACAGTCATTTAGGCGGTCCAAAACAGTCCGAAAATTAGTGAGTGCACTTTTCGGCAAATTGCAAAATTAATTAATTAATCTTCATTAACAAATTAATTCTAATATCAATTTTGTCTGTAAGTTGTACTCAAGTATTTATTGTGCAACTTTAGAAATAATTGCTTTTGTGTTATGGTTTTAATCAACTTTCCCATCCCATTTCTCCCCATCTCAGAGATATAATCGAATTTTTTTCTCCCAATTTTTAAGATATCCATTTCTCCCAATTGGATTTTTTCTCCCAATTTTTCAGATTCCCATTTTCCCCAAAACCACGTTCCTCCCATAGCTCTTAGATACAGAATTTAGTAAGGTGGAATTGATTAGGTTCGTTGCAGTTGTAATTATTACATTAGGTTAGGTTTGGTTGGAATTGATTAAATTTGAAAAGGTTGGATTTGGTTGGCATTGATTAAATTTGGTTTGGTTACGTTTAATTGGAATTGATTAAATTACGTTAGGTTTGGTTGTATTATAGTTAATAAGGTTAATTAATTAATTTAGCTTGGAATTGAAAAAAATAGGTTGGGTTAGGCCGCTTTCTTATTGGAAATGTTTTCTATACGTTTTTAACTATATTTGGAAAGTCATTATTTTGGTCGAATACATCTTCTTTAGCAAAATATTGCTTCTTTTATAGGGCAGGTTTCGTTAGGTTGGAATTGAAACAATTAATAATGTTGCGCTCACTCAAAAACCAAATTTTTAGGAATTTCGGGAAAAATAACTACCGATTTATAAAAAAACTCAAAATTAATAAAAACTCAAAAGGACTGTATGGAATTTGATTAAACGTCGTAACTAATTCAGTATCTATAACCTATTGCGGAAATTAAGAATGAATGATAGAGCCAATTATAAGAAGTGGTTGAGAATGACTCCGACAACATTTGAGAGTTTATTGCAAATAGTGGGTCCTTATATTCAGAAGAACGACACAATTTCTATTGCTTAAAAATAAGGCCAAGTAGGATGAAAGAAAGAAAAAAATCTTCTTTGGTCGCTAGAAAATAGATTTTTGGGCGATAATAGGTAAGAGCTGAGCAGCGAATAAAAAGGCCTCCTACCCACCCACATTTTATACGGGCAAAGCTGACCTATTCGCTCGTAAAAATAGTTTGGAAACTATTCCGGGCGAAAGGGGTGAGCGAATGGCCATAACTATGTCAGACTAGGCGAACGGACGAGCGAACTGCTCATGACGGGCTATTCGCTCCTCCGTTCGCTTCTCAATTCGCCAGGTGTGAACCAGGCTTAATGTTAAAGTCCCATAGAGCAGATCATTTTAGCGGGCCGTATCCTAAAAAACTTAATTCACCGGTATATTTCCAAAAATTTTCAAATACCGACGAAAAGGTAACTGAACATAGTTGGATATAAAAAGATTCTACGAGTACGAAGAAAAAACCTGTGTATTACCATAAGTTAATTATCCTCCTCTAAGTACACAAATGCGGGGTTTCGGATGGGTATCTTCGGCAGGTTAGCGTGACGTCAGAACTTGTATGGCTCTAAGATCGAAAGAGAGAAAATTCTGTTGAGGTGCAGCCTCCGAACGGCCGAGACTGTTACTAAATGTGTGGAGCTATAATTTGGGAGAGTTCACTAGTAGTTTTTCTGTTAGTGGTCAAGCTGGCAGGTGAACCCCCCCCCCTCCCGCTATCTCAAAACTTCGTATTTTTATCTCTCGCGTAGGGTATTGGGGGAAAGCATTTTTCAAACCGAACCCCAAAATTCTTCTCTCTGAAGAGTTCGAGGCAGGTTTCAGGCCTAAAGCGTAGTAAAGAATATGTAGGAAGCGCTAGCTCATACAGCACAATTTTGTATTAATGTTGATTTGATACATGTTACGGATAGGGTCTTTGTAAAGGAATCCAGACAGACACTATTGCCATAGGAAGCATAGCGTTTTGTGTACTTAGAAGAGGATAATTAACTTATGGTATTACCAAAAATATAAAGATATTAGAACAAAAAGTAGATTTCGTACAATCTTAATTGCGAGGGGGTAGACACTTAATTTTTTTGTGTAACCTTTAGTTCGAATTTTGCAACCACCAAAGTTAATTAAAACCATAACACAAAAGCAATTATTTCTAAAGTTGCATAATAAATGCTTTGAGTACAACTTACAGACAAAATTGATATTAGAATTAATTTGTTAATGAAGATTAATTAATTCATTTTGCAATTTGCCGAAAAGTGCACTCACTAATTTTCGGTCTGTTTTGGACCGCCTAAATGACTGTCGAAAAAACACTACAACAAGCATGCTTGTACCCGAGTAATTTCCGAAATTATCTCTTCAATATCTGACAATCGTGTGAGCTAACGTTTGCATAGTTAAGCATCAGAGCTCTGTCTTTTTAACCATAAGCTACGCCACTTTATTTTAAAATTACCCAGAAAATTGGCATGGTATTACATGAAAAAATTATGGATAATACGATTTTAGTTTATTTTGCACTTTATTTTATAATTATCTGTAATTATCCATAATAATTTGTATATAATTCCAACCTACACAGACTCTGCAGTATGAGTCTCCTGAACTACGGTCTGCAAAGTAGCGCGAGCTGTTTGAATATCTTCACCGCAACTGTATGGCTTTGCAAAATAGCGCTTCCCAACAAAAAATGTACTGTGGAAGGCAACGAAAAAAACAAGCAAGCGCGGACGCTATCTTGAGGGGAGAGAGCGACCGTTTTACTGAGGGGAGAGAGCGACCGTTTTTTCCGAGGAGAGAGCGCGGCTATTGTAAAGAGGGGGAGCGAGGTTATTGTAAAGAGGGGGAGCGAGTCTATTATAAAGAGGGTGAGCGACTCTCAGAGTTGGGCACTCCTCCTTAGATAGATTTTTTTCCTATCAAACTATCATAGATGGCGAAACTATCAATTCTTCTGGCTATATTTTAGAGTGGAACTCCTTCTTAGATAGATTTTTTTCCTCTCAAACTATCATAGATGGCGGAACTATCAACTCTTCTGACTATATTTTAGACTGACATTGCTGGTTAGATAGATATTTTTCCTCTCAAACTATCATAGATAGCGAAACTATCAACTCTTCTGACTATATTTTAGACTGACACTGCTGGTTAGATAGATATTTTTCCTCTCAAACTATCATATTTGGCGAAACTATCAATTCTTCTAGCTATATTTTAGACGGGCATTATTTGTTAGATAGATTTTTTCCCTCTCAACAAATCATAGATGGTGAAACTATCAAATCTTCCTTCAATATGTTAGATTGGCTCTCATTGTTAGATAGATTTTTTGCCTATCAAATCAAATTGAAATCTTTAGGAACGACTAAATTAATCGATTATTTAATTTCCGGACTTTAAATTTGATTGTTTTCGATCAAACTGATTTGGGCTCTACCTACTTTTACTCTGTTTAATCGATTCCTGATATTTCCTGATTTTGTAGAATTTCTAATATTTTCATATATTCATATAATTTCCATAATCTCATTTCTCAAGTTTGACTTTTAACTGTCTATAGTTCAAAAGCTACTATCCAAACTTTTTCAAATTATTCGCCCTTGATTTAATCTAAACCATCTACTATAAACGGTTAACTAATAATAATTGAAGGCAAAAATTGCAATTAAAACTGTGGGTAATAAAAATCAGAAAATCTACACTTTAATTTATCTAATTCTACGTTTGGATGATTTCGTGGAATCGTTCTTCCTCCTCGAGTAGTCGTTCACATCAGTGACAGCACGGAGCTTCTATATACAAGAAGCTCCGTCTTCACAGTTTGAACTGTTGAACCATCGTTTATTTTATTTTTATTTATTTGTTTGAGAGGGTTATAACGACCACCAAGTACAGAATCTTCTTATAGAATAAACCTACACTTGCTAACGTTCAAATATATTAAAAACTTCGATATCATTCAAAAAACGACTTATCTTTCCAGAAATTTTCATAACTATCAAAATTGCCTATCAAAGATTAGCACATAATTTTTTAAAATGAAATCAGAAAACAGATGTCGCCAAATAAACTCACTCAAAGAATCAATTTATTTCTCAAGGAATAATGCCTATCATTTTTTATGATTTCTAAAAGATGGGGTTAGTAGCCAGATCACGTTGAGAATCGATATTTTTCTCTAGAAGATTTCAACGAATCAATGAATCATATCAACTTCGAGTGCACTTTCTAAGCTATCAAACTCAATCGATCATTATAATTCAAATTTTTCTCGAAAATAACTATCAAAATTGATACTTTGATAGGGGCAGATTTAGTTTTCTATCGTATCAAGTGGTAAAACTATCAAATGATATGATAGTGCCCATCTATGGCGACTCTATTATAAAGAGGGGGAGCGAGTTTATTATAAAGAAGGGGAGCGAGGCTTTCATAAGGAGAGGAAGAGAGGCTTTTATAAGGAGAGGGAGCGAGGGTAATATAAGGAGGGAGAGCGAGGCTTTTATAAGGAGAGGGAGCGAGGCTTTTATAAGGAGAGGGAGCGAGGGTATTATAAGGAGGGAGAGCGAGGCTTTTATAAGGAGAGGGAGCGAGGGTATTATAAGGAGGGAGAGCGAGGCTTTTATAAGGGGAGGGAGCGAGGTTTAAAGAGAGGGAGCGAGAGTATTATAAGGAGGGAGAGCGAGGTTTAGAAAGAGAGGGAAGGTTTTGAAGGGAGGGAGCGAGGTTTAATGAGAGGGAGCGAGTTTTAGAAAGAGAGGTAAGGTTTTGCAGGGAGGGAGCGAGGGTATTATAAGGAGGGAGAGCGAGGTTTAGAAAGAGAGGGAAGGTTTTGAAGGGAGGGAGCGAGGTTTAAAGAGAGGGAGCGAGGGTAATAAAAAGAGGGAGAGCGAGATTTTGAAAGAGAGGGAAGGTTTTGAAGGGAGGGAGCGAGGTTTAAAGAGAGGGAGCGAGGGTATTATAAGGAGGGAGAGCGCGAAATATCTAAGGAGGGAGAGCGAATTTCGAATTTTGTCCGCTTTGGCTCGCCATAATATACAACACGTCAATTTTTGAAACCTCGAAAACTTTAAAATAAACGAACACGTTTTGTTAAGTTTTCATGCTTGATTTATTTTGTCTGCTATCAACAATTTTCGGCCCATTTTATTCTCCTTATAGGCCCGAATACTCAAACTAACTCTAAATTTTAAAAGAAAATAAAATGCATACGTTTTCTATTTTTAAAATGATGCACATGTTTAAGGATAAAATATTTTACTTTAGGAAACTAAGATAAGAAATTTTTTCAAATAATTGATGTTTTATAATCACGTCTTCAAAAATGAAAATTTGAATATCTGTTACTTCAAACAATTAATTTTCTACACTTATCTCTTACTTTTTCGCGTCTTTGTGTACAAAGACAGTTTTTATTAATAATTTAGTGATATAGAGTGGTTATCTCTAGGTGTAATTTAGTATGATTTTTTTACTGCAGTATTGTATAATTTTTAATAGGATCCTTGTATATATAATCATGATTTTTTACCTTATTCTTAATTTTGGTTGTTCATTTATTTTCGATGTTAAATTGTTTTTGCTATATTTTTTTGGCATCACTTCGTGCAATTTTTTTTCTCTCTCGAACTGTATTAGAGCTTTTTGTCAATATGTATTATTCTCGAACAAGGTCGTTCGAAGCCTAGTGGAGGCGAAAGTAACAATAATTTATTGACCTCCCTAAAAATCAATGTAAATATTGAGCGACTATCGCTTTAGATGTTTTTTAATATGTTCGCAAACTAACCCTTTATGAAGGGCCCCTTTTTAACTGGTTCTGGTCGCGTTTGGTTTTTTACCTGGTCTCGCGAAATCACATTCGCGACATCAAAACGCGGGCACGAAAAAACTATAAATCTCGCGAAATCACATTCGTGACGTCAAAACGCGGGCACCAAAAAAACTACAAAAGGAGGGGACACACAATTGGTCTCTCTCTCTCGCTCTGCTCGCTGCCTCGCCCTGCTGCTGCCACGCCAGCCGATAACCACCGGACCAGGACCCGAACCCGAACCCGATGGACGTTAGCCGCAAGGCCCCGGGATGACCCGAGACGATCCAGTCGCCCAAGGAAGGATGTTGGCGCCAAGACTTAAACGCTGCTAGTGCGCGCATGATAATACTTCAAACCTCGTATTAAACAAAGGGTCCGGTAGGCCTAGTAACTTTACGCGCGGGATCTATATCGGAACGACGGACAACGCCTCTTCAAGAAACCATGGTATCGTACTTTCGAATTAATTAACATAAGAGTTCTTCGCGATTATGACCAGAACCAAACAAAACGTTGTAGTAAATATCTTAGTAGTATGGATCTCGAAGTTGGGGACGCAACCTAGATAGGGTGTTCTCTCTTTTCCCCCCTTGCTTTGGCTTCCCGCTCGCGTTCTTAACTCTACACGCTAGCTTGGGAGCTTGGGTCCTCATCAATGCGTAGTATCACACCTCCTCGGTGGTGAGAGCTGGTAACCACTACGCGTCCTTCTCAAGCCAAGGTGTTGAGGCATCGTGCCGAGGGCTGCATGGTACCGGGGAAGTAAAACTACGGTATCGCTAACGATCCCCTCGGGGCACCAGGCGACACTCCGTTGTATCTAGCCTTCCACCCGGGTGGGGGACTACCGGGTGGTGACCGTTTACTTGCCCCCTTACTCGTGGGATTCTCATGGATAACACATCAAAAACAAATCTAAAACTGCAACACCTACGGTGCAGGGGTCTGCTCAGGGCAGAACCCACACTGATACCACTACGCTAGGGCCTGTATCCAGCGATTTATCGGTGCGTGTGACTGATCAGGCTTCGAAACGTACCGTGCGACGTCGCCGTAAACGACAGATTGCTCGGGAAAAGACCAAATCGGGGTCTGAAACGGTCTCCACCCCCGCTGGGGGTGCGGTGGCACGTGGCACCCAATTGAAGAGGCCTAGAACGGAGGACTCGACTCCCTCTCCCAGCACCTTGCAGGCGGCGGCAAAAATGGCTAAGTCCTATAGTGACGCCGCCAGCGCAGAAAAGATGGCCATTGTTAAAAAAGGCTATCCGAAGGCGGTCATCACGGAGGAAGACGTGGGCCCAATCCAGAAGGCGATTCTAGTGGCGCTGGATGGGATGCCTTCGGGGAGCCGTTTACCGCGCTTTGCGAATTTTAGCCTGACGGCTGGGGCCCTGCTTTACTCCTATGAGGATACGTTCACTGGTCAATGGCTGAAGAAGAACTTAGCCTACTCGGTGGTGGGGGATGCGGCGCTCTCAGTAATGAGAGCTAGCGAACTCCCTAAGCCGTTTAAGGTAATGTGCCGCACCAGGGACCAGATCACCAAAGAGCCGGCGGTGCTGTTCCGGCGCCTAAAGGCCCTTAACGAAGGCTTTGCAACCGAATATTGGAAATGTATCCGGACATACGTGGACAGGGCCGTGCGGTACTGGGTACTGTCCATCGATGGCTCCTCGCTGGACGTCATTAAGAATGCTGGTTTCGTGGGCTTCACTGGAGTGGACAAGGGTTCCTTCAAACTCCTACATCACACGGAAACCACCAAAACCACTGCAGCCGAGTCTACGGCAGGGGTGGGACTAGCGAGATGGGGAATCTCGCTGTGGAGCTCGCTGGTGTTGCTCTAGGCACAGAGGGGGGGAGTGGCTCATTCGGAAGCTTGTTCTTCCATGGATGAGTCCACCCTACTCTAAGAATCGGATGGGACCCTTCGGGATCCAGCCGATGTGCGTTCTAGTGGTCCTGATGAGGGGGAGGATCTTGGAACTGGGAGCTTGCCTGTCGGGGGGCGGGAGGTGCCACTAGTCCTCTCGGGACCGATGAGGTGTAGCTAGGTCCCTTCTGAACCCCTCTCTTAAGGACCATGGGGACGCTACGTGCAATTCAAATCAATCTGCACCATAGTTAGGCGGCCTCTGCGGTACTCTGCAGGAGGTTTGATATAGAGGGTCTTGATCTGGCCCTCATACAAGAACCGTGGATTTGCCATGGCAAAATCCTCGGTCTTGACGCGGCGGGGTCACTATTTTATGACCATACTGCTGCTAGACCTAGGGCGTGTATTCTGGTTCGGAGGGATCTTTGTTGTATCTCTCTACCGCTGTACACGTCCCAGGACACGGCGGCCGTGAAGCTAGTCCTGGCCACTGGGCATGCCAAGTTGACTATCACGGCTGCCTCTGCATACTTTGCCCACGACGCGGACTCTCTCCCGACAATTGAGGTGATCAATTTGGTCAATCAATGTGAAAAGACGCCAATGCTCATCACATCACGTGGGGCAGTTCTGACTGCAACAGGAGAGGTGATGATTTACTAGAATATTTAGTTCTTAATCAAAACAATGAACCTACTTTTGTTACTTCTAATAGAAGGGAGGTCATTGACCTCACGCTAGCCACGGAAAACCTCGTGTTTTCCGTGTCTAACTGGCATGTGTCTAATGAGCTGTCTCTGTCGGATCTTAGGCACATCTGCTTTACTGTCGCGACTACCTCTGTCCCGGCGGGGACGGAGATACGCAATCCAAAACGGACTAATTGGGCCGGCTATAGGGAAGACCTAATCCTACAAGAAAAGGTCTCTAGCTCGGTTATTACTGAAGCTGTTAAGAGATTTGGCATCAGCGACACTCTTAGCCGCTGGATCAAGTCCATGCTTACCGACCGCGAGGTGTCGGCGTCCCTCCTTGGGGACTCTCTAGGGGTCACTACCAGCAGGGGCTGCCCTCAGGGTGGAGTGCTCTCCCCCCCTGTTGTGGTGCCTGGTGGTGGATTAACTCTTGGGGAGGCTCGGGGGTGCTGGGGGCTGTAGCTGCTTCGGGTATGCGGACGATGTAGCGATAGTCTTTACCGGGAAGGTCCCGGATACTCTTACCGCGCTTATGAGATCTGCTCTCTTTAGCGTGGAGCAATGGTGTCAGGCGGTTAACCTCACCGTTAATCCTGATAAAACTGTCCTTGTTCCTTTTACGAGGAAGAATACTAAGGATCTGTTCAATGATATCTCTTTCTTTAGCCAGGTCCTGACAAAGTCCTCCGAGGTGAAATACCTGGGGGTGGCATTTGATTGCAGACTCACATGGAAGCCGTATCTTGATCGGTGTATTAAGAAGGCCAAGATGCTCTTCTGGAGGACCAGGAGCTCTGTCGGCCAGACTTGGGACCTCAACCCCAAGGCTGTACACTGGCTCTATACTGGGATCATCTGACCCATGCTATCTTACGAGGCACTTGTCTGGTGGATAAGGGTCCGGCTTAAGACGGTGCAGGCTGCCCTGCGCAAGCTACAAAGGCTTGCCTGCATTGGTGTTACGGGGGCCATGAGATCGACCCCAACTGCTTCCCTGGAGGTGCTCCTTGACATGCTTCCTCTTCATCTCTTCATTGAGGAGGAGGCTGTCATGGAAGCCTACAGGCTCAACATTAGTGGCTGCTGGGTTCCAAGACTTTGGGATTACAGCCATATGAAGCTCCATCGGGAGTACGCCGCACTTGAGCCGTCGCTAACGATGTGCTTGACAAAACTGTTACCAGTTTTGATTTCACTAAGCCATTCAGCATCCACTTTCCCAGTCGGGCAGAGTGGACTAACCTGCTGTCTCTTGGCACTGGGGGTGAAACTATTTAGTTCACCGATGGTTCCAAGACTGATTCCGGCGCTGGCGCCGGCTATTACTGCCAAACCACAAGGGTCGGCTTTTCTGCTTGCCTGGGCACCTTCGCTAGTGTGTTCCAGGCCGCGATCTGTTATTGCGCAGATTACTGTATTAACAAAGGGTATACCGGACGGACTGTGAGAATTTATTCTGACAGTCAGGCTGCCCTGAACGCGCTGAACCAGTGTCAGATTACCTCTCAACTGGTGCGCAGCTGCCTTGATCTGCTAGCGCGACTGGCATCCTGCAACAGGGTTCTGTTGTACTGGGTGCCAGGGCATAGCGGATATCATGCCAATGAGCAAGCTGATAGATTTGCGAAAAGGTGTGCGGAGGCCAAGCTCTTGGGGCCGGAGCCGGCCGTCCCCATCCCCTACAGGCACGTCAAACGGTGTCTGCATGACAGGTTGACTGTCATACAAAACCAGCTCTGGCATAACATGGAGGGCCAGAGACAGACAAAACTGTTAGTCAAGGGTCCCTGCAGGTCTCGTGCTAGAGACCTAATTTCGCTCAGCAGATGGGATATTAGGCTGGCCACCGGTCTTCTGACCGGGCACTATCGGCTTAATAGGCACCTCCATCTGATGGGTTTTGCCGACGACCCTCTCTGTAGGTCGTGTCAGGAGAAGGAAGAAACATCCGCTCACGTACTTTGCGAGTGCGACTGCTTCGCCTCGCTTAGACTAGAATATTTTGATTCACACACTTTGGAACCCTCGCGGGTCTCCTCTATTACGGTGGAGCGAATTCTTTGCTACGCTGTGGCCACAGGTCTATTCAAGGCCTGAATACGAGTGTGCACAATATGCCTGTGGCATCGGTGCTAGGGCGCGAGCCCCCCTACTCACTAATAATAATAATCTTAGTAGTATTATGTTGAACTGTAATTTCTTAGTTTTATCAATGCTGACACTGTTTATCCATAGTTAAATATTAATTCCCCTAGACAACCCATCAAAGTATTATTATTGCTAAACTTATATCCATGCCTAAAAATAGTGTCGCAAGTTCCTTTAACGCGCTACCCAACCAGTTAGAAAGACGCCATCAGAATTACGAGAAGTTCTCAAGCCCGGAATACCCACGAAACCTGAATTCAAAGAAATTAACACGGGAAACAATGATTTCTTTCTAGTAGCTGTATGCATTCTTAGTAAAATTTACTTTTTGATTCCTGGGAAAAAAATACTAAAATAGGTGAAATGAGAAACGCGTTAACTAACAGTAAAGTTAAAAGCAAAGTTTTGAATCCCATTTTCCAAGTAGTTAACTGAAGTTGAGTTGAGAAGCTGAATATCGAAGTGTTTAAGCTGGATATGCTTGTACAGGTACGATCTCGGCTCTGTTATGGTATACAGTGAAAAACTTTGCAATAACTTGGCTTGAGGTTTGTTTTCCGTATACCTGTTCAGCTCTCTCATTGGTTGACACGAATTTTAACAAAACATATGATGGACTTTGCAAGCTGGTGTTTATTTAAACGAGGCTGTTTGAAGGCTAGGGCGATGTTGGAGCCATTGTTTTATCCAAATATTTTTAACACGTCCATTATAGTCGTGGAGAACCGCTACGTGTTTGAATTAAGGCTTCTTATTTTACAATTTTCTTCTCATGACTTAGACCTTATACGTTCGCGCAGTAACACGCTATGAACTTGGGGCCACCGTTAGCCTAGCATTTTTTACGATTTTCCCCATATTATATGTAAATTTAATGAAAACGTCATAGCATGTGTTTTTAAAATTAAAGATTGCTATCGCGATAACACGTGGAACATAGCCTTGACTGGAAAAAAGTATATATGTATTGATTGTACTTAAATTATGGTGTAAGCCTTCATAACGGAATGTTTGTTCTTTAGGGGCGTCGGAAGTGTTTTGAAGTTGGGGGGCTCGGGCTCCGATGAAGACCAAGGAGGATGTATGGGATGACGCCCCAAACCTGCTCCAGAGCGTCTTTTGAAAGCTGTTGCCGTAATTTACACAAGTATAATTTTAAATAGTATAATAACAGTAGTAATACAAGAAACTTCGCTAGATATATGGCGATCTTTTATATTACTTCTAATATTAGGTTGACTAGGCGTAATTGCATTTCATTAGTTTACAATTTTTTGTAATGCAGTGGGTCTTAAAATATAGAATTTTTTTATTTTTAATCTAAAATTTAATACCCAAATGAATACAAAGAAAATTAAAAACCAAATTTCGTTGTAGCAAGGGCTTGGGCCCTCCCTGCCCCCCCCCGGTTCCGACGCCACTGTAATGTTCTTGAAACAAAATAATCTTTTTCGTAATTTTTTATTCATTCAAATTAATATACACTTTTAGACAGAGTATTTAAATTGAAATATATCCGATTCGTCGACAACGGCACAGGCACATGATACTTCTCGAAGTACAAGGTTTTTTGGTAGAAAAATCAAGACAAGCGTTTTTACCACCCTTTCTGCACTCCTTTTTCGCGCAATGCTTGTTTATATTGCAGTACTGACCTTGGTCAGCTAATTTTAAAAAAGTTAGAGCTTGGATTAATTATCAGTATCCTCTTAAGACTTCTGTTATGTAAGCTCATGATTCTTCCCAGGCGAGGGAGCCCTTTTTGAATATTTGCTATACCGCTCATCAAACTTCAGATGGGTATTACATTACACCGTGCTAGGGTGAATTCTATAACTGCTTGGTGGTATTAAATCCCAAGCCAACAATCAACCGGGCACAAACATGGATTGTCTTGACGTGGGACAAAAATGAATCAACAAGCGCATGCATGCGAATTGGCAAATAGTTAAACGCCGCTAATAAATATAGTAGTGATGAGGAAACTATTTAAGGCTCTTTCAGACGATAGAACTTTTTGACTCAGCTCGATGGGTCAAAAAGTTGAATCAACTTGACCAACTTTTGAAGGGGAAAGTGAAGTAAATCCTTCCTTTTACACGACTAAACGTTTACCGCAAAATGAAACTTTTTAAGCGCCACCTATAGAGATGTGAGTCGGTAATTTACCGTCCGTAAATTTGCGGTAATTTACCAAATACAGCGTAAATTACCGATTTATATATACCATTTTAGAATGGTAATTTACCGGTAAATTACAAAATTACCGCGGTAATACCATAAATTACGGCAATTTTTGTAATTTCAAAATTTTAATCGGTAAGTTACCGGTAACCTTTCGATAATTTACCGGTAACCTTTCGATAATTTACCGGTAACCTTTCGATAATTTACCGGTAACCTTTCGATAATTTACCGGTAACCTTTCGATAATTTACCGGTAACCTTTCGATAATTTACCGGTAACCTTTCGATAATTTACCGGTAAGCTTTCGATAATTTACCGGTAACCTTTCGATAATTTACCGGTAACCTTTCGATAATTTACCGGTAACCTTTCGATAATTTACCGGTAACCTTTCGATAATTTACCGGTAACCTTTCGATAATTTACCGGTAAGCTTTCGATAATTTACCGGTAACCTTTCGATAATTTACCGGTAAGCTTTCGATAATTTACCGGTAACCTTTCGATAATTTACCGGTAACCTTTCGATAATTTACCGGTAACCTTTCGATAATTTACCGGTAAGCTTTCGATAATTTACCGGTAACCTTTCGATAATTTACCGGTAACCTTTCGATAATTTACCGGTAACCTTTCGATAATTTACCGGTAACCTTTCGATAATTTACCGGTAACCTTTCGATAATTTACCGGTAACCTTTCGATAATTTACCGGTAACCTTTCGATAATTTACCGGTAACCTTTCGATAATTTACCGGTAACCTTTCGATAATTTACCGGTAACCTTTCGATAATTTACCCGGTAAATTACCATTTTTAAAAATTACGGTAATTTCACATCTCTAGCCACCTACCTTGGCACTTAAGAAATAACCCGCGAAAAACGCTTTTTTTGTAATTAATTTTGATTGGCTGAAGAAATGAATTACGAATTACCCCGCTTTGTGGAACGTACACTCCTCCCGAAAAGAAGTATAGTTAAGCGCTAATAGATACATTAATGATGAGGGAACTATTTATCTCGTATGTGCATGATTCGGTTTAGTACTAAAATGTAAAAGGATGTTGGGGAAGAATCATGTTACAATTACCCATCACACTTTGTGGTGGTACACTTCTCTCCAAGGGAAGTGTTATAAACTTCTACAGAAACTAAACTATAATAAATAGGAGCCAGTTATATTTTAAGTTATATGACTTACGATCGTAATATATCCCATCCGCAAAAATGGGTGCAATGAACAGCGCGTTAAGCAACAGCAAAGTGATGATCTAAGTTTTGACTCCCATTTTTTCCAAGTCGTCTTGAAGTAACTGAAATTGAGAATAGAAGTTGAAGATCGAAACGGTTATGCTCGGTATGGGTGCCATCTCGGCCGTTTTATAGTAACAAAGCAGTGTAGGAACAAGTAGTAATAAATTTGGACAGATTTATTTCAATGGACACTGACGACTTGAATTTTCGTTTCTTGTCTTCCTCTTCAATGCGATTTAATTTAAAATTCAATTAAAATTTTGGCAGAAGGAGTAAAAGAGTTGGCATATATTTTGTTTAAATGTCACGATAAGTTGATAAGATATGTTCCATAAGTTACTGAGATCTTGTCATGAAGTGAGTGAGGTAGGTCATATATTCGATTGGTAAAGCGGGGGAGGCCTGGCGAGGCGCTGCTGTCAAAGGCTTAGTATGCAGACTAAATAGGAAGATGAAAGCCCTGTAAAATTAACCACCTAGTGTAGGACTTCAATTCTCGCTTCCGTCGTTCTCCTCGAACTAGCTCGAGCTGTAAGTAGCATTACGTATAGTCATACTTATGGAACATAACATATAAACTTATGATGTTACGAAGTGTTCAAATTTTTTTTTCATAAAAATGCAAATGCTTTGTTTGACATAATTCAGTAGTCAGGTCCGAACTTTGATTTTGTGTCAGTACGACCACGTTGGCTTTTACCTTTAAATCAGAACAACAAATCATTTCTGACGTTAGAAATTCGAAAGTTTAACTAACAAGATGGCCCCGGCCATATAACGTTTTGCCTGGGCTAGCAAAATTTATTATAAGGTGACCCTGGCCTATATACTTTACCGTTTTTTTTTTATTTTAAATATCAAATATCTTTCCAATTATGAATAAAAATAATCTAGATTGATTTTGGGTTATAGATTAATGAAAAAGGTAAATAACCAACTTCTGTCCTATAAACGGGAACAATTTTGTTGATATTTTTGTTGCAAACCTAATATTTGTGGTATAATAGATGCGTTTCGGTCATAGACATTATAACACTATTAAGGCCTAGACAAACTATTGGGGAAAGCGGTCCTTGAACGTTTTGTGAGGGATTTTTCGCTTCTCCTCCTTCGCGTGTGTGATAGGGTGAATGACTATCGAAGAGCGAAGGAGTTATTAAATAAAAAACTAAAGCGCCGGAAATCCAAGTTGCAATTTCTGGATTTTTGAAAACTTATTTTTCAAAAATCGCTGCGTTGTAGGGGCGCCACCAGTCTTTCACCCGGGCCCATCATACATGCGAAGGGGTGAATGCCTTAAAACAGTCACAAAACTGACTCTAAACTGTTCCTCTTGTATCTCTATGGTTTCGGTACTAAAATTATTCATTGATTGCACGCTTGTAGCTTAAAATTAGCCTCGAGTCATGTTGTCTTGAAACTTGACACAATAGAAATGAAGTAATTTGCATAAGCCCTACCGAACAACGCTAGACGTGACACGGAAACGGATGGTGGAGATAAAGAACAGAGAAAATCGTACTCGAATAGAAGGCAGGCCCGATAGATATTACCGTCAAAAGCAGCCTCAACCCTTTTTTGTTTATGACGTACTAAGTTCCAATTAATCAGAGAAGCCAGAACCGAATAAACTTCCAAAAATCTCATAATATTTGTGCCAAATAGAAGGGGGAAGGCAAACTATTACGGCTGTGTACCTCTTTGATTTGATTAAAGTTGTTTGATTTAAATTGCATAGCTAAATTATTTGGCGCGCGCCACGCAGCCTACGGAAAATTCTCTCTACTCTCTCTCCTCTCCCACTTACAAAATCCAGTTGCAGCTGGTTGGCGCACGTCGGGAAGGGGAGGGTGGGTGGGTGGTGGATCCACATCCTTCTACCTCTCTCTACTCTACAGTCTAACTTAACTCGGGTTTCATACTAAGCGAGCGTGGGTCAGTTGGTAGAGTCACGGGGTCAGGCGCCTTCACTGGCGTCTAGTATGGATCGGGACGTCGCAGGATCTCCTCCCTGCACCGACAGAAATATTATTTCTATTGAAATAAAATACGTTACGCCACCTAGGAGTTGTAACGTGAACTATGGGTGAATTTGGAGTTGAAAATTCGCGGGAAATTCGAAATTCAAAAAGTTTATTTATGACGAAACTCATCAGGTCACACCATAATCCAGCCAGCCGACCAGTCGTCCAGCCAACAGAGGTCGGAACAATAGGTTTTCCAGCTCTAAAGAGCGGCAAAACTTAAAAACAAAACCAGATGCAAAATCTCATTACATTATATTTTGAAGTTGAAGTCTGTGTTAAAAATATAAAGTGAGAACGCGCTTTCATTTTATTTTAAGTATACCTTTACAAGTATCCCTTTAAAATCTCTATCCTAAAATATGTCAAACTGTAACAAATGGACACAAAAAGCTTATTTCAAGAAAACTTCCAAGAAAAGGGGTAATTGGTGCAGCATCCCTTTAGAGATTGTTATCGCACGTGAGGAAACTTGGGTAAGTCATTGTGTTGAGATTTGTTTATTTTAATGTATCGCGACGACTTGTTTAGTTTGAAGGTATCGCGACGACTTGTTTTTTATTATTGAACTCAGGGCCGTCGAGAGGCTTTGCGGGCCCCGGGAATGGTTATGAGTCGGGCTCCTATAAAAATTGCTTCGCCAAATCATTGGAGGGAAAATTTCTGGGTGCACAGCTGCGGGTCCGCCAAATTAAGCACTCCTTGCACTCTCCAAAAGCACTCCAAAACTCTTTTCTCGTAGCAACTTTGACACTTTTAAGCCCTGGTATCTTCGTTCTGGTTACAGGTAGATTTCTGAATTTCAATAACTAATAGAACTTATTGGGCCTACTTCTAACGCAACATTACAAGTTTGTACCTAATATAGTTTAAAAAATAACTAAGGTCAAATTTTCATTGTTTCACTCACTGACCGATCATGAAAAAGCTAAAGAACTTCTAAAATGAGGTAGAAACCTAAAATTTGGGATTTATTTAGTATTTAATATATAAAGTAAGGAAAAATTTAAAAATACTGAAATTTCTTTAAAACCACTTTTAAAACTATACCTATGAAAAGAAGAGAAATCCTAACCAAAACACTAACGTGCAAAAATATGCAAAGCTTTGCTTTGGAACTGCTACACCGTAAAGGTTTTGAGATCCCACGTACGACCAAGTTTCATATAAATATTTTTAAATTTTATACATTTTATATAAAATATATTGTCTCTTGGCTATAGCACAGCAAATATGAGATAATAATAATAACAATATTATCAATATTATAGCCAAGTAAATTATATAAAGGAACTGTACAAAATTATATTTAAATCTAGGCTGTGAATCTGAGAACATTTTACGTGTAGCAGGTCCAAAGCGAAGTTTGGCATATTTTTACAAGTTATTGTTTTTGTACGGATAAGTGTTTTTGGCTTCTTTGATTTTAACTCACAGAATATCAAGTTACAATTAAGCAACCCATTTACGAGCGACTGCGAGACGCTGCCAGCACTATTTGTTGTGTTGTTAAATTATTAGACTACTTTGCCTAAACCCATAACCATCAGTTTTGAAGTTAGAAAGCTGTTGACATACGACTTATTGGCTTATGAAATATTTAATAATATTTATGCCTGAGCGATTCTCCTCAGCAAAGAAACAACTGTAAATATGTTGAAGTTTTTCCATGGTGTAGAGTTATTCCCGTGAGAAACAAAACTTAAACCTCCGTTAATATTCTACTTTGAGTGATTCATGATTAGTAAGAAAAAAGGAGAATAAGGGACTGAGAGGAATTTAAGAGAATTCTCAAGTTATAAAACTAGTACTCTTCATTCTCTTTAACCTTTTACTGTTTAAAGGGTCTGCAAAAAGTTCAGCGGATCGTTGAATTTTTATTTGGAAAAAGTCGTTATTGACGTCACAGCCACCCGGAGAAAACAGTGTTAATGCATTTTCCTATTTCTGTGTTATTGAGCCTTATCCTGCAGGTGATACAATTGGGCCAATCACAGCTCTTTTGCTACTGGTACGAATACTGGTTCTGGCAAACCTCAGCGGAGGCTTCAGACTCTGATGTGGGGACTGGGGAAACGCCGGTGCGGGGCGGCTCACAACCAATCGCAAGAGGAAATAACCTGATGTGAGGAACCGCTTTACAATCACGAAATAATCCCTCTTTGACGCGTTTTACATCAGCTGTTAACGTCAATGATTGACGGGGAGGGGTCGGATGCCTTTTTAAAAACAAATTCAACGGTCCGCTGACTTCTTTACAGTTCCTTTAAGCTCACTTGAAAACATTTTTTTAAGTTCTATATTTATATTTTCACAACCATTATCCACAAAAGAGTTAACAAAGGTCGAGACCCGGCCGGGCCCCCAAGAGGTACGGGCCCCGGGAAAATGGACCGAATTGCCCCCTCTCTCGACGGCCCTGTCCCTTAGTCATGCACAACCCTTGGACATTTCCTTTCTGTTTTAACTTATTTTAGCTTCGTTTGCTTCAAGCCAATCATTGAAGGTCGCATGCACAATTTTACTTGTCCATTCCTTGTAAAAGGGTCGCAACAATTTCTCCGGTTTCTCTGTGATGGTTAGGGCAATTCCCATAAACAACAAGAATAAGTTTTCATCTTGAAAAACATCTTCAGCTAGCGCCTTTATAATGTTACTCCCGTAGTTACAAATGCCATCGGCATTTAAATCTTCCTTGTTTGTTGTCAATTTTTGGGCTTCAGTAAGTGAAGGATCATCACACTCTCTTTGGCTAGAATACTTAATATTATCACGGGAATCGTTGATCGGAGATTCCAAATTATCACAATTGCTATTATTGCTGCGTAATTCTCTATGAATGAGTACGGTTTTTGCCACGGTGAACACTTCGTAGCCATAGGCATGAAACAACGCAAGTTTATTGGAGTCTGTACATTCAATATCCGCTAATGGGTGTAGAAACTTATCTAGCACCCAAAAGTGTTGAGCTATGGTGTCATACCAACTTATAATCATAATTGTTGACTTTTTTAAAAAAACTAGTTTTGCTTTTAAACTTTTTTTTGTTGGGTTCACAGCTGGCATACTAATTTTATCGTAAGTTAAGCGGAAAAGGTCAAGCATATACTTAATTAGTGACTGAAACTTGATAGTTTCTTGATATAAAGCTTCGTGGCATATCAAGATATTTGTTCCCTCTACGTTTATTGAGTTAATGAACTTTTCACCTGTACAGTTTTTCAGAATAATCTCGGTGCACTTCTGAACAGTTTCCATTATTAATTCTTCGTTAACCCTAGGTGAGATAATTATTAACACCTTTTAGTAGTGATATTTCTTTTCAAACGAGACTTATAATTTGTAAACCAACATTAAAATGAATCTGAAAGAAAAATACGTACCTTAAAGGCAGGCAACTAAAATCTTCACTGCCAGTGACCAGTCTGCCCTCCGCGTAAGCCTCGGTTCAGTAAGCAGACAGACATCAACGGCGTGTTCTTGAAAACTGCCCAGGGATTGCGGAGCGATATCAAGGGGTCTATTTTACAAGCGTGATAGGTTTTGAAACCTTGCTCTAATTTTCCCGCGTTTTCCGATGATGGGAAGAATGACGTTACAATAATCTCAACTTCGAAGAGAAGTATTATATACTTCTGATATAACATAGAAATTAACGGTAAAAAGGTATATATCGCTTCGGCAACATTGTGTAATGTTGATTCTTGCATCATTGCACAAATCGCGACGTTAACAGCGACGTTTAAAAAGAAAAGAATTCAATTAGCCACAAACATAAAAATATTTTTGCAATTGAATTCGAGTCTTGAAGCATTTCCACAATGTCTGTATGAATAGTCGCGATGTGTTTAACGTTATTTTCAGGGTTTTTAATCATATAAGCTAATTCAATCACTCGAAACCGCACAGCCTGAGCTTGAAAAGCCAAAACAATTTGAAAAAGATATGGTACAGTTAAGATTACACAGAAAAAACGATGTTTATATTCTAAACGTTTTCCTAAACGGGAAAATGCAACGCCTTTTTAAACACGAGCCCAGCCTATACGCGTTTAGTTCTGAAATTTTTATTTTTCAAACGCGTATAGTTTGAAAATGTTTACGTTTCAAACGCGCATATATTGAAAAAGTATCCGTTTCAAACGCGTTTAGATTGAAAACGTTTATGTTTGAAACGCCTTTAGATTGAAAACGTTTATGTTTCAAACGCGTTTGTTTTGAAAACGTTTAGGTCTCAAACGCGTTTAGGTTGAGAACGTTTATGTTTCAAACGCGTTTAGATTGAAAAGGATTATGTTTCAAACGCGTTTAGATTGAAAACGATTATGTTTCAAACGCGTTTAGATTGAAAACGTTTATGTTTGAAACTCGTTTAGATTGAAAACGTTTATGTTTGAAACGCGTTTAGATCGAAAACGTTTATGTTTCTAACGCGTTAAGATTGAAAACGTTTATGTTTCAAACGCGTTAAGATTGAAAACGTTTATGTTTCAAACGCGTTAAGATTGAAAACGTTTATGTTTCAAACGCGTTAAGATTGAAAACGTTTATGTTTCAGACACGTTGAGATTGAAAACGTTTATATTTCAAATGCGTTCAGATTGAAAACGTTTATGTCTAACCCGCATGTAGTTTTCCAACGTTAATGTACAGATGTGGTATAGCTTAAGTAATATATAAACAACTATTTCAAATTATAATATAAAAATTATTCTTCGAATATCAAAATAAAACGGATCTTTATAGCTACAAAACTACCAAAGGCATCGAAATTGCGAAAAATAAATCTATATATTACTGTTAAATTATGAAAAAAGAAAATATTAAGGTTTTGTAGGATTTCTTTACACGAGGCGAACTGCTAACGCGTTGCACTAGTGTAACAAGTTCTAAAAACCAAAATATTACCTCTTCGAGTCAAGAGGAGGACTACTACTACAAACTTATTAACCTAGATATAGAATTATTTCTCTTTTTTGAAGTAAAAATTTACGAATTTTTAAACCAGTATTCCGAGCATAGCGAATATACAGTAAAGCAGACGACATTTACATCCAATAATGATACGTCTTGGACACATTTAATAAGTAAATGGGAAAAAAACAGGAAATGAAGTGTATAGATTTTGGAGAGATATAACCTTTATGTTTTTGAAAAGGCCCAACTGCCTACGCCTCAACTGTCAACCCTATATTCTTATAGCTACATTCACAACTGGTTAGCAGTATAAACACTACAGTCTCGTTTCACCTCAACGATTTTCTTAGTTTGCCAACATGAGTGTTAACGTTAAATATCACCAAAGCTGACTTGTGGTTGGACGCACTGAAAGTCAATACGCACCATAATAAGAATGAAAACTTCTACGCTATAACCCAATAACGATTAGCCCTTCCACTGATCTAATTGCCACCATGATGCATTCCGTAGCTAATACCCGTTTACCATTAGGCTTTTCACTGGTCTAAATGCCAATATGATCTTTTCTTCTATTATTAAATCTAAACCTGATTATTTAAACGTGTAAATAACTTTCGACTCACTCTGAACCGTTAATGTCCCTTCATTACAGACACGAAAATAAAACCCACAGTTTAGTTCACCTTAAGTCTCAATTATTTACTCTTTGGTTCACTAAGCCTATTGCGGATAATATTTGATTTACCCGATTGAGTCCAGGCCTAAGCTTCCTTCTTGAAATCTTTAGATCAAGGATTATTCTATATACAAATGTAGTATAGCTTAAGGAATATATAAACAGCAATTTCAAATAATAATATTAAAAATATCCTTGGAATATCAAAATGAAACAGAGCTTTAAAGCTAGAAAAGTACTAAATGCATCGTAGTTACGAAAAATATTTCCACATATTCACTTTATATTATGGAAAAAGTGAATATTAAGGTTCTGTAGGATTTCTTTACACATTAAAGCAAAGCGAACTGCTAAAGCAGCGCCCTAGTGTAACAACGGACGGACACACACAGACAAAAACATAGACGGCTTTTTAACTCTTTCCGTATTAATTTTGAATTGAGAAACAAAATTATCTTAAATATTAAAATAAATATATAATTAATATTTGATATTTTATTCGTTAGTTGTTCGCCTTATTGAGCTTTACATCGTTTTAAAAAAGAACAATTAAACATTCTTGAAAGACTTGACTAATATTGACGTTTGAAATGAAGCATACGCCTGTTGCTTCGCCTTACTCAAATAGGTAGTATATAAAGGATTCGAATCGCAGCTGTAGATAAGAACATCGCAATTGCGTGAACCTTTGGAGGAAGACCCCGCCATTGGAAGGCTAGACGTTTCTCGTAACCCTAGCCGATCGCCGCGTACAAATATAAGTACCCTGGTAATGGTAAAACAGTCAACGTGGTCGTCCCCTAGCAAAAACGTTGAACTGACCGGTCCCAGGTGCCTAGAAAGGCTTAAAAGAGTGTAAACATATTCTATACACTCATTTGCAAGTTTAGAATCATCTTGATTTTTAATAGAAAACCCCATTTTGATGTTTTTACGTTGGTACGCCAAGATAACAAATAATATATTTTGATCGGTTATATGTACTAAACCTCTGATCTAAACTTACAGTTCACAACAAAAATGGTCACTGAAACATTTTTGAAGGCAATTTTAGCGTGAGTCAAACCGTTTAATGAGCAACACTTTTCTAAAATTAGAATTCATAACTCAAAATTAAACCCAGTTATAAATCAAACTAATATAAAAATAAAATTTTATTTATTTACTAAATATGGGCGAAGTTCTAATATGGCTTTTTTGTGAGTAAATTCTGACTTTTGACGTGTCAAGCACCAGCGAATGAATGTACCCCATTCCCAAATTTCTGAACCTTGGCCTCTCGGCATGAGAAGGGGTTAAAACCGATTCACCAAATAAAATATTAATTATTCTTCCCCAGATGCTCGAGATAACTACATGACGTCAATATGTTTATATCCTTTACACCCAGAGTAGGTTTTGAACACGTTTAAACCCTGGCGTTTCGGTTTATGTCCACTTTACGATAAGTTTAGATTTTAAACGTGTTTTTAAAGGCTTTCAATGCGCTGTTGTGTTTAGTTTTTATATGTTTAGCTATTACACCCATTGGTACTAGTTGGTGTTTAGTTTTCGTACGTCAAATCTAGGGGTTTAGATTTTCAACATGTTTAAATCAAATGGATGTGCTCAAAACCTAAACGTTGTTTTTTCTGTGTAAATAATAAATCACAGCTTCAACTGGAGCAACAATTTTAAATACCGGGAATTGTAAACGTTGCACTCAATGTAAAAAATGGTATCTTCAAAGTTGCCTTGAGCGATTGCCAAAACTTTGGTCCAAATGAGCAAAACGTTACAAAAATTCTATAAGAATTTGTTTCAATGGGCATTTTTGTTAGTGTGCATATTTTGACGAAGTTGTCGCTAATTGTTTTACTGAATATGCAGCTATTTATAATTTAACAAGCCGCAAAAGCACGCGATACATACGTAATTTGATACAAAATATCAACCCCATCTAATTCAACACGAAAATTAAATTCGATTGCCCAACAAATGAAGTGTAATCCGTACGAATTTGCAACCAGAAATGATACCCATCCTCTTTTAGTTAACCGTTTATGCTTTTCACCAAACCGAAATAATCCCAGGCATTGCAGAATTTTCAATATAACAAAAGTGAACACATTTTCCCTGCAACTCTGATTTTCATTCCCTCGACCAGATAATTTGCGACATTTTTTAGTTACGATATCTTTGCGAACTTGTGAATTTGCTATTCTACGAGCAAACATTTTTTGTCACATATGGTCAAGGCTTGTGATCACCAAAAATCTGCCGAAACGCTAACGTTTGTTCCTTCCTTCAACTGGGTAAGCTGTTTTACCGTAGTGTTTAATCCATAAACAGTATTAATTATTTAACATACTGCGTACATAGAGCAGAAAGGTACCGTTTTCACTATCTCCTTCAGGTCGACAAGTATACTTCAATTAAAATCTAATTATGTTCATTTCCATTTTTCCTACACGTAACGTAGTGTTTCCAATTTAATGAAGGATAAACAAAGGGTTTAGAATTGCAATTCCACGTATACAACCCAATATAATTTACAGAAACTTTGATTTTCAATTATTCGAGCAAATAAAGGCTATTAAAAGCTGATAGTCACGTGAGACGATCACCAAAATGTACTGATAAAGTTTGAATAGTTCTTGAAGCGCATAACACAATTTTTGAATATTGAAATTTTAATCCCTAGATGGTAGGAGTTATTAAACATACTGCTAAGAAGACCGGAGTATTGACTATAAAGTACTACAGTATGGTTCCACAAGGGCAAAAATAATTTTGCAATAATCCTTGTGGTTTACAATGTTCTGAGGGAGTACAGCACCCAACAACGATCAAAGGCTATACAGCGTCTCTCGCACACACTATAAATTTATGAAGAGTACCTCATAAACTTGGGAAGTGCCTGCATCAATCAATACTCCAGGAATACAGTGACTACGATAAGACGACAACCTACGTTATTTCGGTAGTGTCGTCGTGCAAATACGTGAATGTATAGTCTGTAATGAGAATTAGGAATTGGCCAGCCAAGCACGTTTTGAAGTCAATCTCCTTGCTAGTAGTAGAGGGGTGGGACAAGAAGTTGCGATTAGCCATTCCACTGTTCTTTCCAGCTTACAAGGGCATCATACCGGCCCTATAACATCAAGCCTTAACGGACGAAGAACTTTAACTTACCATGTGTGAACTAATTGAATCCGATCCATTATTTTTAAGAAAGGTACTATTTTCTGACGAGGCTATATTTCTCTGGGATGGTACTGTAAACCGGCATAAGGTACATTACTGGACCCAAAAAAATTCCCACTGGTAACTATATCATTCGGACTCTTCTTCTTCAATGAGAACATCACTGAAGAAATTTACTTTTAATTTCTGCGTCACAAGTTTATTTCTTGCTAAGACACTGTGTTTAATGGTCTTAGGTTCTTGCAAATGAATTGCAAGACACGGAAAGTCGTCTGGAAGAGTGTCTCCACCACGATTTAACTTGAGGTGTTATTTGAGGCCCAAGTTCTAAGACTAATCGTAGGACTGTGATTTAAAACGTTTTGTTGCATTCAGCATATTCCCCAATATCTCTTTTGTACCTTCTCATTTGCATAGAATTAAACCTGAATCCAAACATTTATTTAACATCTGAATTAGAGATCTATAAATTGGTATAGTGACGTCATCCGTAGGCAGTATTGAGGGTTGTCCACAAGGAATGTGTTTGTTTGATCTCGTCCACACTGTATATGAGGCTATGGATTAAACCGTTCAAATCGAGAAAACATACCTTAATTAGTATTTTACCACTTCAAAAATGTAAGACGTAATGATTTTTAGTTCAACTCTTTCAGAAACAAAGCTTTTCATTGTGTCCTTTAAGAATTTTTATCAGCAACGCCTTGGAGATCTCTATTCCAAATTTTATGAATTTTCACCTAAAGCAATTTTCCACAGGGCATGTGCGGGATCCTTTGAATTAAATTTGTTTTAGTTTAAGCTTTAATTTAGTCATTCATTTTAATTAATTGTAAGTGAAATCAATACGTTGAAATTATAATAATAGCAATAAGTGTAAATAATGAAGAAAATTCAAAAATATGAAGGTTTTGTTATTGGAATTTGCAATTGGTGTCGACACTGACGTTCATTATTGCTTTCAATCGTGTTAATAAAAGTTAAGTTTTTTGTACTGCTATTCGTGTTTTTAACGTTAGTTGTAAATTGTACTACCACACGTGTTATTTATGGTTAGGTTAGATCTGGATGTACTAGCTTAGGCTTACTCCTACTGCTAATCATGGAAAGGTTAGGTTATGTCACGTTTCATTAGGTTAGATTAAGTCAAATTATGAATTTATTCATTAACATGAATATATATGTGTTTCATTAGCTTTTCCATCATTTTATTCAGGGATGGGAGGGACCTTTCTATTGCAAACGCGTTAAACGTCATCGCGGTAGCCAATCACAATCGAGGCACCTGGAAGTTCCAACAGCAGACGAGCAGTTTAACAAAATTGTATGAAGAATACAATTTTCGGTTACGTTTACCAAACTGCGTCAACTGAATATTAAAAATGATCGCCGATACGTGAATAAATATTTCAACACGATGTCCGAAGGTGATTTTCATCTTTTATATGAAATTAAATTAAGTGCGTACAATGTTTTTCCTAATCTAAAACTGAAAACTGTAGGTAAAGTGCTAAGCCTTGGCCATGAAGAAAGTGAAACGGTTGAAAATTAAGTACCAACATCTGAAATTGATCTTGCTGGTTTTATTCCCTGCTGTTGGAGGTAAAATTAATGCGGTAGTTGATCAATTTACAAGAATAATTAGCCTTTCGCAGGACAAGAGCTAAAGTTTTAAAAACAAACCGCCGCAAATTCACTGACGTCACTCAAACTAAGCCTTACCCATCCCTGAATATGTAGTTTAACTAGTCAATGCAGATATATACTCATGTTGGTCAAATTGAATCCTTATCTTTGATGGATTTTCGTATCATTGCCGAAATAGGGAAGGGTTTTGTATCCATGTAACAAACGGGGGAGTTTGTACGGTGGCTTGACGTATTTTGTCCGAGACATCTCTTTGGGGATATCGTCCGTCGGATTTTGACCAATGTGAAAGGGGATTGTCTTTTTTTTTGCTCTGGGGGATTTTATGTCGACTGCATTAGAGCAGAACTACTTTAACAAAGGTCCTCATGTAGACATTTCCATATAACGTTTACCGTATTTTTTTATATTGGACTTTCACTTACGCCATAAGTTTATAAGATATGTTCCATAAGTATGACACAAAATATCCTTCGTAATGATAGAAGTTTACTGAGAGCTAGTTCGAGAACGACGCGAAAATTGACTACACTCAGTTTTGCAGTCCATCTTCCTAATTAGTCTGTCCTAAGCCTCACTAGGCGTCGCTTTACGAGAATCTATGATGTTTCACCTACGTCACTTCATGAAAAGTTCTCAGTAATCAGTGACAAACTTATGGAACATTTCTTATGAACTTGCAGGTCATATCTATGTACGGTGTATTTTCACGTATATCAGAAAATTAATCGTTACTCGCGAACGTTCAGGGAATGAAAAGAAACACGCTATTTCATTTACCGGGTGTAACATCGAGTCGTCAACTAATCTTTCTACTGTGCTTGAACCTTAATTGATTGTATCTTTCTCCACATGGAATCCGGTCTTTCTTAAATTCACACAGCGTGAAACTTTTGTATTGGGTGCCTCTCAAACGTCGCACCCTGTACTAAGGTAATACGATTATTATCAACACACGCGAGCCAATAAAAACATTTCAAACACATGGTTTATTTCCCATAGCGTTAGAGAAATTGTACATCTTAGTTAGGGTAGCTGTTGCAAATTCTGTCCACACGAAGAAAGGTCCAACGTTGCTTGTAATAAACTTTTAGGCTGTCCGAATTCAATAGCAACTAGCTTAGAGGAGAAAATGTAGCGAATGCTGACGCTAAATGCCAGTAGATTGTAATGGATGTTGATTTTGAAAATAACTACAGAGCCACTTATCAAGTTGTAAGTAAAGCTCACTTTATGAAATTGTATAAACTCAACTGCCCATGTATTTGGGAAACATTTTTCCTATTAAACAAATATCGTGATAACCGTTTGTTATGTGTTAGCGTTTCTTGATTTGTTTAATTAATTTCTAAACATCTATATTCGATTTTTATGTTTACATTAAGCATAAATTTTACTTTCTAGAATTATCTTCAAATGGTATAGTTTTCTTATTAACCAATGTGTCTATAAATATGTCACATCGGATAACTGAGTGTTAGACATTTCAAAAAGCACCTTCCTAATGTTAAACGTTTTAGAGGTTTTCGTGACATTTTTGGATTGAATATAAATAGATGTTAGCAAAAATAAATAGGGGAAAGTGTCGGACTGCCATATTTTCCTGCCTTAGCCTTAGCTTGACCATAGAGAAAGTATGGTGTTACTGGAGTGGCCGTGTGGACGCTCCATGAGCGGCTTCAGCTTGGATCGGTGCGTAATACAGCGCTGCTATCTGTGTTCTAAAACTTGTACTAAAATACCTTACAGTTCGGTCAAGAGCAGGCATAATTTTTACTTAATTTGGTTATCAACACAGCAATATTACACCAAATTACTCGCGTTAAGCCGCACCAGCGTGCCAAAGCCAAAGGTATGCGACCAGTTATGAAATTTGTGTGACTGCCATGTTTTCCTGCCTTAGCCTTAGCTTGACCATAGAGAAAGTATGGTGTTACTGGAGTGGCCGTGTGGACGCTCCATGAGCGGCTTCAGCTTGGATCGGTGCGTAATACAGCGCTGCTATCTGTGTTCTAAAACTTGTACTAAAATACCTTAAAGTTCGGTCAAGAGCAGGCATAATTTTTACTTAATTTGGTTATCAACACAGCAATATTACACCAAATTACTCGCGTTAAGCCGCACCAGCGTGCCAAAGCCAAAGGTATGCGACCAGTTAAGAAATTTGTGTGAATATTTTTAAATTATTATCCCTACAGAAGACGCTATAGTCGTACGCACAAAGCCTAACATGTAGCGCCTCTCGTGGATTCTGTGCTACACATCGTTACAATTTACGATACGAGTGTTGTATTTATCGGCCACTCCAGTAACACCTTTCTTTCTCTATGGCTTGACATGCATTTCGAGACGCTCAAGGGCGAGAGAGGTGTTGAAAATGGTATCAGCCAATCAAATTTGTAGTTGATGATGTCATTCTTCCCGAAAATAACGCTCGTACGCCACCCAACGGGAGAATTTGGCATAGGCGTATCGCAAGGCGGAACAGGAAAATATGGTCTCGCCGATTTGGTCGAGGGACTAATTGGTCTCACCGATTTGGTCGAGGGACTATTTGGTATCGTGATAATTTGGTATCGTGATTATTTGGTATCGGGACTATTTGGTATCGTGATTATTTGGTGTCGTGATTATTTTGTCTCGAGACTATTTGGTATCGTGATTATTTGGTCTCGGGACGGTTTGGTCTCGTGATTATTTGGTTACCTAATTAGTTGCCACCTTTCCCAAAACAATGGTTCCAATAATTCGTTGCCACCTTTCTAAAATGTTCTCCTATTAATTAGCTGCCACCTTTTCCAAAATATTCTCCTATTAATTAGTTGCCACTTTTTTTAAATATTCTCCTATTAATTAGCTGCCACCTTTTCCAAAATATTCTGCTATTAATTAGCTGCCACCTTTTCCAAAATATTCTCCTATTAATTAGTTGCCACCTTTTCCTAAATATTCTCCTATTAATTAGCTGCCACCTTTTCCAAAATATTCTGCTATTAATTAGCTGCCACCTTTTCCAAAATATTCTCCTATTAATTAGTTGCCACCTTTTCCTAAATATTTTCCTAAAATTAGCTGCCACCTTTTCCAAAATATTCTCCTATTAATTAGCTGCCACCTTTTCCAAAATATTCTCCTATTAATTAGTTGCCACCTTTTCCTAAATATTCTCCTATTAATTAGCTGCCACATTTTTCCTTTCTCTATGTTCTAACAAGTTCCTCAGTTTTCATAGCTTTTTTTGTACCTCGAGATCGACACTATTTTCAGACACAACCTTACTGTTATTTAAATGTGCATATACGCATAAACAGAAAACAGTTGACCAATAAGTTAAGAATAATCTTCAATCCTCTGTCTTTCTTTATTACCAGTCACCACCATATGTCATTAAGAATGGAAACAGAGAGCTGTATGGTTATATGATTAAATTCCTCAATGCTCTAGAAAGAGTCGACAATATAACGTAAGATTCAAAAAATAATTCATAATCAAGGATAAACATTCACCTTGAAAATATTCCAGCGTTACTTTGATCCCGAGTTCAGACTCCAATAATGGGTTGGCAGTTGGTAGTTCGTGGAATGGACTTCTTGGTATGCTTAAAAGAAATGTAGGTCAACTGTGACGGTAATAATGTTGACTTGAGTTCTCAATTTATTCCTTTGAATTTTTTGCAGGAGGCTGATTTTTCAATAATTCCTTCGACAATGTACAATGAACGTTTGAATGCCTTCACTACTTCGCATCCTTTTTTGGTTTCAAGGACTCATATATTATTTGGAACTCACGAAAATAACGAATGCGATGTTTACTCCGTAATTGACAAATGGGTAAATTTTAACACTAAAGGAGAAAGGAACATTTTTGGGTAAATAATAAAGGCTAACAATTTAGTTTGAATCGGTATTTGACTACCTTAACTCTTAACAATGCATGGTAATGGTTATGAGGTAACAACTATAGGATGCACCCATTCAGAGGGGCCGGCAACCGGGGTAATTAAACTGACTGTTTACACCATCTGCAGTTCTAAACGCAGCGGTTCGCGAAATTTGGGTGCGGTTTTAATTGAATGTGGTGTCTATACGGTAATGTTTACACTTTGTTTCTTCTTTCCAATGTGGGATTGTTGAGGGGCCGAAGTTTAGCGTAATGGTAAAGGCGTTGCCATGTGGCAAGTGATGACAAGGTGTTGTATAATACCTAACTGGTAAGCAACCGCAGCTCCTCACCTCTCGCTTAGTCTTGAACACGTGGGTGTTGATCCTATATGATTTCACCCCTAGTTCGCAACTGCCACTAAGCGTATACAAACTATAGTTTGGAAAGAAGTGCCATAATGGTACAACCGGTGTGCGCGCTCTATAAATCTACAGACTTAGTTCCTAAATTAGTTCGGTTTTCAGACGAAACATGGAAGGGAAACGTTTGCAGGGATGCGTAAGAGGAGCATCAAATGTCAACAAATCTGTCCATAGGTGCTGGGGATCCCGGGTATGCGATTACTATATACTGAGATGGTCTTAAGTACGGACGGGAAGGGAACGTGACGTATAAAGTACGAGGGTTAATGTTAGCTTGCCCCATTGTGTCAATTTTACCATGCGTATCAAAGATGTAAAGGTATCAAATATTTGATCTTCTCGAGCGGAGAAAGCGTTCTTGTCAAAAGGAAAACCAGTAGTTTGGAATTATAATAATAATAATCTAAGCTTTGTCTACGAAGGGATTTCCACACTAAGCCTGTGGCTTATTTACAGGTGGATCCCTTTACAATGCATAGGTGGCTAGCCCCTATGCCATAGCTAACCTACAGCGCCCTATACAAACTATTACCGTTGACTTAGCTCTTTGTAAAATTGTAATGCTTAGGACGTCTTGAGTTTCTCTGTGGTTATAAATCGCTTTATTAGAATCATTATCACCTTTGATTGTATAAAAGGTGTCTGGGATCGAGATATACTATTTCTCAGGGCACCGTCCATGCAGCTGTGTGAGGCTGTTGATCGTAATTATAGTCACCCTTAGTCACGAGGCTTTTGCACAGAGCGAGGCCGATTTTGCTAAGGATAACTGATACGTTATGTCAATTATTGGCCTATTATTTTAGCTAATGTTTTACCTAACCAGTAAAATATTAACCTGACAGAGTTGTATAAATAGCCACGTTTTTGATCTCTAGTTACTCATTCCTAGTTCATCCTTCATGTCTAATCGGTTTTTCCGGGTCCGTATCCTTTCAGTCGCGTACGTTCCCTATCACTATAGGTATCGCGCTATCAGAATCATGCAAACCGCCATCGTAACTGCAACGCCTCAAGTCTCGACGTCTTTTAACGTTGACACGCAAGCACCTTTCAAATTCACGTGTCCACATGTCAAGTCGAAACGGAGCCGTCGGTTTGATCGTTTTCGATATGTCTCTGGCCTAAAGGCGGGTTTCCAAACGCGCTTGAACGTCAAAAAGATTGAGCTTGAGCGTTTCAAAATCAGCGCGTCTCAAGCGCTCCTATAACTAGCGCCATCTTGCGCCGTAGCATAAGTATGAGCACAAGCGTTACCTGTTTCCAAAGAATCTAAAAATAGCTGCTTAGCTCGCGTAGCAGTTGAAAAAATTCTGAAATCGAAATGGCGATTATCAACCAGCGGAAACGACGTTTGCTTATTAAACGGAATTTGTTGCTAATTCAGTTGTATTATCAACTAATTTCAAAGTTCAAGCCAAACAAAAATAAACACATAGATTTACACGTGTCCTCAAACTTTCAAAGGCTATTTGAATAGCAAAATACCTTGATAAAACTATATTGAACCTACTTGAGAATTTCATTTCAGTTGCAATAAATTTGGATTGTCTACCATTGGGTCGAATCCCAATGGATCGATTGTTTTGTTCGACCGAATCCCATTAGACCGAATACCGCAATTTGGGCGGTTTTCCAATCATGAATTTTCCTTTCATTCCTATTTTTCAATTGATTTTCTAATTAAACTTCTTGATATTGCAGCAAATAATATTTATGTTCACCAACAACATTCTTCAATAAATTTTAGTAATTAATTTTCATTGTTGGAAATTGTCTAACCTAACCTAACCTAACCTTACCTAACCTAAACAAACCTAACCTAACCTAGCCTTACCAAACCTAACCAAACCTAACCTAACCTAGCCAAACCTAACCTAACCTACCTAACCTAACCTAACCTAACCTAACCTAACCAAACCTAACCTAAAAAAACCTAGCCTTACCAAACCTAGCCTAACCTAACCTAACCTTGCTTAACCTAACCTAACCTAGCCTAACCAAACCTAACCTAACCAAACCTAACCTAACCTAACCTAACCAAACCTAACCTAACCAAACCTAACCTAACCTAACCTAACCTAATCTAACCAAACCTTACCAAACCTAACCTAACCTAACCTAACCTTACCAAACCTTACCAAACCTTACCAAACCTAACCTAACCTAACCAAACCTAACCTAACCTAACCTAACCTAACCTAACCCTACCTAACCTAAACAAACCTAACCAGACCAGACCAGACCAGACCAAAAAATAAAATTAATATTCTTATTAAACTTGATATTGAAGCAAATAATTTGTATGTTCACCATTAACGTTCTTCAATAAATTTCAATAAATACCTTTCATTTCTGAAATTGTCTAACCCTAACCTAACCTAACCTTACCTAACGGAAGAGATCTCCCTCCCAAGTACTGACGGCGCTCTATGCTGCTTAACTTCTTCGATCATCCAAATCACTTTATCCATTGCGCTACTGGAGCTCGGCAACTCAAGAAAACGCTATGATTTTATATGTGTAAACCCATCCCATTCAGTCGAAAGCTCTTCCATATAAATATTCCCATTCAGCAGAAAATCGCTCCTTGGGCTATAAATTGTTTTAAATTTGGCTACAATTTCAGAAATCTGAATTCGGTCCAACGGGATTCTATCCAATAGGAGTATACCTAAATTTGCAGTGGCATTCCACAGTATCTATATTTTCTTCGTCTATCCCAAATTGCTGGCTTATTTATAACTAGATAAATATTTCTTTCACCACCCCCTTTTCTTTATTTCCCTGCTTACTTTTTAATTAATTCTTTCAATTCGCGTTGTGTAAGCATCTTCATTTGATTTGACTTTCTCAATCCGAGACTCCGAGTCCGAATTTATAAAAACTTGGGCCTTGGCCATATGAAATTTGATCCTCATTGGCCAAAACGTCTATGACGTCAAGCTTGAACTGTCTAAGCTCAAGCAAATATCTACTCACGACAGATATAAGCTTGACGCGATTTTCAAGCGCAAGCGGGCTACTTTTCAATCGCAAGCTACTTAAAAAGCGAGTTTGGAAATGGTACCGACCTGGAGCTTAAGCGTAAACTTGAAATTTTCAAACTTGAGCTCAATCTTTTAGCTGTTCAAGCGCGTTTGGAAACCCACCTTAAGTGCGAAACCAGAAGAGCAAGTGAATGCCTTGATATACTTGATGGCTGACACAGCCGATGATATTTTCCTGTCATTTTCTTTTCGAAACGACGCCGAGAACAAGGAATCCTATCAAAAGCATTAACATGTACAAAAATGGGCCAAGCCTTGCATTGTGCCCTCTCCGACGTAAAACGTTCTGAGATCCCATGTAGAGCCAAGTCTGTCATTTTCTTCTCATTCAATCGCCAATTGAACAATTATGTTATAAATTAAGTCATTTTCCTAATTAATAACCAATATTCTTTGACTATCATTTGTTGTATTGTTGTATTGTTTTATTGTAATAACTAAATGGAAAGGAAAGGATGTTGTATTGGGGTCAAAGGTTATCAGAGATAAAACTAAAAAACAGGAACATGTGACCTCTGACACAATACATCATGCCGACAAGACTAGGCGATAAGAAACGCCGGTCGCTATTATGACACGGGCTTGTAAAGTTAGCTAAATAAAGTAAACTACTTTTAACTAGAAAATGCTTAATCAATAACACAACATGGTGATAGAGGTGGGATGCGCCACAATTCAAAGAAGCTGAAGCAATCTCTAGCAGCGGAATAATAAAAAGCGAAGTCACGGAAGCACTGAGAATAACCAAGGCCCAAGCTAACCAAGGCCCAAGCTAACCAAGGCCCAATCCACAATGGCAACTATGATAAGTCCTAAAGCTTTTGAACCCGGAATGGATCCTGCCGCCGCCTAAAAACAATATAAGGAGGAATTCGAATACCTCGCAGCAGCAGCAAAACTGGGTAAAGAAACAATACCGTCACAAGTCGCAACATTTTTACACATCATCGGCCCAGCCGGAAGACGAATTTACAAGACCCTAGAGATTGCGGAAGTTGGTGATGCACGAACATTGCAAATAATTCTACAAGCCTTTGATACGTATTATGCTCCGTATACTACAGACGTATTCCACCAATTTGCTTTCATCACAGCGCGGCAACAACGAGACCAAACCTTTGATGATTTTTACACGGACCTAAAATTGAAAGCTCAGGCATGCGAACTGGAAAAGTTCCAAGACCCATTCCTTCGCACGATGATCGTTGCAGGCATTAAGGATGATCCGTTACGACTCTTACTGCTCAACAAAGGCAACGCACTGGACCTAGAAACAGCGATAACGATGTGCAAAACACATGAAATCTCCAACACACAAGCACAAGTAATGGCAACCACACACGCTCAAATCCTACCATCAAGTGCACCGACAATCGATGCGATACAACGTCGTCGTGATAGAAATAGGAGCTACCAAACAGGACACCAACCACAACGACAAACCCAACAGGAAGGAGTACATGCGCACCAAACACCATCGATACAACAGTCTTCAACTCGCTACCAGCCTCAATTTAGGCCAACAATGCAGCAGATTGCACAGCGACGACAATCCTCATGCACAAACTGTGGCACGCACCACAACCCACGATATTGCCCAGCCAGAGGCACCACGTGTGCAAAATGCCACAAGAAAGGACATTGGGCAGCAGTATGCCGATCAGTATCGGAAATTCACACACGCGAATACCCCCATGCCACCTTACCACAGACACGCCACCTTCGGCATGAAGACGACCACACTGCTTTACAACACGCCTACAATAGCATCGACTACGAGTCCCCTGGAAATTATTTTGAAGACGACACAACCATGTACTTACATGGTCTCAGTTTACAACCATTACAAGAGACCCCACTCACATTGGATGAAGCGCAACAAATAGAACCCAAGAGAAACCTTTCATGCGATTCCACAGACCACCTCACCCAAGAAGCACTGGTCACTGACGAAATGTATGAAAAAGTCTACTTATATAACACATTACATACATTCAAAATCGACACTGGATCGCAAGTTAACATCATCACACGCCAAATGTACGACTCGCTTCCCTATCGACCACCACTACTACCATCATTATATACGGTTTCGTCATACTCGGGTCACCCCATCACGATAGAAGGCGTCACTCACTTACCAAGCACCTCAGGAATGGCTTGCCTTCCAGAATGTCCATACTACGTTACCACAGAAAATCGAACACCGATTTTGGGCGCTCGTTCATCACAACAACTAGGCCTGATCTACAGAATATCTACGCCGTTACTACCATCGCCACCACTAACACAACACACTATCGCTATAGACAGAACAACGACAACACCAACCAACGCGTCTGACCTAATTAAACAATACCATATGGTATTTTACACAATGGGACGTCTACCAGGACAATACCACATTCAGCTGAAACCCAATGCGATGCCATCAGTGTCCACCAGTCATAAAATACCACATGCTTATCGACAAGCCAACAATGACGAACTGACACCGATGATCAACTTAGGCATTATAACACCAATTAACGAACCCGCAGATTGGGTACACGCTATGGTAGTAGTACCCAAACCAATGAAGAAGCCTACGCAACCAGGCGAAGAAATGAAACAAGATGTGCGAATCTGCCTTGATCCAAGAAATCTCAACAGCGCGATCAAACGTCAACCATATCCAACACCCACGACACAGGAGATTTTTGTGGATTTGGAGGGATGCAAGATTTTCACAGTACTAGACGCACAAAGCGCATTTTGGCAAATCCCACTCACAGACGCAAGTTCAAAATTATGCACATTCGCCACTCCACAAGTACGATTTCGATTCAAATGCTTACCCTACGGTATAGCCACAGCTACGGAAGTCTTCCAACACAAAATGCGTGAACTCTACCCAACACATGAATTTCCTAACGTACACATTTCAACGGACGATTTCCTGATAGCCACCCCAGACATGAAATCACATTTGGAAATACTCCGGAAAGTCCTACAACGTGCAAAAGAAACGGGGCTACGTTTCAGCACGCGAAAAATGCAATTAGCCGTGGAAAGGATCCATTACCTTGGCCATATAATCACAAAACATGGTGTACAAGTAGATCCTAAGAAAGTAGAGGCCATATGCTCACTGCCACCACCACAAGACAAAAAGGCACTTCAAAGATTCCTTGGAATGGTGAACTACGTGTGCCGCTTCATTCCAACACACGCACAAGACACAAATCCCTTGAGGGAACTACTAATAGCCGATGTGATCTATGATTGGAATGCAACACACCAAAAACACTATGATAGACTGAAGGAAATGATATCAACAGCTCCCATATTACGCTTTTACGACCCGAAGCTACCTAAAGTCATATCAACAGATGCAAGTCAAAACGAAGTAGGAGCAGCATTTCTTCAAAACAATCAGCCAGTAGCATATACCTCAACTACATTTACAGAAACACAGAGCAGATACGCTCAAATTGAAAAGGAGATGCTCGCTATAGTTTACGCGTGTGAACATTTTGAATATTACAGCCGAAATGTTGATGGGACGTCGCATACGAACACCTCTGACAACCAATATCGAATCACTGAAACCTCATTATCCAACGGAAAGAATCGAGCAAAGTCTAGATCAAGCGCACAGACACATGAAGAATCATTAACAACACAGAACTATACTTGAACCGCTAACAAAGGGACAGAGAGTTAGATACCAGACGGCTCCACGAATGTGGAAAAAGGCAATAATAAAACCGAAAGCCCAGGAGCCCGACTCATACCACATACGAACCGACATGGGCCAAGACTTTCGCAGAACTAGAGCTCATCTAAGACCTGACACAGAACCAACAGAGCAACAGAGAAAAATACAAAGAAATACGCAACTACAGGCACAAGACACCACAAACGAACATGCTGCAACTGTAAAAATTGCCTTAACAAACACAGACCAGCAACACAGGCAAATTTCTCAACATAGCCCTGTAATAAGGGTACAGCCATCAGCAGGAATTTCTCAATCGAACAACACGACAAAAAGACCACAAGCTGCAAAGCCAACCCAAGAAGCGTGCTCGCAAAAGGCCACATTGGACCAGGAACACGAAGAAAGAGAAAGAATATTCCAGAATCAGGACTGTGTTCAAGAACCAAGACAAAGCATAAAGCAAACGCAAACTAGAGTTCAACCACCAATAATCAGCAGTTTAATTCCAGGCAACTCACAATATAGATTGCCAGGAATGCAAGAAGCCACAGATGGAAAATTATTACAACAACGTCCAAGAAGAGAGAGTAAACCACCACAAAGATTCTCACCAACGTTTTAAAACCAAGTTTTCTTAAAACTCATATAATATTTAAAGTACCTAAATGAAAAGAAAAGATGTTGTATTGTAATAACTAAATGGAAAGGAAAGGATGTTGTATTGTTGTATTGTAATAACTAATTGGAAAGGAAAGGATGTTGTATTGGGGTCAAAGGTTATCAGAGATAAAACCAACTAACAGGAACATGTGACCTCTGACCTCATACATCATGCCGACAAGACTAGGCGATAAGAAACGTCAGTCGCTATTATGACACGGGCTTGTAAAGTTAGCTAAATAAAGTAAACTACTTTTAACTAGAAAATGCTTAATCAATAACACAACATCATTATTATACATCTTTGTTCTTATCAATAATATCGTGACTCCCTTTTAATATTACTTACCTGCGATTGCCAAGTCACGATATTTTTGATACGAACAAAGATGTAAATTAATGATAAGTTGAAGAATATTGGTTATTAATAAGGAAAAGGACTTAATTTATAACATAATTGTTCAATTGGCGATTGAATGAGAAGAAAATGACAGATTTGGCTCTACATGGGATCTCAGAACGTTTTAGGGCGGAGAGAGCACGAAGCGAGGCTTGGCCCAATTTTGTACATGTTAATGTTTTTGATAGGATCTCACTACTTTTTGTAGACCCTCTTGTTATACTTCGGTAGTTAAATTAAAACAAGACTCTCTCGTTATACTTCGTTTGCCAATATAATTGCTAACGTTTGTCCATATTTACGCTGATTTACCCCTTTCGACGCCCAGAGAATACGCCGAAAAGATTGTACGCTATATCCTAATATAAGGATGTCACATCAGTTAAGACAGATTCCTTTTAAACTACTACTGCTATTAGCCTTAAAATGTATTTTACTTTCGGTTCCCTCTGGACCGTTACGTCCTTTCATCAAGATCCCACACTATTTCTGTTGAAAAGATGGCAACACCATCTAGTTTTAAAATCAAGAACTAAAGAACGATTTTATAAAAATTTCAGGATGCTTTAATTTTTCTGTGCTTTATAAAAGAAATAAAAACTGAATCATAAATTTTAAGTTTCTATCTCTCCTAGAAGTACGTTAAAATTTTGATGATCGGTGAGTGAGTGAGTGACAAAATAAGGTAAACTTCACCTGCAATATTTCGAGAAGTATACTGTATAGGGTGGGAACTTGAAATTTGGAAACTATAGCTAGGATTGACAGTCCTCGCGGCAAGCGAAATTTTCGACTTTTACGTATATCCATCACGAATATACAGTGGACAAAAAAGTTCCGTGAGTTGCTTCGAGAAAAGGATGTCAGAGCTTCCAGATATACAACCGAGTTACCACAGTAATTCAGAAATATGAAGGTCATTTCATCATAAGTTAGAATGTCATTTACGAGCGGACCACGTTCAACTCAAGGGTCCAGCACGACGGATGACTAGTGAAAAAATTTTAACGGCATGAAGAGCACAGATTGAAACGTGTGAACACGGCGCACTAACTTTTACGAGATAGGACTGTCGTGGGCGTACTGGACAAAGCGTTGTCCGAAAAGATGCAATTGGATAGGGTTCCTACTAGTTTGCAAACTGATAATGCAAACCTTGCACACCTTTCAAAAATTCTACTAGATTGCACACCTGGCACCGGAAAACTGATTTTGCAAACCTTGCACACCTTTCAAAAATTCTACTAGATTGCACACCTGGCACCGGCAAACTGATTATGCAAACATTGCACACCTTTCAAAAATTGTACTAGGTTGCACACTTGGCACCGGCAAACTGATTTTGCAAACCTTGCACACCTTTCAAAACTCCTACTAGCTTGCGAACCTGGCGCCTGCAAACTGATTACGCAAACCTTGCGCACCTTTCAACAACACCCCACCCCACCCCATACTACTTTGCACAACTTTAAAAGCAAACCAATTACGCAAACCTTGCCCACCATCCTCATTCTCACTACTTGTTTGCACACCTGGTACATTGCAAACCTTACACACCGTTCAAGAACACGCCACCCTACCTCATATTGCTTTGCATAACTTTATATGCATAACTTGCGCACGTTTCGAGAAGTCGTTACCCTACCCTGCCCTACCCCATACTACTTTTCACAACTTCATATGCAAATCTTGCACTCCTAAATATTTTTACGCAAACCCTGCTAAAAACAGCACACATCGAGTAAAAAGGTCCCCTTTTAATTTTAAAACACTATGTAACCATTTTTCTTAAATTTTAAAAGAATTGCACAGGTTTTTTCGTCTTGCACACCTTTACGGTTTTCCGCAAACCCTGCTCAAAATAGCACATATCTAGTAAAAAGCTCCCCTTTTAATTTTAAAACCACTATCTAATCATTTTTCTTAAATTTCAAAAGGTTTGCACAGGTTTTTCGTCTTGCACACCTTTATGGTTTTCCGCAAACCCTGCTCAAAATAGCACATATCGAATAAACAGCTCGCGTTATATTTTTTAAAAAGTACTATCTAACCATTTATCATGGTTTCACAGGTTTTTCGTCTTGCAGACATTTTTCTTTAGCTCCAAATACAACATATAGAATAAAAACATATTCATTTATTATTAAACATACCAACATTTTTACTTAAGTTTTAACATGGTTTGCACATGTTTTTCGTTAAAGACTGCTCAAATTACAACATATAGAATAAATATCTTCCTTTATAGCATTAAAACTACAATCTTACGACTATACTAAAGTTTTAATATGGTTTGCACTGCTCTTTCGTCTTGCACACCTTTCAGTTCTTCTGTAAACTCTGGTCCAAAAATACCATTGGAGAGTAAAAATTCCAATTTAATTGTTTAAACTATCCTTCTACCATTTTTTCAAAGTTTTAAGACAGCTCACAAATATCTATTTCTATTTAATGCAAATCTTGCCGAATAAGAGCTCTTACCATATTGCAATTACTTTGACGTACTTTACACAGCCTTCTCGTCTTGCAAGAAGTTTTTTCACTAAAAAACCACAATGTTAAAATCTCATAATAAATTTTGTTGTCCATACAATTGAACCAATAAATTAATAAAAAAAATATGCCCTAAAACAATAACGTTAATTTAAGGGTGAAATCTTTCTCTTTCTCAAAATTCTTATACTTGTCCCTAAAATATCAACGATAATTTATGGAAGGCCAGGGTCGCAACGGTAATAAAAGCGCCACCTAGTACACATATATGGTAAAGATCTTTCCTCTATGAAACCGGATATTTCCTCACATAAAAATCGACACGCACGGGCCCAGATCATCACGGAGGCTCCGTTCCAACCTTTTTTAAATTTTGATGTGGATTAGTTTCATAAGTTCTTTCATACATTATTTCAAATCCAGTTTTACACCATACGGAATTAAACAAATAACGTTGAAGTTCATCGTAAAACGTATCATTGGACCGTTCTATAGGACAATTTTTTTAATCAAAATTGAAAGTTGCTACACGATTGCAGGTTTGACTACGAAACTTCTCACGGCATATTAAAACATGTGCAAGACGAGAAGGTTGTGTAAAGTACGTTGAAGTAATTGCAAAATGGTAAAAGCTCTTATTCGGCAAGATTTGCATTAAATAGAAATAGATATTTGTGAGCTGTCTTAAAACTTTTGAAAAAATGGTAGAAGAATAGTTTAAACAATTAAATTGGAATTTTTACTCTCCGATGTTATTTTTGGACCAGAGTTTGCAGAAGAACTGAAAGGTGTGCAAGACGAAAGAGCAGTGCAAACCATATTAAAACTTTCGTATTGTCGTAAGATGGTGGTTTTAATGCTACGAAGGAAGCTTTATATTCTATATGTTGTAATTTGAGCAGGCTTTGACGAAAAACATGTGCAAACCATGTTTAAACTTCAGTTAAAATGTTGGTATGTTTAAAAATACATTAATATGTTTTCATTCTATATGTTGTATTTGGAGCTAAAGAAAAATGTCTGCAAGACGAAAAACCTGTGAAACCATGATAAATGGTTAGATAGTACTTTTTAAAAAATATTACGTTAGCTGTTTATTCGATAGGTGCTATTTTGAGCAGGGTTTGCGGAAAACCATAAAGGTGTGCAAGACCAAAAAAGCTGTGCAAACCTTTTAAAATTAAGAAAAATGGTTTGATACTAGTTTTAAATTTAAAGGTGAAGCTTTTTACTCGATATGTGCTATTTTGAGCAGGGTTTGCGGAAAACCATAAAGGTGTGCAAGACGAAAAACCTGTGCAAACCTTTTAAAATTTAATAAAAATGGTTTGATAGTGGTTTTAAAATTAAAAGGGGAGCTTTTACTCGATGTGTGCTATTTTGAGCAGGGTTTGCGGAAAAATATTAAGGTTTGCAAGATTTGCATATAAAGTTGTGAAAAGTAGCATGGGGTAGGGTAGGGTAGGTAACGACTTCTCGAAGCGTGCGCAAGTTTTGCATATAAAGTTATGCAAAGCAATATGGGGTAGGGTGGCGTGTTCTTGAACGGTGTGCAAGGTTTGCAATGTACCAGGTGTGGAAACAAGTAGTGAGAATGAGGATGGTGTGCAAGGTTTGCTTATAACGTTGTGCAAAGTAGTATGTGTTGAGGGGGTGTGTTCGTTAAAGGTGTGCAAGGTTTGCGTAATTAGTTTGCATTCGCCAGGTGTGCAAACTAGTAGGGAGAATGAGGGGGTCCTACTAGTTTGCACACCTGGCGACTGCAAACTGATTATGCAAAACTTGCACACCTTTAAAAAATTCTACTATATTGCACACCTCGCAACAGCAAACTGATTTTGCAAACCTTGCACACCTTCCAAAACTCCTACTAGTTTTCACACCTGGCGCCTGCAAACTGATTACGCAAACCTTGCACACCTTTCAGCAACACCCCACCCCACCCCATACTACTTTGCACAACTTTATAAGCAAACCAATTAAGCAAACCTTGCAAACCATCCTGGAGCCATTGGATAGTACCCTGGCTTTTGGAGAAGGCCATTTCAACCGCCCGCCAGGCCGAAGGGATTCGGAGACAGAAAAAGGTTCTACACAGCGGAACTAAAAATAACGGAACTCCAGCAGCAGTAGACAAACTTGTATCTTGGCAAAAGTTCAGTTCCAGAAAGTACAAGCAGTAACAGGATCGACCTTATCAGTTCAACAAATTTAACGGTGGTGCGATAAACTCTTCTGTCCCAGTTGCGTGCAAGAAATGCGGACAATCCGAGCAGCATAATCGGGAACGATGTCCAGCTAACTAAGCTGAATACCGAAAGTGCGGAAAAACGGGCCATTACGAGCGTCTATGTTTGTGAACAGCGGCGGAATTCAATCGTGAGTTCACAACCGAAGATGATCTAGGATCGAGTCATCCAGGCCGATATTTTCCTGGGCACAATAAAAACCATTGAGAAGTCAAGAACGATGGATGGTGAACATCGGAGTCAATGACCGAGAAGTATTTTTCAAGATAGACATCGGTGCTGACGTCTGCGCCATTCCAGCAACCCTTTACAATATAAAGTTTCCTGATTTGCCCTTGCAAAAGTCTAATCGACGTCTATTCGAACCGGGGGAAAACTATCCTCAATTGCAAGGGATGAGTTGTAGACGAATTATCAAGTTGTAACATCAGCATAGAAGACGAGATCTACGTCATTGATGGATTGCAAGTACCTCTATTAAGCTTCAAAGCGAGCGAATAACCTGAGAAAATTTCAACGTTTTGATGAGGTACAGTTGACAGAACTATCGAGTATGCGTCCTATGGAAGATTATCCTAGACTTTTATTTGGACTAGGCCGAGTCGCACGTGAATACAAGATATAGTTGAAGCTTTAGCTAGACGCTATACCGTATGCAGTTACAACCCCAAGACGAGTTCCAATACGGTTATTGTCGCAAGTTGAGGCCGAGTTTAACCGAATGGTCGACTTGGGAGTCATCTCTAAAATCAAAGAAGCCACGGATTAGTGTGCTACCATGGTGGTGGTTACGAAGGTCATGGGCGAGTTGCGAATTTGCGTGGATTTCACGAGACTTAACAACCACGTAAAGAGAGAGCTCTATCAAATTCCAGCCGTAGGCCATACATTGAGACGTTTGGCAGGAGCACGGATCATTTCTACACTGGACTGCGATCCTATTGTTGTATCGAATGTTTTACCTAATCAGTAAAAAAATAAACCCGACAGTGTTGTATAAATAGGCATGTTTTCAATCTCTAGAGTTTCATTCCTAGTTCATCCTTCATGCAGTAAATACCTAAATAAAGACTATTTAATCAAGAAACAAAACAATAGCTTACCCCCCTTCGAGTACAAGCTGTTCTCGAACGGGGCTGTTGCGATGCGATGGGAGATGATTCACTGTTTGGATTATTCAATTGGCCGGTTATTAAATCAGTAATTGCGCTGATGGTAGGGTTGTGAAGCATCTATATTTGGTGTAAATATGTCAGCGGTGGCCCTAGTACTTAGGCCTTACACCTAGCCGCCGCTTGCAGGGAAAGACTTCATACGCTTGAGAGAGTTTTGCAGCTTGGTTGAGGCTCAGGTCGGGAATGGCTAAAAGGTTTTTGCGAAGGTCGTTTCGAGTACCACATACTATTTGTGTTGTAATTAGCGAGTCGTTTATTGTTTAAATTTAACTTGATTGGACCTTGATTTTCAGGTCAGTGGGAAATAAAAGGTCAGTGGGAAATAAAGTTTGATTTGGCAATTGTTTAGATTGACAGAATGAATACATCAAGTAAGTTAAGTTTTATATAGTTGATAAGTAGTATTAAATACCTGAAAAATCGCCAAGGGCCCTGTTGGCTCCCGTTGCTAGTTTGTTGAATATTTCGTTCTTTTAGTTCCTCCAAGAATCTTTGAACAGTTTGGTCAGCGTAATATTTCTTGATTGCAGCATTCGTTGGTCAATTTTACTCTAAATGAAGACTAACTTTATCTTTTAATGAAAGCTGCCCCGTGCCTCTTCCATATTTTTAGCGGGATATCTCGTATTGAATAGCAAGTGGAGGTAACTGGCTTGGAAAGTTTAATCAAATGGGGATATCAGTGTAGTTATAAATATATATACTTAATATATTATGAATTGTCATCTTTTATTTTCCACAAGGCATTTCGTTTAGCTGCCCGTTGCGGAGTGAAAAATATTACTTGTAGCTCCTACAGCGAAGTGAAAGAATAAATTTTGTCTTTATCTCTCTGCGCATTGCCAAATTTCAAACTCACTACTCCGGACTCCGGAGTAATATCTTTTCCCCACGTGATCTAGCTACTTCCAATTCAATTTAGAGCCTCCTAACATCCGCTGGTGTACCGAAAATATTTATAGTTAGGGGCATACGAGTAAATATATTTAAGGTAATTTAGTTACTCTTAACTTAATGGTGCTCAAATGCACACAAGTGTAAATCCTTGTGGGTACTCCAAATGTACTGTTGATCTGCACTAATAAACCAAATTTTATTATTATTATTATCAATCTATTACGAAATAATAGTTAAATAGTCAATCTAATGAAATACTCATTTATAAAAAGTACAGAACAGGAAGCCATTTGCAAAAATTACTAAGAGCTACAGACATTTGCCCTGTTTATATTTAATAACTTTAGATAATTGTGGCTTCTATTGGCTTGGCTCTGCTGATTTACAAGATTGGGAAGCTCATTTCAAAGTATGGGAAAGTAAAATCAGAAGTGAATGGAATGTTTTTATTGCAGTGCCTTCTCGGAACAAGTATGAATCCTAAAAGTGACGTTTCTTTCAAATTTCTTATCGAACTTTCTTTTAATTAAGGTCCTCAGAGCGTAAAATGTGAAGGAGTCGCTCGATTTCTTTCAGTAACATGGAGTCTGACATCTTTTATTCTTTTAATCTTTGTATCATCGGAAATGACTTCTGAATTTTCTACCAAAACTGGCACTGTTCCCTTTGATGCCATGGAGGATATATTTAAATTTCCCAATGCTAGACCTTTATTGAAAAAGGACGGATCATTAAACGTCAATTTTCTTTCGGTCAGTAATCAAGATGACTCAAGGCTCCGATTGGCTAAATGTTGACTTAATGTTTTTTTAGAAAAATGCAATGACAAGCGCTGCTTACGCTGAGGTATTCAAGCGCGTAGAAGCGAACCCAAATTCGTGTTACGTTGCAAAAAGCAAGATGCATTCCGATATCCTCCATTCGCAAATCGAAAATCGTGAAAAATTCTTTATATTGTCTGATATGTCCAACTGGAATATTATTAAGGCAAGATACGCCAAAACTCGAAACTGCAAAATGAAACTAAGCAAACCTCTAATGATTGCCTTTCGGGCAATGTATTTCAAGAAAAATATTTCGCAAACACTAATTAAAGTCACTAACAAAAGGTACGATTCACGAATTCAATTCTAAGGCACGATGTTATCGGGATTAATATGTACAAGCCTATATACGAGCGCTTACCATATGAGCGGACCTCATAATGGTTCTCAAACCCGTGGTTTTCTAAAAAGAAACGGCTGTTTACTCGTTACGGCAGTTCCCTAAGTACCGACTACGTAAACGCAGCATACCCGTTACAGCAGTACCCTAAAGTGCAGTACAGCTGGAGTGTGAGAAACGCTAGTCATTTATGATGGTCTAAGTTGGAATATTTGGATTCAAATAGTATTAGGTTATGTGAGGTTTACACCGCTGTTTTTGGAGCCGCTTTGCTATTTAAGGAACCGCAATTATAGACACACCCGTCTTCAAGGAAATTTAAAAACAATTTGGAAAATCTTAGTGTTTCGAAAAATAAATAATGTAAGAGTTTGTATTTTGGTTTGTTGTGTAGAAAAACAATTTTATTAATGAAATTCACTCATATTATTACAATCATAAGGCTATAAGATATAGTCCAAAACTGGTTTAGAAAAAGATCTCCTACTTCATGGACTTCATATTTTACTTAATTTTTACAAATTAGATATAGTAAAAGTCCCAGAAATTTTAAATTTACTTCAAAATAAAGTAAGATAAAAAAATCCATGATGTAGCAGTTCCTCTTCTAAGCAAGTTTTTAATATTATTTTCAGCCATGGAACAAATTGTTAACATTAACTACACTAACTAAACTTGTTAATGCTTGAGACTTACTGAGAGCTAGTTCGAGAAATGACTACAATCGGTTTTTCAGTCCATCATTTTATTTAGTTTGTACTAAGCCTTTGACAGCGCCTCATCAGGCGTCGCTTTAGGAGAATCTATGAACTACGTCACTTCATGACAAGCTCTCAGTAATCAGTTACAAACTTATGGAACATTTCCTATAAACTTATGTTACAATCGATAACGTTTTTTTTTCTAGATTTCGCCAATTGACAGAGGGTGATTGCTTGGTAGATCTGAACCCTTCTTTGAAACTGGAATTGCATCCCTGTCAAAGATCCGAAACACCGGATGCATATGTTGTTATCAACGTGTTGGCATTTATCGTAATTTTTCGCGTATGTCTCTTTGGATTTTCGGCCTCCTTCATAACTCTTATACTCCAAATTGTTGTTAAAAAAATTCAAAACTTTTTTAAAAATTAATTTAATATCTGATACACGTAACACCGTGTAGTCAAATTATTTTTCACTCTTATAAATAGCTACCAAGCGACCAAGGTCCTTTAATAGAATTTCCTTCAAACTCAACTAATGAGAAATGAAATGTAGTTTCATTAAGCAAACCCATCGGAACGAGAAAATAACTATTATGTAATAGTTACTTGTGTGAGATTTTGAAGAAATTTTGGACTTGATATAAATAAAATAAATAAGTCGCCACCGATCCATTCCTAACGCTGCCACGAAATTCCTCGCCTCCGTTCACTTAATGGAGAGGTACTAATTACCACTTCAAGCTCATTGTTTCTCCGTTTGGTGGTGTTTTCTTCTTTATCGGTGAATTTGGAGGCGCGATGGTTTGAAGTTGCTGGCTTATATCGTGAACGCTATTTACCCTAGGCTGACCATGGTTAATATGCTGTTGGTGATAGAAGGATAAAACATCTTTCCACGAAACTATTGCGTCGCAAGCGTCAAGTGAACGAAATATTATCATCTCAGGCTCAGCTTGTGGGTGAAGACAACCGTGTAATTAGAGTAGTAATACATTTTTAAGACCGATGTGACCGTAGCGGTCGAGGGGTCGGACGTTTAGGAAAAATGTACGGGATTTCGAAATCCAATTTGATTTCGTCGGATTTTGTTTGATTTCAGTATTCGATAAAATCCAATGGATTTCATCGAATTTTGAGATTTTTCCCGTGATTCCGTCGGATTTTGCTATTTTTACCGTGATTTCGACTGATTTTGCTATTTTTACCGTGATTTCGACTGATTTTGCTATTTTTACCGTGATTTCGACTGATTTTGCTATTTTTACCGTGATTTCGACTGATTTTGCTATTTTTACCGTGATTTCGACTGATTTTGCTATTTTTACCGTGATTTCGACTGATTTTGCAATATTTCCCTTCATTTCGTTGGATTTTGAGGTTTTTCGCGTGATTTCCTCGGATTTTGAGATTTTTCCCCGTAATTTCGTCGGATTTTGTGATTTCTTTTGATTTTGGGTTTCGTGAATTTTGTAATGGATTTCACGATTTTATTACTGATTTTGCTTCTGATTTCGTTATTTCTTTGTTGATTTTGTGATTTTTTTTACTGATTTTGCTTCTGATTTCGTTATTTCTTTGTTGATTTTGTGATTTTTTTTACTGATTTTATGATTTCTTTAGTGGTTTTGTGATTTCGTTGCTGATTTCGGATTTTTTGTTTGATTTCGAAATCAGCATTGATTTCGGATTTCTTAAATTGGATTTCACGGGTAGCGTACGGGATTTCATGAATCCATCTTTCTCCATTTTACACCCGTGTCGTCTTAAATTAATTTTAAAATAATTATGTAATGGAAAATCAAACGATTTCTATATAAAAAAATTATTTTTAATAATGATCTAGTAATGTTTTTTCTTAGCCACTTTGGGTTCTGATGCCATTTCATTTTTATCGACCAATAAAGTGAGAAAAAAGGCTCTTTCAGTAATTCGAAGCTTCTTTTATTTCGCTGAAAGCTTGTACTAAAGGCCATGAAAAATATTTTAAACCTTATGTTATGTCAATTGACCTCTTTAATATTAACAATAATGAACGATTCTTTCATTGATAATTTAGTGCAGATGTACTAAAGAGGATATATCATTTCTAGGTTATCTCGCAGAAATTAATTTTTGATATTTTTTGTATTTCCTAGCAGTCCATCATTATCGCTTTGTTTATACCAGCTTTACTTCGAATCTCTTGGCAAAGTATATTTAACGTTTAGAGAAAGTCATTATAAAAGTTGGCAATAGTTTTATGAAAAATATGGATGTAAAGAGACATTTCGTTTCCAATAGATAAAACTGGAAATTAAATAACCATGTCTACATAAGTGTAGGTCGAAAGACATTGCATGAATGATTAGTTGCGGCTTTATCAGGTTGTTCAAAAGCACCCATAATGCCACTGCATATGTCATATGATAGTCGAACCGTCATTAATAGCGATAGGGGTGTTACGTGGTGCTAAACGTTACAAACGACGCATCCCTAGAAGCACCTCCTCTTTTATATAACACCTATTTGGTACAAGCGCACCTTAATAATAACACACCAATGCGTCTCCTGCAGCTTGATTCACCAGAAGCGAAACTGTCATTCCATCTCTACACCTAAACTGAGTAACCCAAACAAGAAAATCAGAAAAGGTCCTGCGTTCAACCTCTTCCGGTTTGGAGTTGAAACTTAAATCGAACATGTCGCGGTAGTTAAATTTATTTTTCTCTTATGTTAAATGGCTTTACAATAGGTTCTTTACGAGCGACCAATATTTAAGTACGGTGTTATAGGGTTATGAGGTAAAAATTGTTCAGAAAAGCTCATTAACATTCGAGTGAAAAGAAAAACTGTTACTATTGGTCTTCTGTTCCCCTTTTGTCAACATTGAAAACTTACCGAGGACTTACAGTTAAAAGTGTTTCAAGTTTGTAAAAGCATATGTTCATAAGATATATTCCATAAGTTTTCCATTGGTTACTGAGATCTTATCATAATGTGACGCAGAAAAAACGACATAAATTCTCAAAACGTCTCGCCTGGTGATGCGCTGTCCAAGGCTTAGTACAGACTGAATAGGAAGATGGACTGCAAAACTGAGTGTAGTCAATTCTCGCTCCATTCTCTAACTATAGCTTTCAGTAAGTCTCTAGCATAACGAAGTATAGTATAGTTGTCTTACTTATGGATCATATCTTATAAACTTATGGTAAAAGTAGTGATACAACTTGTACGACTTGAAATTGTTTCCCCATAATGATGCGTATATGTTCATTAAAAACTCTCATTTAAAATAGGAAGATTCGAGTATTTGCCAAAACAAACCCTAATGATGCTACATAATAGTTTCGAAAACTGTTATCTCTTGCGATGTGTTTGTTTTCAATGTTTCGTTTCACCTAGCCCGTTTATATTTGAAAAATAAAATGTTTCGAAATATGTATATGTTAAAATTGGATAAAGTGATACGTACAGTACAGGCATGAATATAACTAAATATACTTGACCCGATAACATGAAGTTGGATTTAAAACCTCTCGCGTCAATCAGGAGACGTAAGTTATTGGGACATTTACTATTTGATAATTCCGAAGAAATTAACGAACACGCTTCTTCAGTTTTCAAAATCTTGGTATTCATTTTTAGCAATTCTAAAGCATTAAAAATATCTTGTTAAATGAGTTTCTTATGCCTGCGTTGAATAAAGCGGAAAGTACATGTTTTTTTTTATTATTATTACCAACACTCGATGAGTTGTACCTTGAATGCACCATAAACAGATTTCGCTGTCCCTTTGTTTCGATCAAAATTGTTGAATCTGGCAACAAAAGGACTAACGGAACTCTAGTCTCTTTCTCGTTAAAGCGAAAGGGCGGCACCAATAGGATACCAAGAAGTTTTCTTCCCCGCTGCCCAGCGAACTAAGCTTGGTAAGCCTGAAGTTTTAGCTCCACCCCCGTACACTTTTGTCTTACTGGTCCTTGTCGTTGGCAAGAAGCTGGCCAGGGTCTTCAATGAAGCCGCTAGTAGTTTTTTTACAACTTTTGAAACATTTGAAAAATATTACAATATCAAGTTTTGTTTCATTTTTCCATGGAATCAAATATTAGCAGTTGAATATACTTTCCGATCTATGATATCACTTGACATTTTTCTAGCATAGTTTGTAGGTGTGAGTCGTTAAGAGTTCGGAAGCACAAAGTTTCAAACTATGGGAAGAACCATTTTTTGCACTCATAGTGCTAGGAATATTTAAAATATATTAAATTGTTAGAGTAGAATGGTCAATTACGCTACTCTGTTATATGCAAAGAGACATTTATTGTAATTTTACCAGGCATTATACCGCTCTTTGCCTTAGCTAAACCTTCAGTCAATAATAGTATAAAAGATATTAGAGTACGCATTTTCCATTCAACTGGATTTGACAGCATTAAAATTCTCGTAATAACACAAAAGTCGGTTTAAGAAAGTAACATATTTGAAGCTTAAGGAAAAGAGAAAGAAAGTAGACTCAGCCCTAATTTTTAGATCGTATCTCAATATAGAGATCCTGATTGCTCGAACTTCTGGCGCTATCACTCACTTGAGACGACATCGGCTGAGACTCATAAAAGGTTAGTAATTTATATTTTAGTTTTTATCACAAATGTATGCATTTTAAAGTTTAGCATCGAAAGTATCCATTTAAATTAAAGCATTTAAACATAATAGTTTAACTAAAAAGTAAACGATTCTTGAAATATTTATAATATATCTGGAATTATTTAATGCTTATTCTATATCATAGCTTTAGAAAACTATCGGATATCAATTCTGATATAAATTAGATGTCTCATAGTTTTTTGCCCGAGTAAAAGAAATCCTAACAAAAACATTAACATAGAAAACATACCAAACTTCGTGTCGAAACTGATGCACCGTAAAACGTTCTGACATTCCTTTCAAATTTTAAAATTCAAGCTCTGCAAGAAGTGCCTTAAAATTTTGGTTGTACCTTGTAAGAGCATTTAACGTAATAGCAACCACGGTAACAACAACAAAAAAAGAAAAAAAACTGCAGTTTTAGAAAAGCGACCGCTGTTTTAGGAAATACCAGTGTTTAATAGAGTTTTGAACAATTCTTAACAGTATAAGTTTGCCTTATTTGTTAAGTAAGCAGCGTAAGTACCATGCCTTAACCTAACTTTTACAATTCTAAAACAATTGAAATTCAAATAATCAAACCAATCCTAATCTAACCACACCTGACCTAAAAATATTCGGGTTAATATATCAAAACCTAAAGTTACCCGACCTAATACCATAAGTGTTAAGAAAAACCAGAAGTGGATCATATTACAGCTCCCTAGAAGGAATCCCTTACAAAAATCTTCTTAAGAACTCTTAAGAAAATTCCTTGGGAAATTTCTTTGGAAATCCTTAAGGCTTTCTTTAGGAAATTGGGGAATATTGGCCTCTTTTTCTTTGGAAATTACTTTGGAAATATCTTTGGAATTTTCTTGGGAAATATCTTTGGAATTTTCTTGGGAAATATCTTTGGAATTTACTTAGGAAATGTCTTTGGAATTTACTTAGGAAATGTCTTTGGAATTTACTTAGCAAATGTCTATGGAATTTTCTTGGGAAATATCTTTGGAATTTTCTTGGGAAATATATAGAGAAGTGGGTAAATTAATTTAGCCACTTGAAACGAGGATAGTTCTTACATGCAGAACCATATCCCAATACAGGAAGTGTAGTTCTTATATGCTGAACTACACCTATTATAGAGAGGGAAGTTCTCGCATGCAGTGTGAAATTGCTTTTAAAGCAGTAGATACAGACGTTGTTGTTAAATTTAATAATGTATATTCACTGAGTTTTTTTCGAGTATCAGAAACGCGTTTAACCTAATTTTCTCTACAATGTTTTTTAAAAAATATTTATTTTGAACTCTAATTATGCTCGAAATAAAGATAAAACATGCCATAAGAATTAAGCAAAAAATCCGACTGACAGCTTAGATTCCCTGTAAATCTAAACATAACGATTTTATTTACTCTTACTTTACTTTTAATCTATTTTATCCTTTACATAAACACCTCACGGATTATTAAAGGCAAAAAAAAAAATAAAAATAAAAAAATAGGTAAACATAACATTCCATTTCAGCGCTTGCTGAGCCTTAGCTACGGGACAAGCCTTCGTGAAACGTTTTTAATTTTTCTAACCATCAAGTTAATGTCTATCTAGGAAAACTTTAGCTAAACAATTTGGGTAAAAATATTTTGACAAAGCATAATTGCAATATATCTGGCCCTTTGAAATTCATCTCTTAAATTCTTAACTAATTTCCTTGGAAAATATTCCCTACACATTCTTTGGAAATTTATCTCAAGAAGTTCTAAAGAATTTCTTTGGAAAACAACCCCTAGACCTACTTTGGAAATTTATCTCTAGAATTCCTAAAGAATGTCTTTAGAAAATAATCCCAAGACATTCTTTGGAAATTGATCTCTAGAATTCCAAAAGTATTTCTTTAGAAAATAATCCCTAGACCTTCTTAGGAAATTTATCTTTTGAATTCCTGAAAAATTTCTTTAGAAAATAGTCCCAAGACATTCTTTGGAAATTTATCTGTAGAATTCCTAAAGAATTTCTTTAAAAAATAATCCCAAGACATTCTTTGGACATTTATCTCAAGAATTCTTTAGGAAATTCCAAGGAAGTCTTTGGAAATAGTTTCTTTAGAAAATGATCCCAAGGGCTCCGTAAGGTTCCAAAGAAATTTCTCTAGAACTCTTAAGATTTTTGTAAGGGATGTAGGACATAATCCCCCCATCGGAGTAGAAATGGACATAATCCGCTCAGGTAGGCGACAAAATCTCCCGGACAATTTCCCCCCGAATGGATGTCAAGGACAAATTCCCCCCAAACTGGGATTGATAGGGAGGGCAATCTCTATTATATTAAGTATATAAAATAAAAAACAAAATTATACAAAAAGGAGTAATGCTATATCGGAAGTAAATATAAAATGTAATTTTTTGGAAAAGGCATATTATTTGAAAAGTCAATGAAGATAAACATTAATATTTTGGAAAAGGTGGAACATTGTTAAGTGATTTATAAAATAATACTAACTTAACTTAACCAAAACACACCTAACCCAACCCAACCCAACCCAACCTAACCTACCCTAACCTAACCTGGTTTTGAACAAGAATATTTTATTTAGGGATGCACCGATATATCGGCCGATTTATCGGCATATATTTTTCTTATCGGTATCGGCCAATATCGGCTTCGTGTAAACCGATATTTGCAGGAAAAATTTGACAAGAAATAAAGTACTCAATACTAATTAATCACATCACACAATTTAACATTTCCCTTTAAAAATGCAAGGTTTACAAATATCTCAGTTGTATGCCGTTGTTCACGACTATGAGAAAGTAATTTCCCTAGTTTCCCATACCTCCAACAAACAATCGAAGTCGACACTGACGCTCTCTAATGTGTTTGGTGTCACAAATTTACACTTTGAACTTTTCACTTGTGGTCCCTAAGTTTGCTTATAAAGCTACTTCATTTTGAACAAGGAAAGGAGCTGCATTTATACTAAAAACCAAGCAAAGATTTAACTTAGACCATACCCTTTTTTAAGGAAAAGGGTTAAGACTAAAATTTGTATCGATACCACATTAAACGAAAGAGATGTGACACAAGTCTCTAATAAAACAAAGTAAAAAGGGGAAAAGTCCTAAATAATGCTGATTCTGCTCTTGGAAACGATATTCATAGAGAAATTTTATTTATTTATGGGCCGATAATATCGGCCGATATATCGGCTACGAATTCCCGATATATCGGCTGTACCCATATCGGTGCATCCCTAATTTTATTGAATGAAAGCGTTTTTGTTTAATGCTTAACTCATGCCCAAATAGTCAAGTCCAATTTTCACTTTCTCTCTATACTATTATATTATATTATATATTTAGAACACACGGTGTTGAAAACTTCCCGAGGTAATTTTTTTATTATCATCTTGTTGCATAGTCGTCAAATAGTGGCGTTTCCAAGGCAGTACGAATGTATTGTTATATGCTGCTAGATTGTAGATAGAAACGTTCAGTACATGTGTCTGAATGTATCTGTACTACAATTGATATAGATACGTTCAGTACATGTGTCTGAATGTATCTGTACTGCAATTGCTATAGATACGTTCAGTACATGTGTCTAAATGTATCTATACTACAATTGCTATAGATATTTTTACCCTATACTTTTTCATTGATATATTAGTGTCATCTGTTTGAAACATCCATATCACCTGCATATATCACTTAACTCTCAAATCATATTCCGTAGCATGGCTCTTTGATGAGAGCTTGACTTTAAAACAAGTGTCTTAAAGCCTGCTTTCACAATACAAATTTCACGGTACCTTTAGAAAAATTCCTCATAATTATGCTGATAATTCCTCAAAAAAAAAAAACCCCGGCGGCAAACTGTTTTCAATGAAACTTGTAATATGAAAGAGCACAAGCTCGCGGAGAATAAGGCTTACCAGTCTAGTTGAAAATGCACCATTAGCATCCTATCCATTTTCATTGTTTATGTAAAAATGTTAATTTTTATCGTATAAATAACGACAGAAGTCCATTAAATTAGCCTAGGAAGTAACCAAAAGCGGGGGTTTGGGACTCCCCTCTCTTGTGTAGCAATACTGAAGAAGGGCGACACATTCGCCACCTTGCGGTAATTTTTCTCAGATCTCCGGTTTAGGTGCGACTCGTACGCCAAAATTTGCCCTATCGAGAGAGAAAAAACTGTTGGCCGAAAACGCCCCCTTCGACTGTACAAGCGAGCCCTCTTTAGCATAGGAGAAGGGATGGGGTGTGAATTTTGGAACAGTCAGGGTCATTTAGTTTTTTATGACTCTTCATAAACCTATTGAAAAAAAAACTATTTAAAGGGAGGGTGAAGTAGAAAATCAAGTGATTTTTTATCGATTCTCCTACTAATTACAAGACCAGTGTGCATAGTCAAACATTCAGGAAATACTTCCGAATGATTTTAAAATTCAAATTAGGTTCAGATTTAAAGGATAATTTTAAATAAGGACGTCCGACCAATCGCGTAACCCCCTGCCTTTGATAATTAGTAGAAGAATCGATATAAAAACCACTTGATTTTCTACTTCACCCTCCCTTTAACAACCGTGGCCGTTCCTTTTTAGTTTTTAGCGCCATCTATTGATGGGCTAAAAACTAATGCATTTATACCGAAGATTTACTACCCCCACTTTTACCCCTTTCACCCCCACTTTTTCCCCCTTTCCCCCCTCTTTTCCCCCCATTTCCCCCTTTTTTAGTGCCTTTCCCCCCTATATTACCCCCTTTTTTCCCCCATTTTATCCTATGTTACGGCTGGTTGGGCGTCTTAACCCCGCCTTTTCGCGTTAATTTATTCAAATTTATTCATAATTCATAAATAATTATCTAAAACGCTAACAGATGGACCTAGGGTAGCTAAGCTTCATATGATTTTATTTCGCAAATTTCCAAATCCCCGACGGGATTCGAACGTACCAACGTTAACGCTACAGTTCAGAAACCCGGTACGCTAGAACTGAGCCACAGAATGCTTATATAAACCTTTGCTTTCATGAGATATAAGCTGGGATAGAAATCCATCTCGAGTCTAGGCGCGTTTGCGGCGTTTCGCGCTAAGAGAGAGAAATTAAATAATCGCCCACTACCACGTTAATATGACGTTAAGTCGGCCTCAAAGTCACGTCTGAAGCTTAGAGTTCTTTTCCTAAAACCTTATCAGTCTTGAATGTAGAGAGAAACGAATTAGCAGGCAAAGTTCACCATGAGTTAACCAATGATATCGTCTCTTGAAAACTCGTCTGCTACTCTACTTAGTTAAGCGAGCAGTCCACGTTTACAAGTGAGATTAATGATAACTTTATAAATAATGATGTTTAAAATTAACCGATTGAGGAAGTTACAATAGTTCAATATATATTATTCTGTAATTTAATTAAGATTAAAATAAATATATATTCACGAGTGAGATTAATGATCATAATGGTAGATAATGATGTTTCAAGTAAGTTAATTGAGGAATTCACTGTAGATTAATTAATATTATACTTTAATTTAATAAATATTATACTTTAATTTAATTAATATTATACTTTAATTTAATTAAAATTGAGGAAGTTACAATAGTTCAATATATATTATTCTGTAATTTAATTAAGATTAAAATAAATATAAATTCACGAGTGAGATTAATGATAATTATAAATAATGATGTTTCAAGTAAGTTAATTGAGGAATTTACTTTAATTTAATTAATATTATACTTTAATTTAATTAATATTATACTTTAATTTAATTAATATTATCATGATACTATAGTTTATGATAACTTTACAAATAATGATGTTGTTTAGTTAAGTTTAAAACTAACCGATTGAGGAAGTTACTATAGGGTTGGTACTGGTAATTATGGACACTTTTTGCAAATCTTTGAATAACTTCCGTGGAGCTAACGTTAGACACCAGAAACTTTCAGGATATGAAATATGATTCTTTATACACAATTCGCTGTTTTCAGCTTTTTAACTCTCTTAAATTTTGCACAATATCCTATTTCCCAATCCCCTCGGAGGACCCCAATTGTGAACAATCGCTGGTAAATGTAAACACCCTGACCCTAAATACTGAAGGAGGTAGTGAATGAACACTGGACCCAAATGTGAACAACAATGATACTCAAATGGGAGGAATAAAAAAGGCCCTAGGAAAGGACAGGGTTGCCACAGTACCTGGAAATAATGGAAAATCTGGAAAAGTCAGGGAATTTAAAAATGGGCCGAAAAGGTCAGGGAAAAGTCAGGGAATTTGATTTAGTGGGTAAAACTTCTGGGAATAAGTCTTTATTGAAAGAGTAATGAAAGTTTCTCCTCATGCTCTCTCAACACAGAAAACTCTAGATTAATCCTTAAAAATGTCTAGAATTGTTTTTGTAAAGTAAATGCTCTCTTAGACTGTTATTTATAGTTAAAATGTTTCTTATTTGTATTGGTGCAACAAATACATGGGAAAATTTAATGTTGAGAGTTTATTTAATTATAACCACTTGAAACGTGCAGTAAACATTCACTTTTTCGGCCTAAAAGGTCAGGGAAAATCTGAGAAAAAGGTCAGGGAATTTGGTTCTGAAAATTCCGTGGCAACCCTGAAGGAGCTACCATTACGTAGGGCCTAAATCCATGCACCTAGATTAAAGTTTACGCAGATGTGATAAGTGATAATAGGATAATATAGTTAAATCATTACCCGAGTCAAAATGTTCAATAATTTGTTGAGAAGTCCTATTTATTTCGATACCTCGCATAACAGCTGTCTCATTTTCTCGCTTTCCCGCCCAATAAGTAGTCGTAGCTACCGCCCTCTTACCGCTAAATTGATAAACTTACTAATGGCGCGAAATTTGAGTCTTTTTTGGGTCAATGATGTATTTTAAAGTTAATATTATAACTTTTACTTTTATTTTTTAGTAAAATAGCTTAAAAAGGATTCTAATTAACCTTGAAACAATTGAATTTTTACCTGGTTTTTTCCAACTCTAAAATCGAATTCCGAATCGAAACCACAGATATTAATATCAATTTTATAGTGAAAAACGTGATCTATCTAACGATTAAAGGTTTGTTATCGTGGGATTATTTTAACTCTTCCTAGAGCTTATTCCCCGATGGTATTGAATTAAGCAACACCTAAAATTGGCATCAACTTAAGTTGATTAGTCCGAGTTGGTGTGTATATAGGTTCGTATCTTTCATCCACGTATTCCTACAATGTTCATACCATTTTTATCGTAATGCTCAATATTCAATCTACAAATAGAGCCCTTTTAAAAGGAATTTAAGCCGCCCAAAAATTAGCTACAAAATGTTAAAGAAAAAATAGAATCGTTCACATTTACCAGTACCGACCCTAGTTTAAAAAATATTATTCTGTAATTTAATTAAGATAAAGTTCTGTAGGTTAAGTTTAAAATGAACCTAATGAGTAAGTTACTGTAGTTTATTACTAGATTGATTTTATTCATAATAGGAATGCTATTTTACAAACAATGAAAAAAAAAACCCGAAATGCTAAATTAGCTGGGGTCATCTTATAATACATATAGTAATACTAATTCTTGTCACTAGAAGGCGGTAAAAACTATATGACTGGGTCATCTTGTTTAATTTTTTATAAAGCAAACAATCTACCCTTTAGAGATCCAGCGTTCATGGGCTGAAGAAGTCCCGCCCCGCTCACGTCAAGAAAGACTTCCTAGAGAGGAGCTCGAGATTTCTAACTGTGTTAGGAAAGGGGGAAAAATTTAACCCCCTATCCATGGAGTTAGAAGGAGTTTTTATCCCAGCAGAGACGTACGCTATACCAGCCATTGTAATTGTTCACTTCCTAGGCTAATTTAATGGACTTCTGATAACGATAAATATAAACTTCTTTAACAAATCGTTTACATTTTTAGAAATTTAACTTTTCAACAAAAACAACTTCATTTAAAAAAAAAGTGGCGTCAAAAAGACCTAGCGCGATCTGACCAAAACCAAGCCTATAACGTCACGCTTTCGTTGATTCCTAATGGCCACCGCTTTCCTTTCCGTAAATATTTGCGGAGAAATGGAAAACCAATTCCGTGATTGCCGCCCTAAAAACACTAAAATTTGCGGCCAGTTACCTCAGAAAAATCGGCGCGAAACGGGGTTTTTCCTGCGTTTCGTGCCAGTGAAAACCAGCCTTAAGGTGGTTTGACTCTACCGTTTACCCATGATCGAAACGATGGTTTACAACCGTATATATATCGGCCGCATTTCTGATATTATGTGCCTCATTATGATGTAATATCACTAATAATAATCAACTAACCATTGCCAACTTAGCAAGAATGTTGACTACAGAAATGCAACTTAAGAAATTGGTTTGAGTTTAGATAACTGTTAATGCGCCTAACACCAACTGTCAAATCTTGCTGGCCCTGCTTTGGTTGGTGCGGCATCAAGAAAGGCTGTACAGGACGAGTAATGAAGACGTTTTTTCTTTACATAATCAATGCAACTTATGTAAATAACTTCTTAGTATTTTGAAAAAACGAAAAAAAAATATTAATAAAAACAGTAGAGAAGTCGATTTTGGATAAATGACAAATGAAGTTTCTCGTACGACTCACAATAATAAGCCTATAGGATATAAGCGATATCATTTTATATTTCCCAATATAATTCTACAGCTTCTACTCCTTAGTTCTCACTCCTTGATTGTTTTGACTTGAGCTTGTGCATAAAAAACCGTATCTCCACTTAACACGACTAATTTATAATTCATCATAATTCTTGGTTCATACTCATTACTTACGTTTTCATTGTCCTGGTATATAAAGAAATCTTACGAAACCCTTTTCATTTTTTTTTTCACCGTGTTAAACGAATATATGGGAAGTTATTTCCAATAAGCTGTTGCTTATCAATAAATGCCACTAGAAACTTGCGTATTTAGTTAAAGAAATGGGGTGATTGCTCTTGACCCGGAGAAATAATATTTTGTTTTTCCAACTTCTTGATATTGATAATTTTAAGAGTTTATATATTCTATATATTATTGTAGAATATTCAGCGGAAAGAGACAAATATTTATAAATATCCTGCCTTAAATGGTTTCAGGCTTAAGAAATACTTTAGTACAACACTGATTTTGTTTCTCAAAGATTTCAGCAGTACTTATGAAATCATGTAGATAGTGATTGTTTCTCTTTCATCCTTTCATTTGCAGATTTGGCGTGTTTGTCATATATTTATCATGTGGTGTTGGTACTGAGTTGTCATTCATTATGGATACTAGATCTGTGATGAAAGTCGTACTTCCAAACGTAAGTAATCTATTGTTTATTTAAGTTTACTAGATTTTCTATCGCAGTAAATTTCAATTCGGGCTCAGTTTCAGTCACAAACTTGTTGAAGATTGTTGTAAATCGAATAGTAATCGATGTTAAATTCATGAGGTTTTCGTATTTACGTTTTTTTGTTAAATTCTCGTTCTCGGGATTATATCAATAAACTCTTAGTAGAATGGTAAGTTTACGGGGGTTTTTCTCTGTAGCCTGAGCTACGCACTTTTCTTGCAACCTCCAAACGGGGTACAACCCCTATTGTTTGAATACAGAAGAATTCGCTAGGCCTACCGAGACACAAAAGGGTTAAACTTTCCATTGAAGCGATAGAAACAATTTTTACAACTTCAATAAATAGAGTGTAGCTGCTATAAGTTCTACATAAGTTCAGCTAGCTAATTGGACCAAGTCATCTTGCGACATATTGCCACTTATCTAACGCCTTTACAATGCATAGAGGGGTGGTGGCAAGCCTCTATGCCACAGCTAACCGACAGCGCCCTATAATAACTATTACCGTTAACCTCTGCAAGTTTTGATAGAAAGGAGAAACCGGGTTTATAAAGAACTCGAATTTTCAACAATAGTTAACCCTGCAGTTTTCAGAGATGTATGCGTTCCTTGTAACAGTAGATTCCTTGCAAAATTTGGAGTCGAAATTTCCTCAGCGGTTTTTGTCTAAATCGAACCGTTACAGAGTTACAAGCCCTTAGACTCCGGGCCCATTTGGGCCCTAATACCCCCTTCAGACGGTGCGTAAAATCTTGATCTAATAAGACATAGCTTGTTTAATACTCTTGTTACTTTAGAAAAAAACAAAAAACTAACAGATCGTAAAGCTATTTTGGTTAAACGAAATTCAGGTTTTCAGAAGAAACTCGCGATATCTAACAATGCCTCTCACTATCTTTCTCAATCAAGCCGTGGTTTTAACGCGTCGTCTGAAGAGGGTATTAAACAAGAGGAAAAGAGTACTTTAAAATGAGCTATCATTGGTGATTGCCAAATTAAGAAGTTCTTACAATTTCACATTTTTGCCTCCAAGCTTCCGCTGATGGACAGATAGAGTTTTTCGCCCTCTTCAAAGTACTTCAATACGTCGAGATGCTATTTGTGAGGATGCAATTCAGAGGCCAAACGTGCAAGCTTTACTTTCAATAAAAAAAGAAAAGAGAGACCAATGGCCGGATGGATCACAAACGACTTTCAAGTAAGAAGAAGAATCAATCCTCAAGGAGAAAAGAAGTCTTGTCACCCTCCTTTGTACTACGGCCTCAGAGCCTTTGATTGATGTGACGAAATATAGCCGGGTCAATCGTCTTTACCGGGTCACAGCATGGGTTATGCGCTTCGTCTACAATACGAGAACTACAGTCAATGATCGCCGCAAAGGATCACTCACCGCGGAAGAACTTCAAGGATCAAAGCTCTATTGGATTCGAGAAACTCAACGTCAAGCGTATCCTGAGGATTTTGAGCGTCTTCAGGAGAGTCAACCATTAGAAAAGACATCAAAGATACTCCAGTTCCAACCATTCTTCGAAAATAACGTCATACGCGTAGGAGGACGTCTTCAATTTGCGAACATCAGCTACGGATCAAAACACCCCTATGTGTTACACGCTGAACATTGGCTGTCTGAAATGATCGCTTTGGTTGCCCATCAAGAAGTAAAACATCGCGGTCTGGAAAGCACGTTGGTACAATTGCGAGAGGAGTTCTGGATCAGGCGAGGACGCCAGTTAGTAAAAATGATCGTCAACCGATGCGGGAAATGTAGACGTTTCCGCACCAAGCCTGGAGTTCAGATAGCTGCACCCCTGCCAGCTGATCGAATATCGGAAACGCCACCGTTTGCAACTACAGGCATTGACTTCGCGGTCCCGTTATTCATAAGAGAAGATGAGAATCAGAAAAAGGTGTACATCGCGCTATTCACCTGCGGAGTAACCAGAGCAGTACACCTAGAGGTGGTGACAGACCTGAGTACTGAGAAATTCATTCTATCATTTCGACGGTTCGTCGCACGCAGAGGTCTTGTTACCACGGTCTATTTGGTTAATGTAAGAACGTTCAAGAGAGCCGAGCAAGAACTAAAGGACCAGCATCGAGAACAACGAGTTTCAAGATTTTTTGGATCAGAAAAATATTCGTTAGAAGTATATCGTCGAACGAGCGGCCTGGTGGGGAGGCTTTTGGGAGAGAGTCGTGCGATCAGTCAAACAATGCTTAAAGAAGACGCTGGGTCGAAGTAGCCTAAATCATGAGGAGCTTGACGGAAATAGAAGCAGTGCTCAACTCAAGACCGTTAACGTACACCCTCAACGAAGTCAATGAGCCCTCTCCCATTACCCCATCCCATTTCCTCATTGGCCAACGCCAAGTCAGAACCTTACAGCTACGCCACCAACCGTTAGCCGAACACAGATGGTCAGACGTTTACGCTACAGACAGATGATCCTCGATCAGTTTTGGAAACAATGGAACATTCATACGTGCTATAGCTCAAATCGGCTCAAGCCAGAAAGCCAATACATGGGGTCATAGAGTTCAAGAAAGACGATTTTGTCCTCTTGTCAGAGCCCAAGCTTCCTCGACAAAGCTGGAGACTAGGACGAATCCAAGAGGTGTTTCCTGGCCGAGATTGGAGCGTCCGAGCCGTAGCTGCTCGATTACCAGGCGGAACTATCATACGTCGAGCGATTCAAATGTTACACCGTTTAGAAGTTTCGGCAGAATGAACAGTGTCCATTGTGGGGAGGATGTTGCAACTTCAAAACAACAGCCAAGATAAAGAATGAACTGAATCGAATCGAACTAGAATCTAGACCTGAAGGCTATCACTTAAAAAACTAATAATTATAAAAAACTGGATAAACAAGGATAAGACTGTATATAAACGAGATAACATAGTGTATGAGAGGGAGTTGTAAATAGAGTTTTAGTTTAGAGTATAATGTTTAATCGAGTATCCTTAGTTCGCTTTGTCAACCTTTCTAATTAATTTTATGTTAAACACACAGTTAAGAAATTAAGCAAATCGTTTCGTAAGTCATTTCCTACTGCAACTGTCGAGTCGCAACAGGTTTCTAATATTTAGATATAAAACCACAAATTAAAAGTAAGGAAACGTAATATCGTCACGATTAAGGTAAAGCCAAAACACATTTTCTAGCGTATTTTCCGTGCATAATTTCAAAAGAAAGGTATTATTGAAGAAAATAAGCCTAAATAGAAAGGAATATATCAGCTTGCGATATACTGTTGGGTAGGCTTTAAAAAGTTCGCTCTTGAACTCGTGAACAGTCCTGTCGTGATTTAATAATGGACAATTAGACTTGATGGTTAACAGATTAAAGTCACTGTTTGTCGTTACTTAATTGCCCCATAAGATTTTTATTTGCAAAACTGCATTCCTCGAGAATATGGATTACGATCACGAGGCCTCCTTGCCGAACAAGTCGAAAAATGGAAAGTGCAAGTATAAGATTATTTTGTTTTTTTTTTCTCTAGAAACGATACAACATTTTTTCAAGAACGTGTAATTACGATGGTCTAAATCCTGGAGAGAATTTTTATCTTAAATTCCTTTTACATCCAACAGGACGGTAAATTTTCTTGGCATTTTTATAGATAATTTGAATTTGGGAGAAAATTCAAATTTTTGTTCTATATCAGGGTAAATATAACGTACATTCCTGTCCGCGAAATGAAGAACGATGAGGTACTATTTTCTTACATGTCACCTTTGTGGAAAGTTTTATAGATTTCTCATTTCCTTTTAGTACGATCTTTCCATTACATATACCTATAAACTTTTCACCGTTTGTTCAAGATTCATAAAAAAAACTAACCAAACTTGTACGCACCCAAAATGGTACACAGAACACAACATGCTTTCTTATTACCACGAATCCGAGAACCATATATCAATGACCGCAATTTTTCAAGCCTTTAATCCACAGGCATGTTTACCTTCTCCTAATATTTATCCGGTCAGCCCGAGGGAGGAACTCCAAGATCCAGAATTCCTCATTCTACCTACGAACGGGCATAAGCTAACCATTTTATTCTTTTTAACTTTTCACTTATTTAGGTTTGGGTTATTATCAATGTGTTCCTCGTCTTATTCAATTTGAAATTATTTTACACAATTGCCAACCGTTTCGTGCCGCGACTCCGCCGGGTTTATTCGAGTGTATTTAAAATCATGGAGATCAAATACGATATAGTCAAGAAGGTTTTATTATCCACCTATTTCGTCCGCTGTTTCCTATTGGTGGAAGTTTTCAAAGCTCACTTGTCAACCAAATTGACATTAGAAATTGATCGCAATATAAATCACTTCGAGGATATCTTCAAATATCCAGACTTGCGTACTCTTTTCCATCGAGGGGCAAAGAGCTATGAATATATTAAGGTATAAAGGGACTTGAACATTACACCATGTTTATCTTTCTGGTTTCCTCAAAAGGTTGCGCGGCAACATGTCATAACCCCAAACTCGAAAACACGTTTAAAAATATAATCTATTATTATAGTGGCCAAATCAAAGGCTTAAAGTTAGAAAACTCCTTTTACTGATGCCCGGAGTTAGCCCCATAGATTGGCAAAATCAAACCACTGTGTCAACCTAACTGAAAAATTATTTTGTCATTGATGTGTGTTGAGTTAAAATTATAGTCTTCTTCAATAGGCGACAGGTCAAAATCTCATTGAAGATCCATGCTCGACATAGGCAAAACCAATATTTTATCCACCTTGCGGGCTTCAATATTGTCTCGATAATATATTAAGAGACTATATTTGTGAAAAACTACGTATAAAGTGGTGAGATTTAACAGACGCCACTAAAGCAATGGCGGCTCAGTAGTCCTCGTTTTTAAGAATAATTAAATGATAATCATTATGTAATAAGAGTTTTTTACCTTTTCTATTTAGAAAAAGGCCGTTCTTTCAAAGAATAATATTATGTTACCTGAACTCTCCCTTAAAGGGAATGAGAACTTGAGAAGCTTCATTTGAAAAACCTCTGATTTATATAGCAAAAGATAGAATTAGTTTCTGTGAATTCAAAAATATCAAGCTTTTAATTGTCCAATTTCTGTTTATTTGGCAATATGCTTTTGAAAATGCTTTAAATGAAATTCTCTTTTTAAGAAAGGCTAAAACGTTTTCTGTAGTCCGACGTCACTCATATTTTTTTCACGTGACATGGTGCCACTCTCTCTCTGCTATCAGACCCAGAGTTTAGCCTGGCTAGAAGCTTGAGACGCGTATACTTCGCGTATAGGATTCCCGCGCTTTTTTCCTCACGTCATAGTGATGACATAAAATAGGCAATCAAACTCGACAAGACAAAATTGTTGATATATCGAAACTGAGTTTTTGTGATTTTTAAATGGATTTTAAAAATAGAAACTTTGGTTCAATTATGTTAAAAACTTGATATTTTGAAAGTAGAGACTTGAAAGTGTAAAATAATACCACTGTCGTGGTAAAATATGATATGAAATTGTAAATTCACATACCCTTTAAGCATATACATCGGCAAACCAAATCCACTGCATCAACTAAACCGAAAATTGAATTTATTGTTTATGTGTGTCGAGTTCAAATTGTATTCAACAGGCAACCCGTCAAGATCTCTTTGAGGAATTCGAGAGAAGGTTGAAGAAGTTTCCTATGGAGAAGACACGTTATCCCATGGATGACGAATTCAACAAAGGAAACGCAGTTTACATCAGCAGCGTTGTTCATTTGGAGTATTTTTGCCTTCACGGTTACAAATTGAAAAAGCCATTACATTATGGGAAAGATTTTTTCTTTTTGGAATTCGATACTCATATAATGGCAAAAAACGCATCAAGTTTCATCAAAAACGTCATAAACATGAGGTATTCCATCGGTTAAAGAGCAGGCTTTACATTGTTAGAAAATGTTTTCCAAAATGGGATGCAATAGGATCCAAACGGCTGACTCTGAGATAGCACAGTTATTCATCTATTTTTGGATAACGTAACTTGTGTCAAAGATGGGACTGTTAAATGATAAGCCAGATTTCGAGTTTCATCCAAAATTGGACCAAGAATCATTTATTGTGGGATCAATTATTATCCAGAAATGGTCAGGCTATTATCCATATTTTTCGCAAATGCGCAAAACTTAACTCGTATCCTCCCAATATTGGACTAATATCAAGCCTATATTGGACTAATATCTAACCGATATTGGACTAAAACCAAGCCCACATTAGACATATTTCTTATCGATATTGGACTAAAATCCACCCCAGATTGACAAATTTCTATCCGATTTTGGACAAACATCAAGCCAAGATTGGACTAACGGTACGCGATAATTTGGTCTCGCCGATTTGGTCTTGGGACAAATGGGTCCCGGAACAAATTGGTCTCAGGAAAATTGGGTCTCGAGACAATTGGGTCTTGGGGAAAATGGATCTCGGGACACTTTGGTCTCGAGACAAATTGGTCCCAGTACAATTGGGTCTCGGGAAAAGTTGGTCCCGGTACAATTGGGTCTCGGGACAAGTTGGTCCCGGTACAATTGGGTTTCGGGACAAATTGGTCTCTGGACACGAAAGTCTCGTTTAAAAAAAATATCACCCCTGCAGCATTTTTTTTTTAACCAGCCAAATTTAACCGTACCACACCAAACCATACCTAATCAAACCAAACCTAACATAACCTAAGCCAACCCATTCAAACCAGACCAAACCTAACCTAACCTTGCTTGGAGATAAGAAGATTATTTATATGAGTATTAAAAGCCCCCTTCTTAGCACGAATAATTTATTAGCAATAATAGAAATATTTTGGAAAAGGTGGCAGCTAATTAATAGGAGAATAGTTTGGAAAAGGTGGCAGCTAATTAATAGGAGAATATTTTGGAAAAGGTGGCAGCTAATTTTAGGAAAATATTTAGGAAAAGGTGGCAACTAATTAATAGGAGAATATTTTGGAAAAGATGGCAGCTAATTTATAGGAGAATATTTTGGAAAGGTGGCAGCTAATAGATAGGAGAGCATTTTGGAAAAGATGGCAGCTAATTAATAGGAGAATATTTTGGAAAAGGTGGCAGCTAATTAATAAGAGAATATTTTGGAAAAGGTGGAAGCTAATTAATAGGAGAATATTTTGGAAAAGGTGGCAGCTAATTAATAACGAGAGCATTTTGGAAAAGGTAGCAGCTAATTACTAGGAGAATATTTTGGAAAAGTTGGCAGCTAAATAATAGGAGAATATTTTGGAAAAGGTGGAAGCTAATTAATAGGAGAATATTTTGGAAAAGGTGGCAGCTAATTAATAGGAGAATATTTTGGAAAAGGTGGCAGCTAATTAATAGGAGAGCATTTTGGAAAAGGTGGCAGCTAATTAATAAGAAAATTTTTTGGAAAAGGTGGCAGCTAATAAATAAGAGAATATTTTGGAAAAGGTGGCAGCTAATTAATAACGAGAGCATTTTGGAAAAGGTAGCAGCTAATTACTAGGAGAATATTTTGGAAAAGTTGGCAGCTAAATAATAGGAGAATATTTTGGAAAAGGTGGAAGCTAATTAATAGGAGAATATTTTGGAAAAGGTGGCAGCTAATTAATAGGAGAATATTTTGGAAAAGGTGGCAGCTAATTAATAGGAGAGCATTTTGGAAAAGGTGGCAGCTAATTAATAGGAGAATGTTTTGGAAAAGATGGCAGCTAATTTATAGGAGAATATTTTGGAAAGGTGGCAGCTAATAAATAGGAGAGCATTTTGGAAAAGATGGCAGCTAATTAATAGGAGAATATTTTGGAAAAGGTGGCAGCTAATTAATAAGAGAATATTTTGGAAAAGGTGGCAGCTAATTAATAGGAAAATATTTTGGAAAAGGTGGCAGCTAATTAATAGGAGAGCATTTTGGAAAAGGTGGCAGCTAATTAATAGGAAAATATTTTGGAAAAGGTGGCAGCTAATTAATAAGAAAATTTTTTGGAAAAGGTGGCAGCTAATTAATAAGAGAATATTTTTGAAATGGTGGCAGCTAATTAATAGGAGAATATTTTGGAAAAGGTGGCAGCTAATTAATAGGAGAATATTTTGGAAAAGGTGGCAGCTAATTAATAGGAGAATATTTTGGAAAAGGTGGCAGCTAATTAATAGGAGAATATTTTGGAAAAGGTGGCAGCTAATTAATAGGAGAGCATTTTGGAAAAGGTGGCAGCTAATTAATAGGAGAATGTTTTGGAAAAGGTGGCAGCTAATTGATAGGAGAGGATTTTGGAAAAGGTGGAAGCTAATTAATAAGAGAATATTTTGGAAAAGGTGGCAGCTAATTAATAACGAGAGCATTTTGGAAAAGGTGGCAGCTAATTAATAGGAGAATATTTTGGAAAAGGTGGCAGCTAATTAATAGGAGCATATTTTGGAAAAGGTGGCAGCTAATTAATAGGAGAATATTTTGGAAAAGGTGGCAGCTAATTAATTGGAGAATATTTTGGAAAAGGTGGCAGCTAATTAATAAGAGAATATTTTGGAAAAGGTGGAAGCTATTTAATAGGAGAATATTTTGGAAAAGGTGGCAGCTAATTAATAAGAGAATATTTTTGAAAAGGTGGCAGCTAATTAATAGCAGAATATTTCGGGAAAGGTGGCAGCTAATTAATAGGAGTATATTTTGGAAAAGGTAAAGCTTAAGCTTTCATTGGCGCCGCTTTTGCTTGAATGTTTGTTCAAGCAGATGTCTATCCCGCGTAGATATTTGCTTAAACTTTTTGCTTTCAAGCGCGATGCACATATAAAATCTCTTGACGTCACAGTTTATTGTGCAATAGAAATTCTCTATTTTTCTTGTCTCTGAGTGTGTGTCGATAGTTAGACTCGGTGACTGTATAGATTTTTAGTGTTTAATTTTAGACTAAATAACTTGTAAAAAATAAGCTATTTTTAACAATGAAAAAAAAACAAGTAAAAGAAATGCTAAGGATAGGAAGAGATGCAGCTAAGAAAGTGGTTTCTGAAAAAATATAGGCACTAACCAAACTAATGGAACGAAGCCGAACGAAGGTTTAAAATACGCCGTCTTTTCGAGATGACCGCACATTTGTTTATAGTTTTACCGACGAAAATATTTTGGTAGCTACCCACTTTCACGTGATATTGGTATAACCGCACGCTTTAAAAGCTTGGAGCGACCAATTCTTATACACGTGAACAGCCAATGAAACGCAAGGAGGGAGGTACCCGCTGTTAAATAAATGTTTACGCCCTTCTCCTTACATTCAATCAGTAATTAGTATGGGGTCTATGGCCTCATAAAGATTCCAAGAAGAAGAAATCTATGTATTCCTGATATAAATTATAGCACTTATGCATTTCTTTCTCGTTACCAGCTCCAAGTTGATAGCGTATCTTGCCTTAAAGGAATGGTACACTCGTAAACGTTTTTTGTCTCTTAGCGTCAATAGTACTTTTATAAGATAGTGGTACTACTGAAATTAAATTAGTAACGATAGTGTTCATTTTATAATTAAAATAAAATTTTATACGGACTTCACCATTAACACCCGTCTCTAAACTTCACTGTCTTGCTTGGCTAGACCTGCCTGACGGTTGGCTGCTTTAAATAGACGTTTAGCCAATGAGATTTTAGCACTCCAAACAGAACAATTTAAGTCGGTTTTTTTTAATTTGACAACCTTGTCTTCAAGTATGTTTAGCTCTCGTTAGTCGTTTCGTTGATCAATTTGAATCAAAATTAATTGATGAAATGCCAAGTTGTATTATAAAAGACTGTCAGAGTGTTAACTCTAGGTGTGCGGTTAGTTTTTAAACTGTTCCCGATCACTTTAAGAACTCTGATATTGCATCAAAATGGTTACGATATGCCACGATTCGCTAGCGTACTAGGCCTTTGTTACGGCGCTCTACGGCGCTACCATAGCATCTCTACGGGCGCTACCAACGTAACTTGTCGCTGGTCTAGGGCTCAAGCGCGTAATAGTCGAGTTTACTTTTTAGTATCTTGTCCTTTAGATACCTCGGCCAATAAGATGGAGGACTGAATTAATATATGAGAGTGACGTATCGCACTCTCTCTGGCTATTCGGAAAAGCACCATACAGGCACCATAAGGTCCTCAATGCAATTAGTTTTTCTGATTTAATTTAAAATATACTTATTGTAAAATTTTTTAAATTCTCGAAATCTTGGATTTGGGTGAAATTTAAGGGATTACAGCAAAATAACTAATAACTTGTATTATTTACAAAAAATTGTTTAATTGGCAGTTCTGAAACGTTCTTGAACACCTGGAACTGCGGCTCACAGCTCGGCAGGTCCAATTAATCAATAAAATACATATATTCTTAATAATAGAAGTAACTGGTAAAGGTTCGTTATAGTGCCCTGCTTGTTGAAAGCTATTTCGGCGATACGCTAAGTTCCAGGTGCTCTCAGTTCATTCGTTATTAAAAATTGTTTTACTGGAGATAAAAGGTTTTTATTTCTTTTCAGACTCATGAATTTTTGGGAAACGGGACATCAAATCATAGCTAATAACCTTTTGACCAAGAATTCGTGTCAGAAATATCTGAAACAGAAACGGGGTTTGGAATTTTCGAAGACGTCCCTCTCTGATGTCGGTGTCATATTTCTGGTACTCGCTGTTTTAAACACGGTGTCCATCGTCATTCTCTCTGCCGAAATCTGGTACGCTTCGAAGAGTACCGGGTTTGGCACGATATGACATTTTCTTAAATTTAATTTTACGTCATATTATCATTTGCTTAATCTTTGCAATATTGAAAGTTTATTTTAGTAACACATTGGCTTTTGCGAAGGTAATAGCGACCTGATTTAAAATTTATCTCATATCTACAGAAAACCTTACAGTTTTGAGAGTTTAAACTCTTCTGTATCCAAAAATATGCTTGATAAATATTTAAATATGAGGAAAAACACAGAAAAAAAACACTTCGAAAACTTGAAATTTGGGGGCAAAAGCAAATTTGCGGAGAAGATTTTTGGCGGGTTTTTCTCCTTGCCGCGCGAATCTGAATAAAATAGGCTTAACGCGGCGCTGAGACACTAACAGGCTTCACGTGAGCAACATCTAGAATGAAAATTTCTCCTTACTACGTCATCAAACGAAACAAAATTTTAACTAGGCCCTTTCAAAACACAATACTTTGATTGCAATTTTATAAATTGCTACGAAACCAGGAGCAGATGACAAAGGAGTCTCGGACGCTAGCTTCCATAATGTAGAGGGCAATGGGATCCGCGAACGTCACGGTTATTAACCAAAATCATTACGCCAGTGCCACCTCTCGTAGGAAATTTGAGCTTTATTTTCCAACCAATAGCGAGGCTGCAAAGTCTCTAAAGGAGATCTGGGAAATCGCGTCTGGAGCCTCTCTTTAAAAATACGTATCGTCTGCTTATAATTAGCCTAGGCGTAACGAGTATTAGAGTTAAAAATTGGATTTCAACGGCTTTTTAATCTTTTTTTTAGGCTAAAATTGATAATGAAAAGCCCAGCTAGTACCGTATGTACACTATTAAAAAACTAAAATGTGTTTCAGTTAATTTTTTCTAAATTTCTTGAATAAAATGATAGCTGCAAGAGGTTGGGAAAAGAAATCACTCACGATCTTTTAAAGCTCAAAAAGTAAGAGACAGTGATTTCGTTTCCAACCTCTTGTAGCCAAAATACGGAATATTTTGGCCCTAAAACACATATATAACATTGTGTTTCGGCATCTTTTAAAACCTTGCTTTTATCTTTTGAAAACCCGACCCCAATCATTCCAGTGGGCACAAATTGTTAATTAAGCCTTGGCTTACCTAGGGTTCTCTGCTAGTTTGGACTTAATTTGACCCTATTTAGTAGGTTTAAAGTCACAAAATGTAGTCTTATCTTTTATCTTAATACCAACGGTTACAGCTGTTTGAATAAAGTAATTATATTGTGTATATTTATGTCGCGATCGGATAGGACGAACCTCAGTAGCCACCGTTAGTCCGTTATTACAAAGAAATTCCCAGCAGACTTTGGTGCCAGATATAATCCACCAAAAGCATCGTCTGCTATAATGTCTGATAGCGCCTCTATGGCAAACGATACCGCTACAGCTGTGACGTACGCGGGTGCCATTGCCCTCTATATTGTGGAAGCTAGCGTCCGAGACTCCTTTGTCATCTGCTCCTGACGAAACCAGATAAAAATGTAAACAAATCATAACAGAAGTCCATAACCCCCTCGAAGTACTGAGATGTGACGGTTTCGGTACGCGACAATTTGGTCTTGCCGATTTGGTCTCGCTGTTTTGGTCTCGCCGTTTTGGTCTCGGGACAAATGGGTCTCGGGACAAATGGGTCTCGGGACCAATGGGTCTCGCGACAAATGGGTCTCGGGACAAATGGGTCTCGGGACAATTGGGTCTCGGGACAAATGGGTCTCGGGACAAATGGGTCTCGGGACAAATGGGTCTCGGGACAAATGGGTCTCGGGACAAATGGGTCTCGTTACAATTGGGTCTCGGGACAAATGGGTCTCGGGAAAATTGGGTCTCGGGAAAATTGGGTCTCGGGACAATTGGGTCTCGGGGCAATTGGGTCTCGGGACAAATGGGTCTCGGGACAAATGAGTCTCGGAACCTAACCCAACCCAACCTAGCTTGTTTGGAGGCAAGAAGATTATTTATATGAGTATTAAAAGCCCGCCTCTTACCACGAACAATTTATTAGCAATAATAGAAATATTTTGGAAGGTGTCAGACAATTAATAGGAGAATATTTTGGAAAAGGTGGCAGCTAATTAATTGGAGAATATTTTGGAAAAGGTGGCAGCTAATTAATTGGAGAATATTTTGGAAAAGGTGGCAGCTAACTATTAGGAGAACATTTTGGAAAAGGTGGCAGCTAATTAGTAGGAGAATGTTTTGGAAAAGGTGTCAAATAATTAATAGGAGAATATTTTGGAAATAGCGGCAGCTAATTAACTATAGAATATTTTGAAAAAGGTGGCAGCTAACTATTAGGAGAAAATTTTGGAAAATTTGGCAGCTAATTAGCAGGAGAATGTTTTGGAAAAGGTGTCAGATAATTAATAGAATATTTTGGAAATGGTGGCAGCTAATTAATTATAGAATATTTTGGAAAAGGTGGCAGCTAATTAATTATAGAATATTTTGGAAAAGGTGGCAGCTAACTATTAGGAGAATATTTTGGAAGAGGTGGCAGCTAATTAATAGGAGAATGTTTTGGAAAAGGTGTCCGATAATTAATAGGAGTATATTTTGGAAAAGGCGGCAGCTAATTAATTGGAGAATATTTTGGAAAAGGCGGCAGCTAACTATTTGGAGAATATTTTGGAAAAGGTGGTAGCTTACTATTAGGAGAATATTTTGGAAAAGGTGGCAGCTAACTATTAGGAGAATATTTTGGAAAAGGTGGCAGCTAACTATTAGGAGAATATTTTGGAAAAGGCAGCTAATTAGTAGAATTTTTTGGAAAAGGTGTCAGATAATTAATAGGAGAATATTTTGGAAAAGGTGGCAGCTAATTAGTAGGAGAATGCTTTGGAAAGGGTGTCAGATAATTAATAGGATAATATTTTGGAAAAGGTGGCAGCTAATTAATAGGAGAATATTTTGGAAAAGGTGGCAGCTAATTAATTGGAGAATATTTTGGAAAAGGTGGCAGCTAATTGGTAGGAGAATGTTTTGGAAAAGGTGGCAACGAATTATTGGAACCATTGTTTTGGAAAAGGAGGTAACTAATTAGGTAACCAAATAATCACGAGACAAACCGTCCCGAGACCAAATAATCACGATACCAAATAGTCCCGAGACCAAATAATCACGATACCAAATAGTCCCGAGACCAAATAATCACGATACCAAATAGTCCCGAGACCAAATAATCACGATACCAAATAGTCCCGAGACCAAATAATCACGATACCAAATAGTACCGAGACCAAATAATCACGATACCAAATAGTACCGAGACCAAATAATCACGATACCAAATAGTACCGAGACCAAATAGTCCCGAGACCAAATAGTACCGAGACCAAATCGGTGAGACCAATTAGTCCCGCGACCAAATAGGCAAGACCAAAATGGCGAGACCAATTCGGCGAGACCAAATTTTCCTGTTCCGGACGGTTTATACCCTGGCCGTCTTCAGTGTGGAAATTTTGTTCATACCACTGCCATCTCTAATACTAGGCCTTGAAATGTACAACTGAAGCATTTTTTATGTGACATTTTTAATTTGCGCTTAATAACCGTTAGATGGCTCTTTTCTGAGGCGAATTTTCGCGATGACGGAAGTAAATTCGTACTGCGCTTGCGCTGTTTCGCATGACGTCACGTCTTTCGCTTATGGCAAACCAGGGTGGGAAATAAAGAATTTTTAAACTGGACTAAATTACCTGGTCCGTCGTCTGCTAATCTAGACGAGAACTGGATAATTAAAATATCGGAGTTTATGTCTGGACTCTAGTTACCCTTGAATTATCTTAGTGGTCCCGAGGACCACTGACCCCCTCCGAATTAATTTTTAAACTGGATCTGGCAATTTTTAAACTGGTCATTTGGCCTGTGCCATCGCCTTATTTCCCACGCTGTGGCGGACTATGGGTGCAATTCGTCGCTAAAATGATATTCAGGTATATAATTGTATTTTTCGTCATATTCTGTGAACTGTGATGCCCAACTACAATGAGTAGATCAATGTCGTTGGATCGTGTCTCTCAACCAAGATCCAATGCAAACGCTTTGAGTTTAACACATTTGCTGAATCGCGGGGAATTTAGGTATCCCAGCAATTATTTGACGAATATTTTAAATGATATTGCAGATTTTTGAAAGTAAGCAATGCACTTCACTTCGAAATGTTGTTCATTGATGATACTTGTAGATTTCATTCAACCATATATTGCGAAGGCTTTAAAATGTGATTGTGATACTTATTTGCCACTAACGAAACTATTGTAAACAAATTTTATGAGACCATTGTTAGACAACTACGCGAAAGATTTAACAGATCGCAAAGAATCGTACAAAAACTTCAAGAACAAACCTCTCTCAAGAAAAACTCCAAAGATCTAAATACATTTTACCCACACTGTAATATATGCTTTTTTATGATTTAACCAGTTAAAAATTAGCTCGTCGTTTGAATTTTAATGTGTCTTTTTACTTAAGTCAGCTGCTGTATTATCCTCAATACCTTTACCCGTTGTTTTGCAAGCTTTCAACAATTTCCCATAGTTTTGAATTTTCCGCCAGTTTAAAACCTCAAAAAAGCGACATCTAGCGCCATATGTGAAATACTAACTGCCACCCCCCTTTTATTCGTATTGCAAGGCCTAGTATTAGAGATGGCAGTGAATGGGACAACCCCATTGCACCGAAAACCCTCTCTTCGGGTTTTTCCCGATGGAATTCAAATGAATAAAATCCCGGTTAAATTAACTTAAAACAATTTAAAGCCTACGTAAAATGAACACTAGATCCAAATTTTTCTAAATAATTATTTTAAAACTAAGGATTGTAAGAACAAAATAGTAATAAATAATCAAAATATGACATAATAAAACCAATTGCTAATATTTATTTATTTTTTCATGGTATATTCATTACGAAAATACTTTAAGCTAGCCGTTTTAATATACTTGAAGTGTATAACCGCTCCAAAGAGAAAAAGACGTCCTCCTAACGGAACCTATTTTATAAGTAATTTCTTGGAAGTGGCATATTATTTGAGAACTCAATGAAGATAAACATCAATATTTTGGAAAAGGCGTAACATTGTTAAGTGATTTATAAAATATTACTAACCTAGCTTAACCAAATAGTGGCGTTTCCAAGTCAGTAAAAATGTATTTAAAACGCTTTCATTAAAAAACGACATTAATTGAAATTAAACTACATAGCATTTTGGGGTCGCTGTTTTCGATAAATAGAGTCGTTAGAAATGTTAATACCAAACCCGCCGTTGGGCTATATTCATTAAAAACTTTGGCGCGATTCGGTCTAATGGAATTCTGCGCAATGGGAATAGAATAGAATAGTTTGTTTATTGTGCATAAAAAGAATCGCGTAGGATTCACGGGATTATACACAGTAATGTTGTAAATGCGTGTATTAGAATCTTCTTACAATAAAAATGGAAACAATTCGTATATACAGTAGTTTGAAAAACAGTAAAATTTAAACAATTCAAACTTCAGTTCCCAAAAAACTAGTAGAAAGCTGACAAAGTTGTCAGAATTTAAATCTAAGTACAGATTTATGAGAAAACACTTAGAATTATACAAATCAATTTACAATACCGAAAATAAATAGAAAAATGGTCAATACATGAACTATAATCTATTTACAAAAAAAATTAATAATGGAAACAAATCTTATATACAGTAATTTGAAAAACAGTGAGAATTAAACAATGCATGCTTCAGTGCTCAAAAACTAATAGAAAAACTGACAAAATTGTCAGAATTTAAACAGAAAACATTTAAAATTATACAAATAAAATTTCAATACCCTAGTTTATCGAAAAATAGTCAAAGTTTGCAGAATGTGAATCTATTTTCAGTAATATGAGAAAACGTTAAATATTAAACAATTCAAATTTCAGTTCACAAAATTTAATTGAAAAAATATCAAAAGTTTCATTGAATTTATTACATGTGCTTTGCATTTTAACGAGGGGGTGTAAACTAGTATGCGCTATATAAAAAGCGGAGCGGTGTCGCGATGTCTGATAGACCTGAAAGTTTAATTTTCCTAAAACGGCAGGTAAGTATACAAAGTTGTGGATAAGTTTATAGACAAATTTTACACACAGAATAAAAATGCTGTAAAATAAACAGTATGGTAATGGCAATAGCGTATGCCATCAAGATGATGTTAATTTAATTGCGCATCCTCCCTGTTTTTAATACCGTCAACAATACTGTTTTACTAAACAGTGGAACTAACAGTTTTAAGTATTAATTGTTCGTGTATTCAGGGGCGTTTGTAGCTTTTAAAATAACCGCTTCATAGGTTGTTTCAAAGACAGTCTTAACCGTTGAATATATTGTAGGGGTCAATGAAAAAACCAGCACTATATGCTGTTTTACTACCAATAAATCACAGTTACGTAAAATGTCTGCTGCTGTAAAACTAACAGCAAAATATGTGGTTTTAAACTCACTAAGCACTGTGGATTGAAACGTGGTTTGCTGTGAAAATCAAAACACATCATGCTGTTTCAAACCGCTTATGGTACACTAAAAAATAGGGTTGCTGTAAAAATAACAGCTCTTAGAACAGTTATAAATCCCGGAGCTTATTTTGATAAAGACGCTCTTTGCTTTTAAACTAAAAGCACTCAAACCTTTTTTAAAAACATAAAGCTCTGTTGGTTAAGATGCAACTTGTCATTTATATAAGACGACTAGCTGTTTTTAACAGACTGTCCATTTGGGTAAATTTATACTGGTTGCTGTTATACACTCTTAGAAAATCTGGTGTGCTTTAACATCTTTAAAAAAAGTTTATATGGGTCCAAATTTGACACCATTACAGGTGTTAATTTACACCCCCATTTTCACCGACTTAATAACTTCTGAAAAAGGCAGAAAGTTTTAAATTAGTATAAATGCATCGGGTATTAAATTGGTTTTGGAGGCCCTAATATCCCAGCAGTAGATACAGACGTATTCGTCAAATTTAATAATCTCTTTTCACGAAGAGTTTTTCGAGCACCAGAAACGCGTTTGACTTAAAAATAGAAAATCCATGGAAGTGCGAGAACTTGGAACAGTTTGAACTAACGACGTTTTTGAAGCGGAAATTTCTCTAACTGTAACTAAAGTCGACGATTTAGAAGTTAGTGTTCGGATTATTTTGAGGGGGCTAACTTTGAAATTTGGGGGAGCTATAGCCCCCATAAAAGGCCTAGCGACGCCACTCCAAGAGTGTCGCATAACGCTTTTAAGAGTGTCGCATAACGCTTTTAAGAATGTCGCCTAACACGTTTCAGAGTGTCGCCTAACACGTTTTGTACATTTTCGGTCAATTTTAGAAATAAGTAGGTTGAAATTATAATGAAGAAGAGAAATTGCAAAGTTAAAAAATTGGTTTTAAAATTAGCAATTCACTGACTTTCCAAAATATTTTTATTTTCATATGGGTCCTTTCATAATAAACGCGGAACTTTTCCAAAAGGCTTAGCATGGCTAGGTAAGATTAGGTTATATTGCTTCAAGGTTTAAATTGAAGCGCTTCAAAGGTTTAAAATAAAGTGCTTCAAGGTTTAAAATAAAGTGCTTCAAGGTTTAAAGTAAAGTATTTAATGTTCAAATTATAGTATGCAAAACTTTAATTTACGGTGGATTAAACAGTAAAACATACGTTAAATTTATACTTAATAGTGTAACTATCTGTGTTTTAATTATACACTACTGTATTCTTCACGGCAGAATCCTTTTTTTCCCGGAAAACAGCAACGTTCTATTAATAATAACATATCCTGCACTTCCGTTTGAGAAATAAAAACTAGCTGTTTTTTCCACAGTCGTTAACATAAAAAAAATGTTTTGCTGTATATTTAAAATTAAGGTAATGTAATTTCAAAATACAGCGACTACCTGTATATATTAAGGCTTGTTAGAGGTTTTTCTGGATAACAGCATTAAACAATCAAAAACATGGTGAAAACTATTGTTTTTTTGACATTAGTTTCTCAGTGTGTACTTCATAAAGATCTAAAAGACAGAGCAAAGTAGGAAGGGCTAGAATTTCAAGTAAGAATAAATAGTCATAGCGAGCTTTAGGTATAAAATACGTGTGGCAATATTCAACAAATTTTCTTTGAATACGTTCAATCTTATCAAAGTGGTGGGCACTAACACCACCCCAAGCAACCCATCCAAAAACGGCACGAGATCTTACAAGACTGAGGTACAAGATTCTGAAATGTATTAATGAGTGTATCCAAGAATTTATTTACTATAAGAATGCCTAAGTCACTAGATTTTACGCTTCTACTCTTACGCCGGTGTTAGCGGACAAGTAAGACCCACCCCTTTCATGTCCGTCATTGCTCTGAGCTTTCCTATTGGATCCCGTGGGGATAGGTCATACAGACGCAAATGACGTATTCCGAATAGAGAAAAAACCTCGATCAAAGTAAACAGAAAATGGAGGCTGCCAGCCTGCCAGCGGTGCTGAAACGGTACGCGAATGGTTTTTAATTGCCATTAACAAGTTAGTTAAAGGTTTTGAACCTAACTTAATTCATTTTGAATACGTGTCTCTCACTCTCTACGTAAAAATCGTTCGTTCTATAATTGTTTCCAAATCGAATCAAGTGTACTGTGATTTCGTGAGTTCCAGAAACCAAACCAAGGCTTAACGAAAAGGTAAAAGAGATAGATACCCCAGTAACACGAGTGTTTCGCGTTCGAGTCGGTTCGAGGTAGATTCGTCGGTTTATGGTCTAGTCGGTAGTTACGAGTAAAATCCAACTCTTATCCAACTTCAGTTGCCAACTCCGCTTTGCAGTCGGCCGTGAGAACAGTAAAATAGAGTTGGCTGATAGTTGTATTTTAAGTCGGTTAATGTAATGAAGGATTAGGTCGGCTGCTCGACCCCTTACCAACTAACACACGTTCCTATCAAATAAAAGATAACAATATGGGTCTAGAGGTCGACATATCCGACGGCCTACCGACCACACAGAAAATTTCAGATTTAGTTGTAATGAAGCTTCTTCCGCGTTTCAGTCGGTTCGAGGTAGATTCTTCGCTTTATGGCCTAGTCAGCACTTACGACTAAAGTCCGCCTTTTATCCAACTTCAGATACCAGCTCCGCTTTGAAGTCGGCCGTGAGCGGCGTGGGAAATAAGGCGGTGGCACAGGGCAAATGACCAGTTTAAAAATTGCCTGGACCAGTTTAAAAATTAAATGGGAGGGGGGTCAGTGGTCCACGGGACCACTAATAAAATTCAAGGGTAACCAGAGTCCAGACATTATATCAACTATTTTAATTATCCACTTCTTTAGATTAGCAGACGACGAGCCCTGGTCAATGGTCATGGACCAGTTTATTTATTCCAGACCAGGGGGGTCGCTGGCCCAAAGTCCAGTTTTAAAAAAATCCTTATTTCCCACCCTGGCCGTGAGAACAAACAAATAGAGTTGGCTGATAGTAACATTTTATGTCGGTTGGTGTAAGAAAGGATTAGGTCGGCTGCTCAACTCCTTACCAACTAACATATGTTTTTATCAAAATAACAACAAGGGACGAGATGTCGGCATATCCGACTACCAACCGATCATACTAAAGAATAGTTCCGCGTTTGAGTCGGTTCGAGGTAGATTCGTTGGTTTATGGTCTAGTCGGCACTTACAACTGAAGTCCGACTCTTATCCAACTTCAGTTACTAGCTCCGCTTTGAAGTCGGCCGTGAGAACAAACAAATAGAGTTGGCTGATAGTAACATTATAAGTTGGTTGGTGTAAAGAAGGATTAGGTTGGCTGCTCAGCTCCTTACCATCTGACATGGGTTTTTATCAAATTAACAACAAGGGTCGAGAGGTCGGCATATTCGACTACCTACCGATTAAGACTAAGCATTTCAAATTTAGTTATAATGAAGCTTCCGCGTTTGAGTCGGTTCGAGGTAGATTCGTCGGTTTATGGTCTAGTTGGCACTTACAACGGAAATCCGACTCTTATCCAACTTTAGTTGCTAACTCCGCTTTGCAGTCGGCCTTGACAACAATAGAATAGAGTAGTCTGATAGTTACATTTTAAGTCGGTTAAAGTAATGAAGGATTATGTTGGCTTCTCGACTCCTTACCAACTAAAATGCGTTTTTATCAAAGTGCACTAGTGTATCAACGGTTTAAGATTATCTTAAATATTAAAATAAATATAATTAATATTATATATTTTTGTCGATAACTATTAACCTTATTGCGCGTTACATCGTTTAAAAAATAACTATTGAACATTCTTTAGAGACTAGACTAATATTGACGTTTGAAATGAAGCATACGCCTATTGTTGTCTTACTCAAATCGGTACATAAGGTTTCGAATCTTAGTAATGGATAAGAACAGCACAATTGCGTGAACCTTTGGGAGGCTAGAAGTTTCTTGTTACCCTAGCCGATCGCCGCGTACATCTTAACCTTAACGATGATGAAGGAGAAGAAGCCAGTAAGTACAGACTGGTGTCCATGTGGGATGGACAAAAGACCAGACGAAAGTGGTGTTAAAATGACAGTAACAGCAACCCTTAAAGCCGACCACAAATAAGCTTTAAATCCGTCCAAAAACAAGCCAAAAGCCGACCATAAACAATCCATAAAGCCGACCATAAACAATCCATAAAGCCGACCATAAACAATCCATAAAGCCGACCATAAACAATCCATAAAGCCGACCATAAACAAGTCGTAAAGCCGACCATAAACAAGTCGTAAAGCCGACCATAAACAAGTTGTAAAGCCGACCATAAACAAGTCGTAAAGCCGACCATAAACAAGTCGTAAAACCGACCATAAACAAGTCGTAAAGCCGACCATAAACAAGTCGTAAAGCCTACCATAATCAAGTCGTAAAGCCGACCACAAACAAGCCATAAATCCGACAAATAACAGCCGATAAAGCCGACCGCAATTAGATTAATAATCCGACCATAACCAAATAACAAAGCCGACTTCTTGTTTGATAAGGTAAGAGCTGGTCACGCTTACTTTTTAGAGTCGGTTAAAGTGTTGGCAAAATTTCTATGACCGGAAGTCGGGCCGACGCTTAAACGGATAGGACATTTCGACGGTCGAAATGAAAGTTTACCGACGCTTTTACGTCAGTGTTGGTTGGACCTCGAACCGACTACGTCGGTCCAACGTCGATTTTCTTACAGGGGTAGTGGAAAAGAGAGTAAGATAAAATATTAAGTCCCTCCTTGGTTTCCAGCCTCCCCCACCCATGATCGGGGATTGTCGACTATCACGCGCGCACCGGACGCCTTCTTATAGTAAATTCCTTCTTGGTGTATCTTTCGTGTAAGTTTAAGAGATATCGCGAGAGTGCGCCTGCATCTATTAACACAGTTATTGGCATGATTCGCAAAAAGTAGGCGGGAATCAAAAATGACGCCAAGATCTTTGGTCGTAGTTGAAGTGGGTATAACGGAGTGGTCTATAACGTAAGAAGTAGTAATAGTTCTACTAATGCGGCGAGTGTATGAGATATGAATTGATTTTAACCAATTAATAGGTATGTTATTGCGATAACACCATAGGGACACAGCGTCAATGTCACTTTGTAGAAACAACCTATTCTGAATGGAATCAATCACTTTAATAAGTTTATTATCATCGGCAAACTGAAGCAGATTGGAATGACGAACTGCGTATTGAAGGTCATATAGATAAATGTTAAAAAGAAGAGGCCCCAGGGATGAACCCTGTGGGACCCCACAATGTACAGGATATGACACAGAGGTAAGTACCATTGCCCTTTACAACATTGGTACGACTATGCAAATAATTACAAATCCAATCAAGTAGTATACCATGAATTCCAAATGTAAATAATTTATCGCGTAAAAATCTATGGGGAACTCTATCAAACGCTTTGGCTAGGTCTAAGTAAATCACATCGACCTGACCACGGGTCTCAACCACAGGGGCAACGATGTCCATGAAAGCAGCATGATTAGTAGTAAATGAATGAATAATAATAAAAAAATAATAATAATAATGAAATGAAATGAAATGTTTGTTTAATGTGCATAAAAAAAGCCGAATGGCTCACGAGATTATACACAGATAAAAATAAACAACAAAATCCAATATAGTCACATAAGAAGTTAATTTCGTAATCCAGTGTAATATGTTAAAAATTAATTAAGCAAGATGTCCGATATACTAATTGACAGCCAATTAAATCACATTAATTTAGTGTAAAGTTGTTTCGCTTTCATAGCTTTTATTCTCTTAATCCGTTACTTTTAATTTCGGGAGAGCTCAAATTTTTATAAGTGTTCCGACCGACTGAAATATCGAAACCATAAGTCCCCGTTCGTCGCGTAACTTATAAGAATCACTCCAATCAATAACAAAGTCACTCAGTTTCTTGCTTTAGACGAATTCAACGCTTTATTCAATTCCAATCAACTCAAATTCTTTTATTTCAAACTGTTCCTTTACTTTAACTTTTCTTTTGTATTATTTTTTCCGTGGTATCTAAACCTTCTCCATTTCTTTTGTATTATTTTTTCCGTGGTATCTAAACCTTTTCCATTTCTTTTATTTCCGTGGTATCTAGACCTTTTCCTTATTTCCATGGTATCTAAAACTTTTCCTTATTTCCGTGGTATCTAAACCTTTTCCTTATTCCATTATTTCCGTGATACCTTTTCCTTTTCCTAAGTTCCATTTTTTAATTATTATGTCCGAAGACTATAGCTCCTTGCCTAGGTCTGAGCTTCATTTCTTTTTATTTCTTATGCCCGACTAAGGACGTCTAGCTTCTTTGCTAGCCCATTCCAAAAGTGATTATTCTTTAACGTCCAAGTCAGGACTCCTAGCTAGGTTTCAAAGTTCCATTCAATTTTCCACCCCCATATTCAAAGTTCAGTTTATGTTTTTACCAATTTGCAATTTTGGCCAGAGCATCGGCCTTTACCCTTATTATTCTATCTCCTCATTTTCTCTTTTATTTATCTTAACTTTCACTTTTTACTAATGGACGTGCATGTCATATAATACCCTGAATCTTTGATCTGTCCTATCCAAGCTAAGAAATTTTATTACTTTGTTTTTCAAGCGAACCGATCCCTTCGGTCAAAGATTCTGTTTAAAGCAGTTATACTTATTTCTTACACAAATATCCGACTAAAGCTTTCTATACTGTTTTTTCAAGGAACGATAATAATCTAAGGTTTACAAAAAATATAAAACACAAATGAATATAAACACAAATGAATACAAACACAAAAAACATGAATATTTTTGCGCGCGCGTGAATTAGGCCTAATTCTTATTAAAACATTCATAAATAAATGCACATCAATTAAAATTCATACACTTATTTTCAACATCCTCCCCCCCCCTTGAACTACGTTTTAAGTAGTTCAAGGAAGAGAGTTGTCTTTCGTCAAATTTAAATTTCCAAATGATATAAAAGTTGAACGGGTCGACGTAGTCGATTACCGTTCGGCAGTCTTATCATACATGAACGTATGATTTCGTCCCTACCTCTCATTACTTGTTCTATTACCGCTAATTTCCACATTGCTCGTGGTTTCATAGCGTCTTCTACCAAAACAACATCATTTAATTTTAATTCTTTACTCGGTTCACCTTTCAATTGTGTTCGGTGATGAGCCGATCTCAACTCTAGCAAATAATTGGTTTCCCAACGGATCCAAAACCGATCCAAAACAGTTTGCCTGTATTTCAAGCGTTTAATAATTTCGCGTTTTGTTACCGTTGGCACATCTTCATTTGTAAACGTTTGTGATGGTAGAGTTGTCAGTCTTTTTCCCACAAAAAGTGAGCTGGCGTTAATGGCCTTGGCTCTCCTGGGTCTTCTTAGATGTATGTTATAGGGCGGGAGTTTATTGTCGCTTCAATTTCAATGAGAAGAGTCTCTATTTCTTCGTATGTTAGGTGGGCTCTTCCTAGTATCTTGCGGAGGGGTTCCTTAACGGAACGCACCATCCTTTCCAAAATCCCCCCACCAGGGGGCCCTGTCTGCTATGTATCTCCACTTTATTTTTAAACTTCCATAATACTCCATTGCTTCTGGACTTCTCATTTTTTCTTGCAAGATTTTTAGATCCGCGTCTGCGCGGTTAAAATTTGCCGCGTTATCGCTGTAAATTATTTTGACCACTCCTCTTCGCGCAATAAACCGTCGAAATGCCATGAGAAAGGCTTCTGTTGTGAGGTCTGTAACTAATTCTAGGTGGACAGCACGCGTTGCTGCGCAGGTGAAAACTACGAAGTAACATTTTTTATCTGGTTTTGCATATATTGGACCACCGTGGTCTATGCCGCAAATTTCGAAGGGTGGAGCTGGGTTGATCCTTGCGACCGGAAGTGGCGCCATTTCTGCTTTCATAGTCTTGGCTTTATATCGCTTGCATCTTGGGCATGAATAAATGACTTTATTCACTAATTGCCTAATCTTTGGTATCCAATAGTGTTCTCTAATTTCCGTCAATACTTCGCTTTTACCTGCATGTTTCAATCTTACGTGTGTTTGCCATCCAATTAAATATGATAGTTGATGAGTTCCTGACAATATCCATGGGTGTCGCTCCCGGTAAGTCATTTTGGCCGCGTCTAAGCGCCCTCTCACACACATGGCCCCCTGTTTATCCAAAAACGGGTTCAGTGATGTGATACTTGATTTTCTCGATATTTCTTGTCCATTTTCCAAACTTTTTACTTCCTCAAAGAAATCTTCTTTTTGCGCTTTCTTCACCCAAAACACTTCAGCATTCATTATTTCTTCCCCTGTCATCGGACCCTTTTTTCTTTCTTGCACCTTATTTCTTGTGTTATGGATGAAACGCATAATCCACGCCGTTATGTTTAGGACTTGGTTCAAACTGCTATACTTTTTTAAATTCAATAACCCTTCATATTTCTGTACCGGATTCATATAAGCGACTACTTCTTTCTTTTTTAACTCATCCTGTATTTCAATAGGCAATTCTTGGTTTTCTCCAAAATTATTCTCTTCATTTACTAGATCTATATGTTCTCTAAGCCAAGTTGGTCCGTGTAACCAAAGATCGCTTGAGGCGATTTCTTCTAAAGACTTCCCTCGAGTTGGAAGGTCAGCGGGGTTTTCTTTGCCCGGACAATGATGCCATATTTCTGTTTCCGTTCGCGTTTGTATTTCGCGCACTCTGTTTTGGACAAACTGTTTCCATCGGCTAGGAGATCCGCGGATCCATGCTAATACTATTTCCGAATCTGACCACATTATTACTTTTTGTGGCTTAATTGTCAACGTGTCCATTAATGTATTGTTCAATCGAGCGCCTATTAATGCACCCATCAGTTCTAGCCGTGGTATTGTTAATTTTTGATTCCCCAACGGGGTTACTCTTACTTTAGACGCGATCAGTATTGAATTAATTTCACCATTAGGATACATACATTTTAAATAGAACACTGTCGCATATGCACGTTCGCTTGCGTCTACAAAACCATGCAATTATATTGCTTCTGGTTTCAATTCTAATTGATTTTTATACAAAAACCTGGGTATTTCGAATTCTATCAATTTTGATAGTTCATTACACCAATCATTAAATTTCGTTTCTAAGTCTTTAAGTAAATCCTCATCCCAGTCTATTTTTCTAACCCACAGTTCTTGAAATATGAATTTTGCCCGGATTGTGAACGGGGCCAATAAACCCAAAGGGTCAAATATACGTGCGACAGCTCTCAGTACTCCTCTTTTAGTATTTTCTTTATTTATCATAAATTCCAAAAGTGACGTAACTTCATAAGACAAATTGTCTGTCATTTCATCCCATTACATCCCCAAAACCTTGGTATTTGTAGGATTAGGTAGACCTTTCTGTTCCTGACTTTTATCATGTGACCCACACTTAGTTCTTATTTCTTTCGAATTACTTCTTATTTTTCTCAAATTCATTCCCACTTCTGACAATATCTTGGTTGCATCATTGATCAATTGTTCTGCCTCATCGGGGTTATTCTTTGTCGTAACCAAATCATCAACATATCTATCTTTTTCTAAACTTTCACTTGCCGCGGGGTATTTTTCTTTTGTTTTCTCTAAGTGGTGTAAAAGGGTCGCATTCAATAGGAAGGGCGAAGTGGTTACTTTTTTCATTCGATACTCTACTAAATTTTCTTTTTGTGGGTGATCTAAACCCTCAATCCAAAGAAAACCCAAGGCGTTCCTGGCTTTCTCCGCGATCCCTATAGTGTGAAAGGCTTTGGCTATGTCCCCCGTTATTCCTACTTTTTTCTCCCTAAAGCGCACCAATATGCGAAAAAGGTCCGGCAGTAAATTTGGTCCTGCCTCCAAACAATCATTTTGTGAGGGCATGCCTTTTGCGTGAGAAGACGCATCCTGAACAATTCTTAACTTTGTTGTATCTCTTTCCTCCCTAAACACTCCCTGATGTGGTAAATAGTATAATGGTCCCTTTGGTGGGCGGTACTCAAACTTACTTGGGACTCTTTCAATTATTCCTGATTCTAGTTGCTCATGAATAACCTCATCATACGCTTTCAACTTAATTTGATTCGTTTCTAATTTTTTGATCAAATTCCAAGTTCGCCTTTTTGCTACCTCATAATTATCACCCAGAAATTGTACTTCCGTTTTCCAGGGTAAAGCTACTTCATTTTGTCCATTTTTATATTCAATTTTTTCATTAAACTCTTTCAATACTTCATTTTCTTCAATTCCTTTTGCCGAATGAGCATTATCCAAAATGCCAATCGACTCATTATCCCAAAAGGCTTTCATTTGTTTCGACAACAAGTCTTCTTCACTAACCGAATCCACCGATACTTTCATAACAGCTATAGCATCAGCTCCCACTCTATTTTTTGTGTCTTCCCCCCCCCCATGCAAGGTCCATCCCAGTTTCGTATCTATCGCAACCAACGATTCAATAATTCTCTCCACTTTCCCCTGCGCTATTTTCCAAAAATAATCAGCTCCAATTAAAACATCTATTTTATCATCCTTTTCTCTTCTTTTCTTTTCACGAGTGTAAGACAATTGATAACCTCTTTCTTTTAATTCTTCCACTATATGACCTGATGGCACCGCCAAATTTGCACCTGATATGGACGGGGTTTCAAGCGCAGTTATCTCAACAATTTCTTCAGTTTCTCAATTTTTCATGATAAGCTTAAATCTACGTCTGTAGGAAACTATGGGTGTTTCTCGTTCGAAAGGAAATACATTCAGGGTCTCGTCGCCTATTTCTTCTAACTTTAACTGATTTACGATTTATTCTCTAACAAAGCATCTGTGGCTTCCCCCATCGAGTAAACACCGCACATTAGCTTCCTCCCCATTTGGGCCTATCATAACCGCTCTCAAGGTTTGCAAGTAAATTTCACCACCCCCTGTTTCTTCATCATGTGCTAATGCACTGTACGTTCCAACATTTTCATTACTACTTTGACTTGTAGATGGGTTTGATTCACCTGCACTATTTTGTTTTTGATTATCCTGACTTGCATTGCTACTTTCAGGAATTTGTCTGTCCTGTCTTCCATTAGGCCTATTAAACCCCTGCCTGTTTTGATTGTACTTATATCTATCCATATCCATGCAAAGAATTTTGTTGTGTGATCTCCCACAATTTTGACATTGTCTAAACTTTGTTTTGCAATGAATTGCTGTATGACCACTTCTCAAACACAAAAAACACAGCCTTCGGCGTATTGCTATTTCCCTTTTTTCTTTTCATACAGGTATAATAGGGATGCGATTCATTACAAAACACACAATTGTAAGGATATCTGGTATTTGTACTGGGAATACTTAAAGCCGTGGCTGACGCCAGTGATTTTAGGTGGGTATTTTGTGAGGGCTTGGGTTTATCTTTTTGGGGTTGACTCTGCTTTAGTTGCATTCTCCCTGTTCTATGTATAGCCATAGCCTGTTCTTTTCTTTCTACCGTTTTCCTTAAAAAATTCAACACATTATCTACTGTCCAAGATCCCCTTTCCTTTTCCTCTTTCCCAAACTCTTCTAACAAATCCAATGGAATTAATCCTCCTAAAATATGCGCGTATAATTCCATATTTTGAACTGTGAGTTGTCCTAACCCCTCTAAACTTCTAACTTCTATTTGGCAAGAATCGTGCAAGTGCCTCGATGCTTCGACATTAGTTGAATCATGAACTGGTTTTAATTTAAACAAATTATTAATTCGTGCACTAGTTATCATTTCTTTTCTACCGTATCTTTCTGCTAAAATATCTGCCGCTTTTTTAAAATGTTCTATACCGTCAATAGCCTTTTCGGCTTGACCTTCTAAATAAGAACGTAAATATATCAACTTAGCCGCTGCATCCAGTTGTTGTTGGTTGACTGATACGTTGAACTGAGGCCAGAATCGTTGCCAGTAGGTAGAAAAGGGGAGTTCAAATTCACTTGGTATTCAACGGTATCGACGCCATTTTTTTTCTCGGTGGTATTTTTTTTCTCTGCGCCATTTTTGTTTTTCTCTGACGTCATTCTCGACGCCATTTTTTCTCGGTGGTATTTTTTCTCGGTGGTATTTTCTTCTCGGCGCCATTTTTTTATCGGAAATTTCTGGCGGGAAATTTGAAAATGTTAAGCCTTATCGGACTTTAATCAAGACCAAAGTTCATGATTTTCAAAATCCTGAGTTTGCTGATAAGGCAAGCAATCAAAGATTAGGATGTCATACTACAGTTATAATATATTAGGAACTGAACGTCTTATATACTAAGATATTTTGGGAATGGAGACAGACGGCACACGCTCGAATTCAAACCTTAATCCTAATTAATTATCCTAAAAAGTATCTGAAAAGCACCTGCAATTATCGTACAAATTAAAGTATCTGAAACGCGCCTGTAATGGTCCTTAAAAGTATCTGAAACGCGGCTGCAATGATCCTGCAAAGTATTTGAAACTTGGCTGCAATTATCCTACAAAGTATCTGAAACGCAGCTGCAATGACCCTGCAAAGTATCTGAAACGCGCCTGCAATGATCCTACAAAGTATCTGAAACGCGCCTGCAATTATCCTACAAAGTATCTGAAACGCATCTGCAATTATCCTACAAAGAATATGAAACGCACCTACAATGATCCTGCAAAGTATCTCAAACACACCTGCAATTATCCGACAAAGAATCGGAAATGCACCTGCTATTATCCTACAAAGTATCTGAAACGCGCCTGCAATGATCCAAAAAAGTATCTGAAACGCGCCTGCAATTTTCCTACAAAGTATATGATACGCGCCTGCAATTATCCTAAAAAGTATCCGAAACCCGCCTGCCATTATCCTACAAACTTAGCAATTTCTGACTGAAACATGCATACAATATATCTGGAAGGTACAGTACCTGTAATGAGCCTACAAACATCCTGATTTCTTACGGTAGTTACTATTTCCCTTCTGTTTTCTAGCTGTAAGGTAGCTATTTTATGACTCTAGAGTAGCTAAATTTTGTATACTGCTGTACTGAGTTTTCCAACGGAAGATATTTTTTCTGCAAAACGTCTAAAATGTTCTGCATAGCTCTCTGGAATGCATCTTAATTTTGTCTGAAGTTGAACCTTTTTCAGGTTTATTCCAGTATTTTTCCAGAATATTCCAGTTTATTTGCAATATATTGCAGATTCTAAAAAATCTAAATAACAGCAAAATGCAGCCGTAAATTTTTGTACGGGAAGAGAAGGTAAAATAACAAAACTGAACGAAACAATCTCGAAATTAATTACGGACGGTGATAAAATTGCTGCGGAAGTGAAAGACGAGGAAGACTGGATAGAATTTTTAACGTACTGGACAGAGCGTGCAAAAAGATGGCTCGCGAGTAACAAAGAAAACGAGACGGCGACGGAAAACAACAGCACGAGCGTCCAGCCAACAGTATCCGGAAATCAAACTCCAGCAACTGTGAAATTGCCTCAAATCAGCATCAGGAAATTCAGCGGTGGACTAGAAAACTGGCAACAGTAGGTAGAAAAGGGGAGTTCAAATTCACTTGGTATTCAACGGTATCGACGGTATCAACGGTATCGACGGTATCAACGCCATTTTTTTTTTCTCGGTGGTATTTTTTTTCTCTGCGCCATTTTTGTTTTCCTCTGACGTCATTCTCGACGCCATTTTTTCTCGGTGGTATTTTCTTCTCGGCGCCATTTTTTTTATCGGAAATTTCTGGCGGGAAATTTGAAAATGTTAAGCCTTATCGGACTTCAATCAAGACCAAAGTCCATTGTGATTTTCAAAATCCTGAGTTTGCTGATAAGGCAAGGAATCAAAGATTAGGATGTCATACTACAGTTATAATATATTAGGAACTGAACGTCTTATATACTAAGATATTTTGGGAATGGTGACAGACGGCACACACTCGAATTCAAACCTTAATCCTAATTAATGCATACCATTTATAATAATTGTATTGACTTAACAGGGTGCAACGCACGCTAACTTAAATAATTGTCGAAGAAAAGAATTAAAATTAATTATAATTATTTAAATATTTAAGAAAAACTGGAAATTCAAAAACACTTCAAAACTTTGACACGAAATTTGAAATTGTTTAGCCTTTGCGTGGGTAATTTAAATCTCGGGTATAAAACCAAACCAAACCTAACCTATTCTAAGCCTACCCCACTGCGAATATTCTATTTAAATCTCTACACTTAACCCCGAAGTTGATATTTTCAAATCTCGCGCCAAAGCTGAAATGGGATCGGAATTCCTGCTGTCTGTCCAAGATGTTTGTTTAAGACTCTAGTCGACCTCGGGATGAAGCCAATTAACTAATAAATTTGAAATTGTTAAGCCTTTGCGTGGGTAATTTAAATCCCGGGGTACAAAACAAAACAAAACCAAACCTAACCTATTCTTAGCCTATCGCACTGCGAATACTCTATTTAAATCTCTACACAATCCTAATTAATGTATACCATTAATAATAATTTTATTGACTTAACAAGGTGCAACGCACGCTAACGTAAACAATTGTCGAAGATAATAATTAATATTAATTACATTTATTAAAATATTTAAAAACTGGAAACTCAAAACACTTTCTTCAAAACTTTGACACGAAATTTGAAATTCTTAAGCCTTTGCGTGGGTAATTCAAATCTCGGGTACTAACAAAACCAAGCCTAACCTATTCTATCGTGCTTGAAAGTGTTGTTAAATGAATGAAAAGTCGTTGAAAGTGTTGTTAAATGAATAAAAAGTCGTTGAAAGTGTTGTTAAATGAATAAAAAGTCGTTGAAAGTGATGTTAAATGAATAAAAAGTCGTTGAAATGGCTGAGAAAAGGATGGTTGAATGTGCTTATAAATGACTAAAAAGTGGCTGAAAGTGCCGTTAAATGACTAAAACATTAATGAAAATGTCGTTAAATGACAAAACATGATAGAAAATGACGTTAAATTACTGAAAAGCGGTTGGAGGTGTTGTTAAATGGGTAAAATTTGGTTGAAAGTGTTGTTAAATGACTAAATTGTGCGTGAAAGTGTTTTTAAATGAATAAAAAGTCGTTAAAAGGGTTGAGAAAAATATTGTTGAACTTGTTGATAAATGACTAAAATGTGGTTGAAAGTGTCGTTAAATGACTAAAATGTGATTGAAAGTGTCGTTAAATGACTAAAATGTGGTTGAAAGTGTCGTTAAATGACTAATACATGAGCGACTGTGTCGTTAAATTACTAACACATTAATGGAAACTTCGTTAAGTGACTGAAATTTGAATGAAAATTCGTTATATGACTATAATATGAAAGAAAATTATGCTAAATGACTGAAAAGCGGTTTGAAGTGTAGTTAAATTACTGAAAAGTGGTTGAAAGTGTTGATAAATGACTAAAAAGTGGTTCAAAGCCTCGTTAAATGATTAAAATAATGTGTGAAATGTCGTTAAGTTACCATAAAATCAGAAGGGAATAAGAGAGAAGGGAGACATTAGAGCCTGCTTTGGTAACGAGAGTCCGACCAACCTCAAGAAAACCGCGAAAACTTTGCGCAAGTACACAGCTTTTAACCAATTTACTGTTAAAATAGTTCTTTAAGTTCTCCGCGGTATCGGCCCATTTGTCTGCTAGATTTTCATTCTCCAAAGGCTTAGGGCTGTCGATGTTTCGTTCTTGTGTAATTATAACATCAAGTATGTATTTTATTGAAACTAATTTGTATTTTTTAATATTAATTCAGAATAATTAGTTTTCATCTATTTATTACCTTCAAATTATCTGATTTTGGTATGTTTTCAATACCCGTGTATCTAAATTAATTGCACTACTTGATTTCGTTTATCAACATGAAATTCGGCCATTTTTATCTCCTTCAATGTAAAGTTGTAAACAAAACTACTTTTTATTCGTCAACCGAGACGTCACCTTCTTATGTGACGTCACAGCTAAGGCAGAAGTTAGATAGCCAATCAGTGAAGGGAAGTTGATTTGAGGTTAGTAAGACTGTTGTTACGAGTGTAAAGCATTATGGAGATATAAAGTGTGTCCCTTCTCTCTTATTCCCTTCTGATAAAATGATAGAAAATTATGTTGTGCCAAAACTTTGACTGGTAATTTGAAACGTTAAGCCTTTGAGTAAACCCCGGTGGACTATTTAAATCTCGGGTAGAAAGTACCAAACCTAACCTATCCTAAGCCTAATGCACTACGAACACTCCATCTAAATCTCTACGCCTGCACTTAATATCGAAGTTGACGTTTCTTATTTACATAATGATTTTTTCAGTATGTTTTGCATTTTTGGCGGGAAATTTGAATTTTCTAAGCCTTGTACAGTTTCTTTTTCTCATTAGTTAGTATTCAGTATGTTTTCCAGGGCATTAAATATGCTAGAATTAGATAAGGAAGAGAGTTACTACGGTATACGTGTGATTACTGTAACCTGCAATGCTTTAGAATGCAAATTTAGCGTAAATACAAACCGATAATAATTCCGATATTAGTATTAAAATTAAATGTGCCATGTTTAACATATAAGAAATAACTCGAATGACTTGTCATAAACGTGGTTCGAACTTTAAAACGGCATTCTAGTTTTGAACAACGCGGAGAAATAGGCTCAAAAAAGGACGCCATTTATTACTGACTTATGTGTGAGATACGGGCAGCACTGGAGGAATAAATACGTGCTCAAGACCTATGACGGCCTTTTAGTAGTAGAAGGTTCCCATCCTCGCAATGTCTAAAAACGTAAATTTCGCTAATTTAATTAAGGTTTTATGAGGTCCATCACCACATGATACCCAATAAGGCTTATAATTATGTCGCGGACTTTCTTAAACTATGTCTAACTTCGATAGTCTAAACGTGAAAGATTTATATCAATATATTATGGTGGAAATGTTGTCCTGGCAGTACTAAATTCAATTAAAAGGTGTGCCTAGATGACCAATCTTCATTAAAAATTGTTGTTAAATAACTAATTTCAATAAGAAGTTCTGCTTTTTGAATAAAATATTGTTGAAAATGTTGTAAAATGATTAAAACGTGTTGTTAAATGAGTAATAAATTGGACAAAGGTGTTGTTAAATGACAAACGAAGTGGTTGAAAGTGTTGTTAAATGACTAAATCGTGGTTGAAAGTGTTGTTAATTGACGAAATCGTGGTTGGAAAGTGTAGCTGAATGAATAAAAAGTCGCTGAAAGGGTTAATAAATAAGAAAAAGATGGTTAAATGTGTTGATAAATGTCTTAAAAGTGGTTGAAAGTGTTGATGAATGACTAAAAAACTGGATGAAACTTGAAAGTAATGACTAAAATATGAGTGACAATGTCGTTAAATGACTATAAAATAAAATAAAATTATGTTAAATGACTGAAAGTGGTTTGAAGTGCTGTTAAATTACAGAAAAATGGTTGAAAGAATTGTTAAATGAATAAAAAGTCGTTGAAAGGGTTTATAAAGGAGGAAAAGATGGTTGGATGTTTTGACAAATGACTAAAAGGTTGATGAAGGTGATGATGATTGACTAAAATGTGGTTGTAAGTGCCGTTAAATGACTAAAATGTGAATGAAAATGTCGTTCAATGACTACAATATAAATGAATATTTCGTTCAAGGATTATAATATAAAATAAAATGGTGTTAAATGACTGAAAAGCGGTGTGAAGTGCGGTTAAATTACTGAAAAGTGCTATAAAGTGTCGTTATATGAATAAAAATAGTTGAAAGTGTTGTTAAATGACAAGAAACGTGGTTAAATGTGTTGTTAAATGACAAGAAACGTGGTTAAATGTGTTGTTATATGAATAATTAATGCTTGAAAATGTTGTTCAATGACTTGAAAGGGGCTGAAAGTGCTATTAGATGAATAGAAAGGAGTCTAATGTGTTATTAAATGGATAAAAGTGGTTCAATATGTTGTTAAATAACTAAATTGTGACTGAAAGTGTTGCTAAATAACTAAAAAAACTGGTTGAAAGGGTTATTAAATTTATTAAATGATGTGTAAAGTGTTGTTAAATGACCAAAAAAAGTTCGACTCTTAGGCGCTGTAGCTTTAGCGTCAAGACTCAATCTAGTTTGTTTATTTTCAAGTTTCCTATCATAAACAAACATTGCATCCCAAACTATCACCCCATGTCGACAGAGTTTCCTACAAGCGCTTATCATGATTTCTAATTATTGACATAGGCCGTTTATTTACCATCCGAGTTTCTCTATTCACGTTCACCGGCCTCGGTATTTACATTTCCTATCCTTGAAAATGCGAAATAGGCCTATCAATAAAGAGAAATTGCTGCTTCAAATCCCGTATCATTAACGTAAGCCGAAACAGAGGTGTTGGAATACATTGTTAGGCTTAAAATATGTCATTGAAAAGCACTATGTTAGGCTTAACATTATTAACGAAGTAGGCGAGAAATATGAACGGTGAAAAGAGAGTACGGTTTTCGGGTACGACGGTGCACGTGATTCCTCAAGAAGACAGGGTGAACCATGAGTTTCGTAACTTACAATGGTTTAGAATGCAATTAAAGTGTAAATACGAATACATATTAACTCCGATATTGGAGTTGAAAATTGAACTTTACGCTAAGTCCTGTCCTGCACGCGACTCGAGGTATATATATATATATATATATATATATATATATATAAATATGTTAGGCTTAAAACTAAACGTTATATCGACGGAGTAAACAAGAACCAAAATGGGACAAGAACCGTTAATCGGAAAGATATCACAAGCTCTTACATTATTTTAGTATGGTGAATTTGACAAAACACTAAAAAATTGGTTAAAATCCCGCTAAATGTTTAGTAAACGTTACGTTATTCGACTTAAATATATCTGATAATGTTAATATATAACTATTATAAAACAGATAATGAAATTAAACGACGAAAAAGTGGTCGGAAGTGCTGTTAAACTACAAAAATGTGGTTTAAATCGCATTCAAAGGAACTAAAAAGCAGTTGAACGTTCATGAAATGACTAAAGTATAATTGTAAGTATTGACAAAACGCCAAAAATAGGTTTAAGTTTCGTTAAAAGTCTAATAAAAATCCCGCTATTCGACTTAAATGTGTTTGATATTGTTATTATATTACTAAAATAAAACTGATAATGAAGTTGAATGTCCAAAAAGTGGAGGAAAGTGTTGTTCATTAACTAAAATGTGTTTAAAAACGCTGTGAAACGAAAACATTTGATTGAAAGCAAAGTAGAAAGTGGTCGGCAGTATTGTTAATCTACTAAAATACGGATCAAACTCATGTGAAATGAAATAATTCAATTGAAAGCGAACTATTATGACTAAGACAGAGGATCAAAACAACTAATTAAAGCCCCGCTATTCGACTTAAATGTGTTTGATATTGGTATTATATTACTGAAATAAAACTGATAATGAAGTTGAATGTCCAAAAAGTGGCAGAAAGTGTTGTTAATTTACTAAAATGTGTTTGAAAACGCTGTGAAACGAAAACATTCAATTGAAAGCAAACTAATATGACTAAGAAAGTGGATGAAAGTGTTGTTAGTCTAATCAAAGCTTTTTGAAAACGTTGTCAAATGAATAAATATCAATACAACAGTTACGTCATATCTCTAAAATGCACTTGAAAGCGATGGTAAATAACTTAAATGTGATTGAAATGGTTCTTAAGTGACTGAAACTGAAAATCCTTTCACGATGTTGTTAAGTGGATCCCTAGGTTTAGGAAATGTGACCAGACAGGTTCATATTCCCCGGTGGGGTGTTTGAAACATGTACCTCGCGGAATAGGCACAGAGACCCTCAATTTACATAGAATTTAACAAAGTTTCACATATTCTCCCAACTCAAATGGAGTATCAAACAATCCGCGTTTGATGACAAACATTCCATGCAGAGAACGATGAAAATCTCAGAGTTCTTACACCTGAGGGGGCGTCACCATCCTCCTATTTAAAAAAAAGTTTGTATTTACGCTAAATTTGCATTCTAAAGCATTGCAGGTTACAGTAATCACACGTATACCGTAGTAACTCTCTTCCTTATCTAATTCTAGCATATTTAATGCCCTGGAAAACATACTGAATACTAACTAATGAGAAAAAGAAACTGTACAAGGCTTAGAAAATTCAAATTTCCCGCCAAAAATGCTAAACATACAGAAAAAATCATTATGTAAATAAGAAACGTCAACTTCGATATTAAGTGCAGGCGTAGAGATTTAGATGGAGTGTTCGTAGTGCATTAGGCTTAGGATAGGTTAGGTTTGGTACTTTCTACCCGAGATTTAAATAGTCCACCGGGGTTTACTCAAAGGCTTAACGTTTCAAATTACCAGTCAAAGTTTTGGCACAACATAATTTTCTATCATTTTATGGTAACTTAACGACATTTTAATCATTTAACGAGGCTTTGAACCACTTTTTAGTCATTTATCAACACTTTCAACCACTTTTCAGTAATTTAACTACACTTCAAACCGCTTTTCAGTCATTTAGCATAATTTTCTTTCATATTATAGTCATATAACGAATTTTCATTCAAATTTCAGTCACTTAACGAAGTTTCCATTAATGTGTTAGTAATTTAACGACACAGTCGCTCATGTATTAGTCATTTAACGACACTTTCAACCACATTTTAGTCATTTAACGACACTTTCAATCACATTTTAGTCATTTAACGACACTTTCAACCACATTTTAGTCATTTATCAACAAGTTCAACAATATTTTTCTCAACCCTTTTAACGACTTTTTATTCATTTAAAAACACTTTCACGCACAATTTAGTCATTTAACAACACTTTCAACCAAATTTTACCCATTTAACAACACCTCCAACCGCTTTTCAGTAATTTAACGTCATTTTCTATCATGTTTTGTCATTTAACGACATTTTCATTAATGTTTTAGTCATTTAACGGCACTTTCAGCCACTTTTTAGTCATTTATAAGCACATTCAACCATCCTTTTCTCAGCCATTTCAACGACTTTTTATTCATTTAACATCACTTTCAACGACTTTTTATTCATTTAACAACACTTTCAACGACTTTTTATTCATTTAACAACACTTTCAACGACTTTTCATTCATTTAACAACACTTTCAAGCACGATAGAATAGGTTAGGCTTGGTTTTGTTAGTACCCGAGATTTGAATTACCCACGCAAAGGCTTAAGAATTTCAAATTTCGTGTCAAAGTTTTGAAGAAAGTGTTTTGAGTTTCCAGTTTTTAAATATTTTAATAAATGTAATTAATATTAATTATTATCTTCGACAATTGTTTACGTTAGCGTGCGTTGCACCTTGTTAAGTCAATAAAATTATTATTAATGGTATACATTAATTAGGATTGTGTAGAGATTTAAATAGAGTATTCGCAGTGCGATAGGCTAAGAATAGGTTAGGTTTGGTTTTGTTTTGTTTTGTACCCCGGGATTTAAATTACCCACGCAAAGGCTTAACAATTTCAAATTTATTAGTTAATTGGCTTCATCCCGAGGTCGACTAGAGTCTTAAACAAACATCTTGGACAGACAGCAGGAATTCCGATCCCATTTCAGCTTTGGCGCGAGATTTGAAAATATCAACTTCGGGGTTAAGTGTAGAGATTTAAATAGAATATTCGCAGTGGGGTAGGCTTAGAATAGGTTAGGTTTGGTTTGGTTTTATACCCGAGATTTAAATTACCCACGCAAAGGCTAAACAATTTCAAATTTCGTGTCAAAGTTTTGAAGTGTTTTTGAATTTCCAGTTTTTCTTAAATATTTAAATAATTATAATTAATTTTAATTCTTTTCTTCGACAATTATTTAAGTTAGCGTGCGTTGCACCCTGTTAAGTCAATACAATTATTATAAATGGTATGCATTAATTAGGATTAAGGTTTGAATTCGAGTGTGTGCCGTCTGTCACCATTCCCAAAATATCTTAGTATATAAGACGTTCAGTTCCTAATATATTATAACTGTAGTATGACATCCTAATCTTTGATTCCTTGCCTTATCAGCAAACTCAGGATTTTGAAAATCACAATGGACTTTGGTCTTGATTGAAGTCCGATAAGGCTTAACATTTTCAAATTTCCCGCCAGAAATTTCCGATAAAAAAAATGGCGCCGAGAAGAAAATACCACCGAGAAAAAATACCACCGAGAAAAAATGGCGTCGAGAATGACGTCAGAGGAAAACAAAAATGGCGCAGAGAAAAAAAAAATGGCGTTGATACCGTCGATACCGTTGATACCGTCGATACCGTTGAATACCAAGTGAATTTGAACTCCCCTTTTCTACCTACTGTTGCCAGTTTTCTAGTCCACCGCTGAATTTCCTGATGCTGATTTGAGGCAATTTCACAGTTGCTGGAGTTTGATTTCCGGATACTGTTGGCTGGACGCTCGTGCTGTTGTTTTCCGTCGCCGTCTCGTTTTCTTTGTTACTCGCGAGCCATCTTTTTGCACGCTCTGTCCAGTACGTTAAAAATTCTATCCAGTCTTCCTCGTCTTTCACTTCCGCAGCAATTTTATCACCGTCCGTAATTAATTTCGAGATTGTTTCGTTCAGTTTTGTTATTTTACCTTCTCTTCCCGTACAAAAATTTACGGCTGCATTTTGCTGTTATTTAGATTTTTTAGAATCTGCAATATATTGCAAATAAACTGGAATATTCTGGAAAAATACTGGAATAAACCTGAAAAAGGTTCAACTTCAGACAAAATTAAGATGCATTCCAGAGAGCTATGCAGAACATTTTAGACGTTTTGCAGAAAAAATATCTTCCGTTGGAAAACTCAGTACAGCTGTATACAAAATTTAGCTACTCTAGAGTCATAAAATAGCTACCTTACAGCTAGAAAACAGAAGGGAAATAGTAACTACCGTAAGAAATCAGGATGTTTGTAGGCTCATTACAGGTACTGTACCTTCCAGATATATTGTATGCATGTTTCAGTCAGAAATTGCTAAGTTTGTAGGATAATGGCAGGCGGGTTTCGGATACTTTTTAGGATAATTGCAGGCGCGTATCATATACTTTGTAGGAAAATTGCAGGCGCGTTTCAGATACTTTTTTGGATCATTGCAGGCGCGTTTCAGATACTATGTAGGATAATAGCAGGTGCATTTCCGATTCTTTGTCGGATAATTGCAGGTGTGTTTGAGATACTTTGCAGGATCATTGTAGGTGCGTTTCATATTCTTTGTAGGATAATTGCAGATGCGTTTCAGATACTTTGTAGGATAATTGCAGGCGCGTTTCAGATACTTTGTAGGATCATTGCAGGCGCGTTTCAGATACTTTGCAGGGTCATTGCAGCTGCGTTTCAGATACTTTGTAGGATAATTGCAGCCGCGTTTCAGATACTTTAATTTGTACGATAATTGCAGGTGCTTTTCAGATACTTTTTAGGATAATTGCAGGCGCGTTTCAGATACTTTGTAGGATAATTGCAGGCGCGTTTCAGATACTTTGTAGGATAATTACAGGCGCGTTTCAGATACTTTGTAGGATAATTGCAGGTGATTTTCAGATAATTTTTAGGATAATTGCAGGCGCATTTCAGATACTTTTCAGGAGCGTTTCATATACTTTGTAGGAAAATTTCAGGCGTGTTTCATATACTTTGTAGGAAAATTGCAGGTGTGTTTCTGGTACTTTTCAGGATCATTGCACGCGCGTTTCAGATACTTTTTAGGATAATTGCAGGCGTTTTTCATATACTTTGTAGGCAAATTGCAGGTGCGTTTCTGGTACTTTTCAGGATCATTGCATAGGCGTTTCAGATACTTTTTAGGATAATTGCAGGCGTGTTTCAGGTACTTTTCAGGATCATTGCAGGCGCGTTTCAGGTACTTTTTAGGATAATTGCAGGCGCTTTTCATATACTTTGTGGGCAAATTGCAGTCGCGTTTCAGATACTTTTCAGGATCATTATTGGCGCGTTTCAGATGCTTTGTAGGATCATTGCAGGTGCTTTTCAGATAATTTTTAGGATCATTGCAGCCGAATTTCAGATACTTTGTAGGATAATTGCAGGTACTTTTCAGATATTTTTAGGATAATTGCAGGAGCATTTCATATACTTTGAAGGAAAATTGCAGGCGCTTTTCATATACTTTTCAGGATCATTGCAGGCGCGTTTCAGATACTTTTTAGGATCATTGCAGGCGTATTTCGGATACTTTGTAGGATAATTGCAGGTGCGTTTCAGATACTTTGTAGGATAATTGCAGGTACTTTTCAGATATTTTTAGGATAATTGCAGGAGCATTTCATATACTTTGTAGGATAATTGCAGGCGCTTTTCATATACTTTGTAGAAAAATTGCAGGCGCTTTTCATATACTTTTCAGGATCATTGCAGCCGCGTTTCAGATACTTCGCAGGATCATTGAAGGGCATTTCAGATACTCTGTAGAATAATTGCAGGCGCGTTTCAGATTCTTTGCAGGATCATTGCAGGCTCTTTTCATATACTTTGTAGGATAATTGCAGGTGCGTTTCAGATACTTTGTAGAATAATTGCAGGAGCATTTCATATACTTTGTAGGATAATTGCAGGCGCTTTTCATATACTTTGTAGGATAATTGCAGCCGCGTTTCAGATACTTCGCAGGATCATTGCAGCCGCGTTTCAGATTCTTTGTAGGATCATTGCAGGTGCGATTTAGATACTTTGTGGAATAATATCAGATGCGTTTCAGATACTTCGCAGGATCATTGCAGGTGTATTTCAGATACTTCGCAGGATCATTGCTGGTGCATTTCAGATACTCTGTAGAATAATTGCAGGAGCATTTCATATACTTTGTAGGATAATTGCAGGCGCTTTTCATATACTTTGTAGGATAATTGCAGGCGCTTTTCATATACTTTGTAGGATAATTGCAGGTGCGTTTCAGATACTTTGTAGGATCATTGCAGCCGCGTTTCAGATACTTCGCAGGATCATTGCAGGAGCATTTCAGATACTCTGTAGGATAATTGCTGGTGCAATTCAGATACTTTGCAGGGTCATTGCAGCCGCGTTTCAGATTCTTTGTAGGATCATTGCAGGTGCGATTTAGATACTTTGTGGAATAATATCAGATGCGTTTCAGATACTTCGCAGGATCATTGCAGGTGTATTTCAGATACTTCGCAGGATCATTGCAGGTGCATTTCAGATACTTTGTAGGATAATTGCAGGTGCATTTCAGATTCTTTGCAAGATCATTGCAGGCGCGTTTCAGATGCTTTGCAGGGTCATTGCGGGTTTTCCTATCAATTATCGTGAATCAGTCGCCTTATATACCCTAAATTTCCAAAAAAATTTAAAGAGGCTTACGCTTGAGTTCAAACGTCAACAATAGCTATGTTTAAAATTATTTTAGGAATAAAGTTCCTTAAAACGATTTAACTAGAATTAAGGTAAATTAATGACGATTAAATTAATAAATATCAATTATATTTTTTTTAATATTTAAAAATAGCCTCTAAATTGCGTCTCGACTTGGAGAGATTTATTTTGGATTCCCAACTTGTACTCATCCCTTACAAAAATATTAAGCTGTAATTTATCTGAATACACGCTTTTCTGACTTGCTAAATTAACATCTGAGATGGTCCAACTGTTTAGGTACATGTACAAGTTCTTACCACATCTAGCTAAAAAGGTCTTTTCGTCTATCTAACATCCACAACATACACACTCACAGAACATAATCGAAAAAGTCTTTTAAACTTGTAGCTAAAAACCGATTACAACTGAAAGGAAGGGTCCCGACCGGCTTGTTTTACGTCTATTCGCAACCAGGAAAACTGCTGTAGACTTATATGATAGCGCTAAAGTACTTTGGTTCGCAATTTCCTTCACATTTCGAGCGCCATGGTGATAGTAGATCTTGTCTTAATCGGTGAAGTTGGACTGCAAAACCGAGTGTATTCAATTCTCGAGTCATTCTCGAACTAGCTCTCAGTAAGTCTCTAGCATTACGAAGTATAGGCTTATTGAAACATATCTGATAAACTTTTGATAACTGTATATACAATACTGGCCCTTTTATGACCAAAAATGTTTCAATTTTCTATCTTTTATGGTGGTTTAAATATTTTTAGGATCGAGACGTGACAGTATTAGATCAAAAGATCTTATTGAGATGAATGAGTAAAGCTTTTTTAAGATGCCTTTTTAGGCCTAACCAATTGTTTATTCAAAGTTTAGGAAAATAAAAGCAGTAATATTAATGCCTAACAGAAGCAGATAAAAATTTATGGAGCGCTCGAAGTTGACTTCCCGTACAAAAATTTTAAGCTGTAATTCATCTGCATACGCGCTTTTTTATCGCTACCACGCTGTAACCATTAAGGCTACATTTCTGCAGCTCAAAAAACGGGAAAATTTCACAGCAATTCTAGAACTGCAAATTGACTGCCGTTTCTACATTTTCTGTTTGTTAACTGTTAACTGTCTAGACTGGCAGAAATATGCAGCGCAATTCTGCAAACGCTATGCAAAGGTAGAGATACCAGCTGTTAGTTTAAAACTGTAATTTGACCGTTTTTATAGATATGTTACAGGTCTGCAAAAGTGATGGAAAAGTAGAAATCCAGCTGCTAATTTAGAACTGTAATTTGACCGTTTTAATAGACATGTTAACGGGTCTGCAAAAGTGATAGAAAAGTAGAAATACAGCTGCTAATTTAAAACTGCAATTTGACCACATTTATAGACATGTTACAGGTCTGCAAAAGTGATGGAAAAGTAGAAATGCAACTGCTAATTTGGAACTGTAATTTGACCATTTTTATAGACATGTTACAGGTCTGCAAAAGTGATAGAAAAGTAGAAATCCAGCTGCTAATTTAAAACTGCAATTCTACCACATTTATAGACATGTTACAGATCTGCAAAAGTGATGGAAAAGTGAAATGCAGCTGCCAATTTAGAACTGTAATTTGACCATTTTATAGACATGTTACAGGTCTGCAAAAGTGATAGAAAAGTAGAAATCCAGCTGCTAATTTAAAACTGCAATTTGACCACATTTATAGGCATGTTACAGGTCTGAAAGAGAGATTGAAAAGTAGAAATCTAGCTGCTAATTTAAAACTGCAATATGGCTACATTTAAAGACATGTTACAGGTCTGCAAAAGTGATGGAACAGTAGAAATACAGCTGCCAATTTAAAACTTTAATTTGACCTTAATTGACCATTTTTATAGACATGTTACAGGTCTGCAAACGTGATGGAAAAGTAGAAATTCAGCTACCAACTTAAAACTGTTATTTAACCACATTTAGAGAGATATATTGCAGGTATTCAAAAGTATGAAATTCTACTTTTGAATACCTGCAATATGTCTATAAATGTGGAATAGTTACAGTTTTAAATAGGCAGCTGGATTTCTACTTTCCCATCACTTTTTCAGACTTGTAACATGTCTATAAATATGGTCAAATTACAGTTTTAAATTGGCAGCTGGATTTCTACTTTTCCATCACTTTTTCAGACCTGTAACATGTCTATAAAAATGGCCAAATTACAATTTTAAATTAGCAGCTGGATTTCTGCTTTTCCATCACTTTTGTAGACCTGTTACATGTCTATAAATTTGGTCAAATTACAGTTTTAAATTGGCAGCTGGATTTCTGCTTTTCCATCACTTTTGTAGACCTGTTACATGTCTATAAATGTGGTCAAATTTCAGTTTTAAATTGGCAGCTGAATATCTACTTTTCCATACGTTTTGCAGACCTGTAACATGTCTATAAATGAGGTAAAATTACAGTTTTAAATTGGCATCTGGATTTCTACTTTTCCATCACATTTGCAGGCCTGTAACATGTCTATAAATGTGGTCAAGTTGCAGTTTTAAACTAGCAGCTGGTATTTCTACTTTTTCATCACTTTTGCAAACCTGTAACATGTCTATAAATATAGTCAAATTGCAGTTTTAAATTGGCAGCTGGATTTCTACTTTTCCATCACTTTTGCAGATCTGTAACATGTCTATAACTGTGGTCAAATTACAGTTTTAAACTAGCAGCTGTTATTTCTACTTTTGCATCGCGATGCAGAATCGCGCTGCATATTTCTGCCAGTACAGACAATTAACAGATAATAAACTGAAAATGTAGAAACGGCAGACAATTAGCAGTTCTGGAATTGTTGTTAAATTTTCGCGTTTTTCGAGCTGCAGAAAATGTAGCCTTAAAGTGTACCTATTACAGCGTGATAGCGATAAAAAAGCGCGTATGCAGATGAATTACAGCCTAAAATTTTTGTACGGGTTGCCGTCACTTGAGCCAAGTTGTTCGCAATTACTTCTTCATCCACTTCTTCGTTTCCCAGTTCAGTTTTTATAGCGTCTAAGGCTTTTTTCATAGACCTTCTTACGGCGTCCCGTTTTATTTTATTTCTTTCTAAGTCTGTTGCCACTTTTTTTTGCTAATTTTTGTTATTAATCCAAAGGTCCTTACGTACACTCAATCCCGGGTTTCGGCACCATGTTTCGCTTTCATAGCTTTTATTCTCTTAATCCGTTACTTTTAATTTTGGGAGAGCTCAAATTTTTATAAGTGTTCCGACCGACTGAAAAATCGAAACCATAAGTCCCCGTTCGTCGCGTAACTTATAAGAATCACTCCAATCAATAACAAAGTCACTCAGTTTTTAGCTTTAGACGAATTCAACGCTTTATTCAATTCCAATCAACTCAAATTCTTTTATTTCAAACTGTTCCTTTACTTTAACTTTTCTTTTGTATTATTTTTTCCGTGGTATCTAAACCTTTTCCATTTCTTTTATTTCCGTGGTATCTAAACCTTTTCCTTATTTCCGTGGTATCTAAAACTTTTCCTTATTTCCGTGGTATCTAAACCTTTTCCTTATTTCCGTGGTATCTAAACCTTTTCCTTATTCCATTATTTCCGTGATACCTTTTCCTTTTCCTAAGTTCCATTTTTTAATTATTATGTCCGAAGACTCTAGCTCCTTGCCTAGGTCTGAGCTTCATTTCTTTTTATTTCTTATGCCCGACTAAGGACGTCTAGCTTCTTCGCTAGCCCATTCCAAAAGTGATTATTCTTTAACGTCCAAGTCAGGACTCCTAGCTAGGTTTCAAAGTTCCATTAAATTTTCCACCCCCATATTCAAAGTTCAGTTTATGTTTTTACCAATTTGCAATTTTGGCCAGAGCATCGGCCTTTACGCTTATTATTATTCTATCTCCTCATTTTCTCTTTTATTTATCTTAACTTTCACTTTTTACTAATGGACGTGCATGTCATATAATACCCTGAATCTTTGATCTGTCCCATCCAAGCTAAGAAATTTTATTACTTTGTTTTTCAAGCGAACCGATCCCTTCGGTCAAAGATTCTGTTTAAAGCAGTTATACTTATTTCTTACACAAATATCCGACTAAAGCTTTCTATACTGTTTTTTCAAGGAACGATAATAATCCAAGGTTTACAAAAAATATAAAACACAAATGAATATAAACACAAATGAATACAAACACAAAAAACATGAATATTTTTGCGCGCGCGTGAATTAGGCCTAATTCTTATTAAAACATTCATAAACAAATGCACATCAATTAAAATTCATACACTTATTTTCAACAAAAGTTAACATTGTAAGACAAATGGGCCTGGTATCATAATAGAAAGCAAGTAATTAAATTTAGGAAGTCAGATTAGGCCATGATAAGGTTTAGTCAAGGGCCAAAATGTAATAATAATAATAATAATAATAATGAATGAATGAATGAATAGCTTGTTTATTGTGCATAAAAAGAACCGTAGTGGTTCACGAGAAAATACACATTATTATTTACAAAAATATTATGTACAACCGATTAATAATTTATACATGACTAAAGATTTATATAGGGAAAGTAAAAGATTGAAACATAATAGAAATCAGCGTATTGTATTTAAGTTATCTGAAAAAATGTCAAATCTATCATTGAGGAGATTGCTGGACTGCTGCATTCTTATAATGGGATTTCTGCTAATACTAATAATAATAATAATAATAATAATAATAATAATTATAATAATAATAATAATAATAATAATAATAATAATAATAATAATAACAATAATAATAACAATAATAATAATAATGAATGAATAGCTTGTTTATTGTGCATAAAAAGAACCGTAGTTGTTCACGAGAAAATACACATTATTATTTGCAAAAATATTATGTACAACCGATTAATAATTTATACATGACTAAAGATTTATAAAGGGAAAGTAAAAGATTGAAACAAAATAGAAATCAGCGTATTGTATTTAAGTTATCTGAAAAAATGTCAAATATATCATTGAGGAGATTGCAGGACTGCTGCATTCCTATAATGGGATTTCTGCTATTTCTTGAGTAATAGAATAGGACACAGTAACGTAGAATTTTTGGCACTAAAAAGTTAAGGTTTGATAGTAAAATGGGGGATGGAGTTATATTATTAACAAGCTTATATACAAATTGTACATCACGAATTTTACAAATGTGGTCCAAAGTGGCAATTTTTACAATTTTCAATAAAGAGAGGTAATCATAGACATTATCTTTTAAATAGAAAGTGTGACAATAGAGGATAAATTTTCTTTGTATACTCTCGTTCCTATTTTTTAAGTATACACTGCAGCCAGACCAAACGAGACAACCATACAAGATGCGGGACCGAACCAGACTTAGATGGAGAAGCCGAAAATGGGAGAGCGAACCTAGCTTTCTCGCCAGTTTGAGTATAACTGCCAATGTGCGGCGAGTCATACTGACCGTTAAATTAACATGTTCTCGAAATAGAAGTTGTCGATCGAATATAACGCCAAGGTCTTTAATGGTAGTCTTTTGTGGAATGGCAGCATTGTGTAAGGTATATACTGATTGCACCTCACGGCAAAATCTTCTAGTATAGGTGACACGAACCGATTTTGTAGGATTGATTGGAATGTTATGGTGAAGACACCAACTGGAGATTGCGTCAAGGTCCAATTGTAACTCCGCGCTGTCGTGAGGTGAGTTAATGATTTTACAAACTTTGTTATCGTCAGCGAATTGAAAAAGGTGCGAATATTTAACCAAAAATTGTAAGTCGTAAATGTAAATGTTGAATAAAAGCGGTCCAAGCGACGAACCTTGGGGAACGCCGCAGTTAAGTTTGTAGGTGGTAGAAGTCATGGAGCCGTTACATTTAAGGACATTGACGCGATCCGCAAGGTAGGAACGGTACCAATTAAGTAGTGAACCACCCGCTCCGAGACCCTGAAGTTTATCTAATAAATATGGGTGAGAAACTCTGTCGAAGGCCTTGGCCAGGTCGAGGTAAACAACGTCGACCTGGCCCTGACCCTCGACTTCAGGAACCACCAGATTCATAAATTCAGCGTGATTGGTATCCACACTTTTGCTCTTTTGAAAGCCATGTTGGCAGGCGTTGGGAAATGCCTTGAACCAACCCTGAAGATACGAGTGAATTAATTTGTCGAAGACTTTGGCAAATACACAGAGTAGGGAGATTGGTCGGTAGTTTTTTTATATCGTGCGCGGGACGACTTTTGTATATAGGCACAATAACCGCCCGTTTCCAAAGCCTTGGGAAAGTACATAGTTCGAGGGAGAGGTTGTATATATGGGTGAGAACGGGTGTTAAAATATCAGCGCAGCCCTTTATTATAAACGCGGGGATACCATCCACTCCGGTGGAAAATTTGACGGGTAATTGGCGAATAGCATTGAGAATATCAGCAGATGGAATTATTTGTGAACAATAACGGACGGAGTCGACCCCAGGGTAATCAATCCCGCAGGGTAAATTAGAGTCGGTTCCATCTACTGATATCAGGAGCAGATGACAAAGGAGTCTCGGACGCTAGCTTCCATAATATAGAGGGCAATGGCACCCGCGTACGTCACAGCTGTAGCGGTATCGTTTGCCATAGACGCGCTATCAGACATTATAGCAGACGATGCCTTTGGTGGATTATATCTGGCATCAAAGTCTGCTGGGAATTTGTTTTGTAATAACGGACTAACGGTGGCTACTGAGGTTCGTGTTATCCGATCGCGACATAAATATACACAATATAATTATACTTTACTCAAACAGCTGTAACCGTTGGTATTAAGATAAAAGATAAGACTAGGCCTACATTTTGTGACTTTAAACCTACTAAATAGTAAATTAAGTCGAAACTAGCAGAGAAACCCAGGTAAGCCAAGGCTTAATTAACAATTTGTGCCCACTGGAATGATTGGGCTCGGGTTTTCAAATTATAGAGCAAGGTTTTAAAAGATGCCGAAACACAATGTTATGTATGTGTTTTTAGGGCCAAAATATTCCGTATGTTTTTGAATTAATTGACTGCTATAAGAGGTTGGAAACGAAATCACTGTCTCTTACTTTTTGGGTTTTAAAAGATCGTGAGTGATTTCTTTTCCCAACCTCTTGTAGCTATCATTTAATTCAAGACGAAATTAAGAAAAAATTGGCACTGAAACACATTTTAGTTTTTTAATAGTGTACATACGTTACTCGCTGGGCTTTTCATTATCAATTTTAGTCTAAAAAAAGATTAAAAAGCCGTTGAAATCCATTTTTAACTCTAATACTCGTTAAGCCTAGGCTAATTATAAGCAGACGATACGTATTTTTAAAGAGAGGCTCCAGACGCGATTTCCCCATTTCCCAGATCTCCTTTCGAGACTTTGCAGCCACGCTATTGGTTGGAAAATAAAGCTCAAATTTCCTACGAGAGGGGGCACTGGCGTAATGATTTTGGTTAATAACCGTGACGTTCGCGGATCCCATTGCCCTCTACATTATGGAAGCTAGCGTCCGAGACTCCTTTGTCATCTGCTCCTGCTGATATGGAAGCAAAATGAGGACCAAAATGTTTAGCCAAATTCTCGGCGGTCGTAATTAAGTTATCTGATACTTTCAATATAATTGGTTTAGATCCTTCACCTAGATTGCCATTAACAAAGCTCCAAAATTTCTTGGGGTGACTCCGGGCGTCGGCGCAGACTCGAGAAGTCTCCGCCTTTCTATCACGGACGGTCAAACGCCTGACAAGCGCGCGCAGTCGCTTAAACTCAATAAAGTCCGCGAGAGCCCCAGTTCGTTTGAGCTTTTTAAAATAGTATTTTTTCCTAGTAATGGCCAACCTGAGGTCAGGAGAGTACCATATGGGGAATTTGCTACTGGTCCGTGAAGAGCGTTTTGGGATGTTGCGTGCCATGGAATTCTGAAGAGTGCCAGTGAGTTGCTCGACACAAAAATTAACGTCGCGCGACTCAAATAACACGGACCAATCGTAGTCCCGAACCATGGTGTAGAGGGAATGGTAATCGCCGCGTAAATAATTAAAGGTTGGTGGTGCAATATTTATATTGGGTGTTCCTCGCATAGCGTAATTGGTTTGGAAAGGAGGATGAAAGTGGTCCACCTTAACAAACGAGTCGGGTAAAGGTTCAAGTGTTAGACCATTCACGTTAGTTAAACAAAGATCTAACAAATTTAAATTGTTCGTAGGAATGTTAATCTGATTAAGGTTGAGAGAAAAGCACAGTTCGAATATATGAAGAGCTTTTGATTTTGTAAAGGAGGAGCACCCTTGAGTTCCATAAGTTTGCCAATCAACCCCTGGTAGATTAAAGTCACCCAGGAGGACAATATCGCCAGTGAAATCATGAAGAGTCTGAACTAACCGTTCACTGAAGAGCTGGTACTGTTGATCACGGTAAGATGGTTTGAAATATCCGTTACCAATCAATAGAGAGTCTTCAGAGCAATTCTTGATCTCAACCAGTACACACTCCTCAGTGGCCTCGAGATCACTGCGTCGAAAACTCCGAAATGACTTTTTCACAGCAATCAAGGCTCCTCCTCCTCTAACGCCCTTAAAATCAGGATCGGCCCGATCTGCTCGGTAAATAGAATATGAGTTAGGAAAGTAGTCACAATTGAATTGAGCGGCACCAAACCAGGTTTCACTTAAGCAAATAATATCAAGATTTAGTTCCACGACATTGTTATAAAATTCCATCGATTTAGTCTGTAAGCAATAGACAGTGAATTGAACTTGGGATTGGCAAAGTTTAAGTTATTCATTGGTCGGTTGCAGTTGGCGTAGGAGTCTCGGTAAGTTCAGTGGTGTGCCTGTGTTCCGGTCGGGGGACTCCGTTGAAGGGGGCCATAATGCAGTCCACGGGCCAGATGGCAGGGTCGCTTATTTTCTCGAAATCCGATTGATCAGTGCACGTGACGTAAAAGGAGGAGTGGGTGGCATTCGGGCTTTTGGTACGTAGCCTAATGCAGTGAGCAGTAGTAATTTGGGCCACCTCGTTTAAGGTGTCGCGCAGTTCATCCGAGCTTAGGGATTCATCCAATCGACTGACGAAGAGGCCTTTGGGTGGGCTTGTGCGTCTCTTGGGGGCGGTTTTAATTCGTGATGTGGCGGCTGCACCCGACTGAACCGGCTGGCGAACTTTGGCAGTGGCGCCAGGTGTAGTGGACGGAGGTCGGGGGGCCAGTGCGTGGGAAAGGAGCGGTGGTGGTGGGCCTCTGAGCAAAGGGTTGGCTAGTAATGGGCCAGTACACCATGGTGTGGTGAGACAAGGGTCACCACGTAGTAGTTCTCTGGAGCGGGGAGCAGACGCTTGGTGTAGTTGGAGTGCTTCTTTAATAATGAATGAATGAATGGTAGTTTATTGTGCGTAAAAAAAAGTCACAAGCGACTTGCGAGATTACACACATAATGGCAAAAGGAAAAGAAAAAATACATCAATGTAAGGGCTTACTACGCAGTGAAATACAATTAAACAGGGAATTTTGACAGTGTAATAGTATTGAACTATTTATATACGTGCTAAGCAATTAATTTCCTGAAGTTTCACGGAAAATATATCAAATAGACCGATAAAAAAATTCGCCTGTAAGTTGTTTTTTCCCACAGTAGTACTGGATTTTTGAATTGAAGTCAGTTCGGTTCGGTTCATATTATTCTCGATTCTACTTGAAATCCTGAACTACGAAGATTTTTTCATTAGTTTTAGTTGTCGATGACTCGATGCTAAGAGTCCTCGCAGTTAAGGCTTAGTACTTTTTTATTTTTATTTTAGTTGTTAATTATTTTTTTCAAAATAGAGGCCGAGCCTCGGACGCGCCTGCCCCCAGCTCTACACGACTAGAGAAAAGTGGTGACCTGCCTGCTTTATCCAGAAAAATACTTAAAACCTTATTTCCCTGCCTGATCGGAAAACGCTGTTTTTGACGGCCAACTAGTCATAGCGTTATTAGTATAAAACGCTCTACTAAGTTGACCACATATTCCGACCAATCATGATGGACCACACTTTTGAGGCTCTCGAGACGGTGTGTATTGCAGTAAAAACAACTAGAAGGCGAATATTTTTATCGGTCTATTGCTTGGTAAAAATATTACAGGATTTCTGCATTCTGTATATCGGTGTTAAATCACCAGGTTTAACATAGAATGTGGAAGGGTCACCTCTAGGGTTCGAAAATTACGGTAATTTTGGAAAATGGTAAATTACGCCGTAATTTACCGCGTAAATTACCGTTCATGGTAATTTACGAAAATTCAAAAATTAAATTATATTGATCGTTTTTATGCTAAATATTGAAAAATATCACTTGAACACAGCTATTCTTTTTATAGAATAGTATCTTTCATTATTTAAACACCGAGTTTTGATTTATGCAGCTCAAAATACTTTTGAACAGCAACATCCACTTTCTTCTTACCAATTTAGCGAATTATTGCTATTTCACGTTTTTAGAACAAAATTCCAGAGAAGGGCCAATACCGATATATCGGATTAGTCAAATTTCGGTGCCGATATTGGTATCGGATGGTATCGGTATGGGCCCATCTCTAGAATTAATCAAAACTGTCTTTGTACACAAAGACGCGAAAAAGTAAGAGATAAGTGTAGAAAATTAATTGTTTGAAGTAACAGATATTCAAATTTTCATTTTTGAAGACGTGATTATAAAACATCAATTATTTGAAAAAATTTCTTATCTTAGTTTTTTTCACCAAAATTCCTTAAGTAAAATATTTTATCCTTAAACATGTGCATCATTTTAAAAATAGAAAACGTATGCATTTTATTTTATTTTTAAAATTTAGAGTTAGTTTGAGTATTCGGGCCTATAAGGAGAATATAATGGGCAGAAAATTGTTGATAGCAGACAAAATAAAACAAGCATGAAAACTTAACAAAACGTGTTCGTTTATTTTCGAGGTTTCAAAAATTGACGTGTTGTATATCTCTCAAAGCTACAGATCATTTTGACTCTAATTAAACTACATCACAGTCAAAGGGCGAATGTAATTTTCGGTTCGCAATATTTTCAATTTTGAAATATAAAAATAAATACTTCTAGCTCTATTTTTCAGATATCCGAGTATTTGAACTTCCTCGAAGCAAATGTTTCTCGAAAATAAACATAGTATCAAGGTAGTTTCTCTGAAATTTTGGTGAAAAAAACTAAGATAAGAAATTTTTTCAAATAATTGATGTTTTATAATCACGTCTTCAAAAATGAAAATTTGAATATCTGTTACTTCAAACAATTAATTTTCTACACTTATCTCTTACTTTTTCGCGTCTTTGTGTACAAAGACAGTTTTGATTAATATCTGTCACTTCAGTCTTAATATGAATTAAAACTGTTTGGAAACTAGTATTTTAAAACGTATACTGAAAAGCAGGCGCTCCATTAAAGTCTTGTGGTGTTGCGTGTATATTAGTTACCACGTTTGAACTAACAAGGCCCTAACCATCTATTATAGAAGTATTAATCTTGATTGCTTCAACGCCCAGTCCAACTCAAATTGCCTTCCCGTCGTTTTCACGTGCAAAGCACAGTGGATGCAATAATACAAATAGATTCCAAAGACTTAGGCTAAAAAATTATTACGTAGACCTGTGTACAAAAACAATCTATACACCTGTGCACAAAAACAATCTATACACCTGTGCACAAACATATTCCATAGATCTGCGCTGGGTGACCACATTTCCTAAATTTTATAATTTTTCCTATTTTCGGATGTCTTTCTATTAGTTCCTATAATTTCGATAATTTTCCTATATTTTCCTATTTTTTGAAACTGTAGATATTTTGTGTCTCACTTTTGGTTTTGTTATATATCACCAAAGCTATGGATGCCTCTAAAAATATTTGTCAGGGAAGTCTGTGAGGTTTAAAAGTTATAGCATATGTTTCTAAGATTACGTTCCATAAGCATGACACTTCCTATATTTCGAAATGCTAGAGACTTAATGAGAGCTAGTTCGAGAACGACGCGAGAATTGACTACACGCGATTTTCTACTCCATCTTCCAATTTAGTCTGTACTAAGCCTTTGACAGGGCCTCATCAGGCGTCGCTTTACGAGAATCTATGACGTTTCATTTACGTCACTTCGAGACAAGCTCTCAGTTTCCAGTGACAAATTTATGTAACATATCTTACGAACTTATGGTTATAATTAAACCAAAGCTCCTGTGTAAATCTTGTCTTATTACTTTCAAAGCATTTGCAACCTATATTTTGCTATTTTTTCAAGAGTAGTTTTCTTGTCTTTTCCTGTTTTTTTAATTATACATCTATATCTATATAAATCAAAGTCCTGACTGACTGACAGACTGACTGATAATAATCGCCCAGCCCAAACCGCTGGACTCAGAAGGTTGAAAATTTGGAGGAACGTTACTCGTAAGTAGTAGGCGCGTACTAAGAAAGATTTTTCCAATCCGCCGCCATCTTCATAAATGGCGCCCAGAAATGTAACAAATCTTCTCTTTGTAAGAAAGTCCGTGAGTTTCAACCGATTTCACAAATATTTAGTACACTGGATTCCTTTAACCTATAGACGGGCTATATGGTCTTTCGGGATCGATTTGTTGCCATCATTTTAAATGGCGGCCAGATATTAAAAACCTTTCTTTATAGAATGTCTGCGTGTAAAGTAATAAAAAATGTCCCGACGAGCTGATGGGCGACGCCGAGTGCCTTCGCTCCTAGGATGCTACAAAAATATTAGTCGAATCAGTAAAATGTACCCATACTTGATGGAAGTTCTTACTACACTCAAGCGATGCCGCAGGTAACAGCAAGTCTCCTATAATTTCGTGTAAATCAAATGTAAATCTCCTATTTTCCTATAACTATTACAAGGTTATTTGTGGTCACCCTGAGTGCACAAACATATTTTGTAGATAACATAGACTTGTGAAAACACATGTCATATAATTGTGTACAAACAGATCCCGTAGACTTGGGCACAAACAGATCCCTTAGAATTGTGCACAAACAGATCTCTTAGAATTGAGCACAAACTGATGTCATAGACTTGCGCAAAAAATGATGTCATAGACTTACGCACAAACAGATGTCATAAACTTATGCAAAAAGAGATGTTATATACCTGTACACAAAAATATTCCATGGACCTCTGCACAAAAACATTCCATACCCCTATGTTCAAAAATATGCTCAAGAATATCTCGTACACCAGTGCACAAAAATACTGCTAATCCATTTGCACAAAAATATCCCGTATCCATTTGCAGAAAAATGTTCTTTAGACCTGTGAACAAACAGATGCAGTGGCCTTTGCAAAGACAGATTCCTTAGACCTCTGCACAAACCGATTCAGTAGGCTTGTGCACAAAAATATTCCGTAGACCTGTGCACGAACAGATACCGTAGACATGTGCACGAACAGATACCGTAGACATGTGCACAAACAGATACCGTAGACATGTGCACAAACAGATACCGTAGACATGTGCACAAACAGATACCGTAGACATGTGCACAAACAGATTCCGGATACTCGGACACAAACGGAAGTCACAGGGTTGTGCACAAACAGATGTCATAGACTTGCACAAAAAATACATCGTAGACTTGCGCAATAAGAGATGTCAAGGATATGTGCATATCAGATTCCACGGACTAGTGCACAAACAGAAGTCTTAGACTTGTTTACAAACAGAAGTCATAGACCTGTTTCCATAAAGATTCCATACCCATTTGCACAAAACAATTTCATACCCATTTGCACGAAACGATTCCATAGACCTGTGCACAAAAATATTCCATAGACCTGTGCCCAAAGAGATTCCATAAAACTGTGCCCAAAGAGATTCCATAAAACTGTGCACAAAAGATTCCCTAGACCTGTGCTCAAAAAAATATGCCGTGGCCTGTGCACAAACAGATGCCGTAGACCTGTAAAGAAACAGATTCCGTAAACCTGTGCACAAACAGATGCCGTAGGCCTGTGTACAAAAAAATTCTATAGACTTGTGCACATCAAGTTTCCATAGACCTATGCACAAAAGATTTCATGGAGATGTGCACAAAATATTTCATGGAACTGTGCACTAAACATTATATATGCTTGTGCACATAAAGATTCCTTAGACCTGAGCGCTAAAGATTCCATAGACCTGTGTACATAAAGATTTCATACCCATAGCACAAAACTATTCCATAACCATTTGCACAGAAATATTCCCTAGACCTGCGCACAAAATATTTCATAAAACTGTGCTGTGCACAAAAAGATTCCATTGACCTATGCACAAAATATTCTATTGGCTTTTGTATAAACATGTGACATAGACCTGTGTACAAAATATTCCATGGACCTGTGCACAAAAACATGCCTTGGACCTGTTCAGAAACATTCCATACCCCTATATGCTCAAAAATATTCCACACCCATTTGCACAAACATTTTCCGTAGACCCGTGCACAAACAGATTCCGTAGACTAGCGCATAAACAGATTTCATAGATTTGCGCACAAATATATTACGTAGACTCGTGCACAAATAGATTCCACAGACTTGTACACAAACAGAAGTCACACGGTTTTGCACAATCCGATATTATAGACTTGTGCACAAACAGATGTCATATGCTTGTGTAAAAAACTGATTTCATAGACTTCCTCAAAAAAAGATGTCATCGACATTTGCACAAGAGATTCCGTAGACTTGTGCACATAAAGATTCTTCAGACTTGTACACAAACATATTTTGTAGACCTGTACACACAGATACCATAGACTTGTGCAAAAATAGATGTCAAATATTTGTGCAAAAACACATACCTTAGACTTTTGCACAAACTGATGCCATAGACTTGTGCACAATCATATGTCCTAGACCGGTGTACAAAACATTCTATAGATTTGTGCACAAACATGAGTCATATACCTGTACACAAAAATATTCCACGGACTTCTGCACAAAAACATTCCATATACCTGTACACAAAAATATTCCATGGACTTCTGCACAAAAACATTCCATATACCTGTACACAAAAATAATCCATGGACCTCTGCACAAAAACATTCCATATCCCTATGCTCAAAAATGTTCCTTACCCATTTGCACAAAAATATCACGTTCACCTGTTGTTCCGATCGGAAAAAATGATATTACATAAAAAAGATACCAATTTTGTAAACCTATTTTTTATCGTTTGTTTGTTAGTCTACATTTTTAGAATTAATTTTTTGTTCGTACTATATAATCAGATAACTTAATATCAAAAGGAGGATTGGTTTTGTAGTCGCCGTCCGGGCACTTCGCTTAGTTTTTACCATTAGTTAAATAAATTGTTTATGTTTAGTTAAAAAAGTTCGCTTTCTTGTCGTCAGACACCACAACCGCGTCCAGGCTAATTATAACCTTTTACCGTGTCAAGTCGTCCGCGCAAGTTGTCCGGTAGGCCTATTCGACTAGTTCACGAACATTTATGGTCCGTCGAGCCGGATCGTCAGAGTCGGCTTAATTACGTGGAAAGCTGGTCGTTGGGTTGATCACCACTGCGGACGTTCACAATGCCAGTAACCGCTCTGGAGAAAGCCACTGCGGAACGGAATAAAGGCGAATTGGGTCTGAACAACATCAGCAACAGAGTTCAAACACATGCCTAGACTCCTCTTAATCAACAGCAATTGGAATTTTTTCTGGAAGAAGTGGACAAGTCGTGGCAAGTCATCGATGATGCGCATGTCAAGGTGGTCTCGTTGGACGCTGAAAATGCTGGCCTGCATGAACGGAAATGGGATGACTTATTCACGTTGTATACGAATTCGAAATGCGCACTTAAATCTATGCTAGCCACTATGGTTCCAATCTCGACACGTCAGTTGTCTGTAGGGTCACATTCGGAGATCAAATTACCTAAAATCAACCTCCCAACGTTCGCGGGAGAAATACATAATTGGATATCATTCCGGGATATGTACCTCACTGCCATCCACAACAATCAAGAATTATCAGATGCCCAGAAATTTACCTATCTCAAGTCAAGTTTAACCGGAAACGCCGTAAATCTAATCAAATCACTCACCATTTCTGATGCCAATTACACCATTGCTTGGGATACGGTCACCAAGAGGTTCGAAAACAACAGAGAACTCTACTTTGCCATTATGAGACGATTCTGCTCGCTGCCCATGATACCAACCAGCAACTCAAATGCCTTACGATCGATCGTGGATGCGGCGATGGAATGTACCAGAGCTCTCGACACTCTTCCGATAGCGAATAAATGGGATGCCGTTCTGGTGTTCCTTCTAACCCAGAAGTTAGATCCGTCCTCTAAGGAGCAATGGGAACTTAGTCTCAAGAACACAGAGATACCAAAATCAAGCGATCTGCTGGAATTTATTGAACAAAGAGCGCGCTCCTTGGCGGCATCATCATCCGGTCGCAATCCTCACGTCACGAGGAACCCAGTGACCTTGCACACCAGAACTGGAGCATCGTCCTCAGATGGTAAATGTACGTTCTGTTCCGCCAATCATTTCAATTTCCGATGCCCAAGACTGTCCGCTATGAAGGTCCACGAAAGGCGATCATTAGTACAGCAATCGAACCTTTGTTTCAACTGCCTTCGGACGGGACATAGAGTGAAAGAATGTCCACTGGAAAAATACTGCAAGACCTGCGATAAAAAGCATCACTCCCTTCTTCACGTGGAAGTTGAGAAACCAGACAAAGAGTCAAGTAGTCAACCATCCAATACAAAAGAGTCCGATAGACAACAACCAAGCCAGGCGCAGAATTTTCATGTCCAGGACGCCGCCTGTGCAAGGGATGATTCCATACTAGCTACCGCTGTAATCAAAGTAAAAACTGCGCAAGAGACAGCCCTTCAAGTTCGAGCTCTATTGGATGGCGGATCGACTGTATCGTGCATCTCCGAAGCGTGCATGGCGAGACTGGGCCTCGCACGAAAGAAAGTCCAGACGGAAGTAGTAGGCCTAGGTGCGACGCAACTCGGTCGAGCTAGAGGACTTACTCAGGTTCATTTCAAACCATTCTTCGAGGACACAACGTCAGAAAGGTTTTGCGTCAACGCTTATGTATTGAAGAAAATCACGTGTCAGCTACCTTTACGAAAATATGATACAAGCAATTGGCCTCATCTCAGGAAGCTGCGACTGGCGGATCCCGAGTTTAACATCCCTGGCGACATTGATGTACTGTTGGGTGCTGACGTATTTTTCAAACTCCTTTTAAATGGGAAACGAACCAAGGATGCCTTTTCTCCGGATGCGATCAATTCCAAGCTAGGATGGCTGGTTTCCGGGCCGACGAGCATTGACCAACCTAGAGTACACCTTCATCATACTCTCACACTCGAAGAAACCCTGAATCAATTTTGGGCGATTGAACAAGTGCCAAAGACACAAGTCATGACGCCGGAAGAAAAAGCTTGCGAGGAGGATTTTCTAAAGTTCCATTACCGAGATCCAGCCGGAAGATTCGTGGTACGCATACCAATGAAAGAGCCAACGATTCCTCTTGGATCTTCGCGCGAGATAGCCCTGAGAAGATTCTACCAAATTGAAAGGAAGATCGACGCACGCCCGGAGTTGAAAGCCTTATACGAAGGATTCATGGAACAGTACGAAGAGTTGGGACATATGTCGAAGATCTTGCCAGAGAACCAAAAGAAGTCTGCAAGAGTCTATATTCCTCATCACTATGTAATGAAAGATTGGAACCAAACCTGTAAATTCCGAGTGGTCTTCGATGCATCTTCTAAGACCACCTCTGGATTCTCCTTCAACGACGCGCAACTCGTGGGTCCAGTGGTCCAAGATTCGCTATATGCCATTGTCATGCGGTTCAGAATACATCGTATTGCCTTTGTCGCTGACATCATGAAAATGTACCGCCAGATACTAGTAGTCCCAGAACAACGAAATCTGCAATGCATACTGTGGCGGTCGACACCCAAGGCTCCTGTTCAAGAATTCCAATTGAACACTGTAACCTATGGAACAGCCTCGGCACCCTTCTTGGCAACTCGAGTATTGCAGGAGCTGGGCGACACGGGGTTACATGAACATCCGTTGGGAGCTGCGATTATCAAAAGGGATTTTTACATGGACGATGTAATGAGCGAAGGACAAACCGCAACACAAACCAAGATCGCTATATACCAGATTCGCTCACTGTGCGATGGTGCCGGTTTCCGACTCAGTAAATTTGCCTCAAATGACCCTGATTGTTTAACAGAAGTACCGCCTGAGTTACAAGATTCCAAGAACATACTAGCGATGGATGACGATGCTCTTGTCAAGACACTCGGACTTTACTGGGATACGAGGAAAGATCAGTTCCTGTTCAAAGTACAACCTGCGCCCTGTCAGTTACCTCTTACGAAGAGGACTCTACTTTCCGAAATATCGAAGATCTTCGATCCCATGGGTTGGCTTGCCCCCATCATTATTCGCACGAAAATCTTGATGCAGGATGTATGGAAGGAGAAAATCGATTGGGATGCCGAAACTTCCGTAGGAGTTCAAACATTATGGGCGGATTTCAAGAATTCCATTATAAACATTCAAGATCTTCGAATAGACCGATGGATGCATTCTTTACCTGAGATATCCGTTCTCGAACTTCACGGATTTTCGGATGCATCCGAGAAAGCATACGCTGGAGTGGTATATCTGAGATCGGTCGATCAAGCTGGAAATGTCCACATTTCATTACTCACAGCCAAGACAAGAGTGGCTCCGGCAAATAAAGCGATATCAATCCCGAGGATGGAGCTCTGTGGTGCATTGCTCCTTGCGGATCTCATGGAAACAGTTCAAGAGTCCTTAAATCTGAACTTCAATCAAGTTAAAGCTTGGACAGATTCGACGATCGTATTATGTTGGCTGTCCTCTTGTCCACGTCGATGGAAGACGTTTGTCGCAAACCGGGTTTCAAGAATTCAAGAGATAATTCCGGTATCACACTGGCATCATGTTCGCGGACTTGAGAATCCAGCTGATGCAGCCTCCAGAGGAGTATCAGTGCCCGAGCTACTAAACCATAAACTCTGGTGGAAGGGACCTCTATGGCTATCCAGTCGGGAGCCGTGGCCAACTCCATCCATTTCGGATTCCAAGACGAATGCCACAGCCATCGAAGAAGAAGAAAAAATCGTCATTATGACCACAAGAATAATTGTTGATAACGACATCTTTACACGGTTCTCTACGCTTCTGCGACTACGACGCATAACAGCATGGATACTTCGTTTCAAACATAATGGCCTGAACAATTACCGGAAGAGACAAGACCCCAACTTCAAAGCCGTAATACTTTCTGGTCCCTTGACAAGCATGGAATTAGAGAACGCGTTGCTCACATTAGTAAAGATAGTCCAAGCCTACATGTTTCCGGAAGAGATAGAGTCCTTACGCCAGAGTAATCCGTTGCCGAAGCGAAGCAAACTACTATGTCTACATCCTGTCTTGGATTCCATCGGGGTCCTCCGTGTAGGAGGAAGACTTAAACACGCAGATCTCGATACAGCCACAAAGCGTCCAATTCTGCTACCGAGACATCACAAATTTACGGAGATGGTCATTCAAGAGGCCCATACCCAAAACCTGCATGCTGGTACTCAGATGGTTCAGAGCATCCTATCATTAAAGTATTGGATCATTCGAGGAAGAGATGCAGTAAGACACCAAATTCGGAAATGTGCAGTCTGCACCAGATATCGTGCCGCCACCGCTAACCAGATGATGGGTGATCTACCAAGGGCTCGAGTTCAATGCTGCCGAGCATTTGCGAGAACTGGCGTTGACTACGCAGGACCCTTTTATCTTCGTCCAATCACTCCGAGAAGCAAGACATCCTACAAGGCTTACTTATCCCTTTTTGTATGCTTCGTGACGAAGGCACTACATCTTGAAATTGTCTCATCACAAACCACCGAAGCCTTTCTGGCAGCATTGCGCCGATTCACTTCAAGACGTGGGAAGCCTAGCGATATATATAGCGACTGTGGAACGACCTTCGTTGGGGCCGCCAAGGAACTTAAGGAATTTATGAAACTGATTCAGGCCGGCGTCAAGTCGGTAAAATACCACCTACATCGAGTCATTGGTAACACCAGACTGACCTACGAAGAGTTCTCAACCGTAGTCACACAGATAGAGGGTTGCCTAAATTCAAGACCGTTAACTCCGCTTTCATCGGATCCCACCGATCTTAATGTTCTCACTCCAGGTCACTTCCTAATTGGAGAATCTCTTCAAGCAATACCGGATCCTGACTTATCTTACCTACCTATGAACCGACTTAACCGATGGCAGCTACTCCAGAAGCTAAAGCAGGATGTCCATAAACGCTGGCTTCGGGAGTACGTAACTAGACTTCAACAACGACCCAAATGGATGAAACCGCAACGCAATATCGAAGTTGGGGACATGGTCTTGGTCAAATCAGACGTTACCTCACCCGGAAATTGGCCTTTGGCCAGAGTGATCGAAATTTTTCCGGGACAAGACGGCTATACTCGGGTCGTTACCTTACGGACCACCAAAGGTGAAATCAAACGACCCATCGTCAAGCTATGCCTTCTACCGTTCGACCATGAAGATGAGCCCTGAAAGTTTGCTACTAACGTATCAAGGCCGGGAGAATGTTCCGATCGGAAAAAATGATATTACATAAAAAAGATACCAATTTTGTAAACCTATTTTTTATCGTTTGTTTGTTAGTCTACATTTTTAGAATTAATTTTTTGTTCGTACTATATAATCAGATAACTTAATATCAAAAGGAGGATTGGTTTTGTAGTCGCCGTCCGGGCACTTCGCTTAGTTTTTACCATTAGTTAAATAAATTGTTTATGTTTAGTTAACCAAGTTCGCTTTCTTGTCGTCAGACACCACAACCGCGTCCAGGCTAATTATAACCTTTTACCGTGTCAAGTCGTCCGCGCAAGTTGTCCGGTAGGCCTATTCGACTAGTTCACGAACACCTGTGCACAAAAATATCACGTACACCTGTGCACAAAAATATTCGGTATCCATTTTCGCAAAAATATTCCGTACACCTGGGCACAAAAATATTCCAAATCCATTTTCACCATAATATTCCATACACCTATATGCACAAAAATATTCCGTACACCTGTGAACAAAAACAGTTCGTGCACCTGTGCACAAAAATATTCCGTACAATTGTGCATAAAAATATTCCGTACACCAATGCATAAAAATATTTCGTACACTTGTGCACAAAGAAATGTCGCAGACTCGCGCAAAAAGAGATGTTATAGACATGTGCACATCAGATTCCATAGAGTTATGCACAAACATTTTCAATGCCCCTATGCTCAAACAGATTTCAAACCCTTATGCTCTAAGAGATTCCATACCCATTTGCACAAAAATAATACGTAGACCCGTGCTCAAAAATATTCCGTAGACTTTTGCACGGACAGAAGTCACTCGCGTGTGCACAAACAGATGTCATAGACTTGTGAATAAACAGATGTTATAGACTTGTGCACAAATAGATCTTATAGACTTGTTCACACACAGGTGTTATAGACTTGTGCACAAAGAGATGTTATAGACTTGTTCACACACAGGTGTTATAGACTTGTTCACAAGCAGGTGCTATAGAATTGATCACAAACAGGTGTTACAGATGTTTTAGACTTGAGCATAAACAAATGTTATTGACTTGCGCAAAAAGAGATGTCATAGAAATGAGCAAATCAGATTCCATAGACCTGTGCACAAAAAGAGGTCGTAGACCTGTGAACAAACAGAAGTCGTAGACCTGTGCACAAACAGAAGTCGTAGACATGTGCAAATAAAGATTTTTCACTTGGACACATAAAGATTCTTCAGACTTGTGTGTGCACATAATGTTTCTTCAGACTTGCGTGTGCACATAATGTTTCTTCAGACTTGTGTGCACATAATGTTTCTTCAGACTTGTGTGCACATAAAGATTCTTCAGACTTGTGTGCACATAAAGATTCTTCAGACTTGTGTGCACATAAAGATTCTTCAGACTTGTGTGCACATAAAGATTCTTCAGACTTGTGTGCACATAAAGATTCTTCAGACTTGTGTGCACATAAATGTACCATAGACCCATGAACAAAAAATTCCATAGACCTGTGCACAGAAGATTCCATACTCCTATACTCAAAAGGATTCGATGCAGATTTGCACAAAAACATTCCATAGGCCTGTGTAAAACAATAATCCAAAGACCTGTGTAAAACAATATTCCATAGGCCTGTGCACGAAATGATTGCATAGGCCTCTGCACAAAGAGATTTTATACTCCTTTGCACAAAAATATTCTGTAGGTCTGCGCTTAAACAGATTCCGCAGACTTGTACACAAACAGATGTTATAGTTTAGACTCGTCTAAAAATTTAATTACCTATAATTGGTAATTATCTTTAATTGCTTATTTTGTTTAATTATCTTTAATTGCTTATTTTGTTTAATTATCTTTAATTGCTTATTTTGTTTAATTATCTTTAATTGCTTATTTTGTTTAATTATCTTTAATTGCTTATTTTGTTTAATTATCTTTAATTGCTTATTTTGTTTAATTATCTTTAATTGCTTATTTTGTTTAATTATCTTTAATTGCTTATTTTGTTTAATGAAGTTTAATCTGTACTTCGCAACTAAATTAGTTGGACGCGCAATAGTTATAATGACAATTAAGCTAGCTAATTGCCCTACCAATTTGATTATCCGCAGTAAAACGACGTAAGTCCTAGAATGACTTTCTTTATTACTTAACCCAAGCAAAAAAGTCTTAAGTTCCACAGTTTAAAGGTAAACCACGTAATTTGGAGCAGGTACTTAAAACTATTAAAAACAATACTTAAACTTTGTTTTTCTTAATGAAACAAAAATTGGCGCCCACTTTAAAAATGGGGCTTTTATTTAAGACCGTTTTCAAATCTATCAAACGTATAGTTATTTTTGTAAGAGTAGTTACAAAATGGGTAAGTTTGGTAGGGATGCACCGATATATCGGTTATCGGTATATCGGCCGATATATCGGCCTATTTTTTTCATATCGGTATCGGCCAATATCGGCTTCATGTAAACCGATATTTCAGGGAAAAATTTGACAAGACAAAAGGTACTCAATGAATACTAATTGAAACATATCACAACTAATTTATTCCCCAAATTTCAAATTTCCCTTTAAAAATGCAAGAATCTCAGTTTTATCCCGTTGTTCACGACTATGAGTAAATAATTTCCCTAGTTTCCCATACCTCCCACAAACAATCGAAGTCGACACTGACGTTCTCTAATGCGTTTGGTACGTGTCACTAATGTACACTCTGCATTTTTCACTTGTGGTCCAAAATTTTGCTTATAACGCTACTTCTTGTTGAACAAAGAACGGAGCTGTATTTTTACTAAAAACCAAATTAGACCACACAACTTTTTAAGGAAGGGGGTTAAGGCTAAAATAATGTAGCGGTACCACATTAAACGAAAGAGATGTGAAACATGTCTCTAATAAAACAATGGAAAAACGTAAATGGTCCTAAATAATGTTGATTCTACTCTTGGAAACGATATTCATGGAGAAATATTACTTTTTTATGGGCCGATAATATCGGCCGATATATCGGCCACGAATTTCCGATATATCGGCCGGCCGATATATCGGCTGTACCCATATCGGTGCATCCCTAAAGTTTGGAAAATTTCCCATGTTATTTCTATGGAGATTCTCAAGTTTTTCGCCAAAATCTGTGATTAATTTTATGGAAATGAAAACCACCCTTAGCAACTTTATGCTTTATAAAATAAACTATTAGGTGGATCATCTTGAAATTTTTACCACATATTAAGGGCCCGGATTTTAGTTCAGTAGAAAAATTTCGAAACAATAAACTTAATACGAAAAAAGTTAAAACCAATCCAAAAACCTTCCTTATACATTAAAGCCGTCATCAGGCCTTATCTAAGGGAGCTACCGCTCCCTTAGAATATTCGGGAATAATATTTCGGTTTTCGTGTTGTTTTTTTGTAAAGAAGTATAATGCCACTTTGTTTTTGAAGCTCTTCCTGGACGTAAGCATCTACACTGATATGGTCTTCTGGATGTTTTTCGACCGTATTAATTCCATAAGATTTGCATATATTATTCAAATCCTTTTTTTGTGCAATATGTTTTCGTTGAGTGACATCCATATTACTGTTGCGAATATCATCTAGGACCTTTTTCTTAGACACTCCTCCTGCCAACTTGGTAGCGATTATTTGCTTTTCATTTTTCGAAATTCTTAAATGGCATAGGTCATTTTCGTGACCATAATGTGATTTACATCCAACAAGTGAAACTGTACTATTGCAAGTAGATACTGAGACTTTGAGTGTCGCTGTACAGTTACCGTTTATTTTAGAGCTTCCCATTGATTTTGCTTGACGTTGGCCATTTGAATTAGATTGATACTGCCCTGATCTATTACAGTACCAATATTCTACCTTGCAATGTTTTCTCTTGCCTGTTTTGTCTTTCAAATATTGTGTAGCCTCTTTTCTTTCTTCCTCTTCCTTCCATATCAAAAAGTCTAACGGGAATACCATGCTTTGTTATGCACAAAAATTATGGCGTTGAAATTTTTGGCGCAAATGAATGGTTAATAAAAAAAAAGGCGAGTGGGAAATTTGAACCTAACCTAACTTAACCTAATCGTTGTTTTTAGGGTAAAAAATATTCAAAAGTGTCGATATCTTCTTTCGGATCATCTTCAAAAAAACATTTACCCAGCCAAAAACTTTCACTACTATTTATTTTGTCATATAGTAATTTAGGTTAGGTTAGGTTCAAATTTCAAACTCGGTTTTTTTTATTATTAATAACCATTCATTTGCGCTAAAATATTTCAACGCCATAATTTTTTTCACACCGAGGGGCTTCGAAAAAAGCTACACAGGTGCTGTTTTTGAAATTGGCCTAAAAATCTTATTATAATGGATGTTTTCGAAAGTTCAGTCAAATATTATGGGTGGAGGGTGTCGAGGGGTCGGACGTTCGGCATTTTAGTGTACGGGAATTTGAGATTTCAAAATTTTTACCAAGATTTTGAGATTTTCCCCAGATTTTGAGATTCTGACTGAGATTTTAGAAATCTTGAAATCTACTCCAAGATTTCGGGATTTTCAATGAGATTTTCAGATTTTGAACGCGATTTCGGGATTTTGAAGGAGGTTTCGGGATTTTGTTCAGGATTTTCAGATTTTGAAGGAGATTTCGGGATTTGGAACAAGATTTTCAGATTTTGAAGGAGATTTTCAGATTTCGAGGAGATTTTCGGATTTTTGATGGAATTTTGGGTATTTGCATGGGATATCAAGATTTACCATAGACCAATACGAATATTACATGAAGAGAAACAAACTTCCAGGGGCAAACCTCTATAGTGGATAATTTCAATCATGTCAGGAGACACCGCTAGAGGCATGACCGAGTTGGCTACCCTCTCAGATGCAGTGAGCTTGGACTGTCTCTAGTGTTGTCTTGTGGTGACAGGGAAATTATCCAGTATGTAGGCGTGCCCCTGGAAGTTTGTTTCACTTTAGGTAATCGTATTGGTCAATTAACCTCAGGTGTTCATAGGATATTTCGAGATTTTGAAATATAGGTTTAGGTTTTATCCCGCAGAAAAATCGACAAAAATAGTAATTTTGTAATACAGTACTCTTATATAGCGCAGGCGCCAAAAAGCGAGATGGAAGGCAGAGTTTTACCCTCGTGTCTTCCCCTCAAAAATATATGCAAAACGTGTATTGTAAGCGTGGGGATTTTCAGATTTTAGGGTGAGATTTCGGGATTTCTAGATTTTAATGTGGGATTTCGGGATTTTCAGATTTTGAGATAGGAATTTTGGGATTTTCAGATTTTCACGTGAGATTTTGGGATTTTCAGATTTTCACGTGCGATTTTTGGGATTTTCAGTTTTTGACTCTGGTACTCCTGAGCCACAACTGTCGACAACAGCAGAATCCAGCAGCAACCAGTCAGAGTCATCACCTCCAATCGCAATTATTGACAGCCCACCAGCAGTAAGAACAAAGAGTGGCCGAGTGTTGAAAAAGATCCTCAAGCTTAATTTATGAAATAGATAAAATCCTAACGATATGTAAATTAACTTAAGAGAAAGGATGTTGTATAATGTAGATACTGAACTGAACTGAATTGTTTTAGATGATTGAATTGGACCTTGTACATTGTGCAGGCCTATATAAGTATACGAGCTAACGAGGGGCTAGTTAGTTATCGCCCGAACACTTAATAAAGTTGATCTTATTATGTTTTAGTCAGTCGTGTTATTAATGAGCAGATTACACAACACAGGGGATTTCATTATTGGGCGAATTTAATACTAAAAGTCCAACCATAACCTCTGAAAAAATTAAGAAAGAACCAGAAATTCCAGAATCGAGTGATAATTTTAGATTAAAGCTTGACTTAAATTGTGCGAAATTGGAAAACGAAACTGCAACGCCTCTTCCATCAAATGAAGTGATTTACGGACGGAATTCCGACGCATCGAGGTTGGAATCAAATGTAAAATGGGAAGAGCCAATTGATCACCTGAAGTATGAGTTTGGTTTTCATAACAATGACGCTGTTGACCAAGACAATCAGTTTACCATCAAACAGTGTTCCATTATTTTAATAAAATTGGAAGATTCGGGGAATTATCATGGATGTTATTACGTCAAGGTGAAAGAACCACCTTATCTCTACGAGGTGGTTAAAGTTAATTTGAATCCCGTCATTTGAATCCATTTTGATATGCTTAAACAAGGTGAGGCTTATGTCTGTGTTATAATTAACGGTATAGTTAGTTATAGGTTAACGGTAATAGTTAGTCTAGGGCGCTGTTGGTTAGCTGTGGCATAGGGGCTAGCCACCACCCCTCTATGCATTGTAAAGGCGTTAGATAAGTGGCAATAAGTCGCAAGATGACTTGGCCCAATTAGCTAGCTAGCTTTTAATTGAGTAATCGTCACAATTACAGTGACCTCATTTCAACAATCCTGCGTGTGTTTCCTACCTATGTTGTCAAATAAGGTTACTCGAATTGATGAGTTACTTTGCCTTTAAAATCAATATTATAAGTTAAGGACATTTTTGGTTTGAATCGGTGCATTTCTTGATGTAGTTAAGGACGTTTTGGTGTTAATCGGTTCATTTCTTGATGTAGTTAAGGACGTTTTGGTGTTAATCGGTTCATTTCTTGATGTAGTTAAGGACATTTTGGTGTTAATCGGTTCATTTCTTGATGTAGTTAAGGACATTTTGGTGTTAATCGGTTCATTTATTGATGCAGTTTAAGATATTTTTGTGTTAATATTTCATTTCTTGATGCAGTTAAGGACGTTTTTGTGTGTGAATCTGTGCATTTCTTGATGTAGTTTAGGATGTTGTAAATTCAAGTTCACAATTACAAATTCAGAAGTTTAAGATAAAATACAGTTTTTCTTAAAATCAAAAGGTTACCCCTATTCACTGTCTATGACAACATTAATTTGACACATTTGGTGTCAAATTTAAAGATGGGGCGGGGCATTCATTATCCTTGCTTATAGTTGTTTTAAAACGGTGGTGGCCATTTCCCTACTAGAGAAATAATTTCCCATGTTATTTAATTGAACTTATTTCTATGGGAATATTATCAATTGTTCGTCAAACGATATGATTAAGCGTGTAACTGTTCCCCCCTTTATAAAGCTAAGTTTGGCCGGTCGTTTGGGGGAATTCCATTACAGGACGTTAATCAGCCCTACGTAAATGTCGGGGGATCTTGTGACAACGTTAAGTCATAAAATCAGGGATTCTAAAATGTAAGCCTAAAAGCTGCCTAATCCGACTTGGAATCTTAATAACATACAACCGTCATAAAGGAATTTATTTACTGATTTAAGAATTAAGAAAACGATTCCTTTCCAATTGGAAGTCGCGACAAACAAAACACGCGTTCCATTACTTCGCGTTTATATGCGGGGAGCGACTATGCTCCTCAGCAATCAAAAGGAATCTCCGTTCTCTCGACCCGGCGTTGAAAAAAGTAACCTCGGATCGAAGGGAAGGGGGAATTGACGTCGATGGCGGAGGGCTGAACATATTCCCAACAAAAATACAAAGTTCAGCTCTCCGTCGTCTGCAACGGGGTCGGAGGGCGAAACCGTTGCAAGCCTTGCCTACGTCCTGATCCCGCCGGAGGGAGCTTTTCGCTCTATCTTGCGCGGAAAAATAAGTATATCAAATAATATGACGACACACAGGCCCAGCTAAAAGCGTTCCTGGTAGGAAAATTCGGCGAATTAAATTGCCAGTTTTTTTTATTGGAAATTGGGTGCCGTACTCTGGCCTTGATATAACGTAGGCAACGGATTAAGGTTATGGAAAATTGATTCTTGCCTTCGGAGCTTCCTTGCTACCAACCACAGCCCACTCGATCACGCTTTGGCTTCACACGCTATGGAAGCCTTCCACACAATTTTTTTCCTATGTAAAAGCGCCTGTTGGTAATTTTGAGCTTTTTCGCTCGAAAAATCCAAGGAGCCAGCTTTAAGCATGACCGGCTATGGGAGGAACACAGTTATTTAGCCCTAATTTTGAAACTACTGGTTCAAATCTCTTGAAATTTTAAAGAGATGTGCAAAACAATGTGTGCTATTTCTTGGAAATTTTCAAATGTTTCCCTTTTATAGTTTTTTTTTTACAAATATTAGAACGAAAATTAGCCCACTGAACCCCCCTCCGATTTCATTTTTAAACTGGTCCAGGCTATTTTTAAACTGGTCATTTGGCCTGTGCCACCGCCTTATTTGCCACGCTTATTTGAATTAAATTGAAGAATGACGCCTGTAGGGCCGGAAATAAGAAAACAATATTATAGGACATGTGTCCAGTGACCCCTCCTTTGACTGGAAAATTTATAGGACATGGTCCACTAGAGTGTGCATAAATAGTGTCGCATCTTCATAATCAAGCTATCAAAACATCCCAAAAAATTTATTAGTCAAATGGTCAGTGACCAGGGCCGGAAATAAACACAGGACACTGGACATTGTCCATCAAAATTTTAAAATGTGACATAACTTTTTTAAAAACTAATGGGGTCGCTGGACATTTTGACCAATAAATTTTCCTTAGTTTTGATAGCATGACTATGACGATGCGACCCTATTTTTGAACACTCCAGTGGACAATGTCCTATAATTTTTCAAGTCAAACAGGGTCACTTTTTCCTTATTTCGGCCCTGAGCATGCTGGCTAATCTTCTGGACACGAATTTTACCTTGCCAAGGCAGGAACCAATCAGACCTAATGCACTAGGTGTTGTATAAACATATCACACCCTGTATATTATTAATATTAGAACTAGTGTAACACCCTGTATATATTCTATTGTTTTTACCTCTCCGTGTGACGTAGTCCAGGAGAGGTTCTGTAACGGCCGTGTCTGTGTGTGTGTCTGTGTGTGTGTGTGTCTGTGTGTCTGTGTGTCTGTGTGTCTGTCCGTTGTTACACCCACGTGACCGCGTTCGCAGTTTGCGAATCGGAGCAAACGTGTTCCCAATTTCCGGACCGCATTGACAGGTCACAGAAATTTAGAAAATTGTATTTCTCTCCGTTGGCTACTCTTTACTTGAGTTCTCACACCACCATGTTTAGTCTTCGTCCATCCCACATGGACACCAGTCTGTACATACTGGCTTCTAATCACCACCATCTTTTGGTCTTCGTGCATTCCACTTGGACACCAGTCTGTACATACTGGCTTCTAAACACCACCATCTTCTGGTCTTTGTCCATCCCACTTGGACACCAGTCTGTACATACTGGCTCCTAAACACCACCATCCACTGGTCTTCCGTCTACTCCACATAGACACCAATCTGTATCATTGGCTTCTACTCCATTATCATCGTTTGGTTTTAGGATATACGCGGCGATCAGCTAGGGTTACGAGAAACGTCTAGCCTCCCTAAGGTGGGATCGCCACCAAAGGTTTTCGCAATTGCGCTTTTTCCTTACTATTATAATGGAATCGAATCGTATATATACCCCAAAATTTGAAGAAAGCGGGCAAGAGGGGTACCCTTCACTTTAAACGTCAATATTAGCAAAGTTTGAGATGATAATAGGTATAACTTTATTTTAAACGATTTAACTATTATTAATGTTAATTATTGAAGATTAAAATAATTAAAAATAATTATATTTATTTAAATATTAAAGATAAACCTCTCGTGCAAAGAGAGAGATTATCATCGCCTCCTATATCTACCTAGGCCCGTGCATGCGATATATTTCCTTCATTGCCTCCAATATCTATCAAGGCCCGTGCATTGTGATATATTTCATTCATTGCCTCCTATATCCATCAAGGCCCGTGCATTGCGATATATTTTTCAAAACAACAACCAAAATGGGAAGCTCCTCTCAGAAACATAATAATTTCTTTTCTCTGTATATGAAATGAAAATATGGATAATATTGCGTTCCTTCTTTAATGGTATCAAAAGTGGATGAGAGGAAAAGTATGAAAATGGCCAAAAGTCGCGAGTCGTCTGAGTTTCGCCTTAGTTGACCGTTTTATTGGCGTAGCTATACTGGGCCTGTTCACTCCCTTAAAATAGGTCTTGTGTTAATTCGCGGTTACGCGGTTACTGCCGTCTGCTACTGTGTATGCTAGAATTTCCTCGACTTGTGTTAGTAGTCAGGACAGAGTAGCTGGTAATATTTTAAATGGTATTTGAAGGTATAATATGGATTTTAGTAAGGTTAGTGAAGCCCAAAAAAACAAATCTCGGTAATTTAGCTATAGCGCGAGCAGCTTGCGTCGTGATGCGCGTGATCAAGTGGGCTATGGTTAAACCAAGGAGCATTAATGTCTGAACTACTTTCAGTCGCGAGTTTGCAAGTCCATCAGTCACTAGTGGGCTAAATAGTTATTGGCGAAACTTTGATGTCCGCTTTTTTCAACACAGGCTCTATGGCCATTGTCATACTTTCCCTCTCATCCACATTTGATGGTATCAATCCTTGCCTGTCTATTAATATTTTACGTAGGAGTAATACGTTTTTAGCGAAGTCTAGAGAGGATAAACATAAGCGAGATTGTTTCGGAAAAAAAAATACTGCTTCCATTAAAGGGTTTATACTCCTTGTTACTGTTAAATAGAGTAATCATGATAAAAGCTTAAAAAATTACGAGAGGACAGACCTTTTTTATCCTCTTTTTTATTCTTAATAAGAATATAAAACATTTATTTTGTATCAAAAAATATTTTTTGGTGCTAAGATTGCTTTAAAAAAATCCAAATTGGTAAAAAAGACAAATGATATTTTTCAAATCTAATGAGATAACGCCCACCTAGTTGAAAATTGCCATTTTTTATCCGCGGCAGCCATTCTTATTGAGAATTTCGATGCTAGTAGGTTGTCAATTAAACTACCGGTATATTATTGTTGTTAGAAATTGGATATTAAGTCAAATTAAGTGGTTGTGTTTGCCGCTTCTTTTTGTGAGTATTTGATTTTTGTATGTAAAATGGAGGAAGATAATGTTGAGAGTAAAGATGAAATGCGGAAGCGCAAAGCGCGGGAAAGGATGAGGGCAAAAAGATCAGACCCTGAGTTTAAGAAGAGAGAAAATGAAAGGAGAAGAGTTTTAGCAGCTCAGAAAAAAGCTAAGGTTGAATGTACAGGTTCTAGTACGTCTAGTCCTTGTACTAGTTTGCCCATTACTTCTATTGCGCCGTCAGTTGGCCACGATGGTAGTAAGGTTGAAGGTACGGTTTCTAGTATTTCTAGTCCTAATTTGTTTGTTGGTTCTATTGCGCCGCCAGTTGGCCACAGTAGAATGAAGGTTAATGTATTAGACGGAAGTCGAAGTGAAGTTGCTGAAAACGTAGCGTTAATTACTGCCGACGAAGCGATGAATTTAGTTAGTAATATTTCAGATAGGTCTGTAATGGTAGCGAACGATGAACAAGTACCTTCTACGTCTCATGGTAATGTTTATCCGTTAGAGAGAATGAGAGTTTTGAGGCAGAATGAAGAGTATAGAATGAAGGAGGCGCGATCAATGGCGAAAAAGCGGGAGAATGAGGCTTATCGTGAAAGGGAAAATCAGGTTGGCATACTTACCAAGAGAGTTAAAAGGTTTGATGAGTGGTATAGAGCAAGCGAACGAGTAAAAGACCAGATGAGTAAGGCTAGTAAACGCCAAGATGCAGAGTACGTTGAAGCTGAACGTGTTAGAAATCAGTTGGGTATGGCTAGTAAACGCCAAGATGCAGAGTACGTTGAAGCTGAACGTGTTAGAAATCAGTTGAGTAAGGCTAGTAAACGCCAAGATGCAGAGTACGTTGAAGCTGAACGTGTTAGAAATCAGTTGGGTATGGCTAGTAAACGCCAAGATGCAGAGTACGTTGAAGCTGAACGTGTTAGAAATCAGTTGAGTAAGGCTAGTAAACGCCAAGATGCAGAGTACGTTGAAGCTGAACGTGTTAGAAATCAGTTGGGTATGGCTAGTAAACGCCAAGATGCAGAGTACGTTGAAGCTGAACGTGTTAGAAATCAGTTGAGTAAGGCTAGTAAACGCCAAGATGCAGAGTACGTTGAAGCTGAACGTGTTAGAAATCAGTTGGGTATGGCTAGTAAACGCCAAGATGCAGAGTACGTTGAAGCTGAACGTGTTAGAAATCAGTTGGGTATGGCTAGTAAACGCCAAGATGCAGAGTACGTTGAAGCTGAACGTGTTAGAAATCAGTTGGGTATGGCTAGTAAACGCCAAGATGCAGAGTACGTTGAAGCTGAACGTGTTAGAAATCAGTTGAGTAAGGCTAGTAAACGCCAAGATGCAGAGTACGTTGAAGCTGAACGTGTTAGAAATCAGTTGGGTATGGCTAGTAAACGCCAAGATGCAGAGTACGTTGAAGCTGAACGTGTTAGAAATCAGTTGAGTATGGCTGCCAGTCGTGCAAATGTGGAGTTTAGGAACCCTGAACGTTCTAGGAATAGATTGTCTGTGGCAGAAGAAGAACAGATCCTGTGTTTATAGAGCAGACGTATTTTGAAAGCATAAAAGAAGGTCCAACGTGGCCATGTGAAGGGTGTTCAAATCTTTTTTTTAAAGCATCGGTTAGCTTAGTTCAGTCTAGAGTGTTTTTGGCAGTTCCTGGGATTCACGGTCGTGAATTGGGTGACAAAGTATTTTTATGTAGTGCTTGTAATAAAGCTGTCAAGAAGAACGAAATCCCCAAGTTTTCCAGAGAAAATGGATTTGAATTTCCTGAAGTTCCGTCAGAACTAGTTAATTTGTCTAATTTGGAGGAAAGGATGATTTCACCACGAATACCTTTTATGCAAATAAGAAGGTTGGGTTGTGATCAACAAAGGGGGATTAAGGGAAACGTGGTCAACGTTCCTATAAATGTCGAGTCTACAGTGTCAGTGTTACCACGGTTACCTCGTGAAACAGATACTGTTCAAATTGAGTTTATGAGGAGAATGCAATATAACACACCATATTTGTATGAAACTGTTAGGCCTAAAAAAATGCACGAAGCTCTTAAGGTTTTGGTGAAAACACCGTTGTATATTAAGCATGGAATATCTGTAAGAGTCGATATATTGGATCCAATTCCAGAAGAACTTGAATTTATTGTTGACGAAAATGACCGTCAGTTAAATCAAGATGATATATTAAGGGAAAACCCAGTAGGGTCAGTGAATTTAGCGAACGAAAATGATAGCGATGATATGTGGAATGAAGTCAATGAAGCTAACGAAGTTAATTTATTACCAGTTGGGAATCAAGACACGTTGTTAGTGTCATTGTCCGATTTCCTTCCGACTAACACCATGCATGTTAAGTTTGCTCCTGGTGAAGGTCAAACGCCAATGTCTTTGCTCTATGACGAGGACGCTGAGGAATTGTCATTCCCCAGTATTTATGTCGGTCAGAAGAGAAACCTTAAGGTGAAAGGCAGGTTTGGGGATATTGCCAAGTGGGAGTTTCGTAATGTTGATCGACGTTGTGCCAAGAATGTCTCAAAATTGTTTTACGCTTTTGTTAAGTTGGAAACAATGAAAGTTAGTGAATCTATACAAGTGTGTATGAGAAAAACCAAGAGAAAAGATGGTTCTAATTACACTGCTGGGTTTTTATCGTCTGCTGGTGCACTCGATTCAATTGTTAAGCAGGATGATGGTTTTAGAGTATTAGAAAATTTGCAGTCCTCGCCTTCATATTGGCAGCATAGGCAGAAAGAGTTAATGGCTATGATTAGGCAGCTTGGTACGGCTACCTTTTTTATAACGTTTTCAGCTGCGGAAGGCAAATGGCCTGAGCTTTTGAACATACTGAGAGTGACCTTAGGTCAAGAACGCTTAGCGGATAATGAAATTAGGAATTTAAGTTTTTCGGAAAAGGCCAAGTTGATTCAGAATGATCCTGTTACTTGTGCTAGATATTTTGACCACCGTTTTCGGGCTCTGCTTAAAGCTTTGCAAAAACTAGGTCCCCTTGGTGTTATTGAAGATTATTACTTTAGAGTTGAAATACAGCAAAGGGGGTCTCCCCATCAACATGGGTTGATATGGATTAAAGATGCCCCTAAGCTCAAAGATGATTTGTCGAATGTTAAAGAGGTAGAGGACTTTATTGATAAAGTTATTTCTTGCGCTGGTAAATTGAACGATGATAATGGGGATTTGTTAACGTCTTTGCAAATGCACAAGCATACGACAACGTGTAAGAAAAAGGTAAATAACAGTTCAGTTTGTCGTTTTGGAATTCCATTTCCTCCCATGCCTAGAACTATTGTTTATGATCCGAGTTTAAGAGAACCCGGTACTCTTGACGAAGAACTGAAATGTAAGAGGAATTCTAAAAAATTGAATGAACTTTTGCAATCGAAAGAAAAGGAATTTTGGGTAGATAGTTTCGAGGAGTTGTTGGCAAAGTTGCGAATGAGTGAAGAGGAGTATATTAAGGCAGTTACCCCTAGTGGAAAAAATGATTGGAAACCAATTGGGAAAACGCAGTTCAGAAACCAATTGGGAACCAATAGGAAACCAATAGTGTTTTCGTCACATTTCCGATAGGATATACCAATTACTGACCGATAAGATTGACCAATTACCGACCGATAAGATTGACCAATTACCGACCGATAAGATTGACCAATTACCGACCGATAAGATTGACCAATTACCGACCGATAAGATTGACCAATTACCGACCGATAAGATTGACCAATTACCGACCCATAAGACTGACCAATTACCGACCGATAAGATTGACCAATTACCGACCGATAAGATTGACCAATTACCGACCGATAAGATTTACCAATTACCGACCCATAAGACTGACCAATTACCGACCCATAAGACTGACCAATTACCGACCCATAAGACTGACCAATTACCGACCCATAAGACTGACCAATTACCGACCCATAAGACTGACCAATTACCGACCCATAAAACTGACCAATTACCGACCCATAAAACTGACCAGTTTCCGACCCATAACACTGACCAATTACCGACCCATAACACTGACCAATTACCGACCCATAACACTGACCAATTACCGACCCACAAGACTGACCAATTGAACATATGAAATTAATTAATAATATGGCGAACAAACTAATTATCACAGACTCCACAATACTAATAAAACCTTCACATTTGAAATATTTTATTTTAAAAAGGAATTTTATTTTAAAAATGAATTTTTTTTTTGGTTTTTTCAATTTGGCGTGGCAATAATTTTTTTTCGCAAATCGGAAATTTTTTGGGTCAGGGCGTGGTTCACTGCCTTAGCCGCCATCTCCTGGGCAGACTGATCTTTCCCCTTTTTCTTGGCATAGTAGCGAACACTACCTGCAATAATAACAGTTACTATTGTATGATTGATACAAACTTTTTAAGTTTTCATTTTATTTAACTTACTCTTAATAGCCGAAACCTTTTGTGGAGTAAGAGGTGGCCTCGCTTCTAACGCCTTAGTTTTTTTGAACCTATTTGACGATGTTCCTGTCAAGCTTCTATTAATTAGAGTTCCACTCCCCCACAAAGCAACAGCCAAGTTCTTGGAAAAAATTGATTCATTTTGGGCCATAAGGCACTGCTCCCATTTTTCTTTGCAAATCGACACATTGTTTCCTAGATAAACCTGAAAACATAACTCATTAACTATTGTTATGTCGGTTGAATAACTAGACTTAGGTATGCAACTTTTACCAATTAATTATTAACATTTACTAGCTTAAATTCATTCTTATTTTCGCTTACAGAGAGAAAATTCATCTACCTTCACTAGATTCAATTACATATTTACTAGGCTCATTATCCATATTTCTGATTGAGAAGATAGATAATTACTAAGAGGTTTCTTACCATTTCATCTACTTCATCTAGAAAGGCTTTCCCCTTAAATTTGTCCGAAATATCCGGAGCAGAAGCTGAAAGAAATCAAAATATTAAATGAAAATAAAATGCTAATATCATGCAACAAGAAAAATTAATATATCATAATAAAACTCCCCGTTAGATTTATTTACTTAGGATTGTGCAAAAGAGTTCAATTCATTTACACCTTATAACACTTTGTACATTCTGACATTTCAATATGAATTTGTGAGAAACTGAGAATGACACAAAAGCCTCCCAAAAAAAAGCACACACACACCCACAACCACACTTGAAACGTTAACACTAAATATATGGCACAAGCAAAATGGTTTCAATCCACTTTTTTAATCTACTGGGTTTTTGAAAAACTATATGTTAAAGGGAGGGTAAGCGCGTTATGTAGGGGTGGAGCCTCTAGTAAGCTTCTCTCTTGCATTTTGATGGAAGATAAAATGCAGAGAGAAGCTTACTAGAGGCTCCGCCCCTACATAACGCGCTCACCCTCCCATTAAAATTGCATAAAGCTACTTACTTTGGTTTTCTTTCTCTAAATTTGCACATTTTTGTTTTAAATTATCGTTTTCGACCTTCACTTCTTGGCACTTCACCAACAGTCTTTGGTACCTCTTCTCTAACATATCGTACTTTTCTGGAAAATGAAAGAAAGAAATCGTTACAGGAGACATTTTCAAACAGCGATGACGATCAAAGCCCGAGAACGTATTATTTATTTTGATTGGCAAATTCCTTTTTTCGGAAAAATATTAGAAGATTTTATAATTGGAGTTCCATTGTAACATGGGTCTATTTCTATCAATTGAATTCAACAATGGTAGGGAAATTTCGTTTTAAAACTTGTAAAAGCACCAAAACGTTCAGAGAAATGAAAATTTTCAAACGCCAATTATTTTTGACTTGTATATGGATTTAAAAAAAAAGTGATTTGATCTAAACAGAGCCATGATAATTATGATGTGGAACTCATAATTTAAATTTTCCAAAGACCTATTCGCTTTTAAGAATTTAAGAGAAAAATATCATACTTTTACTGCGCATCTCCTCGTCATCACTAGACATATCATCTGGTAACAATTTAAAGAGTCAATTTATTAGAAATTGAGACTATATAGGGAAGTCTGCTCTTGTGTGTTAGAAGAAACTTACCGTAATTTACTCTCACTAACCCACCATCTCTCATCATCCGTTGTGGCTCATGATCTCTTATGCCTTTGACTATCTCTTGAGGTTCATTATCACTAATCATCATTTTACGTTCATCATCACTAATCATCGTTTTACGTTCATCACTAATCATCGCTTTACGTTCCGTATCCCTGATGATCGTTTGACGTTCCGTATCCCTGATGATCGTTTGACGTTCCGTATCCCTGACGATCGATTTACGTTCATTATCACTGACGATCGATTTACGTCCATTATCACTGACGATCGATTTACGTCCATTATCACTGACGATCGATTTACGTCCATTATCACTGACGATCGACTGTCGTCCATTATCACTGACGATCGACTGTCGTCCATTATCACTGACGATCGACTGTCGTCCATTATCACTGACGATCGACTGTCGTCCATTATCACTGACGATCGACTGACGTCCATCATCACTGACGATCGACTGACGTCCATCATCACTGACGATCGACTGACGTTCATCATCACTGACGATCGACTGACGTTCATCATCACTGACGATCGACTGACGTTCATCATCGCTGACTCTCCTTTGGCCCTCATCATCGCTGACTCTCCTTTGGCCCTCATCATCGCTGACTCTCCTTTGGCCCTCATCATCGCTGACTCTCCTTTGGCCCTCATCATCGCTGACTCTCCTTTGGCCCTCATCATCGCTGACTCGCCTTTGGCCCTCATCATCGCTGACTCGCCTTTGGCCCTCATCATCGCTGACTCGCCTTTGGCCCTCATCATCGCTGACTCGCCTTTGGCCCTCATCATCGCTGACTCGCCTTTGGCCCTCGTCATCGCTGACTCGCCTTTGGCCCTCGTCATCGCTGACTCGCCTTTGGCCCTCGTCATCGCTGACTCGCCTTTGGCCCTCATCATCGCTGACTTTCAAATACGCCTCTTGACGATGTTTATCCTGTAATTAACAAAACATGTCATATATTTATTTTCCTATAGTTTTTTTCAGCCTTGGAAGTAACTAAAATTGCCTTATTATGACAATTCAATATCAGTATCCCTTCATACTGACCCCTGCAGCAAGACCGAGTCTCGCCGACTAGTCGGCTGGCAGTCTCCCCAACATTTTAACTATAGTATCATTATTGTCTTAATTGATCTATCGTAAACCCTAAAAAATCACAATGGAATATAAAATGGGCTCTTTATTTTAAAGTAGTAATGCGACCTAAAATTTTTATTGGCATAAAATATAGTAGATGTATAGTAAACAACGTAATGGATAAACATGCCCAATTTCTTAACATTGCGGGTATAGGAAGAGGCCAGTCCCTAAAGTGCAGTTTTATATCGAAAATCCCCGATCAAGAGATAGAATAAATTTAGCAATGAACCGAAAAATGGTTTTCGACCCCTATTTCTTCCCCCATTTATACTCTCGCGGAAACACTTTAAACAAAGAACCTATATACCAGAAATGGAAAGTGGGGTTTTTTTTGTCTCGCACGGCAGTAGTGTGTGTGTACGTTCTATGGCCAAACAGCCAGCTGGAAATACTTGGGGGAACTCTCCACCCTTTATAGGGTGTTTCCGCAAGAGTAAAAAGGGAGAAGAAATAGGGGGCGAAAACCGGTTTTCAGGGGATGTCAACATGGCGTCCTAACATGGCCAGAGCGGGCAGCCGGCAAGGGGAGAGGAAAGGGGGTAGGTAACTTGACGTCACGCGCAAAGACCCTATAGATTAGTGACAAATAATTTGCACTACCCTTTCCATTCCTGGTATATAGGTTCTTTGTGCTTTAAATAACGAGTGCATTCTATTATACAACATGCGCATGTACACTCAAAAACGCAATACTTACAAAGGTGAATACATTTCTCTGGTTCTTAAATTTGGTTTCCAAAATCTTTTTGAGACGTTTGGCTTTGTTGTCATCATTTTTAGTAAGTTTTTTCCTTTTTTTTTCTTCAGGAGTAACTGATGTTACAAATTTTTTGTTTGGCACCCTTATCCTTTTATCGCCCATTTTCTCAGAAATTTCTTCGATAGTGTCTAAGGGAAAAAATATTCTGATAGTTAGAGACAAGTACTTTTTACTAAAGAAAATTATCCAAAAGACAGGGAGGAAAAGAAAATCTGACGCCATTGAAAAAAAAAACAATTTCAAAATTCCATGGTAAACAATTTAAAGGGAGGGTAAGCGCATTACGTAGGGGCGGAACCTCTAGTAAGCTTCTCTCTTGCATTTTGATGGAAGATAAAATGCAGAGAGAAGCTTACTAGAGGCTCCGCCTCTACATAACGCTCTTACCCTCCCTTTAAAATAGATGGCGGGATAAAATTCTAGGTAGTAATCGAAATCTGTAATCAGTACTTTTTTTTAAGGATTCGATTACTCGATTTCTAGTAATCGGATCCACACAACACTAAAATTTAGTCAACATGCAACTGTTGTTGGGGATCGGATATCCTAGCTTCACTCATACTCAGGGTATCGCTGCACCTCTAGCACCATCAAGCTTGCAACTGGCCAACAGCCAATTGCTTTTCATACTTACAGCCTAATAACAGGATCAAGACTTTAGAAAATGTTTCAGGGTCCTCTTCATCTTCAGAGTATGTGTAGTGACGTGATGTCTTGAAGTCATCTAATGTTTTTGGGTTAAAGCTCAATATATTGGACACGCTGACTATTCTTGTAGTTTTAGAATCCTCGCGTTTTACTAGCGCAAAACGTGGATTTGTCATAGATCTTTTCTTCTTGTTAATCAATGTCTCCATAGCCCTATTCCTTGGGCTACGCCTAGCTTTAGGTTTTGTCATTGATGAATATGTAAATCTAAAGAGGAATAAAGACATTGGAAACATTAGGATAAAATCTGAACAATGAAGGGGCATTACCCAACACAAAAATGGAGTGGAAGCACAGTAAGCCTGGGAGGCTATTCTCTAAAAATTGAAAATCATTCGGATCACTCCGAATCCTTATGATTCGGATCGGGCTCATTCGGAGTGGACCGAAAAAACCGTATTCTCTTACCCCCAGGGGCGCCGATCACTATTTTTCTCAGGGGAGGCTGGGGCCCGAGGCAACACCGGGAAGCTCAGCCAAAAGTTTTAATTCCCTATGAATTATGATTTTATAGGAGAAAAATTGGGTTTTTATACTAAATATAGTACCAAAATTATCATAGGTTATCCTATTTTAGCTTAAACTATGTAGAAAAATCTCAAAAAATATTCGGATTTTACTTTGAAAGAAAAACCTAATGAAAATAGTATGGATTAAAAATCCAGAGCGAGCTCCGCAATTTCGCTGTCTATAAATTTGATCTCGATGAAAGCACTTAATTTTGATAAACTTGGCGCGCTTTCAAATTGAAGGGATATTGGAACTTTGGTTTTTCCCAAGGAGTGGAAATTTTGGGAAATGGTCTTTGTATTGGGAACAAATTCTGATTCAATAGAGTAGTGGCACTCCATGTTAACTACCCATAGAGCTTAATACAGTCAAGGGCAAGTAGGTGCCATTACTCTATACAAAGCAAATTTTCTCTTTTTCGATTTATTTTCATAAGATAGAAACAAGTGTTTTTTTTCCTTTTTTATTTATTTATTTATTTTGATAAAAATTATTTATTTATTATTAAATTGATTCATAGTATTCTTTTAAAATGGGTATTAAAGAACACGCTAAACAAGAGTTAATATACGTCGAATTTTGAATGAGACTTAGCGCAAGTTTTAGTAGGGTTAAATATGAGGCAATGAGAACCTAGAATAACAACGTTAATTAATCGCAAATTATAATCCAATTGTGTGGATCTCGTGAGATTATGATAAATTCATTAATGTAGATCATTAGCCCTCTATCAATGGTTACACACCTACCAAAATTTAATAATTTAAATAGATGCTAAACAAAATAACCAAGTTTAATCTAGCAATTATTAATAATTGATGCAATTGGTCAAAAATAGGTGGCTCTAACTTACAAGCTCCGGTAGAAAAAAATATTAAAATGAACAATTAAATTTGTGTTAAGTAATTGGATCTCGCGAAATTATCCCTTAAATGTAGGATAAATTCAACGACGTTTTTTCACCTTTAATCTACCAAAAAGCCGTCGATCTACCTTGTAGATTTCGCCAAGGCCCGCCAAGGCCTAAAGCCATTTCCCGCTTTAACCTAAAATTTTGCCCACGCTTGATTTTAAGTCTCGAAAAAACGCGAAGTGTCCGACCAGTCGGTTTGATTACGTTTAGGTTAGGTTTGGTTAGGTTTTGGATCGGTGAGGTTATAATTTTCAAATAGTTAACCATAAAAACATTAAACCAAAAAAATGGTATTACCTTTAGGTTTTCAAGGGCTGGGCCAAAGCCGCGCGCGTCTACACCGCCTGAAATCTTTCAAAAAGTGTTCGAACAAAGAGAATATATTGGTTCGAAAAAGCCGAAAATGACCTTACTCCCACCTCCTTCCAAACAGGTTTATAAGGGAGAAAAGAAAATTTGTCAGGAGTGCCAGTTGAATACCGATCCTCTTACTATGACTACGCAGGCTGTATGGCAGAGCTGCCAGAAATTATTTTACCACTCCCGCCCAGAAAGTTTGCAAAGCAGCCCAAATTAAAGCCCAATTCAAAACAGGCCAAATTTTATAAACAAGCCCAAATCTAGCCCAATTTCGCGCTATTTAATTTTTTTGGAGGCGCGCTTTTCTAAATTTTGTTTAAACTACCTTTTAAAATAGGATTCTTCTCCCATTTTTTTGAATTGAAGAAAGTTCAAACTCAAAGCTAGCGAATTCTGGTTCAAATAAATCGGTCTCCTACCGATTTTAGTGTATATATTCGAGAGCCTCCGAAAAGTAGCCCAAATCCAGCCCAACAGCCCAATTAATTTTTTTCCCGCAAGGAGACATCAAAAGAAGCCCAACTGGCAGCTCTGCTGTATGGCCTTCACTGACCTCAGAGCAAAAAATAAAAAATAAACCCGAGGGGAAAAAAATCAGGCGTGACAGAGGACAGACATCTGTACATTTCTTTAGATTCCAAGACATATATGCGCGCTTTTCTTATGAAGTATTCGGCTTTTAAATACATAAATTAGTTTTAAATTATGGAGAATGACGTGTACACTTCTACGAATGTCAGTAGAAAACGAAAATACAAGTTGTACTTAGAACCACACAACACAGACAAAATCCCACGAACTACAATAGTTTCAAGAAATAGGGAAATCAATCACAATCAGGTAATTATGATACTTAATAACTTGTGATATAATGATAGTAACTCGAAAAGTATGTAAAGGTTTAGCGACTATTTAAATTGTTATTTGAAGTTCAAAAACAAAAGTAAAAGACATAGGCCTACATAGTTTACAGGCGTAGAGGATTGCTACCATTAACACCAGGAGACCAAGCGACTTAGAGTGTAAAATCGTCTGCTATTTTATACTCTAAGTTGCCAGGTCTCCATGTGCAAATGGTATGAATCCTCCACGCCTGTAAACTATGTATAATTAAATAATCACGCCTGAGGGACTACTAACTCAAACTTCGTGTACACCGATTACTGTAAAGTATATTCTATTAGAAAAAGAATTTCGGGCCAAAATTGAATGATCAATTTATACACTACTATGTCTGAAACTTTTCATAAAGCATGGTTTTATATTTCTAGGCTGGTTCGTCATTAGCTAGTACTAGTATCACTACCAACACTCAAATTAGAACTGAAAGGTATGGAAGAAGCGCGATTCAATCATTGGAAAAGACCCGTGAAAATAGGGATAGAGCGGGTTTGGAATCAGAATTGGGATTGCCTGAATCTGATGAGGGTGACAATTCAGTTGAAGCGTTGACTGAGCATAATGAGAAGGAAAAGGAAGTATCAGAAGTTGAAAACATTACGAGAAATATTAACGTAGAAAACGAACATGAAGATCAGATGGTTGAGAATAACGCGCCTGAAAATGCTTTATCAGAGGATAGCGATGATGAAAATGAAAATGAAGACCAGACGGTTGAGAATGACGTGTTGGAGCCTGAAAATGCATCATCAGAGGATAGCGAGGAAGAAAATGAAGAGAAACGCGAGGTAACTAATATTTAAAAAGAAAAAGTTATTGATTTCCAGTGTAACAAAGGTTACCTAACTTACAGAAGCCAAGTGTCTCCATGTTTTTGAATGATAACTACTTCGATGAAAACCTTACAATAGGTAGAACTACTACCAGAAGGGAAGCAGTTATATTAATACAAGCTTATGCTTTAAGACATGCCTTAACGCAATTGGCTATAGATGATATGTTAAATCTCATCAATACATTGTTCGGTTCTGATGCTGTACCAACAACAAATTATCGCTTCAAAAAATGTTTTGCTAAACCGAAAACTAAAAAACATAATTTGTGCCATACTAAGTGTTTTGAAATCCTTGATGACGATTTGAATTGCCCAAATTGTTTCACAAGTTATGAAGAAGATACCGTCCCAAACTTCTTTTTTTCCATGCCTCTTGCCCCGCAAATTCAATCTCTCCTAAGCCATAGTAATTTTTCCAAAAAAATTCATTATCGATTTTATAGAGTGAAAGCTAGTGTTAACGCGATAGACGATATATATGATGGTGAAGTTTACAAAAGTTTAACAAAAGATGGTATGCCTTTGAGCAATGAAAACAATTTATCTCTGACTTTCTCTACTGATGGTGCTGCAGTGTTTAAATCTAGCAAACAAAATATATGGCCCCTGTTTGCCATGTTGAATGAGTTGCCTCCAAAAGACAGGTTTAATAATGTTATGCTTGTCGGCCTATGGTGTGGGCGAGGACACCCGCGAATGGACATCTTTTTACAACCGTTTCTTGAAGAACTGAAAATGATGTATAACATAGGATTTACGTTTGAGAAGGACCAAAAAATCATAAAGAGTAAAGTTATAGCGATATGTTCATGTCCAGACTCTGTGGCTAGACCTCTACTCCAAAACTCTACACAGTTTAATGGTTATTTTGGATGTAGTTGGTGTTTACATCCCGGCCACTTAATTAAGGAACCTGAAAAAATAAAAAAGAAAGATTACAAACAGCCAAAATCACTCGTAAGGTTCACGGAATCAGAGGAAGTATACGAAAATCGTTCTGAGAAAAAAACTCTGAAGCATATGGAACTGGCTTTGGTAGAAGAGAAATCCGTGAAGGGAATAAAAGGGCCTTCTATTTTGATAAACTTGCCTTTTTTTAATGTAATTGATGGATTTGTGCCTGATTACATGCACGTAGTATTGCTTGGAGTTGTCAAAACCACAACCGAGAAATTTTTATCATCATATGGAGCAGATTATTACATTGGAGCACCCAAAAATCTTGCTATATTAAACAGCCGTTTAACGAACATAAAACCTCCGTCAGAAATAGTTCGAAGACCAAGATCGTTGAAAGATAGAAACATTTGGAAAGCTAATGAATGGCGAAACTGGCTTTTATTTTACTCCATTCCATGTCTCCAAGATATTTTACCGAAAAAGTACCTTAAGCATTTTGCACTTCTGTCAAAAGCAGTATTTATACTTCTCCAAGGATCAATTTCAGAGATTGAACTAAATGTCGCCAACAATTATATTGTTAAATTTGTTTACGACTATCAGATTCTGTACGGTGAAGCAAGCATGGTGGCTAACGTTCATTTTTTGCTACACCTTCCTAAAAGTGTATTCAACTTTGGGCCACTATGGGCACACTCTGCATTTGTTTTTGAAACAGAAAATGGAAAGATGGTTAACTTCGTCAAAGGTACCACAGATGTTGCTACTCAGATTTGTCAAAAATATTTAAGAAGGCAAAGTTTTGAAATCTTCTTAAATAACTTCCTCAATGATATAAATAATGGTTGTAAAATTATGTTGAAGAAGCTTACGTTTAAGATTTGTAAACAATATGAGCTAACCAAATTTATGGGCAAACCTGAGAAAAGAATTCTCAGTAACTTAGAAAAAGAAATTTTGGATCAAAATAGTGACATCAATTATGATGAAAACAAATGCTATGAAATTTACAAGAGGTTAAGATATAAGGGTATAATTTTGCATGGTACGTCGTACACAAGAGCTAAGAGACAAAATAATTCGTTCATTTCGGGTTTAGTCGATACGGGAAAAATTTACGGTAAGATTAAATACTTTATAAGTTTAGATGACGACTTGGAAAACACGCTAGTAATTTTAGAGCATTATGATACATTTCCAAGCTTGCTAAAACAACCTTACGTAAAAATTGGAGTAAAACAACTTAACGTTCTAGCGTTAAAACTCGCGTGTGTACGTGAAAAATGCATAGAAGTGAATATTAAGAACAAATCTTTCATAACTCATTTGCCCAATATTTATGAAAACACTGGCATTATGTAAGAGAAATGTTCGAACCCGTTATTTTTTTACAAATAAAAATTTGCTGTTATTTCAAAGTGGAATATTGTGACAATCAAGCCTGTTTGTATCCTACCCCTATGAAAGTACACTCGTTGGACCGGGAGTGTTACGAATTTTCTCTATTTTTAAATCTACCCCCTCGACTTTCATTCTTTAGTTTTTCTTTAAGGAAGTAAATAATATACATCACTACCAGGCTTGGAAATAAGGTTTATTTCTGAACTAGTCCTCCGGACCAGTGACCCCTGATGTCTTAAATATGAAACTGGTCCCGGGACTAGTGACCCTTCCCCAATTTATTTTTCTACTGGTCCCAGGACTTGTGGTCGTTCTCTCTTCTAAAAAAATCTCTCTCGGCTTAAGGTTGTATATACAACTGGACTCCTGGAGTCGAAATTTATGTTAAAATGAAAATAATTAAAGAGGTCCCCATATCAATTTTTAATAAAAGTAGGAATTAATAAACTAGTCATTGGGACCAGTGACCCTCGCGTTTTGAATAAAAAAAGTGGTCCAAGCTATTAATAAACTGGTTTTTGACCTGTAAACCTGTCTTATTTCCTAGCCTGATCACTACTTGCCTATAATCCTAAGGCTACATAGTATTTCCCCTGCCATTGGCTATGTGTCCAAGTGATATTGAAAGGTATTGTCTTTTGACGTTTCCCAAAACATCCTAGTCAAAGCCCCACTTCAAAAAGACTCCTTCATTCCATGGTTAAATTCTCATGTCAAAAGGCATTTCGATTTTCGAGCGCTTTTGAGACCAAAGTGTTCCTATACGCGACCATCGTATATATCGAGTTTAAAAGAAAAGATAGATTAATATTTAACTTTTTTTATCCATTAAAAATTTAATCTCGGTATTATTTACCAAACCCATATATTACAAACCAATATTTATATCCTAATTTTCAATATCCACAGAAAATGAAGAATTTTTAAACTTTCAAATTGCATAAGAACGATGGTGCTGCCCTCTAGGCAATGGAGATTTCCCTATTTGAAAGCAATTGGGAATGAAACGGACTTTAAATTGCAAACATGACCAATACATGTCCAATAGAGTTCCCTATTGGAAACCTATTGGGAATTAAAAGGGACTTAATTTGAAAACATGACCAATACATGTCCAATAGAGTTCCCTGTTGGAAACCAATTGGTAACGAAAAGGACTTTAAATTGCAATCATGACCAATATATGTCCAATAGAGTTCCCTATTGGAAACCTATTGGGAATTAAAAGGGACTTAATTTGAAAACATGACCAATACATGTCCAATAGAGTTCCCTGTTGGAAACCAATTGGTAACGAAAAGGACTTTAAATTGCAATCATGACCAATATATGTCCAATAGAGTTCCCTATTGGAAACCTATTGGGAATTAAAAGGACCTTAATTTGCAAAAATGACCAATACATGTCCAATAGAGTTCCCTATTGGAAACCTATTGGAAATGTAATGGTCTTGAAATGGCAAGCAACCCCAATTCATTCCCAATAGAATTTCCAATCGGATGGTTATCGGAATGAAATGGACTTCTATTGGCAGATCATTTCCTATAGGTCGCCAATAGAAATATTCAAACACCAATAGGATCGAATTTGTCACCGATTGGTTTCCAATCATTTTTTCCACTAGGGACGTATGACATAAAAAAGAAAGTTGTTTTATTGAAAAGACACCCTAAAGATACTAGGGTTAATCCGTACAACTCGCGCACTTTGCGCCTTTGGCAAGCGAATATGGACATTCAGTTTGTACTTGATCCTTACGCTCTGGTTATGTATATTGTGTCTTATATAGGAAAATCTCAGCGTGGCATGTCAATGCTTTTGCGTGAAGCTGCTAAACGAGCACAGTCAGATAAATGTACGGTAAAGCAAAAGTTGAAAGTGATAGCAAATCATTTTTTGAATGCGCACGAGGTAAGCGCGCAAGAAGCAGCATATAGTGTTTTACAAATTCCAGTCTCTAGATGTAGTCGAGCCTGTATTTACGTTAATACAAATTTGCCCGAAAATCGAGTCCATATTCTCAAAAGCAAAAGTGAGCTTGAACAGTTGTCAGAAGATAGTATGGACGTTTTCGCTTCTGGAATGTTGGACCATTATGTTCAAAGGCCAGATGATTTAGAGGCAGTAACGTTAGCTCAATTTGCGACGTGGTACGAGTTTTCCAAAAGTCGTAGAGTTGCGAAAACCCAAAGTCATATTGATGACAGTGAAAACCTTGAAGTTGAATGTGGTAAATGGTTGAAACTGAAAAATGATTCAGGTTTTATTAGAAAACGTGGTCAATCTAAAATTATGCGGTATCGGAGATTCAATTTAGTGAAAGAACCCGAACAGTATTATCGTGAGCAAATAATGTTGTTCTCGCCTTGGCGCGATGAGAGTAGGGACATTTTGACAAAGGATCTGAAATCAGAGTATGAACTTAAACTTGAGATTATAAAGGAATGTAGAAAAGAATTTCATAACGAAATTGACGAAGCGGCCATTGAACAGGCTGTCCGAGATTTCGAAAGTGAAGCTATTGAAGCTGATCTTACTAATATTCAGCCTGAATTGGAACATCGAAATGAAATAGATAGATCTTTAATTGTTGAAGATTCTGAATTTCTAATTAATACGGTTCAGGAGTCTATAGGAAATATTACCCGTGATATTCTTGATGGTAATGCGGAAAGAACTATTGCTCCGTCAGTGACGTTAGTCAATGATTCTGAGTACAATGTACTTGTTAGAATGTTGAATGTGAAACAGAAAGAAATATTTTATGAAGTTCTGCATCATTTAAAATGCAAGGAAACGCCTTTACGGCTATTTGTTACCGGTGGCGCTGGTGTTGGAAAAAGCGTTTTGATAAGTGCCATATTTGAAGCTGTTACTAGATTTTACAATAAGCAGCCAGGGTCTAATCCCTCGGAAGTTAAAGTTTTGCGATGCGCACCTACGGGCAAGGCTGCCTTTAATATAGGTGGCGCTACTTTGCATAGTACCTTTTGTCTACCGGTTAGTCAATTTGCCGGGAATATTTCCAGGCTAGAAAGTGAAACTCTTCACAATTGTAGATTGATGTATGGTCAAGTGAAATTGGTAATTATTGACGAAATATCAATGGTTGGAGCCAAGGTTTTTAACCGAGTTAACGCGAGATTGCAAGAGATAATGGGTTGTCCAGATTATTTCGGTGGTGTATCTGTACTGTTAGTTGGAGATTTTAACCAACTTAGACCAGTGCGCGATCATTTCGCTTTTCAAGGTCAAAGTGATACTGACAATCCCTATGCGGCGTTAATTGGTAACCCAATATGGGAAGAATTCCAGTTTGCAGAGCTTGAAGAAATTATGAGGCAAAAAGATGACAAAAGATTTGCGGAAGCTTTGAACAGAATGGCTGTGGGAAGTATGAATCTGGATGATATTGACTTTTTTGTAAGTTTAGAAGTGAATAGAGAGCGTGTACCGCCAAAAGAAGCGATACATCTTTTCCCTACTAACGTTGAAGTGAACCAATTTAACGAAGAGATGCTTTTAAACATGAATACGGAAAAGTCTATTTCCGTTTCAGTAGATGTTGTAAATGGTGATCTTACTAGCGAAGTTAGAAATAACATTCTTTCTCAAGTTCAAACGTTGGCAACGTCTGATACGTATGGTCTGCCTAAAGAATTAACGCTCGCTTGTGGCGCCAGATACATGATGACTAACAATGTTGATACGTCTGACGGACTTACAAATGGGGCAACAGGTTGGTTAAGAAAAATAGAGTACGGCAAAAATAGGCTGGGTGAACAAATTCCGTTTAGGGTATGGATTGAGTTTGCTGATGCTAATGTTGGAAAGTTGTTGAGACAAAAGAGTCATGGGTTATACGAGCAGAATAACTTTAACAGGATTTGGACTCCTGTCGAGAAAGTTACTAAGGCATTCAGTAGAAAATGGAGGCAAAATAATGTTTCGGTCTCTAGGAAACAGTTTCCTTTGGTCATTTCTGAGGCTATTACGATACACAAGAGTCAAGGTGATACGTATTCGTCTGTAGTAGTGCATTGTAATCAAAGAAAGAAATTAGAGAGAGCTCATTTATACGTTGCTTGTAGTAGAGCGAGAAACGCTTCTGGTTTGTATATTGAGGGTAAATTTCAAGTTCCAAATGCGCCTAAAAACAAACAAGTTGAATTGGAACTTAAAAGATTACGAGATACGAAGAGTATTGCGTTACCGTTCATGAACGAACCGGTTTATATTTATGTTCACAATGTGCAGTCGTTAAACGCACATTTGGAAGATATTTTAGCAGACACCGTAATAAGAAATGCCCAGTTATTATGCTTTGTTGAAACGTGGAAGAAAGATACCGATGATTTTAGTGTGCCATCCTTTAGGGAAGTGGGTGGTATTTATCTGCCAACAACGGCACGTAGAATTGCATTTGGTTCTTCCATTTATTTAAAAGATACACCAGAAAATGTAGTTAACGATTTGAATAATAGGGTTTTACGAACCGATAGACCTTTCAGAAATTCGCATGTGGAACGTTGCTGGTTGGATGTTTCCATTGAAAATGAACCGATGACTGTTGTTTTGTTGTACAAATCGCCTGGAGCGAGTTTGAGATCAGTTTTTGAGGATTTTAATCCTTTATTCGATATTAGATACGATGCCTCTGTTCCGACAGTTGTAGTTGGAGATTTTAATATAAATTTTTTAAAAAGTAAAACGGCCCTGAAAATGTTCTTTGATTCTTTTAACATGTCTCTTCTGCCGGGTCTTGAAGAAAAAATTTCAACTGACTATCATTGCCAGTTAGATTTAGCGTTCGGAAACAAACTATTCCGAGACAGATTCGAGGCCTGTTACAGAGAAACTTACTACTCGTATCATAAAGGAATATGTTTTGTTAAAAAGGAATAGGGGTGTCCGTTGTCCTAGCTTTGTTAATTAATAGTTGATGGAATTCCTAGCATTGTTACCTCGTCTCAAGTGAAAATACTCAACAGATTATCATTGCTAATTATATTTATGCTTTGAAAACAGAGCTTTATAGACCGATACTAAGCCTTTTATAGAGAAAACTATTATTCTTATCACAAAGAAATATGTTTTGTCGAAAAAAAAAAGAAGTTTAAAGCTGGCAAATCTTGGTGTCTAAAGATATGTTTATCAACCGGCTATTCATAGTAAAACCAGTAGTAGATAAAAGTGGGTGGAGAGGGTGGCTGTATCTACTTGGCTTACCCGGGAGGGTCTTAGCCTGTAATTAATTAATTCGAGCGGTGGCGGTAGGGTAAGATGAAACGTCATACCCTTCTATCTCTTAGCCCGCCTACTGGGCTCTCACTAGAGCGCGACCAAAGGGGAAATACATAGTCTACTCCCCTCTCTACCGCCACTACTCGATTACACGTCATGCCTGTATAAAACTACGTACATGGCTTGCAAAAACGCCCTTTGACTCTGGGGTTCCATTAGCCAACTTGCTAAATGGCACGCAAAAACGCCCTTTACCTCTGGGGTTCCATTAGCCAACTTGCTAAATGGCTCGCAAAAACGCCCTTTAACTCTGGGGTTCCATTAGCCAACTTACTAAATGGCTTGCAAAAAAGCCCTTTAACTCTGGGGTTCCATTAGCCAACTTGCTAAATGGCTCGCAAAAACGCCCTTTAACTCTGGGGTTCCATTAGCCAACTTGCTAAATGGCTCGCAAAAACGCCCTTTAACTCTGGGGTTCCATTAGCCAACTTGCTAAATGGCTTGCAAAAACGCCCTTTAACTCTGGGGTTCCATTAGCCAACTTGCTAAATGGCTTGCAAAAACGCCCTTTAACTCTGGGGTTCCATTAGCCAACTTGCTAAATGGCTTGCAAAAACGCCCTTTAACTCTGGGGTTCCATTAGCCAACTTGCTAAATGGCTTGCAAAAAAGCCCTTTAACTCTGGGGTTCCATTAGCCAACTTGCTAAATGGCTTGCAAAAACGCCCTTTAACTCTGGGGTTCCATTAGCCAACTTGCTAAATGGCTTGCAAAAACGCCCTTTAACTCTGGGGTTCCATTAGCCAACTTGCTAAATGGCTTGCAAAAACGCCCTTTAACTCTGGGGTTCCATTAGCCAACTTGCTAAATGGCTTGCAAAAACGCCCTTTAACTCTGGGGTTCCATTAGCCAACTTGCTAAATGGCTTGCAAAAACGCCCTTTAACTCTGGGGTTCCATTAGCCAACTTGCTAAATGGCTTGCAAAAACGCCCTTTAACTCTGGGGTTCCATTAGCCAACTTGCTAAATGGCTTGCAAAAACGCCCTTTAACTCTGGGGTTCCATTAGCCAACTTGCTAAATGGCTTGCAAAAACGCCCTTTAACTCTGGGGTTCCATTAGCCGACTTGCTAATTCAAACAAGGACGATCCTTGATTCAAATTGCAATATTCCGGTGTGGAATAAGGAATTCTGTGTTAATTCAAACAAGGACGATCCTTGATTCAAATTGCAATATTCCTGTGTGGAATAAGGTATTCTGTGTTAATTCAAACAAGGACGATCCTTGATTCAAATTGCAATATTCCTGTGTGGAATAAGGAATTCTGTGTTAATTCAAACAAGGACGATCCTTGATTCAAATTGCAATATTCCTGTGTGGAATAAGGTATTCTGTGTTAATTCAAACAAGGACGATCCTTGATTCAAATTGCAATATTCCTGTGTGGAATAAGGAATTCTGTGTTAATTCAAACAAGGACGATCCTTGATTCAAATTGCAATATTCCTGTGTGGAATAAGGAATTCTGTGTTAATTCAAACAAGGACGATCCTTGGTTCAAATTGCAATATTCCTGTGTGGAATAAGGAATTCTGTGTTAATTCAAACAAGGACGATCCTTGATTCAAATTGCAATATTCCTGTGTGGAATAAATAGTTTTGGGGCTGTTCACGAATTACGTGTCATGAAAAGGATTGGAGGAGGGGGGGGGTCCAGGCAATGTTACGTAACAAATCATAATTTGACCTAAAAACCTTTTAGATAGTATATATTTATTATGGAAGACATTTCTTATTAGAATTTCCACTAAAATGTCGACTTATTTCTTATGATTTAGAGAGAAATAGACCAGGAAATTTTTTGTCTCAAAATACTACTAAACAGGGGGTTAAAGCAGTTTGTTACGTAATTAAGAGGGTGAACACTCCCGATTGTTACTTTTTGTTGTGGGGGCCATGGGTGGTTATGTAAAGTTGCTATTCAATTGTTTTCAGGTCTCATTTGGTTTCATGGCGCTCTAGCTACTGGGATTTCTGTATCAATGAACGTTGTTGTTGTCCATCAAGTTCTGTTGTCTAGATGTATGTTAATGTCAGGAATTTGAACTAATTGAGGATTTCTAGGCGACTGATAGTGGATTCAAAATTGATAAATTGCGTTTAATTGAAAATAATTTACTGCTTTAGTCGATGTGCGACAAAAATTACGTTCACAACCATTTCCCAAACGATCCCGTTTAGTAAGTCTTGGTCAAAAACCGAGCTTCGGGCAAAGTCACTGGATGTATGGTATAAAGTGACGTTCACAGCCATTTCCCAAACGATCCCGTTTAGTAAGTCTTGGCCAAAAACCGAGCATCGGGCAAAGTCACTGGATGTATGGTATAAAGTGACGTTCACAGCCATTTCCCAAACGATCCCGTTTAGTAAGTCTTGGCCAAAAACCGAGCATCGGGCAAAGTCACTGGATGTATGGTATAAAGTGACGTTCACAGCCATTTCCCAAACGATCCCGTTTAGTAAGTCTTGGCCAAAAATCGAGCATCGGGTGAGTCACTGGATGTGTGGCATAAATTCAAATCTGTTCCAAAAATGACGTTCGCTGCCATTTCCCAAACGATCCCGTTTAGTAAGTCTTGGTCAAAAACCGAGCATCGGGCAAAGTCACTGGATGTATGGTATAAAGTGACGTTCACAGCCATTTCCCAAACGATCCCGTTTAGTAAGTCTTGGCCAAAAACCGAGCATCGGGCAAAGTCACTGGATGTATGGTATAAAGTGACGTTCACAGCCATTTCCCAAATGATCCCGTTTAGTAAGTCTTGGCCAAAAACCGAGCTTCGGGCAAAGTCACTGGATGTATGGTATAAAGTCACGTTCACAGCCATTTCTCAAAAGATTGTGAGAGAGGAAATTATCTAAACCTAGTAACATTGGTGCGAGTGTAAAATCTAAATGGCATTTTGTCTCCAGGAATGTGTGCCAATCCAGGGATATTTTCATGATAGATCCACTATTGCAGTAAATTACTTGTGACGTCCTTTTACGATATGAAAGTATCTTTATTCAGTTAATATTGGGTTGGAAATCCCTATTTTTTTAAGTACCAACATTCATTCCTCTAGAGAACAGAACTTACAGGAAGCAACAATTTTCGCCAGGGCTTCATTATTGGCTTCTTTAACATCTGAAGCCATGATATTAAATTTTGTTGTTGAATGTATTACTTTGTTACTAAATTATTGATGTTGCGCAGTTAATGCCATTGTTACTAAATTATTGATGTTGCACAATTAATGAGTTTGTAGTATAATTGATAAGTTCGTTGTACTTGGTTCAGTTTAAATGGTTATGAAAAGAAAATATTAATATAAATAAATATAAATAAATATAAATTGAAATATAAACTCATTGTCTTTCTATTGAGCTTTAAATGGTGGTAAGAGTGGAATATTACAGCTTAATTTTGTGTGTCGGAAACTTGGTTATATAATCTTCTCGACACGGAGAGGTAATATTTTGGTTTTCCCAACTTGTTTATACTACAAAGATAATGTATGCCACATGATATTTAGTCTACTGATATGAGTATAAAAGACCCATCGTTAATGAGTAACGTGGCAGTTCTTACCCTACACGCGACGATCGACATTATGTCCAAATAAACTTTAATTAAAACTAAAACCGAGTTTGTCTTCCTTCACTCCAAACACAACATGGTGGAATCTCCAGAATTACCCACGCCTCAGTAAACATACGCCGTCCCAGATCAACTTTATCATCCAGCATGGCCAATTCGCCGCCACTGAACCAGTCTGCCATTTTTCAAATTACGCCACCACCGCCGTTCAACTTTTCAAGTCCTCATGATTGGCCGAAATGGATCCAACGCTTCGAGCGCTTCCGAAATGCGTCAGGCCTTCACTCCAAACCAGAAGTCGAGCAAGTTGACACGTTGGTCTACCTGATGGGGGACGCCGCTGACGATATTTTCGCCTCGTTTGCATTAACAGCCGCAGAGCAGAAGGTATGTCAAACTGTTGTCTCCAAATTTGAAAGTCACTTTATTGTCCGACGATATGTCATATATGAGCGGACAAGATTTAACTTACGGTTCCAAGAAGAAGGTGAATCTGTAGAGGAATTCATCACGGCCTGCCGTCTTCAGGCCGACAGATGCGAAAACGGAACGTTGCGGGATCACTTACTTCGCGACAAGATAATTATGGGGATCCAAGACAAGGCACAATCGGAATAACTACAATTTGAAGATGCCACGCCACTTACATTAGAGAAAACCATGACCATCGTCCGGCAAGCAGAAGAAATACGAAGGCAGCGTAAAACACTCCACAGACCAGCCGTGGACGCAACAGCAGAGTTAAACAAAGTATCGGCATATCGAAGACCACAATCATCAAGCCAGTCAAATTTTACTTCGACCGACCAAGGGGCCAGATACGGCCACAGACACACTAGGATTCCATGCCGATATTGTGGACACATTCAACAGCACGGAAGAGAAAAATGTCCAGCGTCTAGAGTTTCCTGTCGCAAATGCGGCAAGATGGGTCACTTCGCCAAAGTTTGCCTTTCCGCCGGCCACAATAGAGAAATCACCACCGAAGCAACTCGACAGTACGAACCGTCTGAATCCCAGACACTGGTTGGATCCGTGACGACCAGAACTCACCAATATATTGATGATGCATTTCTGGGTGAAGTCTCGACGACAGTACTAGGCGAGAAATGGATGGAATGCGTAGCAGTCAATGGAGTGCTCATTAAATTCAAGATAGACACGGGGGCAGACGTCTGTGCGATCCCAGAAAGAATGTATAATGATCTGCAACTCGGCCAAAAGTTGCTCAAGCCAGATAGACAGCTTTTTGGGCCTGTACGAACCCAATTGAATTGCATCGGAATGATACGGGCCGCCTTGGCGTGGAAAAGCGTCATAAACCACGACCACCTCTACATCGTCAAGGGACTGCAAATTCCGTTGTTGAGTCTTCTGGCCAGCCAAGGTCTCCGCTTAATTCAACGAACGGATTACGCTGAAATAGCAACAGTAGACAGCATCAAACCACTGATAGAGTTTCCCATGCTTTTCCAAGGACTGGGATGCATTCCGCAAATCTATCGGATCAAACTCATGAAGGAGGCCGTACCACATGCTATATCCACGCCACGACGCATACCGATTCCGTTGATGAAGAAGGTGAAGCATGAACTGGACAAGATGTTACAGCAAGGCGTAATTCGAAATGTCGAAGAACCTTCTGATTGGTGTTCACTTATGGTCGTCGTCCTAAAGCCTGACGACAATGTCCGCATCTGCGTCGATTTAACGAAACTAAACAATTACATTGAACGGGAAAGATACCAAATTCCGGCAGTAGACCACACTTTGGGAAGATTGGCTTGATGCCAAAGTATTTAGCAAACTGGATTGCAACTCGGGTTACTGGCAAGTGCCTCTTCATGCGGATTCCCAGGAACTTACAACGTTCATCACACCGTTTGGGAGGTTCTGTTTCACTCGTCTCCCCTTCGGGCTAAGTTCTGCGTCAGAACACTACCAGCGAAGAATTAATGAATACATCGAAGGAATTGAAAAAGCTCTCAGCCACCAAGACGATATACTAGTGCACGGGAAGACTGTAGAGGAGCATGATGAAAATTTGAGAAGGGTCCTCCAACGGTTAAGCGAAAATAAAGTCACGCTGAATGTAAAGAAATGCCAGTTTCGGGTCCCACAAGTCACATTCCTAGGCCACGTCATCAATGCGTCGGGCATCAAGCCTGATGAAGAGAAGATCCGGGCCATAGTCGACATGTCAACTCCGACAAACGTCTCGGAAGTTCGCCGACTCTTAGGAATGGTAAACTACGTTGGAAAATTCGTTCCCAACATGGCTCACCATCTAGAGCCGTTGAACAGTTTGCTTAGCAAGAAGAACGGATGGACATGGGGACCTGTCCAAGAGAAAGCCGTAGATTATCTCAAATCAACGCTGACGAGTAAACCTGTATTAGGCTTATACGATCCAAATAAACCAACTACTGTGTCGGCCGACGCCTCAGCTTATGGGATCGGCGCTGTACTTCGTCAGACACAAGCTGACGGCACACACAAGACGATTGCATACGCCTCGGCCACCTTGTCATCGACGGAGCAACGATACGCTCAAATTGAAAAAGAAGCACTAGCGCTCGCGTGGGCGTGCAACCGATTCCGCGACTACAACCTGGGCATCACCATCGTATTAGAGACAGATCATCAGCCACTGTGCGCCATCCTGCAGACAAAACAGTTGGATGACCTATCACCAAGACTACAGCGGCTTCGCTTCAGGTTGATGCGTTACTCGTACACAGTTCGACATATACCAGGGAAGCTATTGATCGAAGCAGACACTCTTTCGAGAAGTCCGTTGCATGACACAACAGAAGTCGAACTCCAACAAGAAATAGAGGCTCACGTTCACCTCCTCATGAAAAGCATACCTGCATCAGATTCCAGACTTGCTGAGATCCTGGAAGACCAACAAACCGACGCAGCATGCATATCCCTCAAACAGTATTGCGCGACTGGATGGCCAGAAAAAAAACGCGTCATGGCCCTCTGTGCTGAGTATTATGCGTTCCGCAACGACATTTCAATCCAAGATGGCATTCTAATGAAAGGAAGTCGACTCATTATACCACCAATACGACGCCAGGAAATACTGACTCGACTTCACGAAGGCCACTTGGGGATAGTCAAATGCCGCGCAAGAGCCAAGGTGTCCGTATGGTGGCCAGGTCTGTCACGAGACCTCGAACAGAAGATACAACGATGTGAAACATGCATAAAACAAGCGACAAATCGACACCAGCCCATGATGCCATCCGAAATCCCAGATAGACCGTGGCAAGTTGTGGCCTTAGATCTTTTCCACAACGACGGACTGTGGTACCTGTTAGTGGTTGACTACTTTTCGCGATTCCCAGAGGTATCGCAGATCAAGGATCAGACTACCGGAACAGTCATTAAAATGCTAAAGATAATCTTCGCCAGATTTGGGATTCCCGAGGTTATCCGAAGTGATAATGGACCCCAGTTCAATTTTACAAAGACCAGAGAGTTCGCCAATTTTGCAAAGACGTACGGTTTCCAGAGCATTACGAGCAGTCCCCGATACCCACAAAGCAACGGCTTCATCGAGGTTTCGGTCAAAACAATCAAAGCCAGGTTGAAGAAATGTGACGACATACATCTGGGACTCTTGGCCTACAGGTCTACGCCACTGAGTAATGGCTTTAGCCCTGCAGAACTCCTGATGAACAGACGCCTCAGAACGACCATTCCCACAAACCCAACCTTACTCAAGTCAGCAGTTCCTCCAAGTACCATGATACGACAACGACATGAAGCTGACCAGGAAATACAAAAGCGCAATTACGACCGTCACCATGGAGTGAGGAGACTACCAGATATCAACATAAAAGACAGAGTCTGGATCATTGACTTAAGGAGAGAAGGTGTAGTCAAAGAAAAAGCCAGAGAGCCTCGTTCCTATGTCATTGAAACCTCGAAGGGAGACATCCGCAGAAACCGGTTCCATCTTGTAAAAATGCCGAACACAAAGCTTCAGACATCAGAGAACATAACTTTTGACAATTCGCCATCGATATCCTCACCACCAACACCAACCATCCCGGCAGTTCCGGACATAGAACTGAACAACCCGACTGATGCGAACACGGCACTAACAGCAACAACCAGCTCCAGCGTTCCGAATCATGACATGATTAGCCAGGAACTAACCAGCCTGACAGATGCGAACACGGCACTAACAGCAACGACCAGCTTCAGCGTTCCGAATCATGACATGATTAGCCAGGAACTAACCAGCCTGACAGATGCGAACACGGCACTAACAGCAACGACCAGCTCCAGCGTTCCGAATCATGACATAATCAGCCAGGAAATAGAGTCGCCAAGCACTTCGAAGAGTCACATCAGTTCAGGCTGCGAGACAAGTATGGAAGTACGAGTCCTAACTTTCAATCATGGAAGAGACTTAACAACGCGAGATCCAAACGCAGCCATAACAGACCACTAATAAGAACTAGAGCCGGAAGAAACATAAAACCGCCGTTTAGGATGAACTTATGAAAACGAACGTAGAAGGGAGAGAAAGAAGGATAACGTATAAACATATCACACCCTCTATATTATTAATATTAGAACTAGTGTAACACCCTGTATATATTCTATTGTTTTTTATACTACAAAGATAATGTATGTCACATGATATTTAGTCTACTGATATGAGTATAAAAGACCCATCGTTAATGAGTAACGGGGCAGTTCATATCCTACACGTGACCATCGACATTATGTCCAAATAAACTTTAATTAAAACTATAACCGAGTGTGTCTTCATTCACAAACACAACATCTTGCCGTGTCGAGGAGGGTCTGGTTTGCTCTTTCCGCAACACCATTTTGTTGAGGAGTTCCAGGTATCGTCATTTGCCTGTCAATTCCGAGTTCGCTAAGCGTCGCCTTGAACGAATTTCCCATATATTCTCCCCCGTTATCACTTCTTAAAGTGCCTATCTTCGTTTCTTGAGCATTTTCTACTTTTCGTCTATACACGTCAAATTTCTCCTCAACTTCGCTCTTTTTTAGTAATCAAGTAAACCTCAGTGTATCGTGAATAGTCGTCTATAAAGGTCACGAAGTATTTCTTGCCTCCCTTCGATATTGGCGTGATAGGACCACAAACGTCCGTATGAACCAATCGTAAGGGTTTTTCTTCTCTAGTGAAACTTTTCTTCGGGAAAGGAGTAGCTTTCAATTTTCCTTCCATGCATGTTTCGCATTTGGAATAGATCTTCTCTTCCATGACGTCTAGTTGTATATTACTTTTGTTTGACATTTCTTTAACAGCCGTAACATGTAAGTGACCCAAACGTTGGTGCCATAAGTCTAGTGTCTTTGACATGGCTTTGTTGGCAACCTTCTTCGGTTGTACTTCATGAAAGTAATAGAGACGTTGTTCTTTTCGTCCTATTGCTATTTGTGCTTCGTCTTTTCTTTCTATCGTCGCGGAATGTTTGTCGAGTAAGATGCTGGCGTCTTTATCAGTGATTTGGCTTGCTGGTAGCAAATTTCCCTCAAGCTCCGGGATGTACTAGCGTAAAAGTCGCTAGTTGACTTAGGCCCTTATAAATCGAATTTAATGTAATCATGAATTGGAAATAAACTAAACTTTGAATGAATGTAACCTCCATTTTCTGCCGATAACTCGATTTGCAAATCTCCAATTCCAGTTGCAGTTAATACTCCACCCCCTGCCACATCCACAGTTGCACTTTCTTCCTTGAAGGTAATGAAACTTTTCCAGCTTGACGTCATATGATCAGTGCATCCACTGTCCAACATCCAACGACCATTGGACGAAGCATGTCCATGTCTTATGGCAGTGAGAGCCGCGTGTGATATAGTTGGGTTTGCTCTGTTAGAATTTTCTTGTCTCTTGTTTACATATGTCGCCTCATGTTTTACGGAAGTCGCTTTGTACTTTCCATTCTTTTCGTCTTCTTCTCGTGTGCAGTTTCTCGCTATATGTCCAAATTCTAGACAAGTATAACATCGCAGACTAGCGTGGGATTTTGTGTCGTCAACTACACTTTCCACGTTTTTTTCTGCTGCCGTTGGACCTATGCATTCTATTTTCACGTACTGTACTTCTGCCTCTGCTATATCGTCCTGTGTTCGAATGTCTGTAGTTACTTTGTGCAGCAGGAATACATAGATTTACTACTTGGAATCCTTAAGAGGCCATTTTATGGGCCTGGGTGTCTGACTGAAAGGGGAAGCGGTGTAGAAACCGTCACCGTTGACGTCATGCATAATTTATTTGACGTATTTTGCGACCTGCGCCGCGACTCCCACGACCTATGCGCGGTGAACCCGAATATAAACATGATCCGTCGTCTGAACAAGTAGACCAAGGATTACGTTTCTAAAAAAAGGGCGAGACTTGCTTTCCGTTAAAAACTCGATATTACTATTCTCACAGAATGGAGTAAAAATTTAATTCCTTCCACCTTTCACCAAAGTTATACAAAACCAAAACATCAGTATCCCTATTCAAAGGCTTAGGGTTTAAGGGGAGGTAAATGTCATCTTTTCCCGAAATTATTACAGCATTCGTTTTCAATACTGAATTTCGAGCTTCTAAATCGTCGACTTTAGTTAGAGTTAGAGAAATTTCCGCCTCAAAAACGTCGTTAACGTCAAACTGTTCCAGGTTCTCGCACTTTTCGACAGGCTGGGAAATAAGGATATTTTTTAAACTAGTCCTTGGGACCAGTGACCCCTCTAGTCCCCGAAATAATTAACTGGTCTCCGGACTGGTCCCAGCCTTTGTTCTCCAATAGATTTGCAATTAATAAACTGGTCCCGAGGACCAGTAACCCCCACTTTTTGAATTAAAAAACTAGTCCAAGCAATTAATAAACTGGTTTTGGACCAGAGGAAGTGTGCTATTTCCCAGCCTGCTTTTTCGACCATTTCGGAGCCGAAACTGATGCAGACGACAGCTTAAGAGGTCATGATCTCGATCTGTCCCACACATAGACATTATAACACTATTAAAGCCTAGACAAACTATTGGGGAAAGCGGTCCTTGAACGTTTTTGTGAGGGATTTTTCGCTTCTCCTCCTTCGCATGTGTGATAGGGTGAATGACTGGTGGCGCCCCCTATCGACGAGCGAAGGAGTTATTAATAAGGAGTAGTGGCACTCTATGTTAACTCCCTATAGGGCATAATAAGTCAAACCCTCGGAGATGCCATTACTCCATTTTATACGAGCTAAGAGCGGAAAAACGTATTTTTTAAATTTTACACCTGTAAAATCTTTTAAAAAACACTTGGAACTTGTATTTCTACTTACTTTCGAGGAAATACCACCGTTTTCTGAAGGTAAGAGTCTTTTTTTATACATTTATTAGTAATAAAAACATTTAAGGCGAGCTAAGCCTTGGTCTTGTAAAACACGGCAGATGAGTGATTTTGAAAACGACGCTAATCCTCGCGCTAATCACTAATCTGGTGGTATTTCCTCGAAAGTAAGTAGAAATACAAGTTCCAAGTGTTTTTTAAAAGATTTTACAGGTGTAAAATTTATAAAATACGTTTTTCCGCTCTTAGCTCGTATAAAATGGAGTAATGGCATCTCCGAGGTTTTGACTTATCATTCCCTATAGGGTGTTAACATAGAGTGCCACTACTCTAAGCTCATCCTTATTAATAACTCCTTCGCTCGTCGATAGGGGGCGCCACCAGTCTTTCACCCCATCACACATGCGAAGGGGCGAATGCCCTAAAACCGTCACAAAAATGACTCTCAACTGTTCCTCTTGTATCTCTATGGTCCCACACATTCGCATAACCAATGAGACGCGAGGAAGGAGGAGCAGGCGGTTTAAAAGTTTTTGGCGCTTCCCCTCACAGTCAATCAGATATTTGTATGGGGTCTATGGCCTCTTATAGATTCCAAGTACTAAATCTATGTATTCCTGGTGCAGCCATAGCGGAGTTACTGTCGTCTTCTTCTTTCACACTTCTTCTACAGTGTTGTTCTAAGTGGCACAATTGTGCCTTTTCGGCACATTTTAAGATCTTCAGCACCGAAAGCACATTTGGCCTGTTTAAAGCACATTTTCAAATTTCATTTTTAACATTAGCGTCTATGGGACGAAAATTCCGCCACTAGGTGGCGCCAAAAGCCTTTCGTTGGGGGGGGGACGGAAATTTTCCTACCCCCAGGGGGGGAAAAGCACATTTTGAAAAAAGCTTCCATTGGATCAGCACATTTTACTATTGGGGAAAGCACCTTTCCAAAAGTCGAAGGAACAACCCTGTTCTTCTATACTGGTTGGTAGATTCAAGCCTTTTCTCTTCCTCGAGTAATTTCGACTTCAATGTTGATAAATCAAGGTCATTTTTATCAATTCGTAAACTTCTGACAAGAAATGCATACTCTTTCGGTAGTCCAAGAACGGCAAAACCAGCCAAGACTACTTCCTCAAATTCAAAACCAGAGTGGCTTACTTTATGGTACAGAGCACTTCTTCTAGTGAGGTATTCTCCAATACTTTCATTTTGACCATTTCCGGTGTTAACGAAATCCTTTAAAATAAGAAGTCCGTGCCACGTGTCGAAAGTAGTGTGTATATTTTTTAACGTATCCCAAATCGCTTTTGCACTTATGCATTCTGCAATGTCATCTAAACTTTCGTCATTTACAATCAGGTACATAACGTTTTCGTTTTTAAATACATCATTAACCAGAAAAGTAAACCAAATAATCAAGCTGTGCTAAATTATTCAAACCTCTTTGTATGATTTAGAGATGGATCCAGGTCCACGGTGGCGTACCGAATATGCCAAAATTGGCAGGTCATCACGCAAAAGCTGTAAAAGCAGCATAGCTAAAGATGAGCTAAGAATGGCGGCAATTGTTCGGTCACGAATGTTTGATGGAAAGGTAAATATCAAAATTGAGCATCTGATGACGCGAGTAACATTAATTTCTTATTGTGGAAACAGGTTCCAAATTGGTACCATTTTCTTTGTTTTTTCTAAAAGTTTAAAGTGTCAACTGAGGCTGACATCTCACACTTTGAGGCTTTACGTTGGGAAGATCAAGAGAAAATGAGTAAAATTTCGAGTGGGTCTCAAGCAGCAGCTGCTGCTTCAAGCAAAACCCCATCTAAAGGAACAAAGAGAAAAAGCTCCTCCATTGAAATTCAAGACTTCTCAACTGAATATGCCGAAAGTAATCGGTCATCTTGCAAAGGTTGTGGAGAAACAATCGTAAAAGATCAAGTTCGCATTTCAAAACTTGACAGACAGAGTGAAAAAGCTAGACGATTTGGTCCACTACCAGCGTGGTATCACGTTGATTGCTTTGTACAAGCGAGAGAAACTTTGGAGTTTTTTGAAGATGGCTCTAAAATACCAGGATTTAAGACACTCGGTGTTGAAGATCTAAAGGCCATCAAAGAAAAAATAAAGAAAATAGAAGTCACTCCACTAAAGAAGATAAAGAAAGTGTAGCGAAGTTGTGCGACGATAAAATATTCGCTTAGCATATTGCTAAGATCACGATTAAAAGTTTAAGGGGAAAACCTCACTACAAAGAGGAATAAATATAAACACGTGGTCCGGGCTCGTTACCCTTACTTTCTCTAGCGGGGTAGCGTATAAAGATTAAAATACTATTGGTCAGTATTTCTAGGGGATTTTTAGAGAGGGAATAATTAAACGACATTGAGAGTTACCAAGGTCTTAATGTTTGCATAACCAATAAACTAAAATAATAAACATGCACGCGACAAAGAAAATAATAATAAAAATAAAACTATTCATGCACAATGAAATAATAAATTTATAAAAACAAAATGGTCATGACCCATTCTCTTACTTCTCGTTAAGCGAGATATATGCCTATAATGGTTTCAAATGATCGTACAAAGTTTCAAAGTTTTAAAACAAATACTTCTTTTCTAGTTCCCTCACGCCAAGAAGCAGTGTAAGCACAATACAGCTCCGTGGTGTAAGTGGACTAGCCTCCCGCGTTTAGTGAACGCGAGCTCCATCTAGCGAGAACAACTCTTCTAATATGGCAATCCTTCCCCTTGCGTTGGTTTCTCGGCAAGTATTTAATGGAATGGTCTATCAAATGCAATTCTTAGCTTTACTAGTACAATTAAATGCAAATCTTGACCCTACTAGCACAATTAAATGCAATTCTTAACATTACCAGCACAATTAAATGGAATACTTAACCTTACAATTAAAATTTCCTTAATTTTAAAAAACAAACAAAGAAAAAAATATCATCACCTTACCACAATCTTCTCCCTTCACAGGCGAGCGAAAAATTTTATACTGCCAAAGGCGATAATGTGGCACAACAGCTACAGGAAGGTCGGACTAATAGCCCTATCGTAGATATACATCATACGATGTAGCGACATGTATAGAGATAGTTGTATTATCAGTGTCAGCGTTTCGATTAAAATTCAAAACGCAAAAACTTTCAAAGATTACCATCTTTTATTTATGTCTCCATTAAAGAGTGCAAAACAAAATTATTGAAAAAATGTAACAAGTACAATAGCAATTTTAAGGGACTTATTTAAAATTGCGTAAATTTAGAAAAACATTTCTTGAACATGAAATTAGTTGAAAATTTTGTTTGGCCAATAAAAACTACAAACACATGTTCGTTTATTTGGAGTAAAGCTTTGAAAAAAACCCAACAAAACGAGTAACTTTATACAATAATCACTAAATAAGAGAAAACTAAATCTGAACAAAAAAATTAGTATGTAATTCTGTATTACTTTTGAAAAATTGTGTAGCTTTTGAAGGAAAATTCTGGAATACGAAAGTAATACTAAGATAACAATGTTTGGGTTAATTTGAAAAAATGCTTTGAAAAAAAAAACCCCTGACAAAAGGAGGAACTTTTCCTTGTCACAGTGTAATCACTAAACAATAAACAATATTTATGTAAGGATACTAAGGATGTAACCTAAGATGTAAGTAACTACAACTGCGCACAATTCTAAATTACTTATTTAAAAATGCTCAGTTTTTTTTTTGAAGAAAAAAATCTGTGTACAAAATTCAACAACTTGTTTTATTTAGAAAACAAATGCACTAATTTGAAGAGGAAAAAAACCAAGTAAATATGAGTGAAGTTACACGCATTTTAAGAACTTAATTTGCGCAATTAAGATCCAACTCAGGAAAAAGCTGAATTAAAATACCAGTAATGGTTTCCTTCATCATTTCTTGAAAGTAAAAATTCTTCAATATCTTAAGGAGGTTTTTGGCCAAGTTCTTACTGACAACAGTTCGAGCGAGGTAATATTTCAACAGATCCGTATCGTATTCAGCCAACGTTTCGATAATGGGAAGATGATCAGGAGATAACAAATTCTTGTCATAGCTCTTGGGCTCAATGCTATCAATTACCATTTTGATGGACACAGCGTCTTTGTTTACAGCCAATTCAGAAGTGATGTCATCAAAGAACCTTGAATCGATAACTTTAATTAATTCTTCTCTTGGGAATCTGGTCCAACAATATCTGAACAAAACCCCACGGTTGTAGCGTCTGACAAACTCGAACGCGCCATCAGCAAACTCTACCAAATCATTGCCGTTTGTAGCTTCAATGACGCCTTCCAATTTGCCAATGTAATGGCCCAATGCTTTTAGAATATGTGTATTTCTTGGCCACGCGAAGTATGATATGTTCATCAATAACTCTTCAGGAGGTTCAAATTTGGATACTAATGCGCACATTTGCGTGTAATTTAATTGACTCAATAAATATCCCTGACCTGAAACTTCTGAAAGTTGGAGAGGGTTGTTGCTTGCATAATTCGATGGTTTAAAAATAATATCCAAGGCCTCAATTTTTTTTTTCTTCAGTTAAATTATTAAACAGAAATTTTACTGTTGATTTTCTAAATTCCAAACGATGAAAAACCATGACAAAAAATTGAACATCAATTGTCGTAAAAAAAGATGGGTCTAAAAAGGAATAATCCGGCGGGGGCAGCCCTCCTACTTTATAAATCCAATATCTAACCATCAAATATTCATTATCATGGAAATATTTTAAATGCTGTTCTTCTCTGATTCTTGGCCACAATTCCCCAATTTTATCCTCCAAACAGTACGTGCACGCCATGTAAAAACTGAATGTCAAATCCAGGTCACTTTGATTCTCTAGTAGTAATCTGGTCGTCTTGGGTCGATTTAATGAGCCTTCAACAGTCCAGCTCAAATTGGAGAGTTGGTGTTCCAGGGTAATGTCAGTGATGTGGTTTTTGATTTCTAAAAGCCAATGATATATTTCATTTCCTACATCATTCAATATCATTAGGGTAATTTCTTTAAAAAGTGTTGGTATGTTGGAACGCTTCAGTTCGTCAATTGCTCCGTCGTTCAGTGACTCGAGGTTTAACCGAAAACGCAGAGGATATCGCAAGGATTTTTTAATTGAACTAACCCATACTAACGAGGCGAATTTAGTCAGGGCTTGGCGTTGGAGCGAAATCATAGGCAGTTTGGCAAGCTCCATTTTTAATCATTCAATACGGCTTTTAATAAATGGGCGTATTCCCAATGCGTAAATACTTGATGTATCGAATCTTCAAAATTTTCAATAGCGAGTAATAGTGTTAACTAAATGTTTTCGATATGAATCTTCAATCTAATCATCAGGAATTATCGCTTTTGTTGCAATGCGACTGACCTAAAACCATAAAAATTAAACAAGAACTAGAGGTTATTTCTTCCATGCAAAAGCAAGAAAAAAACATGCATTATTGCAGTCATCGCTAAATAAAAAATGCATTAATGCAGTTATTGCAAAATAAAACATTCCAAAAGGGATTTCAAAAATGAAATACAACTCCATGCATCTTACAAGAAGATAGATTGCTAAAACGCATCACGATGGTACCCATAGTTAATTGTAATTACCGACAATTATCTTCAATTTTTCTAACTTCAGAGCTTCAAACAACGGTTTAAAATATGTATGGATTTAACAGTCACAGTAAAACGTTAGAGTATGATGAAATACTAATTAAACGAGTACACCAACTGAAATATTTAAGTTAATGCCAAAATTAAAGGAAATGCCACCCCACATGTCTCCCAAAACAAGCTCAAATTTCCTTCTAGAAAACAGATGAGAATTTGAGAAAGGACTCTGTTTCCGCCCAAACGCCAAGTTTTCCAGCACAAAATAAACACCTATAATGTCGTTTCGGCAGAAAAGTAAATTAAGGAAAAAAGTAATTATAAAAACCTTTGCACGTCTCCAATTCCAGTTGCAGTTAATACTCCACCCCCTGCCACATCCACAGTAGCACTTTCTTCCTTGAAGGTAATGAAATTTTTCCAGCTTGACGTCATATGATCAGTGCATCCACTGTCCAACATCCAACGACCATTGGACGAAGCATGTCCATGTCTTATGGCAGTGAGAGCCGCGTGTGATATAGTTGGGTTTGCTCTGATAGAATTTTCTTGTCTCTTGCTTACATATGTCGCCTCATGTTTTACGGAAGTCGCTTTGTACTTTCCATTCTTTTCGTCTTCTTCTCGTGTGCAGTTTCTCGCTATACGTCCAAATTCTAGACAAGTATAACATCGCAGTCTAGCGTGGGATTTTGTGTCGTCAACTATACTTTCCACGTTTTTTTCTGCTGCCGTTGGACCTATGCATTCTATTTTCACGTACTGTACTTCTGCCTCTGCTATATCGTGCTGTGTTCGAATGTCTGTAGTTACTTTGTGCAGCCATAGCGGAGTTACTGTCGTCTTCTTCTTTCACACTTCTTCTATACTGGTTGGTAGATTCAAGCCTTCTCTCTTCCTCGAGTAATTTCGACTTCAATGTTGATAAATCAAGGTCATTTTTATCAATTCGTAAACTTCTGACAAGAAATTCATACTCTTTCGGTAGTCCAAGAACGGCAAAACCAGCCAAGACTACTTCCTCAAATTCAAAATCAGAGTGGCTTACTTTATGGTACAGAGCACTTCTTCTAGTGAGGTATTCTCCAATACTTTCGTTTTGACCTTTTCCGGTGTTAACGAAATCCTTTAAAATAAGAAGTCCGTGCCACGTGTCGAAAGTAGTGTGTATATTTTTTAACGTATCCCAAATCGCTTTTGCACTTATGCATTCTGCAATGTCATCTAAACTTTCGTCATTTACAATACATAACGTTTTGGTTTTTAAATACATCATTAACCAGAAAAGTAAACCAAATAATCAAGCTGTGCTAAATTATTCAAACCTCTTTGTATGATTTAGAGATGGATCCAGGTCCACGGTGGCGTACCGAATATGCCAAAATTGGCAGGTCATCACGCAAAAGCTGTAAAAGCAGCATAGCTAAAGATGAGCTAAGAATGGCGGCAATTGTTCGGTCACGAATGTTTGATGGAAAGGTAAATATCAAAATTGAGCATCTGATGACGCGAGTAACATTAATTTCTTATTGTGGAAACAGGTTCCAAATTGGTACCATTTTCTTTGTTTTTTCTAAAAGTTTAAAGTGTCAACTGAGGCTGACATCTCACACTTTGAGGCTTTACGTTGGAAAGATCAAGAGAAAATGAGTAAAATTTCGAGTGGGTCTCAAGCAGCAGCTGCTGCTTCAAGCAAAACCCCATCTAAAGGAACAAAGAGAAAAAGCTCCTCCATTGAAATTCAAGACTTCTCAACTGAATATGCCGAAAGTAATCGGTCATCTTGCAAAGGTCGTGGAGAAACAATCGTAAAAGATCAAGTTCGCATTTCAAAACTTGACAGACAGAGTGAAAAAGCGAGACGATTTGGTCCACTACCAGCGTGGTATCACGTTGATTGCTTTGTACAAGCGAGAGAAACTTTGGAGTTTTTTGAAGATGGCTCTAAAATACCAGGATTTAAGGGTATGTTATCGATTGGGCGTGTTATCAAAACAGCATTGTCCAAAACGGCATTTTCATAAACGCGTTTGCCATTATAGCCATTTCTCGTTTTAGCGCATTTTGATTACAGCGTTTATATCTTGAGCGTACGAAAGTACGCCTTTTCCAAAATATTGTTGTTTATCTGCATTAACTTCCCAAAATAATATGTCTTTTCCAAAAAATTATATTTTATATTTACTTCCGATATAACATTACTCCTTTTTGCATAATATTGTTCTTTGTCCTACATACTTAATATAATAGATATTTCCCTTCCTATGAATCACAGTTTGGGCGGAAACAGCAACCGCTGTTTTGGGAAATAGCGCTGTATTGAGAAACGCGGAAACAGCAACCGCGGTTTTCCTTCCACGCGGTTTTGCAAACCGCTGTTTTAGGAACCGCTTTATTCCAAAACGCTCTTTTGAAAACCGCTCAACTACCCGTGAACCGGATTTAAGACACTCGGTGTTGAAGATCTAAAGGCCATCAAAGAAAAAATAAAGAAAATAGAAGTCACTCCACTAAAGAAGATAAAGAAAGTGTAGCGAAGTTGTGCGACGATAAAATATTCGCTTAGCATATTGTAGGGGTGTGCGAATACCACTTTTTGGGTATCGAACCGGTTATCCAATACCAAAAAATTTTCCTTATCAAATACCGAATCGAATAGTTTATTCCAAATCGAATACCGAATAGTTGGGCCTTGGTGATTTTTTTCCTTCCCGATTTATCGCGAATAGTTAAGCCTAGAAACCGCGAATATTTAACCCTAATATTCGCGAATACTAGGCCAACTATTCGCGGTTAATCGGGTAGTAACCCTAATATTCGCCAATAGTCAATACAAAGCAAGGAGAAGAACATTTAGAAGCTCCAAAATTTCAAAATACCTCTCCTCATTGGTGGTCAAGTATTTCTTAAAATTTTCCTATGCACTTGCTGGTAGTTTTTGATGGGAGACAAATAAAATTGGGATGATATTTTTTTAAATAAGGTGGGTCTCTCTAGTGCCAAGGACCAAAATTTATGGTAGTCGAACTTTAACCGAATGGTCAGTTCGGTATTCGATATTCGAATCGAATAGTGAAAATAGGCTTATCGAATACCGAATCGAATTATTCGGTTCGGTATTCGATCGAATTATTCGATTGAAACGGTTAACCGCACACCTCTAGCATATTGCTAAGATCACGATTAAAAGTTTAAGGGGAAAACCTCACTACAAAGAGGAATAAATGTAAACACGTGGTCCGGGCTCGTTACCCTTACTTTCTCTAGCGGGGTAGCGTATAAAGATTAAAATACTATTGGTCAGTATGCCTAGGGGATTTTTAGAGAGGGAATAATTAAACGACATTGAGAGTTACCAAGGTCTTAATGTTTAATTTTAATAAACTCACTAACAAATGCATAACCAATAAACTAAAATAATAAACATGCACGCGACAAAGAAAATAATAATAAAAATAAAACTATTCATGCACAATGAAATAATAAACTTATAAAAACAAAATGGTCATGACCCATTCTCTTACTTCTCGTTAAGCGAGATATATCCTATAATGGTTTCAAATGATCGTACAAAGTTTCAAAGTTTTAAAACAAATACTTCTTTTCTACTTCCCTCACGCCAAGAAGCAGTGTAAGCACAATACAGCTCCGTGGTGTAAGTGGACTAGCCTCCCGCGTTTAGTAAAGAGAACAACTCTTCTAATATGGCGATCCTTCCCCTGTGCGTTGGTTTCTCGGCAAGTATTTAATGGAATGGTCTATCTAATGCAATTCTTAGCTTTACTAGTACAATTAAATGCAATTCTTAACCTTACCAGCACAATTAAATGGAATACTTAACCTTACAATTAAAATTTCCTTCCTTTTAAAAAACAAACAAAGGAAAAAATATCATCACCTTACCACAATCTTCTCCCTTCACAGGCGAGCGAAAAATTTTATACTGCCAAAGGCGATAATGTGGCACAACGACTACAACAGCTACAGGAAGGTCGGACTAATAGCCACATCGTAGATATACATCATACGATGTAGCGACATGTATAGAGATAGTTGCATTATCAGTGTCAGCGTTTCGATTTCACGAAATTAAAATTCAAAACGCAAAAACTTTCAAAGATTACCATCTTTTATTTATGTCTCCATTAAAGAGTACAAAACCAAATTATTGAAAAAATGTAACAAGTACAATAGCAATTTTAAGGGACTTATTTAAAATTGCGTAAATTTAGAAAAACATTTCTTGAACATGAAATTAGTTGAAAATTTTGTTTGGCCAATAAAAACTACAAACACATGTTCGTCAATTGCTCCGTCGTTCAGTGACTCGAGGTTTAACCGAAAACGCAGAGGATATCGCAAGGATTTTTTAATTGAACTAACCCATACTAACGAGGCGAATTTAGTCAGGGCTTGGCGTTGTAGCGAAATCGCAGGCAGCTTGGCAAGCTCCATTTCGAATCGTTCAATACGGCTTTTAATAAATGGGCGTATTCCCTATGTGTAAATACTTGATGTATCGAATCTTCAAAATTTCCAATAGTGAGTAATAGTGTTAACTAAATGTTTTCGATATGAATCTTCAATCTAATCATCAGGAATTATCGCTTTTGTTGCAATGCGACTGACCTAAAACCATAAAAATTAAATAAGAACTAGAGGTTATTTCTTCCATGGAAAAGCAAGATAAAAACATGCATTGCTGCAGTCATCGCTAAATAAAAAAATGCAGTTATTGCAAAATAAAACATTCCAAAGGGGATTTCAAAAATGAAATACAACTCCATGCATCTTACAAGAAGATAGATTGCTAAAACGCATCACGATGGTACCCATAGTTAATTGTAATTACCGACAATTATCTTCAATTTTTCTAACTTCAGAGCTTCAAACAACGGTTTAAAATATGTATGGATTTAACAGTCACAGTAAAACGTTAGAGTATGATGAAATACTAATTAAACGAGTACACCAACTGAAATATTTAAGTTAATGCCAAAATTAAAGGAAATGCCACCCCACATGTCTCCCAAAACAAGCTCAAATTTCCTTCTAGAAAACAGATGAGAATTTGAGAAAGGACTCTGTTTCCGCCCAAACGCCAAGTTTCCAGCACAAAATAAACACCTATAATGTCGTTTCGGCAGAAAAGTAAATTAAGGAAAAAAGTAATTATAAAAACCTTTGCAAGTAGCCAATTCCGAACACTCGATGAATTCTTTACTATTTACATTAAACGATGTGTTTTTAACAGACAATATTCAGCGGCATGCCACGTTTTACCGCTTTTTTGAAGCAGACGACTGAAGACGGCTTTGTTTGGTCACTTTCAGCGTGGGAAATAAGGCGGTGGCACACGGCAAATGACCAGTTTAAAATTGCCTGGACCAGTTTAAAAATTAAATCGGAGGGGGGGGGGGTCAGTGGTCCACAGGACCACTAAGAAAATTCAAGGGTTTCCAGAGTCCAGACATTAGGTATAGTCTGTCAAACGAAAGAAGAGCCCTGAGAAATTTGTCCAAATTGGTGTCGCCACCATCGACCCCATAGTACTTTATACTTGTTTTGTTTTGTCAATAGTCGTCTGTAATATAGTCTGCTATAAACAGATAGGCTTAATCGCAATAGAACCAATAAATTTTGCTATATATATTTAATATGTTTATGTTTCATGATTTTTTACGATCATCGAGTATTAAAGAATAAAAAACAAAATTAACGACAAGACACCAGTTTTACCTTCGTTGAACTAGCATTGCAATATATTTTAATGACATAAGTTAAAGTACTTGTCCATAAGTCTAAGTAGTAAGTAGTTCAGTATCAAAGCGTCTTCAGTCCACATCTTCATCAGAGTCTTCGCTGTCTTCTTGCATATTAATTTTAAGAGGTTCAATTGTGGTTTCGATGATGGAATCTTTTTCCCAATACTCATGCATTATATTCTCGACGTGAACTTTATGAAATAATCAAGCGTCACAAGTCCAGACCAGAACCCTGAAGTACGAAATTGACGAGGTTGCTAAAAGTAGAGGTCACACGGTAGTGAGGATTCCACCGTACCATTGCCAGTTTAACCCGATTGAACTAATATGGGCACAAGTGAAGAACGACGTTGCGAAGCAGAATTCTGGTTTCAAACTCTCGACGGTCAAAGATGCAACATTGAGGGCCATTGAACGTGTGACACCAGAGAATTGGTGTAAGGCAATAGAGCACGTCGAGAATATAATGCATGAGTATTGGGAAAAAGATCCCATCATCGAAACCACAATTGAACCTCTTAAAATTAATATGCAAGAAGACAGCGAAGACTCTGATGAAAACGTGGACTGAAGACGCTTTGATGCTGAACTACTTATGGACAAGTACTTTAACTTATGTCATTAAAATATATTGCAATGCTAGTTCAACGAAGGTAAAACTGGTGTCTTGTCGTTAATTTTGTTTTTTATTCTTTAATACTCGATGATCGTAAAAAACCATGAAACATAAACATATTAAATATATATAGCAAAATTTATTGGTTCTATTGCGATTAAGCCTATCTGTTTATAGCAGACTATATTACAGACGACTATTGACAAAACAAAACAAGTATAAAGTACTATGGGGTCGATGGTGGCGACACCAATTTGGACAAATTTCTCAGGGCTCTTCTTTCGTTTGACAGACTATAATACAGGGTGTTTCTGGAAAGTCTGGCACAAATTAACACGCATGTTCCTTGGGTCAAAAGGAGTCCGAATGGTCCTATGACGTTTTGGGGTAAAGCGCTCCGTTGCGACGTTATGGGCGCTCAAAAGTAGGCCGAAAAACAAGGAGATTTTGCAGAATTATAGCACTAGTATTGTGGTTTTGACCCAATTGTTTTCGATTATTGAGCATAAGGCAATGATCGAAATAAGTTCAAACCTAGTGGAAGACCGTGAACGTGTTAAACGGCCAAAAGCGTTAATCCCTTTGTTTTTATTAATGATTGTAATTAAAGGTAAGGAAAGTAGCTCAGATACTGGTTACTTGTTTGTTCAGATGTACTGGTAACTGACCAGTCTTTTATTCTTTATTTGAATTAGACACATTACTTTTACAATAATTCGAATGAACCCCATTACTTTTACAATATTAATTCGAATGAACCCCTTAACCTTTACAATAATTCGAATGAACCCCTTAACCTTTACAATAATTCGAATGAACTCCTTACAATAATTCGAATGAACCCCTTAATTTTTACAATAAATCGAATCGAACCCATTAATTTTACAATAAATCGAATCGAACCCATTAGTTTTCCAATAAATCGAATCGAACCCATTAATTTTACAATAATTCGAAACGAACCCATTACATTTACAATAATTCGAATCGAACCCATTATATTTACAATAATTCGAATTGAACCCATTTCATTTACAATAATTCGAATTGAACCCATTTCATTTACAATAATTCGAATTGAACCCATTACATTTACAATAATTCGAATTGAACCCATTACATTTAAAATAATTCGAATTGAACCCATTACATTTTCAATAATTCGAATTTTTCCCCTGCTGTCTTGGTCTAAACATTAGGGTAGTTTTCAACGTCAGAAGTTGTAAGTTTTTTACAGACGGCTTAAATGTGTGTACCTTAACGTGCTTCATGGCGTACGCGCGCAAGTTTGCTTAAACGTTGATGGTGCCCATTTTGAATAATTTTCGTAGAACAATGTAATTGGGTTTCATTCGAATTATTGTAAAGTATGGGGTTCGATTCGAATTATTGTAAATGTAATGGGGTTCATTAGAATTATTGTAAATGTAATGGGTTCGATTCGAATTATTGTAAATGTAATGGGGTTCATTCGAATCATTGTAAATGTAATGGGTTCGATTCGATTTATTGTAAAATTTAAGGGGTTCATTCGAATTATTGTAAAACTTAAGGGGTTCATTCGAATTATTGTAAAGGTTATGAGTCTAATTCAAATAAAGAATAAAAGACTGGTCAGTTATCAGTACATCTGAACAAACAAGTAACCAATATCTGAGCTACTTTCCTTACCTTTAATTACAATCATTAATAAAAACAAAGGGATTAACGCTTTTGGCCGTTTAACACGTTCACGGTCTTGCACTAGGTTTGAACTTATTTCGATCATTGCCTTATGCTCAATAATCGAAAACAATTGGGTCAAAACCACAATACTAGTGCTATAATTCTGCAAAATCTCCTTGTTTTTCGGCCTACTTTTGAGAGCCCATAACGTCGCAACGGAGCGCTTTACCCCAAAACGTCATAGGACCTTTCGGACTCCTTTTGACCCAAGGAACATGCCTGTTAATTTGTGCCAGACTTTCCAGAAACACCCTGTATATTGTAATTATCCACGTCTTCAGTTTAGCAGACGACGCGGCCTGGTCAGTGGTCATGCACCTGTTTATTTATTCCAAGCCAGAGGGGTCGCTGGCCCAATGTCCAGCTTAAAACAAATCCTTATTTTCCACCCTGTCAAAGATCGTAACGAAGTCTGTGGCAGTCTGGGAAATAGCACACTTCCTCTGGTCCAAAACCAGTTTATTAATTGCTTGGACTAGTTTTTAAATTCAAGAAGTGGAGGTAACTGATCCTCGGGACCAGTTTATTAATTGCAAATCTATAGGAAAACAAAGGCTAGGACCAGTCCAGAGACCAGTTTATTATTTCAGACACTAGGGGGTCACTGGTCCAAAGGACTAGTTTAAAAATTATCATTATTTCCCCAGACCAGTGTGGGAAATAAGGCACAATCACAGGCCAATAGCCAGTTTAAAAATTACCTGGGTCAGCTTAAAAATTAAACGTTTTGGGGTCTACTGGCCCTGGTGGCCACTTAATTAATTCAAAGTTTTCCCCCCTCAAGATTTTGGTTCATTAAATAAATACTATGGGATTAATCCCTAAAATTATCTCGTCTTTGCTTCTGTGCTGTTTGCTTGTTTGGCCTGAATTGTATATTTGGGAGTGGGATTATGGGTGGGTTTTGTATGTCTGTCTACGCTCTACACACAGTGTACAATCTGTAGATGAAGTGATTTTTGGCAGTTAGCTAAAGGGAAGATAATCTCTCGGTAGTCTTGTTTGGGTCTGGTCTTTAGGGAAAGGCAGCCTGCTGATTTTCACTGTATTAGCGTCCATGGGAAGATAACAATGGAGTGCCAACTCCCTCCCTACGGGTTGAATTATTTAATTTAGCATTACTCAATAAAGACTTATAGTTCTTAATTTTGGACTCCAATATTTTGAAATACCCATACCTGTAAAAACTAACCTACTAAGCCTATGCCATAGCACATATTGTCATGAATAGATAATTTGGCCATAAATTACGAAAGCCTGATTTTTGAGGCTAAAAATGGTAGGTGGCCCTGTGGCCAGTTTTTTAATTAAAATACCTAGGCTCTAATGGCCACAGGTCCAGTTTTAAAAAAATCCTTATTTCCCACACTGCCCCAGACTGGCTGTGGGCTTTGGAAAAAGTTAAAGCTGTCTGCTAGACGTTCTCTTTTTCGCGTTTGTACCTTCTTGTGAATTCCTTTGCTACGGTAACGGTTATCCTTTAATAATAATTTATTGATTATCAAAAAGAGTATCCATGTACAAGAAAAACTCTTAATAAAAGTGGAAGCTCTTTCTCCCAAAGACCCGAAAAACATAAAAAACCGGAACAGTGTGAGTAACTGCGAAAGAAAAACGTTCATATAAGCCTTGACTGGTAAGAATCTATATTGAACTGAGTGGAAAACGCTGAATCTTTGTTTATGGCCATGTTTTTAATTATCATTAAAATGTTACGTATGTTATCTAAACAGGGAAACTCTATAAAGTATGATGGATTTTGTGAAGGATTGTCGTGTTATGGTCGAACGTTTAAGCTGGTAAGTGATGAATAATTGTAACTTGGATATCAATAAGGCATGTTACGGATCCAAACCTATCGAAGCTATTTTACCTTGAAAAGTTAAAGATCTTTCTTTCTTGTTATTTTAAAAACTAAAAATGCTAGCAGAATAATTAATTTACACGAAGCTGGTTGTATTCAAAAAATGGGTTTGAGGAATTCCCTAATCTTGAAGAAAGTTGCAGTGTCCATCAATGGTCACAATCTTTTGAACTAGCTAAGCATGTTTTTCTAAGCTTTGATAGCGAAAGCTACAACGTATTGGGAAACCTTTCTTGTTATAAGTTCGTTTTCTTCTGTTTGAATAACTATTTAATTTTAGGGAAGATTTACAATTTCACAAACTCTCGGCACAAAATTCCGAAATGAGTTTAGTAAATCTTCAAAGGGTGGCGATTAAAGAGGTATTTGAGAAATGATTGCAATATTGGCTGTTTAAGGCAAATATAAAAATAGGGAAACTTTATTTTTAGGAAATGAAGACTGAGGAAGATTGTAATTATGATCACTTAAGCAAAGATGATCTTATCAAAGAAGTTAAAGCCAGGGATGATCGAGTCAGGGAACTGGAAGCCGAGGTATTTATTACTAGTGTGAAATTAAGCACAGAAATATGAGACTCGTTTGGTATCGTAGCCCATTTCAAATGTACAGGATGAGTTGTCGAATCTTACGTCCCTTAAAGTAGAACCAAACTCTGTGGGTGGGTGAATAATTAGGTTTATTTGTGAAAATACCAACCAGGATTGGCTCTGATCTAAGGGGATTGGTAACACGTCCCTGTTTAGTAACAAAGAAATCCAACAAGGAACTTTGTTCTTTCCTGCTTGCCCCTTTAAAATACGCTCAGCCAACGAAAGGCCAAAGAATATTTACTGTTAAAATGAAATCTTATTTTGTTTAGCGTAATGTTTTAATTTCAAACATGGGAAAAGAGAGAGTGAAAACAACATTAACGATAAATAAACAAATAGACGAAATTGAAAGACTCAATAGGGTCAATAAAGAGTTGGAAAGGAGAATCAAAGATCTGATGGTATGCAACATTCTTCATTTTAATGGTCGGTGGGGAAGAGTTACTCCAAAGTTGATTGTTTGAAAAATAGGAGAAAAGTGGAATGGATCAATTAGCTAACGATGAATTAGTGAAATCTGAACCCGTTGAAAATGATTCGGGGATTAATGCACAAGAGTTATCTCTTCCAATTGTGATGCACAGTGTTGAAGCTGTCAATGTCCAAGCCATGCTGGGTAGAGAAGATATTAGTGAAGAATCGCCGGATTCTGAGCCTCAATATGTTGCCGAGGTTGGCACTGCAAACAACAAAACTGAAATTATCCCAAAAAAGTCTAAAAATGCGGGGTTTATAACGCGAATTACGAATGTGTGTGTCCCTAAATTGATATGCAGTGAGAATTCGCCACTTTGTGTACCTTCGCCGAAGCTCGAGGTCGAAAACCAATTGAAAATGCCTCTCGACACAACGAGGGAAAGTGATTCGTCACGAGAACCTCTTGAGAACAATAATACAATTATCGATTCTTATCGTAAATCTCAAAGCGTTTCGACAGAGGGAGAAACTGACGAAAGAACAACTCGATCGAAGGAATTTCGTGTTCCCGAATTGAATGTTGAAGTCGAAAAACACTTGGATCTTTCTCTTGGCGCAAATGTCGAAAGCGATTCACTAGAATTAGCCGTAGAAAACGATCTCGATGATAACCAATCCAGAATAACCTTGACAGGTGCGAAGAAAACAGATAGACAAAATCGAAGTATGGTGCTGACCGTGCTGTGTCAGTTGCCAAAACTGAAGCGTGTTGATCCAAGATCTCTGAGTGTGCCAGTGTGTGTTCCTAAACCAAAACGTAGCCCAAATGAACTGTCAGAATTGACCTCCGTCTCTATGGAAATCAATTTACCCGAAGTTCCGATCGAAGTCGGAAATAATAGTTCGGTGTCCAACTCGGAGACATTTCAAGAAATCGCTCCAAAGAATTCCGAATCACGTTGTTCGGAAATTGGTAAGTCATTTTATGCTTTAATCGTCTGAGTGCCTAGGGTGGGGTTTCATATTCCTACTACTCTCAATGGTGGAAATATGCTAATCAAATAATTCTGCCATCTCGGTGTATAGTCTAATGGCGTTTTCCATTTAACTGCTCTGAGATCGCTCTCGATTTGCTCTAGACGACATGAAATGCGCTTCATTTCTTGAGCTGCGTTAACAATTGTCTTTTTCCGTCGTAATCGTCGATACAAATTTAGCGAGCTATCTATTCTGTACTGATTAGCACCGATGGGATCTTGGGTCCAGCGCTCGGTAAATGGAAAACAGAAATCCGAGCGCGAGCAGTTCTAGCGCCCTTGAGCGCTAAGTTGAATACGCTATTGGCGATGCTGCTATCTTGGTGAAAAACTGACAAAACCTATTTAATACTCCTGGTAAAAGCAGGCAGATCCCTATTCCAGGGTTCGTGCAGAACCCGTATCAAAAAAATTGGGAAATATCTCGAGGATTTGAGTTGTGTCGTCAAAAGTTTCCGTCTTTGATTTTTATCCGAAAATATCGTTCGACGCGCTCTACTTTCGATCTCTCCTCCACTTTAATTCAGAACTAGCTTTTACCCGCGGCGTCGCTCGCGTGTAATAAGAACTTGCATGAAAATGATATAAAGAATGGTTAGATTTTACAGATGACCGACTTTTTTGTAACACCCTAGGAGCGAAGGACTCGGCGTTGCCCGTCAGCCCGTCGGGACATTTTTATTACTTTTCATGCTTGGCGCCAAAAGACCATTCAGCCCGTCTATAGGCTAAAGGAAACCAGTGTACAAAATATTTGTGAAATCGGTTGAAACGCTCTGACTTTGTTGCATTGAGAAGATTTTTTACATTTCTGGGCGCCATTTATTAAGCTGGTGGCGGGTTGGAAATATCTTTCTTAGTACGCGCCTACTACTCACGAGTAACTTTCCTGCAAATGTTCAGCCTTCTAGGGCAAGCGGTTTGGGCTGGGCGTTGATTATCAGTCAGTCAGTCAGGACTTCGATTTATATAGATATAGAAAATATGGTTGTCAACGGCCTTAAATTGAAATCGTGACCCATTGAAATATAGCCCACTGGATGTCTATGGACGCGCAATAAAGCTAGATTATTATTATGTATCAGAACCTTTAAAATGTCCTGTTTCACTAGGGTCTTCACTCCTTTCTTATCGCTGGTATCATAAGAAAATAATATATAGCTCTCTATAAGTATGAAACGTAGTACATTTTCATACTACAGCATTTGCTTCCAAATTTGGCGCGCTTACTATTTACGACCCGTGGGAGACGTTTTGGCACTACGAGTAAAGGGGGGACGAAACCGCCACCGCCACCTAAAGTGTCCACGAAAAGCACGATGGGCCGGGGAATTTTGGCCACGCCCGTAGAGACACGAGACACTCCTTACCCCGTACCAGGTCGTCGAAATCTCGCGCCATCTATTAATTTATTATGATAATTTTGGCATGCGCATTAATCAGTTATAATTATCATAATAATAACTTCAAGACCTTTAACGATTTAATTACATTATAAAAATTTTTTAACGCCATAAATTCTTAATAGGTGGCTTTAGAAACTTTCTTTCAATGGAAGAAAATGCTGTTTACATGGCTTAAATGGAGAGTTTCATACTTATAGGGAGCTTTATGTCATTTTCTTATGCTGGTACTTAGCTCGACCAAAAATTCGGAGTTTATTTGTTGCTGGATAAAACGAGATATTGTTTCTGGTTACGCAGATTTTTGTAACAATAAGTTTTATCTATCGAAGGGATATCCACATTAGTTATTTTTAATCATGTGCCAGTTGTACTTTATTTCACAAATGTGGAAAATATAACACTAATAAGATCTCGGGGGTGCCATTTGTCAGACAGAGAAACAAAGTGAAAACTAGACATTAGAAAAGAGAGAGGGGGTGCAAGAACGATATAAATTGGTAACTTGTGTTCACGCAGCATCAGCTGGTATTTGATCCACCGAAAATACAACCTTTCTAGTTTTGCGCCAAGGTTTCTCGTGCATTTCAGTTGATGTTCGTTCATCCCCTTTTGGTTGATGAGGTCATTTGCTCATCGGCTAACGCTTTGATCAGCATTGTTTCTTTTCTTTAAGACTGAGTTTTCGTAGAGGCCTTAGCATTACATTTTTTATGAAGTGCGCTTGAATGTTACTGTATTTTTGATACTATATTGTAAATGGAATGTGTGTCGTTTTTATATTTCGTTAATAATTTTCTGCAGGAAAATTCAAGAAGAAACGTTCAACTCGGATCAAATATTCTGCTGAATATAAAAGGGGTCCACAACGTCACATTAAAAAGGGTAACGAAGAAAAACGCTTCAAATGTGATCAGTGTAACTATGGATGCACGAAGAAGTATCATTTGATCGTACATCAACGCATTCACAGTGGTGAAAAACCCTTCAAATGTGAGAAATGTGACTATAGATGCACGGTCAAGAGTAATTTGATCATACATCAACGCATTCATAGTGGTGAAAAACCCTTCAAATGTGGAGAGTGTGACTATAAATGTACGCAGAAGATTAGTTTGATCGCACATCAACATATTCACAGTGGTGAAAAACCCTTCAAATGTGATCAGTGTGACTATGCCAGCACAATGAAGAGTAATTTGATCGCACATCAACACATTCACAGTGGTGAAAAACCCTTCACATGTGATCTGTGTAACTATGGATGCACGAAGAAGTATAATTTGATCATACATCAACGCATTCATAGTGGTGAAAAACCCTTCAAATGTGAAGAGTGTGACTATAAATGTACGCAGAAGATTAGTTTGATCGCACATCAACATATTCACAGTGGTGAAAAACCCTTCAGATGTAATCAGTGTGACTATGCCAGCACAATGAAGAGTAATTTGATCAATCATCAACGCATTCACAGTGGTGAAAAACCCTTCAAATGTGATCAGTGTGACTATGCCAGCACAATGAAGAGTAATTTGATCGCACATCAACACATTCACAGTGGTGAAAAGCCCTTCACATGTGATCTGTGTAACTATGGATGCACGAAGAAGTATAATTTGATCATACATCAACGCATTCATAGTGGTGAAAAACCCTTCAAATGTGAAGAGTGTGACTATAAATGTACGCAGAAGATTAGTTTGATCGCACATCAACATATTCACAGTGGTGAAAAACCCTTCAGATGTAATCAGTGTGACTATGCCAGCACAATGAAGAGTAATTTGATCAATCATCAACGCATTCACAGTGGTGAAAAACCCTTCAAATGTGATCAATGTGACTATGCATGTAAGTGGAAGGGTGATTTGACAAAACATGAACGTAGAAGTCACATGAATGACTAGATGGATTTGAAGGCTGCTAGACCATGTAAAATTTCTTTTTAATCTTAACATGAACATTTTAAATATTGTTGGACAAAAGCTTTTATCTTTCATCCTTTTCTGTAATGATTGGGCCGTAACTGTTAATGCTAAAATAAAAAATACAGAGACGCCTCTATATCTTGTTGTGGTTGCAAGGCTAGAGAATTGCCAATTGCGCAAATGGGGAGGGGGCAATCGAGAGCGAATAAATACTTGTAACTTGTCTTTTCCTATCTTTAAATTTACTTGCAATTAATTCCACGAACATTTGTTAAACATTTTGAGGGAAACATTTAACGACCATTTGACCTAAGGTTAGTACTCCCTATTTATTTGATGTTCATCACATTTATGTGGATAACGTTTTTTCGCGGTAAACATTCTTAACGCAATTTTTTACCTCTATAGGCAAAGAGGAGAGAAAGGTGATAGAAACGCGCTTTATAAATTTAGTTTCAGGACTCATATCATTTCCGCATGGATGGATAGACCTCCTCGTCGTGTCTCTGTCATCCCCTATGTCAACTATGCGCGACAAAGCTGCGTTCAGGCGCCGCGACGTACCGTCTGTAGATTTACCCCCGTTTTCAACACGCATGGATCACGGCTGCCTATACTGATTATCTCTCCGTCTCTCTCTCTCCTCTTTGTTATAGGAACGTAATTAAACCAGACCTACGCGGAACTTTAAACTTCATTATTAGTTTCATCGCATTAAGTTCTAATGAAACTAACGATTTAACAGCAATTAAGTTAGCAACAAAGAAAAGTGGAATAATCCAAAGTCACATGAATGAATAGATGGATTTTCATTTTCTATAATGATTGGGCCGAAACTGTGAAACTAACCTTCTCCGTTCTGGTGGGTATTATCAGAAGTATATAATACTTCTCTCCGAGAGAAGTGTACCACAAAGCGGGGTAAGTGTAACGTCACTCTTCCCAACATCGGAACATTTAGAGCAAGGTTACTAAGGCGAATCACATACGCGATAAATAGTTCCCTCATCATTACTCTATTAGCGTCTAAATATTTGGCAAGACGCGCTTGTGCATTTTGTCCCACGTCAAGACGAGGTTTGTGGGATGATTGCTTGGGATTTAGTGCCAAACAATTATAGAATTCACCTTACGGTGCGATGCCCATTTGTAGTTTGATGAGCGGGAAAGCAAACTAAAAGGGTGAGCCTTGAAAGAATGACGTTACATAACTAAAGCATTAAGAGGATACAGAGTGTCATCCTTCTTCTATTATCCCCTTCTGGTATTATCGGAAGCGGTGTACATTTTCAGAGACAAGACACTTGAAGCACTATATCCAATTTTTACAACGTCATTTTCATAATTAATATTGTATTAAATATAATGAAATTCTCACAGAGAATGCTAAAATGAAAAAAAAAATCGGAATTAATTTTGGATAAGTTTGTTCCAAACGCACTTCCAAATGTTTGAGATTTTCTTCTTTCGAACGAGTTCCATTTCTGCCACCAGCTAGCCCCCTCAGAACTTTCATTGCCGCTTAAATTGTAGTTTAAGTGTAGCTTTGCATGTTCGCGGAAGGGAGGTCATTGACCTTACGTTAGCCACGGAAAACCTTGCGTCTTCTGTGTCTAACTGGCATGTATCCAATGAGCCGTCTCTGTCGGATCATAGGCATATCTGGGAGCACGGCAGTGCTCCCAGCCAAGTCGAGCACTGACATCCTTTTCTCGAAGCAACTCGTGGCACTTTTAAGCCCACTGTAACTTCGTGACGGATACAGGTAAAAGTCTGAAATTTTGCTTGCCGCGAGGACTGTCAATCGTAGCTATAGTGTCCAAATTTCAAGTTCCTACCCTATATACTTTTCGAAATATCGCAGGTGAAATTTACCTTATTTTGTCACTCACTCACTCACTCACCGATCATCAAAATTCTAAGGTACTTCTAGAGGAGATAGAAACTTAAAATTCAGGATTTAAATTTCATTTATTTTATAAAGCACAGAAAAATTAAAACATCCCGAAATTTTTATAAAATTGTTATTAAGTTCTTTATTTTAAAACTAGATGGCGCTGCCGTCTTTTCAACAGAAATAGTGTGTGTTCTTGATGAAAGGACGTAATGGTCCAAAGCTAACCGAAAGTTAAATATATATTAAAGCTAATAGGAGTAGTAGTTTAATAGAAATGTGTCGTAACTGATGCTACATTCTTTTATTAGGATATCGCGTACTATCTTTATTGCATATTCTCTGCGGGTCGAAAGGGGTAATTCAGCGTAAATATGGACAAACGTTAGCGATTATATTGGCAAACGAAGTACCACGAGAGGGTCTTGTTTTAATATAACTACCGAAGTGTAACGAGAGGGTCTACAAAAAGAAGTGAGATCCTAAGAAAAACATTAACATGTACAAAAATGGGCCAAGCCTCGCTTCGTGCCCTCTCCGCCGTAAAAAGTTCTGAGATCCCATGTAGAGCCAAGTCTGCCTTTTGTTCTCATTCAATCGCCAATTGAACAATTATGTTATAAATTATGTCCTTTTCCTAATTAATAACCAATATTCTTTGACTCTATCATTATTATACATCTTTGTTCGTATCAAAAATATCGTGACTTGGCAAGCGCAGGTGTACGTAAGGTTATGCATAACTCGCCTTATAAACTTGTAAATAGGGTTATGCATAACTCACCATATAATTTGTACATAGGGTTGTGCATGACTCATCTTATAAACTTGTACATATCCCCTCGACCATAAACGATTTAGTGAATATCCCCTCGACTTCCTTTTATTATTACTTATCTGCGATTGCCAAGTCACGATATTTTTGATACGAACAAAGATGTATAATAATGATAGAGTCAAAGAATATTGGTTATTAATTAGGAAAAGGACTTAATTTATAACATAATTGTTCAATTGGCGATTGAATGAGAACAAAAGGCAGACTTGGCTCTACATGGGATCTCAGAACTTTTTACGGCGGAGAGGGCACGAAGCGAGGCTTGGCCCATTTTTGTACATGTTAATGTTTTTCTTAGGATTTGCTTTACTGTCGCGACTACTTCTAAGGGCAAAAATCATTTTGCATTTTTAAATTTTCTTCCTCCACGGAGAATCGAACCGCGGACCTATCGCTCGCCAGCCCAGTACTCTACAGCCTCGCCTAAAACCGCTTGCTAAGAAACGCTCGCGAATAGAGGACTAGTCTCGGAGAGTTTGTCAGAGACAGGGTCAGGGTAGGAAATAAGACAGGTTTACAAGTCAAAAACCAGTTTATTAATTGCTGGGACCAGTTTATTTATTCCAAAACCTGGGGTCAGTGGTCCCAGGGACCACTTTATTAATTATCGTTTTTGGAAAAAATAGACGGTGGGACCAGTTTATTAATTCGGGGTTCCTTATAAGAATTTTTCTAGCTCAACACATTTTCTACCAATTCTACTCCTAGGTAGTTAGTACTCCTTGGCTACAACTTCCCTACAAATGTTTTGTACTCTATTGACTACCATAGACATTAGAACACTATTAAGAACCTGGACAAACTATTGCGAGCGGGGTCTCGCGATCATGGAACTAACTAACGCTAGGGACGGTCCGCAAGCGTGAATATCTGAGAAATGTTCGGTGACAACGCACCCTAGCGAGTATTTGGTGCGAACCGGAAAAGTGATTCAATTTTTTAAAAGCAGCGGGTAGCAATAAGCCTTAAAAGCAGTCTGCTATTTCATTATTACGCATAGGTTTAGGAAAAGCGATAAACTCTGCATATTTCATGTACTGTTTTTGAGCTTGGCGATTGTCACTTCTACAATCACTACACACAAATCCATATTTATAATTACTTTAAAAACAACGGTACAATCTTTTAATTGTTAAATACTTAGTTCCGCAAATAAATTATGTTTCAAGGTTAGGGATAAAATGAATATCTATGCGTTAACAGGTTCCATAGTAGCACAATTTACACAAATGTTACGCCATGGTAACGCCACGCCTAACATAGCATACGACTTCTACAGCAGATCCCGCATGTTAGTACTAAAACTAAATTATAGATGGCGTTAAGAATCTAGCTCATTTCCGTTTTAAATCACCAAATTTCAGGAGGGGGGAGTTAAAAGCGGGAGGGTTTATCAACGAATGTTTTTCAGAGAGACTAATGTAAGTTCTATCGGTGCGGACCGTCCCTAGCGTTAGTTAGTTCCATGTTTGAGGTAACGAATCAGAAACGGTGACAAGAACAACTGTTTTAATAGAATTTGCTAGAAATTACGTTCAAACTAGTTTGGGGTCCTAGGCCCACGGATTTTAATGGATTTTCAGAGACGGCTTTTCAACGATTGGCGCTGAAGAAGTTTTGAACACGCCCCACAGTTTGAGTGCCACAGCCTCTCGGCGTGGGATTTTTTTCAGTAGATTAGATCGTTTACCTAGTGGGGAGGAAACTTTCGACCCTCTTTTACGATTGCCATATGCAATTTTGACTAGCAGGGATGGATACTATATAAAGCCTTAGTGTCCAATACTTCCCAGGATAAGAAGTCATTAACTTCTGGTATCACTGGTTCGAGTCTCTTGAAATTTTAGTGAGAGGCATATTGAAAGGTTTTAAATTATCGTGCAAAATTTCGAAGTTTTAAAACGAATAGTTCTTGTCCTAAAATTTCCCTAAGTGACTAAATAGAGCTATTTCAGTTGGGGAAAAATTTCGTCTGGTACGAAAATTGGGCCTGCCTTTGAGTGTAGGGCGGCCATTTTATGAGGGTTTTCTCTATGGGCAAATAGCATTGGTGACGTAGCCATTACCCCCTCTGAAATAGCTTTATAGGTTGTAGGATTATGAACAAACAAAATTTTAATGAATTTTTTGGAAGTGAATTGTATCTTTGAAAACTTTGAAACTTTGCATCATAATTTAAAACCATTCAATTTTGTGCCTCTCACTAAAATTTCAAGAGATTTGAACAAGTGAAACGCAAGAAACATATTAAACCGTTCCAAGACCAATCCCTTTAATTAGGGCTAATTTTCGTTCTAATATTTATACAAAAAACTATAAAAGGGAAACTTTTGAAAATTTGCAAAACATAGCAAACATTGTTTAGCACATCTCTTTAAAATTTCAAGAGATTTGCACCAGTAGTTTCAAAATTACGGATAAATAACTGTGTTCCTTCCATAGCCGTTCATGTTAAAAGCTGGCTTCTTGGATTTTTCGAGCGAAAAAGCCCCTAAATTACCAACACGCACTTTTACACAGGAAAAACATTGTGTGGGGGGGGGGGCTTCTATAGCGTGTGAAGCCAAAGCGTGATCGAGTGGGCTGTGGTTGTAGTAAGGAAGGGTTAGGCAAGAGAACCAGTCAAGGCTAGGAGTCTATATCCATGGAGTAGAAATTTATAATGACTAGAATTTTTAAACTGGTCCCTCCTGAATTTTCATAAAAATTCTCAATTAATAAACTGGTCCCAAGGACCAGTAACCCCCGGATTTTGAATAAAAAAACTGGTCCGAGCAATTAATAAACTGGTTTTTGACCTGTGGACCTGTGCTATTTCAAAGACTGCTTGAAAGCATGATAAAAGTTCGTAACGCAGTCAGTGCTCAGTGGCAGCCATGGAAATAACACAGGTTTACAGGTCCAAAACCACTTTATTAATTACTCAGACTAGTTTTTTTATCCAGAAACGGAGGGTCACGAGTCCTAGGGACTTGTTTATAAATTCTAAACTATGATAAATATTGAAAGGGGACCAGTTTATTAATTAAAGGTTTTCGTCAAATTTCGACTCCTTCCTCATTGCAAGGAGTCTTAATCTTAATTCCTAATAGATATTTTTCACTCATGAAGGATTCATACCATTTACATCAGGAGGCCGGGCTATCTGGAGGACAAAAGCAGACGGGTTTTTGCCCTCCAGATACCCCGGCTTCCTGGTGAAAATGGTATTAATCCTCCATGTGTGAAAATTATCTATTATCTCTACTGCTAGTCGTAGTGTCAGGTTAGTAGTAATCAGTACAGCGTTGCCAGACGTACGATAATTATAGTACAATATGATAATTTTAAGAGTTACTATAATTATGACGCTGTACTAGTAAGCTAAATTCGATAATTCGGCTTCGGCGTACGATAATTTAGAGGGAAATCTAACTAATCTGGGCACAAAAGGCTCGCTAGAGGAAGAAAAAGGTGAAATAGGATGAAATTATTCATGTTTTAAGTCCAAAGGCAGGATGAAAGAAACGTTCGGAGACGTTATTTGTCCATCTCCTTCAGGACCCTTGTAAGTTGTAACGATTTTAGTATAATTGCAAGGTCAATCAGAACACCGCTGAAGCGTACGATAATTTTGGTTGAAAATCGATAATCTATTGGCTTTCGTACGATAATGTAGTCAAAGATGACTAAATAAAATTGGTAGGATTGCACTTTACGTGACCCACCCAACTAACAATGGTTCCTAGTTAATTCGACCCTGAGGAGTCCGAAAAAAATAGTTAAAAAATTATTTGGCCGCCGCAAGTTGGTTAAAAAAATTTTTGAAAATTTTAAAATCCATGCACTTACCGCCATTGAAGCCGCTATCCCCTTAACGCATTCTGCACTCAATCTTGCAAAATAAGCCGGGGGGGACTGTGAAAAATTGACGTACTCGCGCCGGAAACATTGACGTACTCGCGCCGGAGATATAGCTATGGAATTTTTTAAGCTTACTGAAACTGTTCATTTCTGATAAAAGGACGGAAATATAATGCGAGAAAAACTGCTATGTTTTGGGAAAATCGTTGAATTTTTGGGGAATTCGATAATTGATAACGGCAAATTTTGGTAAAATCTTTGAATTTTTGGGGAATTCGATAATTGATAACGGCAAATTTTGGTAAATGCCGTCAAATTATTCTTGAATTTGATAAATGTGAAGGACAATATTTTGGAAAAGGTGTCAAATTATTCGGGAATTTGATAAATGTGAAGGACAATATTTTGGAAAAGGTGTCAAATTATTCGGGAATTTGATAAATGTGAAGGACGATATCATGGAAAAAGGTGTCAAATTAATCTGAATTTGATAAGTCTGAAGGACTATATCATGGAAAAAGGTGTCAAATTAATCTGAATTTGATAAATCTGAAGGACGTTATTTTGGAAAAGGTGTCAAATTACTTGGGTGTTTGATAAATGTGAAGGATGATATTTTGGAAAAGGTGTGAAATTATTCGGGAATTTGATAAATCTGAAGGACGATATTTTGGAAAAGGTGTCAAATTATTCGGGAGTTTGATAAATGTGAAGGACGATATTTTGGAAAAGGTGTCAAATTATTCGAGAGTTTGATAAGTGTGAAGGATGATATTTTGGAAAAGGTGTCAAATTATTCGGGAATTTGATAAATGTGAAGGACGATATTTTGGAAAAGGTGTCAAATTACTCGGGAGTTTGATAAGTGTGAAGGATGATATTTTGGAAAAGGTGTCAAATTATTCGGGAATTTCATAAATGTGAAGGACGATATTTTGGAAAAGGTGTCAAATTATTCGGGAGTTTGATAAATGTGAAGGATGATATTTTGGAAAAGGTGTCAAATTATTCGGGAGTTTGATAAGTGTGAAGGATGATATTTTGGAAAAGGTGTCAAATTATTCCTGAATTTGATAAATGATATTTTGGAAAGTGGTTCACTGGGGATGGACTCAATACAATTTGAAAGTATGCACTGAAATTTAAAAATGGTAAGCATTAATGTGTGGCTCTTAGCGTTACCCAAGAAACACCACGTGGAGGTGGCCACACGTCGTTTCTCGTGGGGAGTTTTTTATGGCAGGCCCCCTTATCCTACTGCCCATATCCACTGCCCTAAATGAATGCTTCATATTCAAATTTTTTATCATCTTGATAAAAATTGAGTAGACAGTTTAAAAAAAGGTTACTCAATTCGAGAACCAAAATACCTAGTAGCACCATCCAAATATCTTATAAGCCCAGAATGGATCTCGTAGGAATAAAACCTCCCACAATTTTCCGATTTTTTCATATAAACGAAAAGCTCCGCTACCTTACGTTTGTCTTCCCTAGAACAATCTCTCCAGCGTATTAACCGCCATGCATTATACTCGGATATGCCATTCAATATGCAAAATGCTACAACCTGCATTCGTTTCAAATACGTGCATTCGTCAAAAAATGCACAAACAATGTGGTCCGGAACGCTACTAAAATTAGTCACATCCATTCCATTTAATAAGCGTCTCATGGCCGCAACACGATTGTTTTTGAAAGCCATAATTTTACCTTCTCGTATTCTTGCAACGATTCTTGTAACTAAAATAATTCCAAAGCACTGAATACTTTCTAATAAACACTTTGTGAAAACAGATGTTGGAAGAACTTTGACGTCCCCCCCCCTGTAAAATTGGCGCCAATTTTCCGCCCCCGGACTTTAGGCTCTTCCCGCCAGGCTGGTTGCTATGACAACGTCCTTCGCATGGAGCAGAGACTCGTTGGAAACGAACGCGTTAAGACACGTTTTTTTTTCAGGAGGCTTTTTTAAGGCATTTATTTTTGCTGTGATATTGGATATATTTGGGAGTCAAGGAGATATTTTTCAATGGCCGAGGCTAATTTGGAGAGAGATATTTTTGAAAACCCTAATTTTGGGAATGTGGAGCATTTTTTTAAAAGGGTTTCACTGAGGAATTGGGGAGGATTTTTCCCGTGTATGGATGATGCCCTTAAGGCGAGGTCAGAGAAGGACGCCATTACTCTGGTACTTTCTTTGGATCTTGTCCCGCGACTTGATTCGTTCAATGAACGAAAGATAGTTTGTGAATGCGGGAACAGGTCTGAAGATGGGGAGATAAATGGGTATCTTGTGGGCGTTCAGGATGCTCAAAGGCGATTTGGATATTTAATCCGCTGTTCAGCCGCCAAATCTCGCGACAATAAGCGAAAAGCTTTAAAGGCGAAAAAAAGAAAAGTACCAGAGTACTTGGTAAGCGAATGTGTAAAGGCTTTCGTCCCCTCAAAGAACACCTGGTTCTACAATCAAAACTTGTCGGTCACTGACAATCTCTTTTTGGTATTCCTGTGGGTGTGCAACATGAGCGTGTCTGACGCTGTTACCCACAGTGAATGTTCCGCCCATACCGTCGTGGACTATTTTTCCATGTGCCGCGAGGTAGCTGAGATTGTAATCTCGAACAGGGCTGACAAGGTTCAGATAGGAGGACCAGGATTGTTCGTAGAGGTGGACGAAACGTATTTACACTGTCGAAAATACCATCGTGGGGCTCAATTGGCTGGAGAGGCCATCTGTATCTTTGGCATTTACTGCAGAGATACAAAAGATGGTCTCTTTTTAAGGGTCAAAAATAAGTCCAGGGCCGTTTTATGGACGCAAATGTCTAAGTACATAGCCCCTGGGTCCGTTATAGTTTCGGACGGTGCCCCAATGTACATGAATTGTACTTTGATGGGATTTCAGGAGCATCTGACTGTCCTTCATAAGTATGAGTTTGTGAATTCTGAGGATTCACGAGCTCATACCAATAACATAGAAAATAGGAACAGGCATTTGAAGGACAGCATTAAGTCATATAGAACTGACAGGGCATTGAACAGCTACATGGCGACCTATTGGTACAGGTGCTTGTTTTTCAAGGACCAAGATGGCAGTTGGCTTCCTCCAGGAACCAACTTCCGTCGGTTCTTGGAGGACGTCAAGGAATGCTACCCTGGTCCAGGAAGAAAAGGCCTTGAGCTAATTGAAATTGGCGTGTCGGAGGAAGAGTTAAGTACTCTGAATCCAGAAACAGAGCCGGCGTTCCTTGTTGCAGGGCAAAACGCTGAAAACACTTTTGAAGTCAGCGATGAGTGATGCAGGTAGTAGACAAAAGGGCTTCAATGTCCTGGGTAGTCTTCATTCGGCAAGCCCTTTTGCCTGCTGCCGGCTTCGTTGCCCTGCGGAGTAATTCAAAACTCCGCAGGGTAACGAAGCCGGCAGCAGGCAAGAGGGCTTGCCGAGTGAAGACTACCCAGGACATTGTTGCCGGCAGTAGGCAAGGGGTCCTGCCATACAAAAACTCCCCATGAGAAACGACGTGTGGCCACCTCCAAGTGGTGTTTCTCGGGTAACGCTAAGTGCCACACATTACTGCATAAATTGACGCCTTTTTCAAAATATAGTTGAAATAAATTGACGCCTTTTCCAAAATATAGTTGAAATAAATTGACGCCTTTTCCGAAATATAGTTGAAATAAATTGACGCCTTTTCCAAAATATAGTTGAAATAAATTGACGCCTTTTCCAAAATATAGTTGAAATAAATTGATGCCTTTTCCGAAATATAGTTGAAATAAATTGACGCCTTTTCCAAAATATAGTTGAAATAAATTGACGCCTTTTTCAAAATATAGTTGAAATAAATTGACGCCTTTTCCGAAATATAGTTAAATAAATTGACGCCTTTTCCAAAATAAAGTTGAAATAAATTGACGCCTTTTCCAAAATATAGTTGAAATAAATTGACGCCTTTTCCGAAATATAGTTGAAATAAATTGACGCCTTTTCCAAAATATAGTTGAAATAAATTGACGCCTTTTCCAAAATATAGTTGAAATAAATTGACGCCTTTTCCGAAATATAGTTGAAATAAATTGACGCCTTTTCCAAAATATAGTTGAAATAAATTGACGCCTTTTCCAAAATATAGTTGAAATAAATTGACGCCTTTTCCAAAATATAGTTGAAATAAATTGACGCCTTTTCCAAAATATAGTTGAAATAAATTGACGCCTTTTCCGAAATATAGTTGAAATAAATTGACGCCTTTTCCAAAATATAGTTGAAATAAATTGACGCCTTTTCCAAAATATAGTTGAAATAAATTGACGCCTTTTCCGAAATATAGTTGAAATAAATTGACGCCTTTTCCAAAATATAGTTGAAATAAATTGACGCCTTTTCCAAAATATAGTTGAAATAAATTGACGCCTTTTCCAAAATATAGTTGAAATAAATTGACGCCTTTTACAAAATATAGTTGAAATAAATTGACGCCTTTTCCAAAATAAAGTGGAAATAAATTTACCCCTCATATATATTGATGTTGACATTTGCTAACTGCCCAATAATTTGCCGCCTTTTCCGAAATATTGTTGAAATAAATTGACGCCTTTTCCAAAATATTGATGTTGACATTTGGTTCTTTCTCAATAATTTGTCGCCTTTCCCAAAATATAGTTGCAAAAAAACTAGATTCCTTTTCTGAAATATTGACGTTGACATTTGCTAATTTCCCTATATTTTGACACCTTTTCTCTACGCCTTTTATTTCAATTTTTTTTACAAAAAATCATATTTACCAGGGATTTGACACATTTTCCCAAAAATAATGTTGAGTGAATTAAAAAAACCCCGAATAATTTGACGGCTTTTTTCAAAATTTACCGTTATCAATTATTGAATTCCCAAAAAATTCAACGATTTTCCCAAAACATTTCAGTTTTTCTCGCATTTATATTTCCCTCCTTTTATCAGAAATGAACGGTTTCCGTAAGCTTAAAAAAATCCATAGCTATAAAACTCCGGCGCGAGTCCGGCAATTTTTCACAGACCTCCTCGGCTTATTTTGCAAGATTGAGTGCAGAATGCGTTAAGCGGATAGCGGCTTCAATGGCGGTGAGTGGATTTTAAAATTTTCAAAAATTTTTTTGACCAACTTGCGGCGGCCAAATAATTTTTTAACTATTTTTTTCGGACTCCTCAGGGTCGAATTAACTAGAAACCATTGTTAGTTGGGTGGGTCACGTAAAGTGCAATCCTACCATAAAATTATTAAAAATGATTTGGGACCATGTAATTTTATATTTATAAATAATTTTAAAGTGGGACCAGTAGTAAAGTAAATCGCACAGGGGTAACTGGTCTCAGGGACCAGTTTGAATATTGTAGATGTCGGGGTCACTGGTCCCGAGGACTAGTTGAAAAAAAAACCTTATTTCCATGGCTGTTTTCAACGCAAGTTCAAAGCGTAGTCTGCTTAACTGGCCCCCAGAGTTATTCTGAGCATGCGTGCATAAAATTACGAAAAGAGCTATGGTCATTGGTCACTGGGCTTTGGAAATAGTTAAAGCTGTCTGCTAGACGTTCTCTTTATTCACGTTTGTACTTTCTTGTCAATTCCTTGGTTACGGTAACGGTTCATCCTTTGATAATAGTTTATTGATTATAAAAAAGAGTATCCATGTACAAGAAAAGCTGTTAATAAAAGTGGAAGCTTTTTCTCCCAAAGACCCGAAAAACATAAAAAACAGAACAGTGTGAGTAACTGTGAAAGAAAAACGTTCATATTAGCCTTGGCTGGTAAGAATCTATGTTGAACTGAGGGGAAAACGCTGAATCTTTGTTTAAGGCCATGTTTTTAATTATCATTAAAATGTTACCTATGTTATCTTAACAGGGAAACTCTACGAAGTATGATGGATTTTGTGAAGGATTGTCGTGTTGTGGTCGAACGTTTAAGCTGGTAAGTGATGAATATAATGCAACTTGGGTGTCATTAAGGCGTGTTACGGATCCAAACCTATCGAAACTATTTTGCCTTGAAAAGAAAAAGATCTTTCTTATTATTTTAAAAATTAAAAATAATATAGCAGAATAAATAATTTATACGAAGCTAGTTATATTCAAAAAATGGGTTTGAGGAATTCCCTAATCTTGAAGAAAGTTGCAGTGTCCATCAATGGTCACAATCTTTTGAACTAGCTAAGCATGTTTTTCTAAGCTTTTGATAGCGAAAGCTACAATGTATTGGGAAACCTTTCTTGTTATATGTTCGTTTTCTTCTGTTTGAAAAATAATTTTATTTTAGGGAAGATTTACAATTTCACAAACTCTCGGCACAAAATTCCGAAATGAGTTTAGTAAATCTTCAAAGGGTGGCGATTAAAGAGGTATTTGAGAAATGATTGCAATATTGGCTGTTTAAGGCAAATATAAAAATAGGGAAACTTTATTTTTAGGAAATGAAGACTGAGGAAGATTGTAATTATGATCACTTAAGCAAAGATGATCTTATCAAAGAAGTTAAAGCCAGGGATGATCGAGTCAGGGAACTGGAAGCCGAGGTATTTATTACTAGTGTGAAATTAAGCACAGAAATATGAGACTCGTTTGGTATCGTAGCCCATTTTAAATGTGCAGGATGAGTTGTCGAATCTTACGTCCCTTAAAGTAGAACCAAACTCTGTGGGTGGGTGAATAATTAGGTTTATTTGTGAAAATACCAACCAGGATTGGCTCTGATCTAAGGGGATTGGTAACACGTCCCTCTTTAGTAACAAAGAAATCCAACAAGGAACTTTGTTCTTTCCTGCTTGCCCCTTTAAAATACGCTCAGCCAACGAAAGGCCAAAGAACATTTACTGTTAAAATGAAATCTTATTTTGTTTAGCGTAATGTTTTAATTTCAAACATGGGAAAAGAGAGAGTGAAAACAACATTAACGATAAATAAACAAATAGACGAAATTGAAAGACTCAATAGGGTCAATAAAGAGTTGGAAAGGAGAATCAAAGATCTGATGGTATGCAACATTCTTCATTTTAATGGTCGGTGGGGAAGAGTTACTCCAAAGTTGATTGTTTGAAAAATAGGAGAAAAGTGGAATGGATCAATTAGCTAACGATGAATTAGTGAAATCTGAACCCGTTGAAAATGATTCGGGGATTAATGCACAAGAGTTATCTCTTCCAATTGGGATGCACAGTGTTGAAGCTGTCAATGTCCAAGCCATGCTGGGTAGAGAAGATATTAGTGAAGAATCGCCGGATTCTGAGCCTCAATATGTTGCCGAGGTTGGCACTGCAAACAACAAAACTGAAATTATCCCAAAAAAGTCTAAAAATGCGGGGTTTATAACGCGAATTACGAATGTGTGTGTCCCTAAATTGATATGCAGTGAGAATTCGCCACTTTGTGTACCTTCGCCGAAGCTCGAGGTCGAAAACCAATTGAAAATGCCTCTCGACACAACGACGGAAAGTGATTCGTCACGAGAACCTCTTGAGAACAATAATACAATTATCGATTCTTATCGTAAATCTCAAAGCGTTTCGACAGAGGGAGAAACTGACGAAAGAACAACTCGATCGAAGGAATTTCGTGTTCCCGAATTGAATGTTGAAGTCGAAAAACACTTGGATCTTTCTCTTGGCGCAAATGTCGAAAGCGATTCACTAGAATTAGCCGTAGAAAACGATCTCGATGATAACCAATCCAGAATAACCTTGACAGGTGCGAAGAAAACAGATAGACAAAATCGAAGTATGGTACTGTGTTTGCCAAAACTGAAGCGTGTTGATCCAATGAGTGTGCCAGAGTGTGTTCCTAAACCAAAACGTAGCCCAAATGAACTGTCAGAATTGACCTCGGTCTCTATGGAAATCAATTTACCCGAAGTTCCGATTGAAGTCGGAAATAATAGTTCGGTGTCCAACTCGGAGACATTTCAAGAAATCGCTCCAAAGAATTCCGAATCACGTTGTTCGGAAATTGGTAAGTCATTTTATACTTTAATAATCTGAGAGCCTAGAGTGGGGATTCATATTCCTACCCCCAATGGGGGAAATATGCTAATCAATTAATTCCGCCTTCTCGATGTATAGTCTAATGGCGTTTTCCATTTAACTGGCTCTGAGATCGCTCTCGATTTGCTCTAGACGACATGAAATGCGCTTCGTTTCTTGAGCTGCGTTAACGATTGTCTTTTCCCGTCCTAATCGTCGATAAAAATTTAGCGAGCTATCTATTATGTACTGATAAGCACCAGCGCTCGGTAAATGGAAAACGGAAATCCAAGCGCGAGCAGATCTAGCGCCCTTGAGCGCTAAGTTGAATACGCTATTGGCAATGCTGCTATCTAGGTGAAAAACTGAAAACACCTATTTAATACTCCGGTTAAAATCAGGAGGATCCCTATTCCAGGGTTCATACTGAACCCGTATAACCTGAGTTAGGGATTTGCTCAAAATTGGGAATGATCTCGGGGATTTCAAGTGGGTCTTCAAAAGTTTCCATCAAACCACATTGGGCTCAGTGGCGTGCCAACAGGGGAGCAGTGCACGCAACTGTGGGCGGGCCCATGTTTTTGGGAACCCTTTCGAAATTTTGCTTATAGACTGATTCTCCAATATTTTTTAAAGTGTCCTATAATTTCGCAAATCGTCCAATTAAGTCCTATAATTTCGCAAATCGTCCAATTAAGTCCTATAATTTCGCAAATCGTCCAATTAAGTCCTATAATTTCGCAAATCGTCCAATTAAGTCCTATAATTTCGCAAATCGTCCAATTAAGTCCGATATTTTTGAGATTTCAAAGCAATTATCTAGAATCCCAGCTGTATGACGTTTTAAATGCAGAATTAGTGATATCTCATTTGGTCAGATTCAAAAATCGCTTCACTAGCTCAGGAATTTTTCTTCTTCAATTCTCACATAATTGAATTTATACGACTTTTTTGGGTTTTTATATGAAATGATAACAATTACTTTCCATTCTCAGCTGCACAGTCTGCACTCCAAAATAACAATTGAATTTTTCCTCAGACCTTTCATTTAAATATCTAAGCCCAGAGATTGAAGTGAATTATAGCACAGACCTTTAAAATATGTTTAATTATAGAAAAGAGTTTTGAAAATCTGTTATCTCTGAAAACATCTCTTCCAACCTGACCTTTTAAAGAGCTTGATTTGGTCATTTTCACTCACTTAAAATATCTCCAAGGTTAACACGGTAATACTTAGTATAGGGCGCTGTCGGTCAGAGACCTGCACGGGCCGAGTTTTTCAGGCCCGACCCAAGCCCGGCCCGGCTTTAGCATTTTGAATAAGCCCGAAACCCGGCCCGAGTACATAGTTGGTTTTTCGGCCCGGTCCGGCCCGGCCCGTTACATGCATTAACCAAGCCCGGCCCGGCCCGGCCCGACACATTTCATGAATTGAACAGGCCCGGCCCGTTACACATAGTTCAGTTGTAATTTTTATATTTTATTTATACAAAATCAATGATTTGAATTCATATTTGCTTTAGCGTTGTGTATTTTTCATTTCTTTTGAAAACTGTTCGTTACATTTGTCCTTAGAAGCTTATACTCATTTAAATTATCTTTCATTTGAACTTTGGATTAAATGATAATCAACAAAAGCCCTGCCCGGCCCGGCCCGTTTATTTCCAAAATTTTAAAAGCCAGACCCGGCCCGGCCCGTTAATTTCCAAAATTTTAAAAGCCCGACCCGGCCAGGCCCGATACAATTTTCAAAAGTGGAAAGCCCGGCTCGGCCCGACCCGATCGGGCCGGGCCTCGGGCCGGACCGGGCTTGAGCCCGGCCCGTGCAGGACTCTGCTGTCGGTAAGCTGTGGCGTAGGGTCTAGCCACCACCTCTCTATGCATTGAAGTCGTGACCCATTGAAATATAGCCCACTGGATGCCTATGGACGAGCAATAAAGCTAGATTATTATTATGTATCAGAACCTTTAAATGTCCTCAGAACCTTTAAAATGTCCTCTTTCGCAAGGGTCTTCACTCCTTTCTTATCGCTGGCACCATAAGAAAACTAATATATTGCTCTCTATAGAGCTATTTCAATTCGGGGGGGGGGGAGGTGAGATTTTGAGGCGGGGTTTCGCTAGTCCCCGCCTAGGCGCCATATTGCGCGGGAAATTTAGCATAGAGTTCTTCAGCGGCCCACACGGAGGGAGGGTGAAAACCGGCTCCGTTTATTGGCAGGCCCAACTGTGACTTTTCCCCCCTTCAACTGATATAGCGCTATAAGTATGAAACTTAGTACATTTTCATACAACAGCATTTGCTTCCAAATTTGGCGCGCTTCCTATTTATGACCCGTGGGAGTAGTTTTGCCACTACGAGTAAAGGGGGGCGAAACCGCCACCTAAGGTGTCCGCGAAAAGCACGATGGGCCGGGGAATTCTGGCCACGCCCGTAGAGACACGAGACACTCCTTACCTCGTATTTGTAGAGGCTAGCCTTGGCCGTAGAAATCTCGCGCTATCTATTATTTTATTATGATAATTTTGACATGCACTTAATCAGTTATAATTATCATAATAAGAACTTCAAGACCTTTAACGATTTAATTATAATATAAAATTTGAAAATTTTCTAAACAAATAATTAGCTTTTTTAACGCCATAAGTTCCTAATAGACTAGGTGGCTTTAGAAACTTTTTAAAAATTTCGATGAAAGAAAATGCTGTTTACATGGCTTAAATGGAGAGTTTCATACTTAGAGGGAGCTATATATTATTTTCTTATGCTGGTACTTATTTCGACCAAACACACGAAGTTTATTTGTAGCTGGATAAAATGAGATATTGTTTCTGGTTACGCAGATTTTTGTAACAATAAGTTTTATCTATCGAAGGGATATCCACATTAGTTATTTTTAATTATGTGTCTATTGTACTTTATTTCACAAATGTGGAAAATAAGATCTCTGGCGTGCCGTTTGCCAGGCAGAGAAAAAAAGTGAAAACTAGACGTGACAAGAGAGAGGAGGTGCAAGAACGATATAAATTGGTAACTTGTGTTCACTCAGCATCAATACGACCTTTCTAGTTTCGCGCCAAGGTTTCTCCTGCATTTCAGTTGATGTTCGTTCATCCCCTTTTGGTTGCTGAGGTCGTTTACTCATCGGCTAACGCCTTGATCAGCACTGTTTCTTTTCTTTAACACTTGAGTTTTCGTAGAGGCCTTAGCATTACATTTTTTATGAAGTGCGCTTGAATGTTAATGGTTTTTTGATGCTATATTGTAAATGGTGTGCGTGTCGTTTTTATATTTCGTTTAATAATTTTCTGCAGGAAAATTCAAGAAGAAAAGTTCAACTCGGATCAATTATTCTGCTGAATATAAAAGGGGCTCACAACGTCACATTAAGAAGGGTAACGAAGAAAAACGATTCAAATGTGATCGGTGTCACTATGCAAGTACGTGGAAGTATCTCTTGGTCATACATCAACGCATTCACAGTGGTGAAAAACCCTTCAAATGTGATCATTGTGACTATGGATCCACGCAGAAGGTTCATTTGGTCGCACATCAAGGCATTCACAGTGGTGAAAAACCCTTCAAATGTGATCAGTGTGACTATGGATCCACGCAGAAGGTTCATTTGGTCGCACATCAAGGCATTCACAGTGGTGAAAAACCCTTCAAATGTGATCAGTGTGACTATGCCAGCACGCAGAAGAGTAATTTGATCACACATCAACGCATTCACATAGGTGAAAAATCCTTCAAATGTGATCATTGTGACTATGGATCCACGCAGAAGGTTCATTTGGTCGCACATCAAGGCATTCACAGTGGTGAAAAACCCTTCAAATGTGATCAGTGTGACTATGCCAGCACGCAGAAGAGTAATTTGATCACACATCAACGCATTCACAGAGGTGAAAAACCCTTCAAATGTGAAGAGTGTAACTATAAATGTGCGCAGAAGATTAATTTGATCGCACATCAACGTATTCACAGTGGTGAAAAACCCTTCAAATGTAATCAATGTGATTACGCAAGTACGTGGAAGAGTTATTTGACAGAACATAAACGTAGAAGGCACATGACTGACTAAATGGATTTGAAGGCTGCTAGAACATGTAAAATTTCTTTTTAATCGTAACATGAACATTTAAAATATTGTTGGACAAAAACTTTATCTTTCATCCTTTTCTGTAATGAATGGGCCGTAAATGTAATGAATGTATGCTAAAATAAAAAAAAAATACAGAGACGCCTCTATATCTTGTTGTGGTTGCAAGGCTAGAGAATTGCCAATTGCGCAAATGGGGAGGGGGCAATCGAGAGCGAATAAATACTTGTAACTTGTCTTCTCCTTTCTTTTGCTTGCAATTTATTCCACTAACATCTGTTAAACATTTTGAGGGAAACATTTAACGACCATTTGACCTAAGGTTTGTACTCTGTATTTGATGTTCATCAGATTTATGTGGATAAACATTCTTAACGCTATTTAATACCTCTATAGGCAAAGAGGAGAGAAAGGTGATAGAAACGCGCTTTATAAAATGCGTTGAAAAATCGGAAAATAAGGGGGGGGGCAGTAAAAGGAGTTTTCCTCCGCGGTCTAACCCGGTTTCTCCTTTCCATCAAAACCTGCAGAGGTTAACGGTAATAGTTAGTATAGGGCGCTGTAGGTTAGCTGTGGCATAAGGGCTAGCCACCACCCCTCTATGCATTGTAAAGGGACCCACCTGTAAACAAGCCACAGGCTTAGTGTGGAAATCCCTTCATAGACAAAGCTCAGATTATTATTATTATTATTTGTCCACTAACACCGGCGTAAGAGTAGAAGCGTAAAATCTAGTGACTTAGGTATTCTTGTAGTAAATTTATTCTTGGTGAACAGCAGATATTTTGGCAACTTTTAACAAAATCTCTTGTTGAAATTCTCAAAATTCCCTGATTTATTCCTACTTCTTTGTTTAAATTCCCAAAATTCTCTGACTTTTCCCAGCTTTTTTGTTGTTATTCTTGAAATTCCCTGACTTTTCCCAGCTTTTTTGTTGAAATTCTAAAATTCCCTAACTTTTCCCAGCTTTTTTGTTGAAATTCTAAAATTCCCTGACTTTTCCCAGCTTTTTTGTTGAAATTCTAAAATTCCCTAACTTTTCCCAGCTTTTTTGTTTAAATTCTTAAAATTCCCCGACTTTTCCCAGCTTTTTTGTTGTTATTCTTGAAATTCCCTGACTTTCCCCAGCTTTTTGTTGAAATTCTAAAATTCCCTAACTTTTCCCAGCTTTTTTGTTGAAATTCTAAAATTCCCTGACTTTTCCCAGCTTTTTTGTTGAAATTCTAAAATTCCCTAACTTTTCCCAGCTTTTTTGTTTAAATTCTTAAAATTCCCCGACTTTTCCCAGCTTTTTTGTTGTTATTCTTGAAATTCCCTGACTTTCCCCAGCTTTTTGTTGAAATTCTAAAATTCCCTAACTTTTCCCAGCTTTTTTGTTGAAATTCTAAAATTCCCTAACTTTTCCCAGCTTTTTTGTTTAAATTCTTAAAATTCCCCGACTTTTCCTTGACCCTTTTTTGGACCCATTTTGAAACTCCCTGACCTGTGGCATCCCTGAAGGGGGCAAGGTACACTGAAACGCGTGGTTCTCAGTATTAAGATTCTAAAACACCCAACAATATATTCTCCTCTTCAACACCTCCCTGATCGAACTTCCCAAGTGTTATGTTTATAACTGATAATTCCAGATAATTACAATTTTGTCAGAAATTTCCTGACTTCAATTGCACTTGCATCCAATTTCCCCTGATTTTTGAAGTTGGGGCCAAATGGTAGTATAACGCCTCCACGGATTTTTAAAAGTTTATAGTCGATTCCTATAGTAAACGAGGTGGGGAACACGATGCCGTCAAAATTTTTCACCGCAAATGATTTTTTTTTAAAAAAAAACAAAAAAAAAAAGGTAGCACATATTACTTATGGTTGTTTTTATATTTGATATTTGGGGCGCATACACTTGTTTAGATTATGTTTGGGATATTTTAGGTTCAGGTTAGGTTAGGTTAGTTTTAGGTTAGGTTAGGTTAGGTTAGGTTAGGTTAGGTTAGGTTAGGTAAGGTTAGGTTAGGTTAGGTTAGGTTAGGTTAGGTTAGGTTAGGTTAGGTTAGGTTAGGTTAGGTTCAGTTCAGTTTCTATTAGATTTGTCCTTTTCCAAAATATTGCAATTTTCATAAAAAAAAAAAAAAACTTCATAATCATTTGCGGTGAAAAATTTTGACGGCATCGTGTTCCCCACCTCGTTTACTATAGGAAACGACTATAAACTTTTAAAAATCCGTGGAGGCGTTATACTACTATTTTACCGAAGTTGGTATAGACACTGCAGTTTTGAGTGTTTGAACTAAACTAAATCATAATTAACGCTAATATAAAAACCTACACAAGAAAACCATTGCGATTCAAAAATATAACTTTAATATTTCTACATAATATTTTGCGCGAATTCGAACAAGATGTTTCTACAAGTTTAATGTTTGGACGAGTATTTAAGAGCCACAATCTTTAGAGTATCATTGGAATTAATGTTTTTGAACCCAACACCAAAATGACTAATTAATACATATTTACTTTAATATGAATCCAATGTTATGCAACTTATTCGAAGCTTTTGAAAAAAAAATTTCAAATGTTTAATGTTGTCAATAAGAGAAAAATAAGTGGGAATGCTATAAAGCTCAAAAAATTTGACATTGGGGAAAAATGCAAAAACTAGAAGACTTAAAGAAAAAAAAAACACTTAAACATTTAAATGCACAAAAGATGTTTCAGAAAGTTTAATGTGTGGACGAATATCTAACAGCCACAGTCTTACAAAATAATGAGATCGAATGTTTTTGAACCCAACACGAAATTGACATAATTCATATTTACTTTAATATGAATTGAAAGTTATGGAATTTATTCAAAGCTTCTGAATAAAAAAAATTAGAGAAAATTAAGTAGGAATGCTATATAGCTCAAAAACTATTAGACTTAAGCAAAGAAAAAAAACCAATGAAACACTTAAACATTAAAATGCACACCGTAATTTCATTAGTTATCATTAAAATCTTTTTTCGCCAACATTTCGAAAATGCTAGTCAGCAATCTCTCGTCGCAGGTGGTAAAGGTGATCAGGATTTCAATCTCTTTATTCAAACTAATGCATCTTTCATCACTGAGGTAGTACATATAGGTAAAGTAGAATTCATTGAAGTTTGGTCCTTTCATATTTTCCTTGCGGATAGTTAATTTCTTTTGGTTGTTTAAGACCTCCACTTGGCAAGAGCATTTTTCGTACTTTAGATTTTCATTCTCTACATGCCCATTCAAGCTCAGGAACCAATAGAAATTAAAGTGAGTGTAGGTACTCTTCAATCTCCACAGGTGTAATTGATCGCCATCTTGATCATGCGCTTTAATATTAACAGTCCATTCATAGTTAATATTTATCTTTTGCCGAAATGTTTGTTTACTAATCTTAAAAGTTCCGTTGACTGATTTCGCTTTATCAGACATAATTCGGTCTTAAATGTAGCAAAAACCAAATACTTTCAGCGAATAAACACCGCGCAAAAGTTTCACCAACAGTTCAAGTTGAATGTTATTTTCAATCTGAGCGACGCGACACCTACCATAGCCCCCTGGATCACGCGAGTCGCGTCACTTGCCGCACGATGTTGATGTTGAGTGTTGAGCTTCTTTCTAAGCAGACTAAACGAGAATTTCCCGCCTTTTTTAGTACCCAGTACCCACAGGTTTAGTGGGTGACTGCCACTGGGTGTTTGGTCCAGAGCCCACTAGAAAACATAAACCGCTCACACGAGCAGCTTGCGTAGTGTTGCGCGTGATCGAGTGGGCTATGGGTCCAGTGGCTTGGTAACGGCCCACTCGATCACGTTGGTTCCTCGCGTAAAGAAGCCTGAAAGCATGCTCAAAGAGCAGCTTGGGAAATAAGGCGGTGGCACAGGGCAAATTACCAGTTTAAAAATTGCCTGGACCAGTTTAAAAATTAAATCGGAGGGGGGTCAGTGGTCCACAGGACAACTAAGAAAATTCAAGGGTTTCCAGAGTCCAGACATTAGGTAATCCACATCTTCAATTTAGCAGACGACGCGGCCTGGTCAGTGGTCATGGACCTGTTTATTTATTCCAAGCCAGAGGGGCCGCTAGCCCAATGTCCAGTTTAAAACAAGTCCTTCCCACCCTGTCAAAGATCGTAACGAAGTCTGTGGCAGTCTGGGAAATTGCACACTTCCTCTGGTCCAAAACCAGATTATTAATTGCTTGGACTAGTTTTTATATTCAAGAAGTGGAGGTAACTGATTCTCGGGACCAGTTTATTAATTGCAAATCTATAGGAAAACAAAGGCTAGGACCAGTCCAGGGACCAGTTTATTATTTCAGACACTAGGGGGTCACTGGTCCAAAGGACTAGTTTAAAAAATATCATTATTTCCCAGACTGGTCTGTGGGCTTTGGAAAAAGTTAAAGTTGTCTGCTAGACGTTCTCTTTTTCGCGTTTGTACTTTCTTGTGAATTCCTTTGCTACGGTAATGGTTCATCCTTTAATAATAGTTTATTGATTATCAAAAAGAGTATCCATGTACAAGAAAAGCTCTTAATAAAAGTGGAAGCTTTTCCTCCCAAAGACCCGAAAAACATAAAAAACAGAACAGTTTGAGTAACTGTGAAAGAAAAACATTCATATAAGCCTTGACTGGTAAGAATCTATATTGATCTGAGGGGAAAACGCCGAATCTTTTAGTAGTGGTTTTTTTGTTTTTTCGAGGTTGGCAGGTGGGGAAAACATATCCATTAAGCCTGTCCTATTGTAGATCTGCTTTACGGTTAATCACATAATTAAATAAATGGAGTTTGCTTTATTTTGCTTATAGAAGGGTTCTTGTCATCGCAAAAAATATGATAACACATGAGCACCCGGGCAGAAATAGCCATCCATCAATGGGCCACTATTTCTGCCCGGGTTGGAAAGAACACTCGAGCACCCGGGCAGAAATAGCCATCCATAAAAGGGAGACTATTTCTGCCCGGGTTGGAAAGAACACTTGTTCACCCGGGCAGAAATAGCCATCCATAAATGGGAGACTATTTCTGCCCGGGTTGGAAAGAACACTCGAGCACCCGGGCAGAAATAGCCATCCATAAAAGGGAGACTATTTCTGCCCGGGTTGGAAAGAACACTTGTTCACCCGGGCAGAAATAGCCATCCATAAAAGGGAGACTATTTCTGCCCGGGTTGGAAAGAACACTTGATCACCCGGGCAGAAATAGCCATCCATCAATGGGCCACTATTTCTGCCCGGGTTGGAAAGAACACTTGATCACCCGAGCAGAAATAGCCATCCATAAATGGGCGACTATTTCTGCCCGGGCTGGAAAGAACACTTGATCACCCGGGCAGAAATAGACGACCCACTGTGGACCGTCTATTTCTGCCCGGGCTTGAATTAATTTTTGGCTACCCGGGCATAAATAGCCGACTAATGTTTCAGGGCTATTTCTGCCCGGATTTTTAACCCGGGCAAAAATAGCCACTCCACTGTGGGCCGTCTATTTCTGCCCGGGTTTCTAAATTTCTGAAACCCGGGCATATATAGCTGTATATAGGTTAATCCTTATTTATGCCCTTGGGCAGAAATAGTGGTCCTTAGTTAAATTGCTATTTCTGCCCTGAACCCGGGCAGTTTTAGTCTGCTATAAATGGGCGGCTATTTCTGCCCGGGATCCGGGAAGATTTAGTCGACTATAGGCTATTTCTGCCCGGGTCTGTGACACGCAAGAAAATTCACAGGACACCCTGAAAAAATATTTTTAGTGGGGGTCGGGTACCACCCGGGTACCCTGAAAAATTCGGGACCTAGGATGATATAGGGTAGAAGGAGTCTTCGACTGCCCGTACTTAGAGCTCAGGTTTCGGCCTCTCCGATGGGAGATTCGTGCAGGCGCACCTAGTTACATCATTGGTTACGCGCATCACGTGACCACGCAAATCCAATTAAAAAAATAGCGGGGTTTTCATGCTAGCTTAGGCTTTTGAAGCAACGCCGCCTATATTACGTGTTCAATGCACATGTAGAGATATTTTTTAATTTTATCGGGCGTTAATTCGACCCTCCCACAGGCTTTAATCCACCTTAAACACTTATCTAGTAGAGTTTTTGGTGTTGGGAAAGATTAAACAAGTTAGGAAACCAAAATAAACCTCTCCGAGTCGAGACGAATTTACTTTCCAAACACAGGTCCACCATGGACGAACTAATACTGAAGGACGGATGGCAGATGGAGAAAGTTGAAAATACTTGTTGATTCGCCTTCTAGCGGCAGATAGTAGCAAACCGGATAGTGGGGGAATCAACGTTCTAACGAGGGAAGCAGCTAACGTCTTATTTTGTCTAGATGGCGCTAGCGTTTTCCGGGATTTGACTCCGCATTTTCATAACACCCTCCATTTTGGAGCTGTAAGCTTTACATTGGTTGTTTTGTCGCTTAGTAATGGGGGCAGTAATGGGCTGCCATTGGTTTTTCAGTATTATTTCGTCCATGGGTCCACCAGCCAATGAGAAAACCAGAAATACGTAGCTCAAATTGCCGGGATATCGCGAACACCATTTGTAAAGGATTAATCGTTTAACATTTCCCTGTGTATTCTCATAAGTCTAATGAGGACCTAATATCTATCACTTAAGTGTGTATTTAACTTTCGGCTCACTCTGAACCGTTAAAACCTCTTGTAAGAGGACACGAAACAAGTTCAATTCTAGTTTAATTCTAGGGTATCTTGTTTCATAGGCTCAATCGCTTCAAAACTTATAGAGAGACGAAGTATTGAAATCCTTATTGTGTAGTGAAAACAAAAGTTGCGTTTATACTATATATAAATGTAGTAAAGCTGAATTAAAAAGTAAACACCAAATTTTAAATGTTAATATCAAAAGATGTTCTTGGAATATTGAGATGAAACAGAGCTTTATAGCTACACAACTACTAAAAGAATCGTAATGCCGAAAATTATTTAAAATATTTCCATTAATATTCTGCAAAAAGGAAATGTTATCGTTTTGTAAGAGATCTTATCATCCTACTCGCTTTGATATGCGTGTAGTGTTTCGATTCAGATGCAATCTTCATTACTCGTTCTATATAAACTCTCACTTGTGTCATTACATAGAAATAAGTTTATCTTAAATAATTAATTAAATATAAATGATATTAATTATTTTAATCGCCAGTAAATAACTTTAAAAATAGTTAAATCGTTTAAAATAAAGTTGTTCCTATTATCTTTCGAAACTTTCCTAATATTGACGTTTAAAGTGAAGGGTACCCCTCTTGCCCGCTTTCTTCAAATTTTGGGGTATATATACGATTCGTTTCCATTATAATAATAGATAAAAACGCATTCGCGTGAAACGATGGTGGAAGCCCTGCCATTGGGAGGCTAGACGTTTCTCGTAACCCTAGCCGATCGCCGCGTATATCTTGAAACCAATAATATATAAAAACGCATTCGCGTGAGCCGATGGTGGAAGCCCTGCCATTGGGAGGCTAGACGTTTCTCGTAACCCTAGCCGATCGCCGCGTATATCTTGAAACCAAACGATGACGAAGGAAAAGAAGCCAGAATGGACTGACTGGCGTCCATGTGGAATGGACAAAGACCTGAAGATGGTGGTGCATAGAAGCTGGTGTCATTGTGGAATTGACGAAGAACAGAAGATGATGGTACATAGAAGCTGGTGTCAAGGTGAAATTGACGAAGAACAGAAGATGGTTGTGCTTGGAAGCTTGCAAGTACAGACTAGTGTCCATGTGGAGTGGACGAAAACCAAAGCTGGTGGTGTTGGAACTCAAGTAGAATAGCCAGAGGAGACAAACACAATTTTCCAAATTTCCGTGAACTGTCAATGCAGTCCGGAAATTGGGAACACGTTTGCTCCGATACGCAAACTGCGAACGCGGTCACGTGGGGTGTGACAGACAGACACACAGACAGACACACCCATACGTCCAGTGTAATATCTCTCCGTGACGTCATCGTCACTCGGAGAGGTAAAAACCGTTACCTTTACTTCAGTTTTATCATAAGCATATCAAACCACCCGTAAGCGTGAATTCACAATAAGACCACGGGTAATCACCATTGTACAAGGGCGCCAGAGAGAAAATTGAGGTTCTACGCCACCTAGAGGGAAAACAAAGCAATTCTCTCCTTCCCGATTCTCCCTACCACCTTATAACCCGGAAATCTAAGCAGTCGTCTGCTTCTGCAATAAATGGCAGCGGTAATCGGTTTAGTACGGGCTTTAAAGACTTAAGTTGTTTGTTTAAGATGAGGAACAGCAGATTATCTCGAATTTTTAAAGAAAATGGGAAAAAATCTTAGTGATAAGTGTACACAGTACAACTGGTTTCTTATGAATAGGATAAGTACAAAAGATAAAAGTGTAGGTTGCCGCATGCCTTTATTACGCGAACTTCAAAATCCATGTTTTAGACCCACTAGCAGACGACAATGCTTGTTATGATTACAAGTATTAATAGATGTAGAGCTTATAATAGGTAAGAATAAGATATATATTAATTCTTGTATTTATTCCCAGCTTCCGGTAGCATCCATTGCGCGATTTGAATATAAAGTTTCCTTTTTGTGCCACCAGGAAGACTTCTCTCCCGAGTTTTACCTAGACAATGCCTGTAGCTAATTTCCGCCGATTCACGCTTACGGGTGGTTTGATATGCTTATGGTTTTATCTAAGAACCATAATTTACTATTAAGAAAAAATAAGATAATGATAAATGTTCCGTTAAAGCACTAAAAAATGCAGCGCCTTTAACAAAAATTAAAACAAACGACGCCCGATGACGATGAGCGCGGAACAAGGTGCGCGGCTAAGAATCTCCCAGAACGGACGATAATCTGTAAGCGCGTATCAATGGTAAAACGGGCAGTCGAAGACTCCTTCACCCCTATATCCTCCTATAGTCTGTCAAACGAAATAAGAGCCCTGAGAAATTTGTCCAAAATGGTGTCGCCACCATCGACCCCATAGTACTTTATCAACTTGTTTGCTTTTGTCAATAAAGATAAAAGACTAGTTTACGAAGAAATACTCATGGTAGACAATGAAACTTTATTAGGTGTAAAAATTTCTAATAAAGGTGGAGAGCTTTCGACCCGAGGGTCTTCATCAGTCCAAGCCAACTGTTGGCTCTAAATTATCACAGGAATAAAACCTATTACGTCATCTCGGTTTTTTTTTGTTAATCAGATTGCGCCCTCTTACGGCTAAGATGTTTATCATCGATCACACCCCATAGTGTTGATTCACTACTACCCTGATTTAAATTAAGTGTTCCAGATTTTTTGATAAATAGACCTTCGATAAATTTTCTTTTTCGCCAATGTTTTTCATGATATAAAATCTTTGGTTCTTTAAAGTCTATTATGTGACCTTTCGACTCCCAGACGTGTGTAGCTAAGCCATTCTCTTTATCAAAATTTTTTATACATTGTTTGTGTCCATTAAATCTATTTTTAGCCATATCGTAGTATACGATAGGCTCTTAGTTTGACCCGAGCCGTAGTAGTAGTAGTAGTACTAGTAGTAGTCGTGGCCGGAGTTTTCGCTTTCGTTATCGTCAGATTTTAGCTTAAAAGGAACTTTATATTACCACAACCCACCCATTGGGGTAACTGGGCTCGGTTAGAGATTTAATTTTAATTAAAATTTTTCAAGTCAGACCCGGGAATCGAACCCGGGACGCTGGCGCAGTAGACAGTCATTCTAACCACTAAACCATAGAGACTTGATAGAAACTCCGAGTTTTTTTATTATTTATTTTTATCTCTAAAATGTCGGGGTGATGTGGGGTGGGGTACCTCTTAATCTGTGGGGTCGGATACTTTTGAATTTTTATCTGTGGGGTCGGATACTTATGAATTATTATTATTATTATTATTTGGGGTTTTTATATTTATTTTCTTTTTATGTATGTGCTAATTAAATAGATAACGATTTTCCCCGTTTTTCGTTCTCGTTCAGTTTCTGGGCATAAGTCCTTGTTAGAAATTTATAAGATGCGATAAGTGTACATCGGCATAAGTCTATGTTGTAAACTCATCGAGGGGACTATCAATAAAAACTATTGATCGAGGGGCTATTAACTCTGATTTTATGCACGGTAAATCAATTAAGCATAGAAAAAGATAGCGCTGTTCACTCATTAGGGTAAGGTATAGAGGGGTTATCCACTCATTAGGGTAAGGTATAGAGGGGTTATCCACTCATTAGGGTAAGGTATAGAGGGGCTATTCACTCTTACGATATGGCTACTATTACGAGCCCTTGGGCCGTCTTGTTCAGTGTTTGTTGGGTTTCACCAACATAAGTTTTACTACAGGTTTGGCAATTTACTTGGTAGACTACGCAACGGTTCTCTAATAAATTTATGTTTTGTTTTGGTCTATTTTTAACTAAGTGATCTCTAACTGTTTTCCCCCCCGCATGAATTAATTGAATGCCAAATTTTCCCTTTAAAAGTCTACTTAATTTTTCGCTGTTTCCTTTTATATATGGTAGTGCTAAACACGGCTGGGAGTCGTTAGGGTTACTAATATTATTTTTCTTGATTATATGGTTCTTAAAAATAGAATCAATTAAATGATTTGGATAATTACTATTGATTAATTGCTTTTTAACTAAGGCTTTATCTATGTCAGGTTCGTCGGATATGTTTTCAATACGATATTTTAGACTTTTTACTATACCAATTTTTACGTTGTGGCTATGACATGAATTAAAATTTAAATATTTTTTACAATGTGTTGGTTTTTGATAGAGAGTGCATTTTAAGCACAAGTTATTTCCTGCTCTTTCAGTTAAAATATCAAGGAATGGAAGAATTCCATTGTTTTCAAGTTCTATTGTAAATTTAATTGAATGATCCAAACTGTTTACTAGGTCTAACAATAAATTTGTATTATCCCTGACATTTTTTAAAATAATAAAGATATCATCGACGAGCCGTGTTTAGCACTACCATATATAAAAGGAAACAGCGAAAAATTAAGTAGACTTTTAAAGGGAAAATTTGGCATTCAATTAATTCATGCGGGGGGGAAAACAGTTAGAGATCACTTAGTTAAAAATAGACCAAAACAAAACATAAATTTATTAGAGAACCGTTGCGTAGTCTACCAAGTAAATTGCCAAACCTGTAGTAAAACTTATGTTGGTGAAACCCAACAAACACTAAAAAATAGATTTAATGGACACAAACAATGTATAAAAAATTTTGATAAAGAGAATGGCTTAGCTACACACGTCTGGGAGTCGAAAGGTCACATAATAGACTTTAAAGAACCAAAGATTTTATATCATGAAAAACATTGGCGAAAAAGAAAATTTATCGAAGGTCTATTTATCAAAAAATCTGGAACACTTAATTTAAATCAGGGTAGTAGTGAATCAACACTATGGGGTGTGATCGATGATAAACATCTTCGCCGTAAGAGGGCGCAATCTGATTAACAAAAAAACCGAGATGACGTAATAGGTTTTATTCCTGTGATAATTTAGAGCCAACAGTTGGCTTGGACTGATGAAGACCCTCGGGTCGAAAGCTCTCCACCTTTATTAGAAATTTTTACACCTAATAAAGTTTTATTGTCTACCATGAGTATTTCTTCGTAAACTAGTCTTTTATCTTAATATTTTTACCATGGCAAAAGTAAAGTTTAATATTTTTGCTTTTGTCAATAGTCGTCTGTAATATATTCTGCTATAAACAGATAGGCTTAATCGCAATAGAACCAATAAATTTTGCTGTATATATTTAATATGTTTATGTTTCATGGTTTTTTACGATCATCGAGTATTAATCAATATGAAACAAAATTAACGACAAGACACCAGTTTTATCTTTGTTGAACTAGCATTGCAATATATTTTAATGACATAAGTTAAAGTACTTGTCCATAAGTCTAAGTAGTTCAGCATCAAAGCGTCTTCAGTCCACGTCTTCATCAGAGTCTTCGCTGTCTTCTTGCATATTAATTATAAGAGGTTCAATTGTGGTTTCGATGATGGGATCTTCTTCCCAATACTCATGCATTATATTCTCGACGTGCTCTATTGCCTTACGCCAATTCTCTGGTGTCACACGTTCAATGGCCCTCAATGTTGCATCTTTGACCGTCGAGAGTTTGAAACCAGAATTCTGCTTCGCAACGTCGTTCTTCACTTGTGCCCATATTAGTTCAATCGGGATAAACTGGCAATGGTACGGTGGAATCCTCACTACCGTGTGACCTCTACTTTTAGCAACCTCGTCCATTTCGTACTTCAGGGTTCTGGACTTGTGGCGCTTTATTATTTCATAAAGTTCAAGTCGAGAATATAATGCATGAGTATTGGGAAAAAGATTCCATCTTCGAAACCACAATTGAACCTCTTAATATTAATATGCAAGAAGACAGCGAAGACTCTGATGAAGACGTGGACTGAAGACGCTTTGATGCTGAACTACTTAGACATATGGACAAGTACTTTAACTTATGTCATTAAATTATATTGCAATGCTAGTACAACAAAGATAAAACTGGTGTCTTGTCGTTAATTTTGTTTTTTATTCTTTAATACTCATGATCGTAAAAAACCATGAAACATTGGCGACACCAATTTGAACAAATTTCTCAGGGCTCTTCTTTCGTTTGACAGACTATAGTCGGGACGATGAGAGCTCTCTCCCATAACGACAACCATAAGGACATTATATCTCTCTCTAAGGACCCAAGATTCTATGTTACGGTTGAAATGTATGTATGTCCGATTTGGTCAGCCATCCGTCTCATCTCAAGTGGTATAATAATTGTATAGCCTAAACAGAGGCCGAGCGCATTCGCTGCAGAGTAACCCGGCATTGAACATTTTTCCCTCCTTCAAAGATTTCTCACGACAGCTCTTCGTGAATTTTACTTAGCGCGAATTTACCTCTTGTGTCTGAGAGAGCTGGGGGGGTTCTGGAAATTCTCTTACTTATTTTATCCCCTCAGTCCTTCCTCTCTCGCCTACCCCCCTGTTTTAGTTTGATTCCCAACCGCTTGGGAGCGTTATCTCAGAGCTCGCCTCTAGACCACGACCGGCTTAGGATATCGGTCGTGGCTGATTTTGAAAATTATTTTTCTCTCCCGCGAATTTGACGAAAAATTCGGAAGGAGCCCCTAAACAAAATCTACGTCACATCTAGCGGAACTAGATGTCTTTGCTAATAGATGCGCTTGGGCCCTTAGAGAAATATAATCTCCTTATGCGACAACTCAAAACAGCTCTTTAAAAAGGAGAAAAAATAAAATAACGAATATTTCCCCTCACAACTGTGGCCGGAATCTGGGAGCACGGCAGTGCTCCCAGCCAAGTCGAGCACTGACATGACATCCTTTTCTCGAAGCAACTCGTGGCACTTTTAAGCCCACTGTAACTTCGTGATGGGTACAGGTAAAAGTCTGAATTTTGCTTGCCGCGAGGACTGTCAATTCTAGCTATAGTTTCCAGATTTCAAGTTCCTACCCTATATACTTTTCGAAATATCGCAGGTGAAATTTACCTTATTTTGTCACTCACTCACTCACCGATCATCAAAATTCTACGGTACTTCTAGGGGAGATAGAATCTTAAAATTCATGATTTAGTTTTCATATATTTTTTAAAGCACAGAAAAATTAAAACATCCCCAAATTTTTATAAAATTGTTCTTTAGTTCTTTATTTTAAAAATAGATGGCGCTGCCGTCTTTTCAACAGAAATAGTGTCTGTTCTTGATGAAAAGACGTAATGGTCCAAAGTTAACCGAAAGTTAAATATATATTAAAGCTAATAGGAGTAGTAGTTTAAAAGAAATGTGTCGTAACTGATTCATTCTTATATTAGGATATCGCGTACAATCTTTATTGCATATTCTCTGCGGGTCGAAAGGGGTAATTCAGCGTAAATATGGACAAAGGTTAGCGATTATATTGGCAAACGAAGTACCACGAGATGGTCTTTTTTTAATATAACTACCGAAGTATAACGAGAAAAGAAAAAACAAAAAGAAGTGAGATCTATTGAAAAACATTAACATGTACAAAAATGGGTCAAGCCTCGCTTCGTGCCCTCTCCGCCGTAAAACGTTCTGAGATCCCGTGTAGAGCCAAGTCTGCCTTTTGTTCTCATTCAATCGCCAATTGAACAATTATGTTATAAATTAAGTCATTTTCCTAATTAATAACCAATATTATTTGACTGTATCATTATTATACATCTTTGTTCGTATCAAAAATATCGTGGCTTGGCAAGCGCAGGTAATTACCTTATAAACGTGTACATAAGGATATGCATAACTCGCCTTATAAATTTGTAAATAGGGTTATGCATAACTCGCCATATAATTTGTACATAGGGGTGTGCATGACTCATCTTATAAACTTGTACATATCCCCTCGACCATAAACGATTTAGTGAATATCCCTTCGATTATTTTAAAATCGGCAACGATTTAGTGAATATCCCCTCGACTTCCTTTTAATATTACTTACCTGCGATTGCCAAGTCACGATATTTTTGATACGAACAAAGATGTATAATAATGATACAGTCAAAGAATATTGGTTATTAATTAGGAAAATGACTTAATTTATAATATAATTGTTCAATTGGCGATTGAATGAGAACAAAAGGCAGACTTGGCTCTACACGGGATCTCGGAACGTTTTACGGCGGAGAGGGCACGAAGCGAGGCTTGGCCCATTTTTGTACATGTTAATGTTTTTCATTAGATGCATCCTTCCCTCCCTCACATTTTGTTTATTTACCTTCGTCCACTAGGGTCTAGGGAGCCCCGGGTACCCAAGAAAATTCTTCTTTGGGGGGGGGGCCTCCCGATTAAATTATCACTATTTACAAGTCTGCTAGGAGATAACTTTTCTTCTAAAGACATAAGCTGTCTGCTGCGACTTCTACTGTTAAGTTAATATTTATCAGTCTCGCTCAGAAGTTCAGAACTGGAGGTATGACGTCTAGTAAAGAAATTTTCACCTCATGCTCGCTTTTTTAGCCCCTATTGTTTCACTTTTCTATTATATTACATATCCCGCACGAGTGTCCTTTCTGCTGGGGCAGCTTGTTTGATTTACCTTCTTAATGGAGCACGTGACATCAGTCTCTTCGGCGCAAAGCCGAGGAGCCAGACGTCACGTGATCCGTTACCTTCCCCCTTTGACTCTCTTTCTTATACATGCTCACTGTATCCACCGTCGATCTAATCGGCAATAAATAATTGAAGAGACATGCCTGAGGACTATAGACTTGCAGAAATGCGGTCATTGATATATGGTTCTCGGCTTCACGGAAAATAGAAAGCATGTTGTGTTCTGAGTACCATTTTGGGCTCGTGCAAGTTTCGTTAGAGTTCTTCATTAAGTTGTAACAATCGGTGAAAATTTTTAAATTTTTTAAGTAAAGATCTCCGTTCTAAAAGGAAATATATGAAAAAGATAAAATTTTCCACAAAGCCTGTGTCATATAGGAAAATAGTACCTCTTCGTTGTTCATTTCGAAGACGGGAATGTACGTTATATTTACCCTAATAAAGAAATTAAATTAAATTTTTCTGCTAAATTCAAGTTATTTATGTAAACGCCAACAAAATTTACCGTCCTGTTGGATGCAAAAGGAATCTAAAAATACGCTTTTTAGTTGTGTCGAACAGGCTATTCCTCTTTACAACCACAACATTGGCAATAAAACACGTCCATGGATCTCCCGCTCCTCGAAACGCGCAGTGCGAAAAAAAGAAAAACTCTGGAAAAAATTGCGTAAAGCCGCTAGCTCTGATAACCATACTCGTTACATCCATCTAAAATCAGTATACAATGCCCAGGTGCGCCTAGTGAAATCTCTCATATGTGCCGCTACTGATAAAAGTCATAAGAGAAAACTAAAAACTGTTAAAAATAATCCCCGTGCCTTTTACAGATTTGTAAAACACCAGATTCGAAGCCAACCCCCTCGTCTAAATATTCGCCTCTCTACAGGGGAAAAAACTGATTCTGACTCCGACATGTCAAATTGTTTAAATGAAACTCTGGTCCAAAACTTTAGTTCTCTACCGCTTGACCTAACTAACTTGCCAGATAGCCTTACAACCAGAATGCCAGACTTCCTCCCTGACTTAGCAGATATTACTATCACTCTAAAAAATTTAGACATCAAGAGTGCTTCAGGCCCTGACGATATCCCAAACCGCCTTTTAAAGAATTGTGCTCTTTCCTTATCAAGGCCCCTTCTTACACTTTTCACGACTTCCCTTGCAGAAGGTGCCCTTCCATCGGACTGGTGTGTGGCACATATAACTCCAATTTATAAGGGTAAGGGTAGTAAGAGTGATGCCGGTAATTACCGTCCCATTAGCTTGACCTCGACAATTTGCAAAGTAATGGAAAAGTGTCTTCGGATTCCATTACTTAAATTTGTCCTACCCCATCTAAACGCCTTCCAGCATGGTTTTCTACACAATCGATCAGTGGAAACTAACCTTTTATCGGCCTTTAATATTTGGTTATCAGCTTTTGATGAAGGTCACCGGGTGGATGTCATCTATTTAGACATAGCGAAAGCTTTTGACTCAGTGCCTCATCAGCGGCTTTTGGCTAAACTGCAACTATTAGGTATTAATAATAACATCTTTCGGTGGATCAAATCGTATCTCCTATATAGAACCCAGGCAGTACGTGTTGGCAAGTCCTTAAGCAATTTCCTCCCTGTCTTAAGTGGTGTTCCGCAAGGCAGTGTCCTTGGACCTTTGCTTTTCTTACTGTACATTAATGATCTCCCCAATGTCTTATCATCACCGCTAGGTCTCTTTGCCGATGATTTAAAAATATTTCGTGTGATCCATTCCTATAAGGATGTCCTTAGCTTACAATCTGACCTAAACCAACTAGAATCTTGGGCTGCCAACAATGGGCTTAATTTTAATAGTCAAAAGTCAATGGTTCTCTCGCTTCAAAGATCAAAAGTTGATGAAGCCCTGCCATCCCCTTACTTTCTCGGTAATAACAACATTCGACGGGTAAACGAGTGTCGGGATTTAGGAATTCAGGTCTCGCACGACTTGAAATTTCACTCTCATATCAAACGTACCAGCGGTCGTGCCAATTGTATCTTAGCAACAATCAGGGCAAATTTCCCTAATCTATCTCCTAGCCTCCTAACGCGCCTCTTTAATTGCTATGTTCGTCCCCTCCTTGAGTTCGGAACTCAAATCTGGAACCCCTACATGACCTGTGATATTCATATGCTGGAAGGTGTTCAAGCTCGTGCATCCAAAATCCCGTCCACTCTGCGTCACCTACCGCGTAACGTGAGGTTATCCACTCTGGGTTGGGAATCGTTGGCAACCCGCCGTACCTACCTTGATCTAGTTAGCCTTTTCCGGCTCTTGCTTAATGAAAATCAGAGTTACTTCACCAATGCACCCCTGCACCTAGTCACTAGAGGTAATTCGCGTAAACTTTTTCTACCCCCCTCTCGTCGTGATCCTATGAAGCACTCTTTCTTCAGACGGGTGATTCCCATCTGGAATTCGCTTCCTGCTGATGTGGTATCCTCGTCTTCAGTGGGCCACTTTAAACTAAGTCTCAAAAAATTTTTAGGTTTGCTTTAACCCATCGTTTTGCATTTCAGGACTTGTATGGCTATCCCTTCTAATTAATTCCCCATAGTAAATATTTTCTTTTTTAAAAATTTCTGTAACTTTCTATTGTCAATTCATTACCAAAATAGTATGTATATATATATATATGTAAATTTTTTTTTTTTTTTTTTTTTTGGAGCTGTAAGGCTGCTTTAGCCCTTTAGCCCTAGCTCGTCACTTAAAAGGAACAAAAAAAAAAAAAAAAATCACTCCAGGATTTTGTCTTTCTAAAAAATATCTTTTCTCTAAAATGTTGTATTTGTCCTAAAGAAAAAGCAAAATGATTTTATTGTTGCACTTCGCCGTTGATCACTCTCCGTATTTCCACTCGTTTGGTAAAGAAGCCTCGCGCTCGTAATCCCTATTCTCGATGATTGCACACAAAAATCATACGGTTAGCAAAGTAACGACCAATATTAACTTTAATCTGATAATCATCTAGCTTAAATTTGCATTGAATCTGGTTAGGACTGTCCACAAGTTCGTTCCGATTAATTCAAGAGCCAACTTGGGCGTTGATTATCAGTCAGTCAGGACTTTGATTTATATAGATAAAGATTACTAGTCGCCGTGTTTTTTCGGGAACTGAGCCGAGCTTTCCAAAAGTCCGCTGATCTCAACTCGTGAACAGTCCTAAATCTAGTTCATAACTAGAAAATTATATTTTAACTATCTGATCTACGATCACACAACTATGGAATTGGAGGTGTTTCTTCACGATATAAGGACCAAATACCCCCAAAGACAAATGACCCTCGGTCCATAATCCCCCATTATTAAAAAAGTAAAAATCTCTCTTCTCAATAGACCAAATAGCTGCTAATTTTCGCCCCATCCTAGGAAAGAGTACAAACTCCCCCACTCTCTAGACAAAATCCCCCTACACTCTAGACAAAGTTCTTCGGTCATAATACGCTGTCATAGTGAAAATGAAAAGGTCATAAAAAATACAAATCGATTTATGAAAAGTATCTGCGAAGTTGTGAATAAAATTTAGCCCGACTTTTAAATCTAACGCGATGAAAAAACTAGAAATCGTAAATGGCTTATAGAATACTTACCATTCCCAATACGACTTTCATTACTTCTCTAGTATCCATGATGGATGACAACTCCGTAGCAACAACACACGAGAAATTTATGGCGAACGAGCTAAATTTGCCAAGGAAAGGCTGAAAGTGAAACAATCACTATTTACATGATTTCGTAAACCATTGATTTGTAAGTATTTCTGCAATCTTTGAGAAACAGAATCAATTCAGAAATAATACTGCATAAACGTATTTTTTTGACAAAAATAAAAAAAAAATCAACAACCCTGAGGATTAGTGAACAAATTTGAGGATTTTATGCCGCTTCCATCGGGCCTACACTAGCGAGAAAAAAATTTGGTCGAGTTCCAAAAACATTTCCTATCCCCGTTCCCCTGAACCTAAAGCCGCGGAACACGGACGCGGGTGCTTGAATCTAGTTCGGCCGTCTACCGCCGCGATTGTCTCACGTTTTGGAGGGAAAATTCAGAAACCGCTACCTGAGGGCTGAAGTTTATTAAGAAAAAGAAACTATGGTTAATAAAACGCAAATTTATTTAATAAAAAAGACTAAATTAACTTGAAATAAACGCGAGTTACAAATTTTTCTCTCGCGACTCCTCGACCCGTACCTTGTGGAAACCTCTATTGAACTGTCCTTTTTGGCGCCTATTTTCTCCGAATTTTCTTTATCTCCCACGATGTCGAGCCCCTCTTGTAAAAACCCATGAGTCACTAAGTTGACCGGGTCTTTCTTAAAAGTCCCAAAAAATTCCAAAACAAGATGAACAAAACCACAACTACTTCACAATTCGTTACACTCCCGGGCCATGAGCATGCTCATCAAAATTCAAAAGAAATTAAACATTTATGATAAGATTGAAATGAAATTACACAAACTCAAATTTCCAAACAGAAATTATAAAATGACATTAATTTTAACATTAAACATGTTATTCGTTAACCTCCAATAAACACAATAATTTCACTGCGCGTCTTATCACTGTTCCCGATGGTAACTTAAGGGAGCACGATCTAATGTGTCCATCGCGACCGATATGCGTTTCTTCGACTCTAGCGATTCTCCAAAGTTGTCTGGGGACCTTTTCGTCCGTGATTATGACTACGTCACCCGATTTTAATTCACGACCCGTTTTTACCCGCGTTATTTGGTGAGCGGTCTTTAGTTCCAATAAATACTCGTGCCTCCAGCGGTTCCATAATCGATTTAATACCGTTTGTTGATAGGTCCAACGTTTTCTAAGTTCATTCGCGCTAGAATCTTTTAAAGTTCTGGGATATGGGATAGCCGTGATTCGACGGCCAATCAAAAAATGTCCAGGTGTTAGAGGTGCTGGATCCGTCGATTCGCTATTGAGATAAGTCAGCGGCCTACTGTTAATAGTAGCTTCCGCTTCTGATAGGACCGTGGCCATTTCTTCGAAATTAAGAAAAGCGTTGCCCAAAGTCTTGCGCAAAGCGCTTTTAATAGTTTTGACGAGTCTTTCGTAAAAACCACCGTACCACGGAGCGCGTTCAATTATGAATTTCCAGTGGATCCCTCTGGAACCAAGAAATTCACCTATCTTCTTTTCGTCTAGTTTCTTCCAGACCGCAACCAGCTCTCTGTCCGCCTTTTGAAATGTCTTGGCATTGTCTGAATATATGGTACTAAGCAGACCTCTTCTAGAGATGAATCGCCGTAATGCCAAAAGAAAACATTCTGTGGACAGACTCGAAACGAGTTCTAAATGCACGGCTCTAGTAGTGCCACACGTAAATAGGGCAATGTAGGATTTGTCCTTCTCGCCATTGGTTGCTTTTATATAAATAGGGCCTGCAAAGTCCACTCCAGTTACCACAAATGGAGCGGCTTCCGTTATCCTGTCTTTAGGGAGTGGTTCCCAGGGTACCTCCGCTGGCTTCACTCTCCATTTTTTACAAGTGAGACATTCGTTTAAAACCTTTTTTGTAACTTGTCGGGCCTTTGGAATCCAAAACCGCTCTCGTATTTGAGTCAAAGTTGTTGCGGTTCCTGAGTGCATCACTTCGCGATGCGCTGACATGATAAGCATTTTTGTGATTCGATGGTCGGTTGGAAGAAGTATAGGGTGTTTGGTCTCGTACTTAAAATCCGACTCTTGAAGTCGGCCTCCAATTCTTATGACACCGTCGGAGTCAAGAAAGGGTTTCAAAGTGAAGATTGTTGATTTGGTACTAAGTTCTTCTTTATTTCTAAGCGAGACCCATTCTTCACGGAAACAATCCTTTTGTGCTAATTTTATCCAATAGACAAGTGCTTCATTTAATTCTTCCGCTTTCAAGTACGAACCCTTGTCCGTAGTCTTCAAGGCTCTTAAGGGAAAACGTTTTACCCAAGCTGTCACGCGAAGTAGCCTCCAAATCTCTTCTATATCATTGATATTTATTACTGGCTCTAACTTCTCTTCGATTCCAACCGCGTTTTGAGCAGTACTTGTTCGTATTATTCTACGTTCTTCTTTAACCGTTTCCAATTTTGGTTCCTCCTCGCTTTTAATCCAAAATTCTTTTGATTGTCGAAGCCAGGTTGGGCCTTGCCACCAAGCTTCATTAGCCTTAAGCTTTTCAACTCCTTGACCTCGGCTTAAATAATCTGCCGGGTTTTCCTTCCCTGGACAGTGATTCCAGGATAGGGTCGGACAATGTTTGAATTTCCGATACTCTATTGGAAACGAAAGGTTTCCAATGTTCAGGTGACCCTTTAATCCAGTGGATGGCGATTGTAGAATCACTCCAATAATAAATGTCAACCTCTTGGACGGGAAAATGAGCTTTAACGCGTGTGGCTAAGCGCGCGCCTAGGAGTGCTCCTAAAAGCTCAAGCCTTGGGACGGTAACCTTCTTTACTGGAGCCACCCTCGTCTTGGATGAGACTAGGGATACGACGATCTTTCCTGTGACAGTAACGTATCTAACGTAGAGAGCCGCTCCATAGGCTCGTTCACTCGCATCAGAAAAACTATGTAGTTGGGTGTGTGAAATTTCTTCTTGGCATTGTGAGCGATAAAACCTTGGAATCTTTATTTCGCTCAGAAATTTCAGTTCTGAACACCAATCTCGCCATTCCTTAGAGAGTTCTTGCGGTAAAGGCTCGTCCCACTTGACCCCGGTTTGCCAAATTCGTTGGTATAATATTTTAATCCTGATGACAAAAGGGGCTACCAGACCCAATGGATCGAAAAGTCTGGCCGAAGTTTTTATAACGCTACGTTTACTGTCGTCCAAAATCGAGACTGCTGTCATCATTTCTTCCACGTCGTAAGAGAATTCGTCCAGTTTAGGGTCCCATGATAATCCTAATACTTTCTTCGTAGAATTTTCTTCCGAGGGACATACATTGAATCCACCTTTCATTAGCATCTCTCGTAACGGTTCAGAATTTGTTTCGAATTTTCTCAAATTCATATTCGCTTCTTTGAATATTAGCTTGGTTTCTTGGGCGAATTTAAAAGCCTTTTCTTCATTTTCGTCGCCAGTGGTTACGTCATCCACGTACGTTTCGTTTTCTATCTTTTGTACCGTTGTCGGGTATCGCTCTCGGTATTTGTTTGCGTGATGTCTTACCGTCGCCGCCAAGAGAAAAGGGCTTGCCGATGCTCCAAAAAGAACACGCGTAAATCTGAAGGTTATAACTTTCGGTGTATCTTCAAAATTTATGGGTTCTTGGAACCATAAAAACCGTACTGCGTTTCTGTCTTCTGGGTGGAGCCTTATTTGAAGGAAGGCCTTCTCAACGTCAGCCGTAATTACTACCGAGTGCGATCTAAATTTTACTAGCGTTTCGAAAATGTCTGGATTCAAGTGAGGTCCCGTGTGTAAGCAGTCATTTAATGACGACTTTCGTTTCTCGTGTGACGAAGCGTCACAGACTATTCGGACCTTGGTTGTACTGCGTTCTCTGTTTACTACCGGCTGGTGTGGCAAATAATAAACAGGTCCTTCTGTTTCTTCTATCTCCCCTTCCACAGGTTCGATTATGCCCTCCTTTAAATAGTCTTCTATTATTCTTCTGTACTCTTCTAGAAGGTAGTTATCGTCTTTAAGTCGTCGGGAGAGACTTAAGAGTCTTCTTTTCGCGTTTAAGTAGTTCAGAGATAAATCTTCCGGAATCTTATTCCATGGAAGCCTGACAGTGTAGCGTCCATCTTCAAACTTTACGGTGCTTTCAAACGACGCTTTAGCTTTTTCCTCCGAGGGTTTTATTTTAATTGGCGAGTCGATGATTCCAAGGGATTCCAAGTCGAAAAACTTGCGCTATTCTCTTGAAATTTCTTCTGATTCCCCAACCTCCGTATGAATCAGATTAAGCGCGCTGACTGTATTCATTCCCTGACCTCCTCCTTGATTAGAAACTTCTAAAGGTCCTTGAACGACCCATCCGAAAATACTTTCTAAGGCCGTGAGACCATCTTCGTTAAGTTTTTCAATTCTTCCCGTTATAACTCTCCAATAGTAGTCGGATCCGATTAAAAGAGAAATGCCGTTATCTTCTGTTGAGTTACCGTTTGTGTAATCCGCCATTTGTAGCTTTTTGTTCTCCAGGGTTCTTCGTATATCCTCACCTGGTACAGTGAAGACCGCCGTGTTGATAGCCGGGGATTCTAAAGCTATTACCTCTACCCACTGATTCGGGTCCGTCAAGCTTGACTTTCCTACATGTGACTCTCTTTCCTTGATTACTACCAAAAGTATGTAGCTCTAATTCAATTTCTCCGACAACTGGTAGTTGAAGTCTCCTTGATAAAGTTTCTAATATAAAGGTCCTATGACTTCCGCTATCAATTAATAGCCTAATCCTTTCGGTTTTCGAGCTCGATTCGGCCTTTGCTCTAGCAGTTTGCAATAGAATAGCAGAGGGCCATACCCCATTGTTAGAACCCACAGCATTGCTGGCCGTAGCGTTAGCTGGGACGGTTCCCGGCGGAAGGGGTGTTTCACCTCTACTCTCTCCTTCGTTCGCTTTACCCTCGCACAAGGCAACGTGGTTCCTCCTATCGCATTTTTCACATTTCACCCTTACGTTACAGATTTTCGCCAGGTGGCGACCGGTGGCGCAAACGTAGCAGTGTCCCGTTTTCTTCAAAATACTCTTTCTCTCTTCTACAGAGCTTATGGGACAGTTTTCGCTTAGGTGATTTGTGCCTTTGCAGAACATGCAAGTTGGGTTGGAACTTGTACTAAGGCTAGCAGCGGAAAACTGGTTTTGTACGCGGCTTTCGTTTCTGGGTGGTCCAGATCGCCTCCAATTCGAGTTTCCCGCGTTGTTAAATTTTATCCTATACCCGGGCGCATCTTGTTTTTGCGCGGTTACTCCGCTGTCTTTCGCTTTGGTACTTCTAAAAGCTCTAGCCCTCTCCCTACTTTCTACCTCCTTTCTTACAAATTCCAAGAGTTGTTCTAGGTTTGCATTACTATCGTCTTCGTGTCTTCTAGTATATTCTAAATTTATATCTTCTGGCAATTTATCCAACAACATAGGGCATAAGATGAGTCCGTAATCTTGATCTGCCGTAACTCCATAAGATTGGAGACTTTTTACTTCAATTTCGCATTCATCAAAAAATCTTCTTAGCTTTACTACATCTTTGGAACTTTCTATAGGGTCTAAATGCCTTAAGTTGTTTATATGAGCCCTAATTTGCACGTCCTTTCTCCCGAAACGATTTTTTAGTAAGGTAATTGCGTTATTATAATTCGCTTCGCTAAAATCTAATCCTCGAAACATGTTCTTAACGTCGCCTTCCAAGTAGGATTTTAAATACGAAAACTTGTGTATGAAGCTTATTCCGCAATTATTATGAATCATTGGTTCAAATAAGTTCCAGAAATTTGACCAATTTTCAAGCTCACCATTAAATTTTGGTATTTCCAGTTTTGGTAAACTGGCCATTATACTGTTCATGCCGGTACCAATGTTCGTATGAGTAGGTGTTGTGGTCAAGGTTGGCGCCCCTCCACTTGTTTGATTTGATATAGATATTACAGGCAAGGAATTTTGTGTATTTACCAGATTCTGATGAAATGAACTCCCTCCCATGTTGGGAGATATAATTGTTGACGTAGAGTTGTATTCGCCGTTCGATTAAACGCGTTTAAAGTTGCCGCCGATAGTAAATTATCCGATTGTTTTAGGGCTTCTTCTATTTTATAAGTCCAGATTAACACGGTCTCTTGAAAATCGTCCGAATTAAGAATATCATCTTCCAATTTATTCATTGGAATATATTCATGAAGCGTGGTGTCCATGTCTAATAAGGTGTCTCCTTTTTCCTTTAATTGTTTTAACCAGACTTGCAGTTTTTGCTTGTCCGGACCTTCTGTCGTTCTGAGTTCATTTTCCACTTTATTACTAATTTTAGTAACCTGTCCTCGGGCTGCGGATCTTTTCTTGAATAGCCGTTTAATTTCAACGTCCTCCTGTTCGAAGTCTTCTGCGTCCGCCATAGTACTGTTTAATTTCTTTTGTCTTAACCACAAAAGCCTCCTTTTAACTATTTCGCGCCTTTTTTATACCTGAAGCGAAATAACTAATTTAATCTAAAGGCCTTCCCGGATTGTTTCGGCACCATGAAGTTTATTAAGAAAAAGAAACTATGGTTAATAAAACGCAAATTTATTTAATAAAAAAGACTAAATTAACTTGAAATAAACGCGAGTTACAAATTTTCCTCTCGCGACTCCTCGACCCGTACCTTGTGGAAACCTCTATTGAACTGTCCTTTTTGGCGCCTATTTTCTCCGAATTTTCTTTATCTCCCACGATGTCGAGCCCCTCTTGTAAAAACCCATGAGTCACTAAGTTGACCGGGTCTTTCTTAAAAGTCCCAAAAAATTCCAAAACAAGATGAACAAAACCACAACTACTTCACAATTCGTTACAAGGGCCAACCGTTGCTGTGTTATCAAGAATATTCACTTTCGCCAAGTGAAGAATTCGGTTATCTCGATACTTCTAGTCCCTTATCTTACTTCTGCTATTATTAATTAATACTTTTGAAATTGAAACAACAATTTAAGTAATATCTTAAACTATCTTTAAAATAAAATTATTTTGGCATTCAAATTCATCAAAATTGAAGATCTTAGTGATGGGTTTTTGGGCTGAGGGTTTTTTTTAATTCGAACCCGGTGACAAATGGAAATAATCTAAAACACTAGATCTTTGTTTTCCTCTAATGATCTTTGCGATAGTGCACGCGTATTAACGTATAAAATAATAGAATATTAAACTTGTTCGTTTTAAATTATGCATTTTTCAGAAAGTAATCATGAAAATGAAAATGGTCAATTTCACCTTAATGATCTGAAAATGCTATATACGAATCCAAACAAAACAAACTTGAAATTGCGTTGTTGCTGTAAACATGTTTGTTTCATCAAAATGAAAATGGTCAAGACGACCCTAATTATCTTGAATTTACACGATGCGTTGTAATATATGATTACAAATACCAGAAGTAAGATGAGACTAGAAGAATCGAGGTAACCAAATTCTTCACTTGGCGAAAGTGAATATTCTTGATAACACACCAACGGTTGGCCCTCTGGTAGCGGTTTCTGAATTTTCCCCCCAAAACGTGAGACGCTCGTGGCGGTAGACGACCGAACTAGATTCAAGCACCCGTGTCCGTGTTCCGCGGCTTCAGGTTGAGGGGAAGGGGGTAGGGAATATTTTTTTAACTCGACCAATGTTTTCTCTCTCTAGTGTAGGCGGCATAAAATCCTCAAATTTGTTCACTAGTGCCAGGATCTACTACCAATGCTAGAGCTCTTTACTTCTAGTCTCATCTTACTTCTGCAATACATACAGCCTAAAATCTATATCTCTGTGCTTTCCAGAAGCAATCAATATGAAGATAGTATTCGAATAGTCTAAGTTATCTTGGCAATGTTGAATTTGATTAATATATAGTAGTGTCAATGAGGATAAACTTTTTACATTTTAATCACAAGAAATCAAGAAAATACGATAAGTAGCTCTATCATTTACTACCTGGGTGCACTGCAGCAAGTTGAGCATTCCGTACGAACTTACCTGCGATAGACAAATATCGATATGTCTTGCACTAACTGTATAAAACTGTCTCAGACCTTTTATATAAAACTGGGCTGTACATGGGATCTGAAAACCTTATATGGTGTAGCAGTACCAACGCGAAGCTTGACATGCTTTCCGTGTTAATGTTTTTGGCATTATTTCTTTTGTTCGTACAAAAAACTTTGAGACATAATTTTTCTTCAGAATTCTTATCTGATCGTTTTCTTAAATTATACTGTAGAACAGGCATTGGCAAGAACTAATTCCAGATATTTTATAGGGTCTTTGCGCGAGAGTAAAAAGGGAGAAGAAATAGGGGGCGAAAACCAGTTTTCAGGGGATGTCAACATGGCGTCCTAACGTGGCCAGAGCGGGCAGCCGGCAAGGGGAGAGGAAAGGGGGAAGGTAACTTGACGTCACGCGCAAAGACCCTATAAATATAAATCGATTACTTTTTAGTAGGGATGAACCGGTACCGATACTCGGGGCAAGTGCTCGGGGTTTCCCGATTCGGTTGGTTTAAAATGACACTAAACCGATACTCGTTTAAAATGCGTTATATGGCGCTACATGATATTTTTAGGTCTTTCAGTAATGTATTGATGGCAGGGTTGTTGATTTTTTTTATTTAAATCGGATTTTTTTTATTGATTTATATGATTTTTTTGATTTTTATTGATTTTTTTGATATTTATTGATTTATTTGATTTTTTTGATATTTATTGATTTATTTGATTTTTTTGATATTTATTGATTTATTTGATTTTTTTGATTTTATTGAAGTACTAGTTAGTAAATTACCAACATGAAAACTTTTGAGTCAAAATTAACATAAAGCAAAATAATCATGACATTTAAGCAGCTATCGGATATTTTCTACAAAGTTATTCTTATTGTTACTATTCAAATGCTTGTACTAGCTTGACCACTATTTCATTTCACAGCCTATTTCGAATCTTACTCCAGTTAAAATTGACCACGAGTGGCTAGACAAACTAGAGTTCTGAAAAGAACTTACATTGAAATATGGCAAAACTATGATTTTTTTTGGATTATAGGTCTTTTCCAGTTAAGTTTCTTAAACTATTTCTTGGAATCTTAGAAAACATCTTTTTTAAAAATAAAAATAAATACTTGATCTTAATCAAATGATTTTTTTTAAAAAACTCGCTTGATTTAAATCCAACTGATTTAAATCGAACAACCCTGATTGATGGTGATAATATCTCATTTCTATGAATGTCAATAAGCCGTGATATTATTTTGGGAGCACCTCTAAATATTGTAGTTAGTAGTATAATTCATAAAATTACTCTATTATTATTTCCAACTATTTTTAATACATATGTAAATGGTACTGTACTACCAAAAATATCGGTATAGTTGAAGTATCGGGTTTTGAATCATAGTGAGTAAATATCGGTATCGATCGGTATCGGTTCATTTTTGCACCGGTATCGCTCGGTATCGGGTTAAGCCTGGTATAGGCCATCTCTATTTATTACCAGGAGTTCATAATAACCTGAAGCACGAAACTGGTTAAAAAGCCCGTAACAACAAAGTATCGGCCATCTCTACTTTTTTAGTTAAACTATTACATTCAAAGGTATTTATTTGATAACTATCGATGCTATATTTTAAAATATTTGTGATAAAATACTTAAGTGCTATTATTTGTGAAAAATAAAATTAAATATAAATTACTAACCTTTTATGAGTCTCAGCCGATGTCGTCAGAAATGGTCCAGCGATAGCGTAGAAAGTTAAAGCAATACAATAATCTCACCTTATTCAGAAACGATATAAAAATTAGTGCTGGGTCTGCTTACTTTCTATACTATTAAATCTTCAAATCTGTTATTGTTTAGCTCATTTAGTTTATAATTATAATGTTAGAATTTCAACGCCTTCAAGTTCGGCTGAACAGAAAATACGCACTGTAATCTACTAGCACCGACTGACTGTTTAGCTTAGGCACAGAGCGGTTTAATGCCTGTAAAATTTACAGTAAATGTCACTGCGCATATAACAAAGCAGCATTATTGACCATTATACTCTTACATTTTAATCTAGTAGAAAATATTCCTAGCTAGATTATTCTCTGAATTTTCCTGACTATGCGTGCAAACAAATGGTTCTTCCTTTCTATATTACCAGAAGTAGGATAAGGGACTAGAAGTATAGAGGTAACCAAATTTTTCACTTGGCGAAAGGGAAGATTCTTGATAACACACCAACGGTTGGCCCTCTGGCATGCGGTTTCTGAGTTTTCCCTCCAAAACGTGAGACGCTCATGGTGGTAGACAGCCGAATTAGATTCAAGCACCCGCGTTCGTGTTCCGTGGCTTTAGGATGAGGGGAAGGGGATAAGAAATTTTTTGGAACCCGACCAATTTTTTTCTCTCTTGTGAAGGCGCGATGGAAGCGGCATAAAACCCTCAAATATGTTCACTAATGCCAGGATCTATTACCAATGCTAGAGCCCTTTACTTCTAGTCTCATCCTACTTCTGATATTACCAGTATAGGTAATCAACGAAATTGAACTGGTCAGGTATACCATAATGGTCTCGACAGTGGACGATGCGATATAACCTTAACAATAATGTTCTGGGCAATAGTCGACGCGTTAATTATAATTGCAATTGCTTTTAATTTGTAAATATATTTCTATAAACCGATAAGGTAATGATATACTAAATTGTACAAAAACGAGTTTTGCTTCACAGTCCTTGAAAAACTGACTTTACAAGCACCAAACGTATCCTCCCAATGAACCGTATTCCCAATGGACCGCATTCAAATTGGACCTGTACAATTTTGCCGATAATAGCTTGTATCAGAGTTAATCTAAAAATATATTCTTTAAATTTAAGCAATAGACCGATTGAAGGGAGAAACATTGTAGCGATTTTAGGGTTGCCATTAATAAATGTATGATAGTTAGGGCAGTAAAACTTTTTCACAAAAAGTTTATACAAATTTGTGCTGGTCCGGGTCATACTTATGGGGGAAAATTAAATTAAATAGGATTTGGTCAGTTGGTCTAGTGGAATTTTGAATAGGTTCATAGAACGCAAGAGGCTGACACCAGCCCTTTATGGTGGAATTCATAAACGTCGGATGCAACGCAATTTAGTACAGGCGAAGGCAGGGCGTTGTGCGCAAACGTCCTGCCCTTTGAGCACGACGCCATGCCTTCGCCAGTACTAAATTGCGTTGCGTCCGACGTTTATGAATTGCACCTTTAGACGATAGTTATCACTTGCGATAACTCGCTTAAGAAGTTAGAGAATTGCCCTCACTGACATCCATTGGAGCATTTTGGAAATACATAAATAGGCGACCAGTACAGGCATCGGGGATTCTGGTGCTCGTATTGGTTTGCCTGCATGTAATTTCCGAAATAGTCTATATCTATAAATATCCTGTCCTATATGGTTTTAAACTTGCGAAATACTTTGGTACAACATTGATTTTGTTTCTCAAAGACTTCAGCAATACTTAAAGGCCGACTTTCATCGAAAAGAGTTCTAGCGAACTGAAAACCGAGCATCGACTCTAACAATGGAGCGACCGTGCCGATTTTTGAAGCCCCGCTGGGTCAAAAGTTGGAAGGGTTCTCGCTAACTGAAAGCCGTGCAATGTGGTTTTACACAAAAGAGAATTTACTTCAGGGGAAAGCAAAAATTCGAGAGGAAATAAATTTAAAAGAATTTGTTCATCTTCAGTTCGCTAGAACCTCATTACACGGCTTTCAGTTAGCGAGAACCCTTCCAACTTTTGACCCAGTGGGGCTTCGAAAATCGGCACGGTCGCCTCATTGTTAGTCTCGATGCTCGGTTTTCAGTTCGCTAGACCCCTTTTAGCTGGAAGTCGGCCTTTAATAATCAATGGTTTTCAAAATCATGTAAATAGTGTTTGTTTCTTAATCACTCTTTCATTTGCAGATTTAGCGCGTTCACCTGTTCTTGGTACGAAGTTGTCATTCATCATGGATACAAGTACTGTAATGAAAGTCGTGCTGCTAGAAGTAAATATTTTACAGGCTATTTAAGTTTTCGAGTTTTTCCATTGCAGTATAGATATTCAAAGTTGGGCTAAATGTTTTTTCACAACCTTGTAGGCCTAGATGATTGTCGTAAATCCAATTGTAATCGATTTTAAATTCGTGTTTTTTGGATTCGTGTTATATTTTTCTTAATTGTCAATCTTAGAATTATAACTTTACTCCTGTATCCTTTTGTAGAATGGAAAGTTTTCTGGGATTTTTCTATGACGCATTGAAACAGCAAAGAGTCCGAACAACGCTTTTTTCTTGCAACCTCCAAACTGTGCACGATCACTATTTTTTTTAATGCAGAAGATTGGCGCCCAAAAGAGAAAAGGGGAAAACTTTCCAATCATTGGCATAATGCTGAACATTTTTCAAAGAGATAGGAGCGATTTATTTACTTTTTTTTTCATGGTTTTGTGGGGTTTTTTCATGTTTAAATCCAAGTTAATTTTTGCCCAAATTAAACCCGCGACAAACACTTTTCAGAAAAGTGAACAACCAGCTTCACGTCAATAGTTGTGTGAGCATTGTTCAGATAGTTCTGGATAGAAAATATAATTTTCTAGTTATGAACCAGATTTAGGACTGTCCATGAGCTCGGTTCAGTTCGCGAAAAAAAAATGGCGGCTATAAAAATAAAGCCTTGCTAAACTATATAGCCTTGTTTTCGAATATAGCGTAGAGTGTGTTCTTGAACATTATAAATGTTACCGATCTTTCTCTAATTAAATTGGCAGATTATGGTATAGTATTACCTTAGAATTGAGGAAAGCAACAAATTTGGTTGTGAACGTCGCGAAAGATAGAAAAAGTCTCTCTAATTTTGAAAATAGAAGCTGTTACCAAACTTTTTCTCAACCAGTTCCTTGCCTAGAGCTCGGCATTATCTATCCATGCACGACATATTATCTTAATTCGAATTCCAGAAATATCCATGGTAGTTGTATTGTATAATTAACTTTGTTTTATAAACCCACGGTTATTCACTAATATGCCGATAATGGATAGGTAATGACGAGCTCTATCCTTGCCAACAATTGTTTTTCGTGTATTTTAACTAAACAAATACAAAGATTACTTCTTCTAACATTTAGACATAAAAAAACACCTTAAAAGCCTAAGGAAACAAATTATCCTCAAGTTTAGGGTATTATCAGAAGTAGGATAAGAGACTTGGCGAAAGTGAATATTCTTGATAACACACCACCGGTTGGCCCTTTGGTAGCGGTTTCTGAATTTTTCCTCCAAAACGTGAGACGCTCGCGGTGGTAGACGGCCGAACTAGATTCAAGCACACTCGTCCGAGGGGAAGGGTATAGGAAATTTTTTGGAACTCTACCATTTTTTTTTTCTCTCTAGTGTAGGGGCGATGGAAGCGGCATAAAATCCACAAATTTGTTCACTAGTGCCAGGGTCTATTACCAATTCTAGAGCTCTTTACTTCTAGTCTCATCCTACTTCTAGTATTATTGAAGAGAATAAGCCATAATAGAAGTTATTATATCAGCTTGCGGTCTATACTGTTGGCTTGGCTTTAAAACGTGCGCCCTTGAATTAATCGGAACGAACTCGTGAGATTTAATAATTCACGTTTGAGATTGATGATAAACATATTAAAGATACTGTTGTTCGTAAGATTTTTATATGCGATAATGCATTCCTCGAGAAAGTGCCAAACGCATCAAATTAGCCTTATTCCTGATCAGCGCCACCGACCCATAGCGGCGACTTCGACTTTGAGAACTACTGTAATCGGTAAGCCAACCAGATGTCGCTAAAAATCTGGTGACGTCACTGACGGGCACTCTCGGAGTCTGACCAAAAATTAGCCCGCTTTATTATATTAAAAGTAGCACGCCAAGGCTTAGCAAGTAGCGCTACTTTAAAAGGTCCAAAAACTCCATAAAATAAGTTTTTACCTTTAGGTAAGTGTTGGATATCGTCGACAAAGAAGTTTGGAGCCCGATTTAGTCCTATTTCATAATTTAAATCAAACAATGACGCTGAAATTAACTTCAAAGAGCTTTAAAGCGTGCTAATTTTTGGTCAGACCCTGATAGTGCCCGTCAGTGACGTCACCAGATTTTTGGCGACATCTGGTTGGCTTGCCGATTACAGTAGTTCTCAAAGTCGCCGCTATGGGTAGGTGGCGCTGATCAGGAATAAGGCTAATTAAGGAGAGTGATGCAACGGCGAAGTGCAAGTATAAAATTATATTGTTTTTTTCTCAATCTCTAGAAACACTACAACAAGAAAAGAAGAAGGTTCAGTTACGAAACTCTTAATGAAGGACGGTATTTTTGGGTTCAATTTCTTTTGAATCCGAAAGGAAGGTAAATTTTTGCTGGTGTTTGCATTACAGGGCAGGAAATAAGCAAAGGACACTGGACATTGTCCAATAAAATTTTAATATGTCCCGTAATTTTAATAAAACTAAGGGCGTCACTGGACATTTTCACCAATAACTTTTTCCGAAGTTGTGATAGCTTGACTATACGAAGATCACGCGACACTATTTTTGCATACTCCAGTGGACAATGTCCTATAAATATTTCAGTCTAAGAAGGGTCACAGGCAGGGCTCTACATAAGGCACTAGTCAAGGCATTTGACTACTAAAAATAATGCCTTGACTACTAAAATAAATCGAAATCTGGGGGTTCACTAGTCAACTTGACTAGTATAAAAATGTCCCAAATATTCGTAAACCATGCGTCTCACTAGTCAGTGACTACTAAAAAAAATGGGATAGGGGGGCTCACTAGTCAGGCTGACTACTAAAAAAATATCATTATGTAGAGCCCTGGTCACAGGACACATTTTTCATATCTCCGGCGCTGTTTTCATAAATAATTTGAATTTAGGGAAAAGAATTAATCTATTTCTATGTCAGGGTAAATATAACATACATTCCTTACACCAAAAAGAACACCAAGAAGGTATTGTTTTCCTACATGACACCATTGTGGAAATTTTTTATGGATTTTGCCTTTCCTTTCAGTACGGAGATGTTTACATACATGATTATAAACTTTTCACCCATTGTTACAAAATAATTGAAAAATCTAACCAAACTTGCACGTACCCGAAATGGTACTTAGAACACAACATGCTTTCTCATTTCCGTGAACCCGAAAACCAAATATCAATGTCCTCAAATCTTCAAATCTTTAGTCCCCAGGTATGTCTCTTCTAAAAATTTCAGAAGTAAGATGAGACTAGAAGTAAAGAGCTCTAGCATTGGTAGTAGATCCTGGCACTAGTGAACAAATTTGAGGATTTTATGCCGCTTCCATCGGGCCTACACTAGCGAGAAAAAAATTGGTCGAGTTCCAAAAACATTTCCTATACCCGTTCCCCTGAACCTAAAGCCGCGGAACACGGACGCGGGTGCTTGAATCTAGTTCGGCCGTCTACCGCCACGAGCTTCTCACGTTTTGGAGGGAAAATTCAGAAACCGCTACCAGAGGGCCAACCGTTGGTGTGTTATCAAGAATATTCACTTTCGCCAAGTGAAGAATTTGGTTACCTCGATACTTCTAGTCTCATCTAACTTCTGATAATATTCGTTGCCGTCAGCCCGAGGGTGGATATAAGGGAGAAGTGTATCACAAAGCGGAGTAATTGCAACATGATTCCTACCAACATCCGTTAACATTTGGAGCAAGATTACTAAACGGAATCGCATACTCGATAAATAGTTCCCTCATCATTACTCTTAGCACTTAACTATTTTCCAAGGCGCGTGCGCTTGTGGATTAATTTTTGTCCCACGTCAATACAATCAAGGTTTGTGGGTTGATTGATGAGGATTTAGTACCAAACAATTATAGAATTCACCCTAGCACGGTGCGATGCCCGTCTGAAGTTTATTGAGCGGAAGAGCAAACAAAAAGGTGCATGAGCCTGGGAAGAATGACGTTACATAACTAAAGTATCAAGAGGATACAGAGTCTCATCCTTCTTCTTTTATACCCTTCTACTAGAACTCTATGTTCCAGAATTCCACACTTCACCGCATAAGTTAATCATTGTCTTCTTTAAATTTTAATTCAATATTTTGACATTTTTAGGTTTGGGTTTTTATCAATCTGTTCATCATCATTTTCCATTTGAAATTCTTTTTCACGATTACCAAACGATTCCTGCCACGACTCCGCAGGGTTTCTCGGACTGTATCTGAAATCATGGAGAACAAATACGAGATTGTCAAGAAGGTATTATTATGCACCTATATAGTTGGCGCTTTCATTTTGGTGGAAGTTTTCAAAGCCAACCTGTCGACCAAATTGACAGTGGAAATTGATCGCAAATTCGCAACATAAATTACCTTGACGATATCTTCAAATATCCCAACTTGCGTACTCTTCTCCACACAAAGGAAAAAAGCTATAATTATATCAAGGTATAAAGGGGATTGAAGTAGACCATTGGTTATCACCAAGGTTGGGCGGGGACACATCATAACCAAAAACTCGGAAAACACATTTTCTAAATGGATCTTCACAAATATTGTCTTTAATGGCACTCGTAATAACTAAAGATAACTAATAGACTCGTTTTAACCTCTCCGAGTGACGATGACCTCAAGGAGAGGTATTACACTGGACGTTCACGGTGTGTGCGTGGAAACGTCTAGCCACCCAATTGCGGGGTTTCCCCAAAGGTTCATGCAGTTGCGGGTGCTCGCATCGTTTGTTGTGAATCAATCGCCTTATTTACCCTTAATTTCCTAAAATTGTTAAAGAGGCATACGCTTGAATTCAAACATCAATAATATCTATGTTTAAAATGATTTTGGGAATAAAGTTTCTTAAAACGATCAGCATCAAGATAAATGGTGATTAAAATAATTAATATCAATTATATTAATTTAAATATTAAAGAAAACCCTCTTAATTGTGTCTCGACTCGGAGAGGTTTATTTTGGTTTCCCAACTTGTATCAATGTCTGGTGTTAAACATAAAGATCGAAAAACCAAAACCACTGAACTGAAAGGCGATTTTATTATTGAATTCAAGTGTGTTGAGTTCATATTATAATCTACATCAAAAGGTGAACCGTCCAGATCTCTTTGAGGAATTTGAGAGAAGATTGAAGAAATTTCCGATGGAGAACACACATTATCCCATGGATGACGAATTCAACAAAGGAAACGCAGTTTACATCAGCAGTGTCGTTCATTTAGAGTATTTTTACCTTCATGGCTATAAATCGAAAAAGGCATTACATTACGGGAAGGATTGTTTCTTTTTGGATTTCGATACTATCAAGATGTCAAAAAACGCATCAATTTTCATCAAAAACGTCATAAACATGAGGCATTCCATATGTTATAATTAACATAGAGCAGACATTGTGCTTTTTACCTCTCCGAGTGACGAGGACGCCACGGAGAGGTATTACTAAGGACGTAGCTGTGTGCGTGTCTGTCGGAGTTTCTGTCACTGCATTCGTAGTTAGTAAATAGTAAAAAACGTGTTCGCAATTTTCGGAGCGCGTTCGCAATCCACCTTATTCCTTATCGCCGGAAGTTAGGCTTATCTCGGGATTCGTGTAGGGGAGTAATGGGAAGAAATTCGTTTGTTGTCTGCTATTGTACATATTTTTGGCCTCTGTAGCAGACGACAGACGAATTTCTTCCCATTACTTACCTCCACAAATCCCGATATAACCTAATTTCCGAAGATAGGGAATAAGATGGATTCACAGAAATTCCCAAAATGGCATTTCATTACGTTATCTATCTCAGTAAAGCACCACACGTTAACTAGCCATTGGCTAGCTATCCGTATATTCTTTCACTCAATATAAGATACTGTACAAACTGATCTGTTTTTTTTTGTTATTTTATTATTATAATTAAAAATTCAATGATTTGAATACTTCTGTTATTTTAATTTATCCCAGTTACTTTATCATTCATATGTTATTATTAAGATCTATCCCTGTTAAGATCCATTGTATTTTATGTGTGCGGTGTATAATCTCGTGAGTTGTTTTGCAACTTCTTTATACACAATAAACTGAATTTTTTTTTGGTTTTTATCAACATCACCATGCACTAGCTGGCTGGTTGTTTACCCTCGAAATTTTCGGTCAAGTGAGAACTTAGCTATAGCGTGTATCCTTTATGGAGGCGAGGAGTGATAATTTGATAAAGTTAAGTTTGTTAACCAGGTGTAAACCAATAAAAAGGGTACCGGAAGTAGTTCTAAAAAGTTCAAGACAACTGAACTCAACAATGGTCTAATCTTCTATTGTATATCCTATGTGATGGAACCAATGACTGCATTTAAATCGATTCAAACTTCCATTCTTTGTTGCGTGTTATCATTTGAGCGGCTTGATATAATTTATCTTTACTATGGAGAAACGTTAACAATCATACGGGATAACTAAGAATATTGTTGAGATGCAACGACAGGGTAGTGTTCACAGGCCAATCGAGTTGTCAAAAAGTTGCTTATTCAGAAAATTAAGTGGGTAGAGTCCTCGTATTGACTCGGAGAGGTTTTTTTTCGGTTTCCCAACTTGTTAGATTTTAACTTTACATGGAATTCTATTCCGGTAAAATTTAGGAACAGAGAGAGATATTTTAAATTTCGCGGGCTTTTTGAGAGTGTAAAACTATTATTAAGGCTTTTTAAGACATTAATGATAGGAGTTATACTGGTAAATGTTTGCAGAAGTAGGATAAGGGACTTGAAGTATTGAGGTAACCAAATTCTTCACTTGGCAAAAGTGAATATTCTTGATAACACACCAACGGTTGGCCCTCTGGTAGCGGTTTCTGAATTTTCTCTCCAAAACGTGAGACGCTCGCGGCTTCTTTAGTCGGTGAAAAACTGGCTCCAATTGAAAGTGACCCGCTGTCTGGAGTTTGAAACGGTATTTCGAAAACCTTAATATCAATTTTATACTAAGCTAAAATTACAGCAAAACAGCTTTGCGTGCCGGAACAAATCAAGAGTATTGGGCTAAAATTTAATAATTATACCGTAAATATTTAATAATGTTTCGATTAGGAAAGAACCGACGTCCACACTAATTACAAAATGGTTTTAAATAGCACATTCGTCTAGGAAAGATTTCTCTTGGTTATACAGTGTGGAAAAGATCAAACCAGAAATTACAGAACGATTTGTTTGAAAATCACAATATATATACGAGTAAATTAGACTGCAGAGCTATGAAACTGACGAAGTAGCAATAGGCTTTTTCGCTCATGAACGCTGGATCTCAAAAGGTAGTAAGGTACAGGAAAACCACTGCGTAGGTCAGCGGATTAGAATTATATGATTTCCAGTTATTTTAAAAGTGTAAATCTGATCTCTTCCACACTAGTGGTTGATCTATGACTTGTATCAGGCTAAATGAAAATACCTTCATACTCTCAACTAGGAGTAAGAATTTTACGAGTAAAGGGATACGTAACTAAATTATTAACTCTAGGTGTACTCTGCAACAATAGATTAGATGAGTCCCACTTTGTTACTGGAATATTTTTGAATTAACTCACCGAATTAAGACCGATGTTGAAAGAATATTGACTGGATTGAAATAAACAATTTCAAGCCAGTACTTACAAATGTGCGCTAGAAATTTTGGGTTTTTATAATAAATCTTTAGTTAGAAAGGCTACGGCTGCAGTCTTCGTAGCAAAAGCCGCAAAAAACGTGTAATGCAGTCAAGTGCTAAAAATTCAACGTTTTTTTTTAATTTATTTGACTATAATTAGCAGGTGATAACAGAAGGGAATAAGCGAGAAGGGACACACTTTATATCTCCATAATGCTTTACACTCGTAACAACAGTCTTACTAACCTCAAATCAATTACCCTTCACTGATTGGCTATCTAACTTCTGTCGTAGCTGTGACGTCAGATAAGAAGGTGACGTCTCGGTTGACGTATAAAAAGTAGTTTTGTTTACAACTTTACATTGAAGGAGATAAAAATGTTGATAAACGAAATCAAGCTGTGCAATTAATTTAGATGCACGGGAATTGAGAACATACCAAAATCAGATAATTTGAAGGTAATAAACAGATGGAAACTAATTATTCTGAATTAATATTAAAAAATAAAAATTATTTTCAATAAAATACATACTTGAGGTTATAATTACACAAGAACGAAACATCGACAGCCCTAAGCCTTTGGAGAATGAAAATCTAGCAGACAAATAGGCCGCCTGAGGCTGATACCGCGGAGAACTTAAAGAACTATATTTGCAGTAAATTGGTTAAAAGCTGTGTACTTGCGCAAAGTTTTCGCGGTTCGCTTGAGGTTGGTCGGACTCCCGTTACCATAGCAGGCTCTAATGTCTCCCTTCTCTCTTATTCCCTTCTGGTGATAATATAAATTTCCGATTGAATGGAAATTTTTATTTCCCAAAATTTTTATAAGCAATTAACCGTTTTAAAAACTACCCGGTAATTTTTAAAACTCTAGAGAGTCTAGACATTTAGCCTAAATTGACTTTTCTGCTTTGTTTTTATTAAGTAACGAAATCATTACTCGTCCAAATAAGTTAGGAAGGAGTATCCATGATTTGTAATACAATAGGGTAACGTCATAATTACTAGCTCTATATTGAATGTGTAATGAATATAGTGTATCGATTTAATACGCGATCTCCATTACTCATCCTATATAGAAATTTCGGTTAACAGAAGTTTTTCTAAATTAATTAAATAAATATCACTGATATTAATTATTGCAATCATTTGAGACAAACGTCATTCGGAGAGGTATAAAGAAGACTTTTCAAATTAAATCATGATTCCATTTACAATATTAAAGAATATACGAGCATCATACAATTAAGTTTCACGAGCCTAACCATTAGAGCTCAGTGTGAAGCAGATATCGTAAAACTATTTTGGTGGCGTGGGAAAAGTCCGACAGATGGTATTAGTCGTCCAATGGAATTGAATACGCCAACGTTATATCCTAAAGCGTAAACTCTAAAGGTATAGTAGCCTGTAAATCGATCTCCTATTTTTTCAATAGAATGTAAAATATAATGCTTTTGATATACGCAATATTTTGTTATTTTAAAATTGGCGGTTCGAGGACATCTATAAGAAAATAACACAGTTATGGCATGACTCTGTCTCATTTGAGTTAAAGGTCTTTCCACCAGAAATCTAAACAGTTATGACGTCATCACACATCACATTGCAGCCTCTGTGCCTTTTTCATTTGCCGTTTTCGAAATATTTCTTAGATTTTTAATATTAAAACTAATTTATTGGGTTCAATTTTAAAATTTTGAGGTATTTATAACTTTGAAAACCTTATTGTTATCGAAAATAGATGCTACTATCAATTTACGGTTATTTCTCGTATCTTCTTATGATGATGTAGCTATCCTACAGCGGGACCTCAAAACCCTTGAATCCTGGGCCAGTGTTAATGGCTTAACTTTTAATAGCGAAAAATCGAAGGGTTTCATACGGGAAAGCTATGAAATCAGCAATATCATGTAACACTGAATTCAATTGTTATCTAAATAGCGATTCCCTAGATGGCAAACCTATTTTTACTGTTAACAAATCAAAAATATATGTATAGATATAACCAAGAACGGATTCATGCTGATAAGAACATCGGGCAATAGCTTTATCCTCTGGTACCATCCTCGCATACTTGGTTGAGAAGATTCGTCTGCTAATATTTATGCCATGTGTCTAAAAGCATACATTTCTATAACCTATATAGTTGCTGCAGACCGTCATAGATGGCGGAATGAAGTGACGCGAACCTACACCAAGTATGCTAGGACGGGGACAGAATATCTCGTGCCCTATGTTCTTATCAGCATGAATCCGTTCTTGGTATAACATTATTTACAACATAACAAGCAAACAAACCCCACGATTAACTATGATAAAATTACTTATTATTGTAGAAACTAATTGGATATTTTTGGGTTTTCAAATATTTCTAAAGCTTTCAACCTCTTAAATTTTACTAAGGGGCTTCCAAAAAAAATACAGGATTATTGGTATCGGTATAACAAAATATGAAAGCTTAGTATAAATAAAATCCGTTAAGTAAAGCTTAACCGGCATGGCTTTTAAAGATAATATTGTTCTTAAAACACTCGCTCTAATAGATAGTCAATCCCTGTTTTGCAACATGTTTTTAGCACTTTTTCGCTAACAGTTTTGCTTTCCGTTAATTCTAATGGCGCTTTTAGGATGGGTGCCACAAGATTTTTCTTCAAAAGTCTACCTCTATCTTCAACTGTAACGATCAAGTAAGTCTGTTCCTAGTTGAACCAAGCTTTTTAAGACGTACTTCCTTGTTTTATTTTGAACCGTAATATCAACGGTATGTTGTGCAATTGCACATATGCCCTTGGATATGATGCGGTTTTGATTTTTCACAATTATTTTACGCACAACTGAAATAAAACCAAAGTTTCCATTAGATTCAATATTGACCCTTTATTCTGTCGCTTGTCCGTAAAAAAGGTATAATATTTTTGGTTTTCAAATAACGTTGGTTTTTTAGGACATTAACTTCGCTAAAAAGATGTAACCAAATTGTTCACTTGGCGAAAGTGAATATTCTTGATAACACACCAACGGTTAACCCTCTGGTAGCGGTTTCTGAATTTTCCCTCCAAAACGTGAGACGCTTGCGGCGGTAGACGGCCGAACTAGATTGAAGCACCCACGTCCGTGTTCCGCGGCTTTAGGTTCAGGGGAAGGGAGTAGGAAATTTTTTGGAACTCTACCATTTTTTCTCTCTAGTGTAGGGGCGATGGAAGCGCCATAAAATCCTCAAATTTGTTCACTATTGCCAGGATCTGTTACCAATGCTAGAGCTCTTTACTTCTAGCCCCTAATCCTACTTCTGCTAAAACTAGAGAGGAATCCTATGCCCAGATCACTGCCTGTAATGCCGTTAAGAGGGCCCTGATTACGTGCTTCGATGGTCGCAAAATTTATTTTTCTATCTACTCAAGACTTCTTTACAGAATTGGTGGAAAATCCGAGCCAGCAACAGTCATCGCTGGAAGCAAGTTTAATAGCACGTGAACTGTAATCAAAATAATCTTTTGAACTTAATTACTTACAATCGTAGAATCTTTTGAGGTGCGTCTTGTTCCGTCGGCTGGGTTTTCCATCGCTACGCCTATGAAATAACACATTTTTTTTGCTCCGTTTATTTGACGAGCTAGAACCTTATCAGAAGGCCATACAGCTCCATAGAGAAAAAAAATTATACAGAAATATACAAAAATATACAAAATTACAAATTTACAGCAAATTTACAGGTTAAGGTACAGTTTTAGTTTATGTTTAAATTCTGGGACTGACGTGACTGAGACCACGTCCTCAGGTAGAGCATTCCACAATTTAATATTCCTGTGAAAAAAGGAATCTCGCAGTATATTGGTACGAGATGGGTGGGGAAATAGTCGACGACTGTGGCCCCTTGTGCCCTTACAATTATCGTGCCAGGTAAAGTAGGATTGATTGGGCTGACTTAAGATTTTGAAAACGCTAATAAGGTTCGACGAAGGGAGAGAGGCTTCCAGCCTAGGGTGGATAACCGGGTATCGCGAGGTTTGTTTCGTAGTGAGGTAGGGATTCGACTTGCACGGCCTAGAACGTTCTCAACCATGTCAATATCCCCAAGTGTGTGTGTGGACTCCAAAGCTGAGTTCCAAATTCCAAGACAGGACGGACATAACATTGGAACAGGCGCGTTAAAAAGGAGAGAGAGATGCCCGGGAAGTTTGCCTTAATCACGGAGATGAGACCATTGGCGCGCTTGCAAGACCGCTTAACATGTGCTTTAGAGGATAAGTTATGAGTCACGATCAGGCCTAGATCCCGACATTCATTAACCAGTCGAATGTTAAGACTATTAAGGTGATATGGAGACGGAGTCCGAGTGTCGATCGGACGGCGTTGTAAAGTCAGGACAAGAGATTTTTCGCTATTAAAAGTTAAGCCATTAACACTGGCCCAGGATTCAAGGGTTTTGAGGTCCCGCTGTAGGATAGCTACATCATCATAAGAAGATACGAGAAATAACCGTAAATTGATAGTAGCATCTATTTTCGATAACAATAAGGTTTTCAAAGTTGTAAATACCTCAAAATTTTAAAATTGAACCCAATAAATTAGTTTTAATATTAAAAATCTAAGAAATATTTCGAAAACGGCAAATGAAAAAGGCACAGAGGCTGCAATGTGATGTGTGATGACGTCATAACTGTTTCGATTTCTGGTGGAAAGACCTTTAACTCAAATGAGACAGAGTCATGCCATAACTGTGTTATTTTCTTATAGATGTCCTCGAACCGCCAATTTTAAAATAACAAAATATTGCGTATATCAAAAGCATTATATTTTACATTCTATTGAAAAACATAGGAGATCGATTTACAGGCTACTATTCTAAGGGAGCGGTAGCTCTCTTAGATAAGGCCTGATGACGGCTCTAATGTATAAGGAAGGTTTTTGGATTGGTTTTAATTTTTTTCGTATTAAGTTTATTGTTTTGAAATTTTTCTACTGAACTAAAATCCGGGCCCTTAATATGTGGTAAAAATTTCAAGATGATCCATCCAATAGTTTATTTTATAAAGCATAAAGTTGCTAAGGGTGGTTTTCATTTCCATAAAATTAATCACAGATTTTGGCGAAAAACTAGAGAATCTCCATAGAAATAACATGGGAAATTTTCCAAACTTACCCATTTTGTAACTACCCTTACAAAAATAACTATAAGTTTGATAGATTTGAAAACGGTCTTAAATGAAAGCCTCATTTTTAAAGTGGGCGCCAATTTTTGTTTCATTAAGAAAAACAAAGTTTAAGTATTGTTTTTAATAGTTTTAAGTACCTGCTCCGAATTACGTGGTTTACCTTTAAAATGTGGAACTTAAGACTTTATTGCTTGGGTTAAGTAATAAAGAAAGTCATTCTAGGAGTTACGTCGTTTAACTGCGGATAATCAAATTGGTAGGGCAATTAGCTAGCTTAATTGTCATTATAAATTTTGCGCGTCCAACTAATTTAGTTGCAAAGTACAGATTAAACTTAATTAAACAAAATAAGCAATTAAAGATAATTACCAATTATAGGTAATTAAATTTTTACACGAGTCTAAGCTATCTGTTTGTGTACAAGTCTACGGAATCTGTTTAAGCGCAGACCTACAGAATGTTTTTGTGCAAAGGGGTATAAAATCTCTTTGTGCAGAGGCCTATGCAATCTTTTTGTGCACAGGTCGGTGGAATATTTTTGTTTCCAGGTCTATGGAATCTTTTCGTGCACAGGCCTATGGAATAATGTTTTACACAGGTCTACGGAATGTTTTTGTGCAAATCTGCATGGAAGTTTGAAGAATCTTTACGTGCACACAAGTCTGAAGAATCTTTATGTGCACATAATTCTGAAGAATCTTTATGTGCCCAAGTGAAAAATCTTTATTTGCACAGGTCTACGACTTCTGCTTGTGCACAGGTCTATGGAATCTGTTTTGCTCATATCTATGACATCTCTTTCTGCGCAAGTCAATAACATTTGTTTATGCACAAGTCAAAAACACCTGTTTGTACACAAGACAAAAACATCTGTTTGTGCACAAGTCTAAAACATCTGTTTGTGCACAAGTCTAAAACATCTGTGCACAAGTCTAAATCATCTGTTTGTGCAAAAGTCTAAATCATCTGTTTGTGAACAAGTCTATAACACCTGTTTGTGAGCAATTCTATAACACCTGTTTGTGAGCAATTCTATATCACCTGCTTGTGAACAAGTCTATAACACCTGTTTGTGAACAAGTCTATAACATCTCTTTATGCACAAGTCTATAACATCTGTTTATTCACAAGCGAGTGACTTCTGTCTGAATGACGGGTCTACGGATTATTTTTGTCCAAATGGGTATGGAATCTTTTTTAACATAAGGGTTTGAAATCTCTTTGAGCATAGGGGTATTGATAATGTTTGTGCATAACTCTATGGAATCTGATGTGCACATGTCTATAACATCTCTTTTTGCGTGTGTCTACGACATTTCTTTGTGCACAAGCCTGTGATTTCTATTTGTGCACAAGTGTACGAAAATTTTTTATGCACAATTGTATGGAATATTTTTGTGCACAGGTGTACGAACTGTTTTTGTTCACAGGTGTACGGAATATTTTTGTGCATAGGTGTACGGAATATTTTTGTGAAAATGGATACTGAATATTTTTGTGCACAGGTGTACGAGATATTTTTGTGCACAGGTGTACGTGATATTTTTGTGCACAGGTGTACGTGATATTTTTGTGCACAGGTGAACGTGATATTTTTGTGCAAATGGGTAAGGAAAATTTTTGAGCATAGGGATATGGAATGTTTTTGTGCAGAGGTATATGGAATGTTTTTGTGCAGAGGTATATGGAATATTTTTGTGTTCATGTGTTCAGGTATATGGAATGTTTTTGTGCAGAAGTCCGTGGAATATTTTTTGTGTACAGGTATATGACTCATGTTTGTGCACAAATATATAGAATGTTTTGTACACCGGTCTAGGACATATGATTGTGCAAAAGTCTAAGGGATGTGTTTTTGCACAAATATTTGACATCTATTGTTGCACAAATGTTTGACATCTATTTTTGCACAAACATTTGACATCTATTTTTGCACAAGTCTATGGTATCTGTGTGTGTACAGGTCTACAAAATATGTTTGTGCACAAGTCTGAAGAATCTTTATGTGCACAAGTCTACGGAATCTCTTGTGGAAATGTCGATGACATCTCTTTTTGAGCAAGTCTATGAAATCAGTATTTTACACAAGCATATGACATCTGTTTGTGAACAAGTCTATAACATCGGATTGTGCAAAACCGTGTGACTTCTGTTTGTGTACCATTCTGTGGAATCAATTTGTGCACGAGTCTACGTAATATATTTGTGCGCAAATCTATATAATCTATTTATGCGCTAGTTTAAGGCATCTGTTTGTGCACGGGTCTACGGAAAATGTTTGTGCAAATGGGTGTGGAATATTTTTGAGCATATAGGGGTATGGAATGTTTCTGAACAGGTCCAAGGCATGTTTTTCTGCACAGGTCCATGGAATATTTTTGTACACAGGTCTATGTCACATGTTAATTTATTATTATTATTGTTGATGAGGAGGGTACGCGCCCTAGCACCGATGCCAAAGGCATATTGTGCATCCTCGTAATCAGGCCTTGAATAGGCCTGTAGCTGCAGCGTAGCGAAGAATTCGCTCCACCGTGAGAGAGGAGACCCTCGAGGGTTCCAGGGTGTGTGAATCAAAATATTCTAATCTAAGCGAGGCGAGGTAGTCGCACTCGCAAAGTACGTGGGCGGATGTTTCTTCCATCTCCTGACACGACCTACAGAGAGGGTCGTCGGCAAAACCCATCAGATGGAGGTGCCTATTAAGCCGGCAATGCCCGGTCAAAAGACCGGTGGCCAGCCTAATATCCCATCTGCCGAGCGAAATTAGGTCCCTAGCACGAGACCTGCAGGGACCATCGACAAACAACTTTGTCTGTCTCTGGCCCTCCATGCTGTGCCAGAGCTGATTTTGTATGACAGTCAACCTGTCATGCAGACACCGTTTGACGTGCCTGTAGGGGATGGGGACGGCCGGCTCCGGCCCCAAGAGCTTGGCCTCCGCACCCCTTTTCGCAAATCTATCGGCTTGCTCATTGCCATAATATCCGCTATGCCCTGGCACCCAGTACAGCAGAACCCTGTTGCAGGATGCCAGTCGCGCTAGCAGGTCGAGGCAGCTACGCACCAGTTGAGAAGAAATCTGACACTGGTTCAGAGCGTTCAGGGCAGCCTGACTGTCAGAATAAATTCTCACAGTCCGTCCGGTATACCCTTTGTTAATACAGTAATCTGCGCAATAACAGATCACGGCAATTTCAGCCTGGAACACACTAGCGAAGGTGCCCAGGCAAGCAGAAAAGCCGACCCTTGTGGTTTGACAGTAATAGCCGGCGCCAGCGCCGGAATCAGTCTTGGAGCCATCGGTGAACCAAATGGTTTCACCCCCAGTGCCAAGAGGCAGCAGGTTAGTCCACTCTGCCCGACTGGGGAAGTGGATACTGAATGGCTTAGTGAAATCAAAACTGGTAACGGTTTTGTCAGAGCACATCGAAAGCGACGGCTCAAGTGCGGCGTACTCCCGAAAGAGCTTCGTATGGCTGTAATCCCAAAAGTCTTGGAACCCAACAGCCACTAATGTTGAGCCTGTAGGCTCCCATGACAGCCTCCTCCTCAATGAAGAGATGAAGAGGAAGCATGTCAAGGAGCACCTCCAGGGAAGCAGTTGGGGTCGATCTCATGGCCCCCGTAACACCAATGCAGGCAAGCCTTTGAAGCTTGCGCAGGGCAGCCTGCACCGTCTTAAGCCGGACCCTTGTCCACCAGACAAGTGCCCCGTAAGATAGTATGTTAATACAAAAGCCAATATAATATTTTGGGCATAGGTCAATGGAAGCTTTTTGAGCACAGTTTTATGAAATGTTTTTCTGCACAGGTCCATGGAATATTTTTGAACACAGGTCTATGTCACATGTTAATACAAAAGCCAATATAATATTTTGGGCATAGGTCAATGGAAGCTTTTTGAGCACAGTTTTATGAAATATTTTTGTGCGCAGGTCTAGGGAATATTTCTGTGCAAATGGTTATGGAATAGTTTTGTGCTATGGGTATGAAATCTTTATGTACACAGGTCTATGGAATCTTTAGTGCGCAGGTCTAAGGAATCTTTATGTGCACAAGCCTATATAATGTTTTGTGCACAGTTCCATGAAATCTTTTGATCACATCTCCATGAAATCTTTTGTGCACAGGTCTATGGAAACTTGATGAGGACAAGTCTATAGAATGTTTTTTGTGCACAGGTCTATGACTTGTGTTTGTGCACAAAACTATGCAATCTGGTTTGAACATGTCTATGACATCTGTTGTGCACAAGCCTGTGACTTCCACTTGTGTACAAGTCTACGGAATTTGTTTGTGCACATGACTACGGAATCTGTGCACAGATCTCCGGAATCTGTTTGTACACAGGCTTACGGCATCTGTTTGTGCACAGGTTTACGGAATCTGTTTCTTTACAGGTCTACGGCATCTGTTTGTGCACAGGCCTACGGCATATTTTTTTGAGCACAGGTCTAGGGAATCTTTTTGTGCACAGTTTTATGGAATCTCTTTGGGCACAGGTCTGTGGAATATTTTTGTGCACAGTTTTATGGAATCTCTTTGGGCACAGGTCTGTGGAATATTTTTGTGCACAGGTCTTTGAAATCGTTTTGTGCAAATGGGTATGGAATCGTTTCGTACAAATTGGTATGGAATCGTTTCGTACAAATTGGTATGGAATCGTTTCGTACAAATTGGTATGGAATCGTTTCGTACAAATTGGTATGGAATCGTTTCGTACAAATTGGTATGGAATCTTTATGTAAATAGGTCTATGGAATCTTTATGTAAACATGTCTATGACTTCTGTTTGTAAACAAGTCTAAGACTTCTGTTTGTGCACTAGTCCCTGGAATCTGATGTGCACATATCCATGACAGCTCTTTTTGCGCAAGTCCATGACATCTGTTTGTGCACAACTCTGTGACTTCCGCTTGTGTACAAGTCTTCGGAATCTGTTTATGCACATGTCTACGGTATCTGTTTATGCACATGCCTACGGTATCTGTTTATGCACATGTCTACGGTATCTCTTTGTGCACATGTCTACGGTATCTGTTTGTGCACAGGTCTACGGAATATTTTTGTGCACAGGCCTACTGAATCTGTTTTTGCAAAGGCCACTGCATCTGTTTGTGCACAAGTCTAAAGAACATTTTTCTGCAAATGGATACGGGATATTTCTGTGCAAATGGATATGCACTATTTTTGTGCACTGGTGTACGAGATATTCTTGAGCATATTTTTGAGCATAGGGGTATGGAATGTTTTTGTGCAGAGGTCCATGGAATCTTTTTGTGTACAGGTATATAACATCTCTTTGTGCACAAGTTTATGACATTTGTTTGTGCGAAAGTCTATGACATCAGTGTGTGCGCAAGTCTATGACATCATTTTGTGCGCAAGTCTATGACATCAGTTTGAGCTCAATTCTACGGGATCTGTTTGTACACAATTATATGACATGTGTTTTCACAAGTCTATGGTATCTGGATGTGTACAGCTCTACGAAATATGTTTGTGCACAGGCAGGGTGACCACAACAATGCCTTGTAATAGTTATAGGAAAATAGGAAATTTACAATTGATTTACAGGAAATTATAGGAGACTAGCTGTTACCCGCGGCATCGCTTGAGTGTAGTACTTCCATCAAGTATGGGTACATTATACTGATTCGACTAATATTTTTGTAGCATCCTAGGAGCGAAGGCACTCGGCGTCGCCCATCAGCTCGTCGGGACATTTTTTATTACTTTACACGCAGACATTCTATAAAGAAGGGTTTTTAAATATCTGGCCGCCATTTAAAATGATGGCAACAAATCGATCCTGAAAGACCATTCAGCCCGTCTATAGGTTAAAGGAATCCAGTGTACTAAATATTTGTGAAATCGGTTGAAACGCGCGGACTTTCTTTCAAAGAGAAGATTTGTTACATTTCTGGGCGCCATTTATTAAGATGGCGGCGGATTGGAAAAATCTTTCTTAGAACGCGCCTACTACTTAGGAGTAACGTTCCTCCAAATTTTCAGCGTTCTGGGGCCAGCGGTTTGGGCTGGGCGATGATTATCAGTCAGTCAGGACTTTGATTTATATAGATATAGATGAATATTAAAAAAAACAGGAAAAGACAGAACTATTCTTGAAAAAATAGCAAAATACATAGGTTGCAAATGCTTTGAAAGTAATAAGACAAGATTTACAAAGGAACTTTGGTTTAATTATAATCATAAGTTCGTAAGATATGTTACATAAATTTGTCACTGGTTACTGAGAGCTTGTCTCGAAGTGACGTAAATGAAACGTCATAGATTCTCGTAAAGCGACGCCTGATGAGGCCGTGTCAAAGGCTTAGTACAGACTAAATAGGAAGATGTAGTAGAAAATCGCGAGTAGTCAATTCTCGCGTCGTTCTCGAACTAGCTCTCATTAAGTCTCTAGCATTTCGAAATATAGGAAGTGTCATACTTATGGAACGTAATCCTAGAAACATATGCTATAACCTTAAAACATCACAGACTTCCATAGCTTTAGCTACATACCTCATGGAAAACTAAACTTAAACTTAAAACACGATCGGAATATCTGAATCACAGAAGCGTTAGCCTGTATTGTAAATCCACGGTATCTGAAATTTTTTCTAATAATTGATGTTTTATAATCACGTCTTCAAAGATGAAAATTTGAATATCTGTTACTTCAAACAATTAATTTTCTACACTTATCTCTTACTTTTTCGCGTCTTTGTGTACAAAGACAGTTTTTATTAATTTAATACAAAGTGCTCATTCAGCGAGACGCATGTATGAAATGGCGTTAGAAGACAAGCGAAAGGAGGACAAAGAACGTGAAAAAGTTTCTTTGGAAAAGAAAAGAAAATGTGCCGAATTAAAGTTGTTAAAAGAAAAAAAGACCAAGCTGGAAAGGGCACATACTTCCGAGAAAGATTTATTGGATTCTCAAATTAAAGCGATTGAAGATTCTATTTGAAAATAATATAGTTCCTATTTTCCAATGTTAACCAAACTTATATGTGATAAAACAACCGTCTTTGATAATTAAAATTGTGATATTTTTGAGGAATGAAAACTAAATAAAACACTTGAATTGACTACAATGTTTTTAATATATTTTTCGTGGTAAACGTATGCTAATGTAGGTATAGTCTGGTAACCCTATTTCAAATTATAACACTCCTTTAATGTATAAAATACACCTGGAAATTTGTCATAAGCACTCTGGAAAACCTGGAAATATCAGGGAAATTGGCTTTGGAAATTTCGTATGAACCCTGTTTTTTGTGCAAATCTGCATGGAATCCTTTTGAGTATAGGAGTATGGAATCTTCTGTGCACAGGTCTATGGAATTTTTTGTTCATGGGTCTATGGTATATTTATGTGCACAAGTTTGAAGAATCTTTATGTGCACACAAGTCTGAAGAATCTTTATGTGCACACAAGTGTGAAGAATCTTTATGTGCACACAAGTGTGAAGAATCTTTATGTGCGCACAAGTGTGAAGAATCTTTATGTGCACACAAGTCTGAAGAATCTTTATGTGCCCAAGTGAAAAATCTTTATTTGCACAGGTCTACGACTTCTGTTTGTGCACAGGTCTTTGGAATCTGATTTGCTCATTTCTATGACATCTCTTTTTGCGCAAGTCAATAACATTTGTTTATGCACAAGACTAAAACATCTGTTTGTACACAAGTCTAAAACATCTGTTTGTGCACAAGTCTAAAACATCTGTTTGTGCACAAGTCTAAAACATATGTTTGTGCACAAGTCTAAAACATCTGTTTGTGCACAAGTCTAAAACATCTGTTTGTGCACAAGTCTAAAACATCTGTTTGTGCACAAGTCTAAAACATCTGTTTGTGCACAAGTCTAAAACATCTGTTTGTGCACAAGTCTAAAACATCTGTTTGTGCACAAGTCTAAAACATCTGTTTGTGCACAAGTCTAAAACATCTGTTTGTGCACAAGTCTAAAACATCTGTTTGTGCACAAGTCTAAAACATCTGTTTGTGCGCAAGTCTAAAACACCTGTTTGTGCGCAAGTCTAAAACACCTGTTTGTGCGCAAGTCTAAAACACCTGTTTGTGAGCAAGTCTAAAACACCTGTTTGTGAGCAAGTCTAAAACACCTGTTTGTGCGCAAGTCTAAAACACCTGTTTGTGAGCAAGTCTAAAACACCTGCTTGTGAGCAATTCTATAACACCTGCTTGTGAACAAGTCTATAACACCTGCTTGTGAACAAGTCTATAACACCTGCTTGTGAACAAGTCTATAACATCTCTTTGTGCACAAGTCTATAACATCTCTTTGTGCACAAGTCTATAACATCTCTTTGTGCACAAGTCTATAACATCTCTTTGTGCACAAGTCTATAACATCTGTTTATTCACAAGTCTATAACATGTTTATTCACAAGTCTATAACATCTGTTTATTCACAAGTCTATAACATCTGTTTATTCACAAGTCTATAACATCTGTTTATTCACAAGTCTATGACATCTGTTTGTGCACACGCGAGTGACTTCTGTCTGAGCAAGGGTCTACGGAATATTTTTGAGCACGGGTCTACAGATTATTTTTGTGCAAATGGGTATGGAATCTTTTTGAGCATAAGGGTTTGAATGCTGTTTTAGCATAGGGGTATTGAAAATGTTTGTGCATAACTCTATGGAATCTGGTGTGCACATGTCTATAAAATCTCTTTTTGCGCGAGTCTACGACATTTCTTTGTGCACAAGCCTGTGATTTCTATTTGTGCACAAGTGTACGAAATATTTTTATGCATAGGTGTACGTTATATTTTTATGCACAATTGTACGAACTGTTTTTGCTCACAGGTGTACGAACTGTTTTTGTTCACATGTGTACGGCATATTATGGTGAATATGGATTTGGAATATTTTTGTTCACAGGTGTACGGCATATTATGGTGAATATGGATTTGGAATATTTTTGTTCACAGGTGTACGGAATATTATGGTGAAAATGGATTTGGAATATTTTTGTTCACAGGTGTACGGAATATTATGGTGAAAATGGATTTGGAGTATTTTTGTGCACAGGTGTAAAGAATATTATGGTGAAAATGGATTTGGAGTATTTTTGTGCACAGGTGTACGGAATATTTTTGTGAAAATGGATACCGAATATTTTTGTGCACAGGTGTACGTGATATTTTTGTGCTCAGGTGAACGTGATATTTTTGTGGAAATGGGCAAGGAAATTGAGCATAGGGTTATGGAATGTTTTTGTGCAGAGGTCAAAGGAATATTTTTCTGTACAGGTATATGGAATGTTTTTGTGCAGAGGTATATGGAATGTTTTTGTGCAGAAGTCCGTGAAATATTTTTGTGTACAGGTATATGACTCATGTTTGTGCACAAATCTATAGAATGTTTTTTACACAGGTCTACGTAATAATTTTTTAGCCTAAGTCTTCGGAATCTATTTGTATTATTGCATCCACTGTGCTTTGCACGTGAAAACGACGGGAAGGCAATTTGAGTTGGACTGGGCGTTGAAGCAATCAAGATTAATACTTCTATAATAGATGGTTAGGGCCTTGTTAGTTCAAACGCCGTAACTAATAAACGAGCAACACGACAAGACTTAAATGGAGCGCCTGCTTTTCAGTATAAGACTATAAGTTTTAAAATACTTGTTTCTAAACAGTTTCAATTCATATTAAGACTGAAGTGACAGATATTAATAAAAAATGTTGAAATTCTATACTTAAGATACCTTTTTAATTTATATTTTAGATGTTAGTTTCGACCAAGGCTTAAGTTGCCTTACTTAGGCCATGGATTTATAATAGAAGCTTACACTTCATGGATATTTCCCTGTAGCCTTCAGTAAGGCATTTTGATTTTAAACACATTTATGTCACAAAAATTCGCGCGGGTGGGGACTGGGGGGCTGATGACGTAGAAATTGAGGTAAACTTTTTTCTTTTGGCGCGCGTGCGCGCGCGCTAATCAAAATTAGAACTCGAGCACGTGAAAAACTTCAACCCCCCTCTGAATTTGCCTCAAATTCTACGTCACAAACGCGCGTGCCAGGCTGGTACTATTTCAGACGAGGAATAAATGTTGTGCGCGTTTTAAGGTGAGTGAAATATTCAGGAAGCGTAAGCTTCTATTATAAATCCATGCTTAGGCAGACTATTGAGTGAGTCTATGCAATGGGTGATTGTAAAAGCTGGAAGGATAGATCAGTGTTGGAAATAAGGATATTTTTAAAACTGGACCTGTGGCCTAGGTATTTTAATTAAAATAACTGTCCACGGTGCCAATCACTGTAAACGTACAAGGGCAGTGCACGCAATGTCATGGATAATTGCAATCTTAAAGTGGACTGTAAAAGATACGGCTTTGATAGTTTAAAATCGTGGCAGGTTTGTTTTGAAGTTGACTATAAAGCTCGGGTTCTGAAACGAATTGTGAGCCGTATCATATAAGAATTAGTAGAAGTGTAGAACCATTTTTAACCTCGTCCTAGAAGTGAAAAATTTCGCATTTCAGGCAAATATTATTATATAATAGATTAATACAAATAAAGACTGAAGGAACAGATATTATATAACAAGTTGGGAAAACCAAAATATTACCTCTCCGAGTCAAGACGACTACTCACAAACTTATTTACCCAGATATGGAAATGTTTCTTAAGTTAAAATTTATGAAATATTAAAGCAGTATACAAAGCATAGCAAATAAACTGTAAATCAGACGACATTTTACATCCAATAATGATATACTTGTACACATTAAAATCATCCGATGGGGGAGAAACGGGAAATGAAGAGATAAAACTTTGGAGGGATACTACCTTTACGTGTTTGTAAAGGCCCAGCTTTCTACTCCTCAACTGTATGCCCTCTATGTTCAAAGCCATATTCACAACAGGGTTGCCATATAAACACTATCCTCTCGTTTCACCTCAACGATTTCCTTAGTTTGTCAACATGACTGTTAACGTTACATAACACCAGTGGCTACACACACTGAAAGTAAATGCGTACCATAAAAAGCATGAAAACACGAAGCTATTATCCGATTACGATCAGACCTTTCACTGATCTGGGCTGCGTTCACCAGAGCTCACCAAAAAAGACAGCGGATTTTGGAAATATTTACCGGTGAAGACTGTCGTCATAGCTTTTCTCCGGTCATCGGCGTTTTATAAATGACGCTAGCGCAATAAAGCGTGCAAGGTACCAAGGCTTAACAAAAATTGTATGATAACATATTTATAGAGATAGATAACAACTTTTATAATTAAAATTAGAAACTAACATATCTCTTAAAATTCTCGCGTGATCAACTGGTTTCACGCCAATTAAATAGCTATAGTCCCATAGAGCTATTTGTATTAATTCATCCATGGTTTTTTCGCCAAGCTGAGAACTACACGTTTTACGTCACGTTATCCAAAAAGCCGACTATTTTCTTTGAAGACCGCGCTAGCCCAGCGCTAAGCACCGTGACGTCAAAATTCAAAAACAAAATCCCGTTATGTAGGACACTGCTAACAGCGCTGGGCTCTGCTGAACGCGGCCCAGATTTCCACCATCATTATAAAATCTAAGCCTAATTATTTAATAGTGTATTTAACTTTCGGCTCACTCTGAACCGTTAATGTCTCTGCATTACAGAAACGAAAACCAAACCCAAGCGTTTACTTTTTGGTTCACTAGGCCTATTGAAAAATAACAGTTCATTTGACCAACATTGTAGCGTTGCGCTTGTATTTACTTTAGGAAGGATTATGCTATAAACAGATGTAGTATAGCTTAAGTAATATATAAACATCCATTTTAAATAATAATATTAAAAAAAATCTTTGGAATATCAAAATGAAATAGAGCTTTAAAGCTACAAAAGTACTAAATGCATCATAATTACGAAAAATATTTCCACATATTCATTTTATATTATGGAAAAAGTGAATATTTAGGTTCTGAAGGATTTCTTTACACATCAAAACAAAAACGAACTTCTAACGCAGCGCACTAGTGTAACAACGGACGGACACATATAGACAAACACATAGACTGCTGTTTTACTCTTTCCGTATTAATTTTGAGTTTAGAGACATGATTATCTTAAATATTAAAATAAATATAATTAATATTAAATATTTTCTTCGATAGTTGTTGGCCTTATTGAGCGTTACATCGTTTTGAAAAAGAATAAGTAAACATTCTTGAGAGACTTGACTAATATTGGCGTTTGAAATGGAGCATAGGCCGGTTGCGTCGCCTTACTCAAATAGGTAGTATATAAGGGTGTCGAATCGCAGCTATGGATAAGAACAGCGCAATTGCGTGAACCTTTGGTGGAAGCCCCGCCATTGGAAGGCCAGACGTTTCTCGTAACCCTGGCCGATCGCCGCGTATGTCTTAACCTTAACGATGATGATGGAGTAGAAGCCAGGTGTACAGACTGGTGTCCATGTGGGATGGACAAAAACAAAGACCAGAAGATGGTGGTGTTAGAAGCCAGGTGTACAGACTGGTGTCCATGTGGGATGGTCAAAGAGCAGATGACGGTGGTGATTAGAAGCCAGTGTGTACAGACTGGTGTCCATGTGGGATGGACAAAGAACAGCAGATGATTGTGATTAGAAGCCAGTGTGTACAGACTGGTGTCCATGTGGGATGGACAAAGAGCAGCAGATGATTGTGATTAGAAGCCAGTGTGTACAGACTGGTTTCCATGTGGGATGGACAAAGAGCAGCAGATGATTGTGATTAGAAGCCAGTGTGTACAGACTGGTGTCCATATGGGATGGACAAAGACCAGAGGCTGGTGATGTTAGACAGGCAATGGAGTAATAGCCTGTAAGTGTAATACAATTTTCGAAATTTCCGGATATTGAGAACACGTTTGCTCCGATTTGCAAACTGCGAACGCGGTCACGTGGGTGTAACAACAGACAGACACACACACACACACACACACACCCACACACACACACACACACACACACACACACACAGACACGTCGAAATTAGAACCTCTCCGTGACATACGTCACTCGGAGAGGTAAAAAAGGACTTGGTTTGCCCAAGCCTAAAAAACAAAACGATAAGAGTTTTTTCCAGTTGACTGAAGCGCGGATATTTTATTTTTCTATATAATTTTAAAGACAATCTATATTTTACTACTCTTTAATTCAATCTCCTGATTTTACTGGTAATGGATTTATTTCCTATAAATTAATTGAAATAAAATATTACTTATCTCAGATTTTTCATGATAAAATTTTTACGAAAATGGAATTGTTGTTGAAAAATCTGAGATAAGTAATATTTTATTTCAATTAATTTATAGGAAATAAATCCATTACCAGTAAAATCAGGAGATTGAATTAAAGAGTAGTAAAATATAGATTGTCTTTAAAATTATATAGAAAAATAAAATATCCGCGCTTCAGTCAACTGGAAAAAACTCTTATCGTTTTGTTTTTTAGGCTTGGGCAAACCAAGTCCTTTTTTATATAATTAGTAAAATGAGATTGGACGAACAAATTGTGTATAAATTAGCTAAGTGTGAAATAGGAAATAAGGGGGCTTCACCAACGGCTCGTTTTTACCTCTCCGAGTGACGTATGTCACGGAGAGGTTCTGTAACGATCGTGTGTGTGTGTCTGTTGTTACACCCACGTGACCGCGTTCGCAGTTTCCAAATCGGAGCAAACGTGTTCGCCATTTCCGAACTGCATTCACAGTCACGGAAATGGCTCCTCTACTTGAGTTCTCACACCACCATCTTCTGGTCTTTGTCCATCCCACACGGACACCAGTCTGTACTTACTGGCTTCTAATCACCAGCATCTTTTGTTCTGCGTCCATTCCACATGGACACCAGTCTGTACATACTGGCTTCTAAACACCACCATCTACTTGTCTTCCGTCTATTCCACATAGACACCAATCTGTCTCATTGGCTTCTAACTCCATCGTCATCGTTTGGTTGAAGACATTCGCGGCGATCAGCTAGGGTTACGAGAAATGTCTAGCCTCCCTAAGGTAGGATCGGCTACCAAAGGTTTTCGCATTTGCGGTTGTTCTTGCTTTTAACTGCAGTTCGACACCCTTATATACTACCTATTTGAGTAACGCGAAGCAACCGGCGTATGCTTCATTTCAAGCGCCAATATTAGTCAAGTCTCTGAAGAATCTTTAATTGTTCTTTATCAAAACGATGTAACGCTCAATAAGGCGAACAACTAACGAAGAAAATATTTAATATTAATTATATTTATTTTAATATTTAACATAATCTTGTTTCTCAACTCAAAATTAATACGGAAAGAGTTAAAAAGCAGTCTATGTTTTTGTCTGTGTGTCCGTCCATTGTTACACTAGTGCGTCGCGTTAGCAGTTAGCCTTTCGTTGATGTGTTAAGAAATCATACAGAACCTTAATATCCCCTTTTTACATAATAGAAAGTGACTATGTGGAAATATGTTTCGTAATTTTGATCCATTTAGTACTTTTGTAGCTTTAAAGCTCTGTTTCATTTTGATATTCCAAAGATTTTTTTAAATATTGTTATTTGAAATGGCTGTTTATATATTACTTAAGCTATGCTACATCTGTATATAGAATAATCCTTGGTTTAGTGATTTCGTGATGAAAGCTAAGACCGGCGGGTGTATCAAGTATTATCCGCAATAGGCTTAGTGAAACAAAGAGTAAATAATTGAGGCTAAGGTTTCCCACAGTTCAGTTCAAACAGTTCAGTTTTCGGTTCAGTTCAGTTATTTTCGGTTTCAGTTTAGGGACTAAACTGATTTGATTGCTTCAGTTCAGTTTCAGTTTGCACATATCCAAACTGATCAGTTTTCAGTTTGGTTCGGTTTAATTCTTAAACTGAACTGATAAAAACTGAACTGAAGAGTTAGTTAAGTACTCTATCGCGAGAAACGATATCAATACGTTCCCGCAAACATAAGTAGAAAAATAGAAAACTGGCATCGTTTAGTATTGCAAGCTGTATGATATTTTGGGGGATGTGTCGCGTAAAGTTACCTTAGGGCTGTGCGAATACTCGAATTTTCGAATAGTATTCGTTTAATTCGATTCGACGAATCGAATTTGCCATTTGGAGAAAAACGAGTATTCGAATTAAGAAACGATTATTCGAAAAGAAATTCGAATAACCGATTTACATACGAATACAGCTCCCTAAACCGATTAATCGCTTCCAATGGGCTAAATTCGAATAGTAAACGAGAAATCGATTGGAAATGGGAGGGACTGTGGTCACATGACATATATGAAGCTGTTTTGTTTATGGAATTTCATTGCGATTGCGCAATTCGCGATATTTTGTTTTTTTCTCACCAATTACTCAGTTTTAGGAAAAATTCCATTCTATGTGGAACTACAATATTTTTAGACTGCTACGTGTATTTAGGAAACGATTAATCGCTTTGAAACGAATATTCGTCTGGTAAAACCGATTAATCGAAAAAAACGAGTACTCGAACCAGAATTTTTGAAAAACGAGTAATATTCGTTTGAACGAGTACTCGATTCGGATTTCGAATAGGAGATTTACTACTCGATTCGTATTCGATGCGGTTTGAAAAACCACTATTCGCACAGCCCTAAGTTACCTTATTAGAGTCGCGTATATTTCATCATTTATGTCGCGTATATTTAATTATGTATAGAAATAAGCTTTTAATTTAAGTCCCGTGATTAGCTGGGACCCTCTGCAGAGAGACACAGGCTAAAAGAATACCAATAATTAGTAACTAAAAAGGGTATCATATCGTAGATATTGAATTTCTGATCCATGGTATTTTAATATTTCTAATGTTGTTAATTTCAATAAGAAATGCTACTCCATGAAGTAGCAGTTCTTATTTAAATTAACAACATTAGAAAAAGGGTATCATAGTTAGTTAATTAGTCAAAGTTAAATTGTTCAATGTTAATAATTAGTAGTTTGTGAAATAAACATGACTCTTAAGGTATGACACTTAACGATTCCAAAATATTTAGTAGTAGTAGAAAAAGTTAGTGGTTAATAGTTACAATCTGGGGTTTTCGGTTCAGTTCAGTTATAACTGAAAACTGAACTGATCAGTTCGGTTTCTTGGCTGAACCGAACTGATAATTTCAGTTCAGTTTCAGTTCTTGAAAATCCTAACTGAAAAGTTTCAGTTCAGTTTCAGTTTTAGTCCCAAACCGATTTGAACCGAACTGTGGGAAACCTTAATTGAGGCCCAAGGTGTAGTAAACTTTGGGTTTTGATTTTCGTGTCTGAAATGAAGAGACATTAACGGTTCAGGGTGAGCCGAAAGTTAAATACGCTTTTAAATAATCAGGTTAAGATTTTATTATAGAAGAAAAGATCATAGTGGGAATCAGATAAGTAAAAGGGCTAATGGTAAACGGATAGTAGCTACAGAGTTTTTTATTCTCTTTATGGTGCGCATTGACTATCAGTGCGTCTAGCTACAATTTAGCTTTGGTGTTATTTAACGTTAACACTCATGTTGGCAAACTAAGAATATTGTTGAGGTGAGACCAAGAAGGAATTTATTATAAGAAGGCCTAAAAAGGCGTCCGGTGCGCGCGTGATAGTCGGCAATCCCCCCTCATGGGTGGGGGGAGCCTGGAGGCGGGACTTAATATTTTATCTTACTCTATGTTTTGGAGTTTTCCACCAGCTATCTCTTTTACCTTTTCGTTAAGCCTTGGTTTGGTTTTTGGAACTGACGAAATTATAAGTACAGTACACTTGATTCGATTTAGAAATAATTATAAAATGATTTTCACGTAGTGACACATATTCAAAATCCATCAAGTTTGGTTCAAAACCTTTAACTAACTTGTTAATGGCAATTAAAAACCATTCGCGTACCGTTTCAGCACCGCTGGCATCCTCCATTTTCTGTTTACTTTGCTCGAGGTTTTTTTTCTCTATTCGGAATACGTCAATCGCGTCTGTATGACGGGATCCAATAGGAAACCGCAGAGCAATGACGGGCATGAAAGGGGTGGGGCTTATTTGTCCGCTGACACCGGCGTAAGAGTAGAAGCGTAAAATCTAGTGACTTAGGCATTCTTATAGTAAATTTATTCTTGGTGAGACTAGATGATAGTGTTTACACTGCAAACCAGTTGTGAATGTAGCTATCAGAATATAGGGTAGACATTTGGGCCTTTACGAACACATAAAGGTTATATATCTCCAAAATTTATACACTTCATTTCCTGCTCTTTTCCCCATTGACTGATTTCCATGTGTCCAAGATTTATCCTTATTGGATGTAAAATTTCGTCTGCTTTACTGTATATTCGCTATGCTTGGAATACTGCTTCAATATTTCGTAAATTTTTACTTCAAAAAAGAGAAATAATTCCATATCTAGGTAAATAAGTTTGTAAAGAGAGGTAATATTTTGGTTTTCCCAACTTGTTTAAATCTTAATTAAGTAGTTTAATTAAGATTATTATAATTTTTATCCAAAAGTGTATATTTTTGGTCTAATTTCTCGTTAATTATTCTTAAGTAAGTTGAAATTAACTTTGGATTGTACTTCGGCAGAGTAGAAAATGAGTTTAATAAACAATTCACTTTAATTGCGATGTTTAATGGAATGATTCTTGCCGAATATTCCCTATTTTACCCCAAACCTTTGAATTTCGAGCTTTTCATTTACTTCGATGAAAATGTAAATTAATTTAGCCTTTAACACGAAACATGGGGTTTGACAAACGGCTCGTGTAGTTTTAATCTTAATTAAGTAGTTTAGATATGAGTAATTCGACTTTTTATCTTAAAAAAAGATATTTTTGGTATAATTTCATGTTAATTATATTTAATTCATTTGACATATACCTTGAAGCGTATAAAACGAGTTGAAATAAATAATTTTCTTTAAATGCAATGTTTAGTATAGTTTCTTTTATTTTTATCAAAAACGATTTATGGGATAAGAACGTCGGATCATAGCTAGTACCATCCTCGCATACTTTATTGAGAAACTTCGTCTGCTTATATTTTGACTCCACCCACAAATTCGATCTCTAGAAGTAGCTATATACAGAATTTGTGGGTGGAGTCAAAATATAGGCAGACCAAGTTTCTCAATAAAGTATGCGAGGATGGGGAGTGAATAAGCTAACTCCGACGTTCTTATCCCATAAATCCGTTTTTGTTTTTATCAGAAGAAAATAGGGGAAGTGGGTAGCTTGGGCAACTTCGCGAGGCGTCCCGTTTACGGATTTTTCGCGCCATTTCCCTCCCCGTGGGGGTGAAGAGCGATAGGATTTTTACGCGCATTAACACACGAGTGACGTGATTCTGTGGACAGTACGGTCCTACGCCTTCCAACTGACTAGAGGCGTCTGCTAGAGGCAGTGAGGCACTCAGGCAGAATGGCAGAGGCTGGAATCGAGTGGTAAGTACTAAATTCATAACTTATTTTAAAATATGTCTTTATTTTTAAATACAATTGTATTTCGAAGTTCCAGGGAAAAAATTAACTTGTCCGAAGTTTTAAACTGTGATAGGGAAGAGTTCAAAGTAATAAAGTTGTATCCAAGTTGTTGTAGTTTGATTTTTAACATTGGGATTGGTTTGGGTAGATCTTACTTTTCCTTTCAACACAGCCTGAGTTTTCTTATCGGTAGTTTCCTTGCACGTTAAATCACACTGCGTACTCTTAACGACATTCATTTTATTAAATAACCGAATTTTCGTCCTTAATTAAACCAATATCCGCATTAACCCGTTGCCTGACGTAACCCTAACTCAAACTGAAGCACAGCAGAAATATAAGCAGACTACACAGGTTAGTTCCACAGTTCGCTACATGGTGGCGTTCGCAATAAAATCTGGTACTATTTTATGCTTCGCGCCGATTGGCCAGATTCAAATTTTAAGGGTGGTAGGGGAATCGACCATTGTAAGTGAGAATCACTGGACGACTTGTATGGCTCAAGGCTACGGCTACCCACTTCCCCTATTTTCTTCTGTTTTTATGTATATTTTCTGTTTTACCCAATATGTTCGAATTTCGCGCCTTTTCATGTTCAAATAGATTCGTGCAGTTTCGTGTTAATTGATATCATGGTACTCACGTAAAAAATGCGTTTTAATTTAATTTTAGTTTTTTTGTAACTAAATTTAAGTTGTAATGAGGGAGGTTTTAGTTAGGTTTATTTAGTTTCTGAAACGGATTTAAATAACCTGCTTTAATTGCGACGTTTATTGGAGTTTTCGCATTTTTAAATTTTACCCCACAAAATGTTCTGCCGAAACTCACTATGTTACCCCTAAAAGCGGAAGCCAAAAGTCATTAAAATGTTTTAGAATTTGGGGTAATTCCATAAAAATTGGTCAAAAGTAAATTTAGAGTTAAATAGTGTTTTCCGGAAAAGCGTTCCGAATCCTGACTTCATATCAGCAATTCAGCATCAGCCGGCCCCAGACTAGTAAGTGACACACCTTATTTATTCTGTAACGCACTACCATGAAGTTCGCTTGAACGTTATTGTATTTTTGATATTAAATTGTAAATGATGTTGTGATTTTATATTTTCTGTAGGGAAATTGAAGAAGAAACATACAACCGGGTTCAAATATTCAACTGAATATAAAAAGGACCTACAACGTCGCATTAGAAAGTGCAAAGAAGGAAAAAGCTTCAAATGTGATCAGTGTGACTATTCATGCAAGTATAAGTACGATTTCATCAAACATCAACGAATTCACAGTGGTGAAAAACCCTTCAAATGTGATCGGTGTGACTATGCGAGCACAATCAGGTGTAATTTGATCATGCATCAACGCATTCACAGTGGTGAAAAACCCTTTAAATGTGATCGGTGTGACTATGCCAGCACTATCAAGAGTAATTTGAACATACATCAACGCATTCACAGTGGTGAAAGACCCTTCAAATGTGATCGGTGTGATTATGCCTTCACGCAGAAGATTAATTTGATCACACATCAACTCATTCACAGTGGTGACAAACCCTTCAAATGTGATCAGTGTGACTATGGATGCACACAGATAAATTATTTGATCAGACATAAACTCATTCATAGCGGTGAAAAACCCTTAAAATGTGATCAGTGTGACTATAAATGTACGGAGAAGACTCATTTCATAGCACATAAATGTAGAAAACACATGTGTGAATAGATGATTGACATTTTAAATGTGTTGAACCAGTTGGACAAAAACCATGTTTCATCGTCTTCTGTAATGAATGGGCCGAAACTGTTCATGTAACAGTCCATTAAATTTCTCCATTCTTAATGGTATTGCGCCTGCACAATTCTACATATATAATAACTTATTGTAAACTTTATGTGATGAGTAGTTCTTTCTACCGCAAAAGTTGTTTTGCTTCGTTCAGGTTATATTTAGTTCAAAATCAAACTTAGTATGGATGAAATCTATAACGTCACATAAAAACGCTGACCAGAAAAAGTCTTTAACTGTGATTAGTGTTTCTTTGCAAGCACACGGGAAATTAATTAGGTCAAACAATTAACAAGCCATTTACAAATGGAGAAAAACCCTTGTTCGTGATCAATGTGCCTTAGGAAGAACGCTCTTGGGTAAATATAATGGATTTGAAGACTACACAGCCAAAAAAATTCATTAATATCATATATGGAACATATGTGTTGGACAAAACGTTCACACTTTTTATGTTATTTTTAAGGTTATGCATAACGTATATTTAAACTGTAGCACTTTCTACCTTTCATCCTGTTGAATAATGAATATAATAAAATGCCATCTTTAGCGTCATCGCTGGTACTACTTATTTCAGCCAAAATTACTTTAACAACAGAGAGGGGTGTTAGAACGAAATAAATTGGTAATTTGTCATTACGCAGCGTCACCTAGCATTTGATTCACTGAAAATCCGTTGAATATGGTTATGGCAAAGGAAAGTTTAAAATACGTCCGTTTGATTTTCGAGCCAAAGTTTCTTCTCCATTTGAGTTGATGTTCATCCTCTTCTAATATGCTCGTTTGTTCTTCAGCTAACGCCTTTGATCAACAACGCTTCTTTTCATAAACACTGTGTTTTCGTTCGCCTCAGCATTACATTTTAATGAAGTTCCCTTGAATGTTACTGTATTAGTGTATTTTCGATACTAAATAAATGATATATGATTTATGTCGTTTTAATGTTTTATATAATTATAATCGTTAGGGATAAGATTACAGGAACTGTGTAACCTCCACATGGCTAGACTTACGACAAATGTTGGCGCATCTATTCTTATGCTGCTCTTTAATATTATGAACCTCCTATTTTCGTAATTAAATCAGTCCTACATACTTTAGAATTAGTTTCATCGCGCAGAAAGTTCTAATGAACCTATCTTAAAACGATTTAACGAAAATTTATTTGCGAGCAAAGAAAAGTTAAAAGTACAACCTTTGGGATTTGCATTTATTTAAGTTAATCTTCATCCCCTTTCTGTTGATATGCTTGTTTTCTCTAGGCTAACGCCTTTTTTCTGCGTTTTCGTGCGCATTACCTTTTTTATGAAATTCGCTTGAATGGAATTGTAATTTTGATACTAAATTTGTGGTTTTTATGTAGGTAAATTCGAGAAGAAACGTATAACGGGGACCAAATATTCAACTGAATATGAAAGGGGTCTGCAACGAAAGGGTTAAGAAGAAAAACGCTTCAAATGTGAACAGTGTAACTATGGATTCACGCAGAAGAGTTCTTTGAACATCCATCAACGCATTCACAGTGGTGAAAAACCCTTCAAATGTGATCGGTGTGAATATAATTGTACACGCAAGAGTACTTTGATCAGACATGAACGCATTCACAGTGGTGAAAAACCCTTCAAATGTGATTGGTGTGAATATAGATCCAGTCGGAAGTATCGTTTGAAGTCACATCTACTAGGCATTCACAGTGGTGAAAAACCCTGCAAATGTGATCAGTGTGACTATCGATGCATGCATAAGGGAATTTTGATCATACATCAACGCATTCACAGTGGTGAAAAACCCTTTAAATGCGAACAGTGTGATTATGCAAGTACGTGGAAGAGTGATTTGATCAAACACTGGCCTATTCACAGTGGTGAAAAACCCTTTAAATGCGAAAAGTGCGAATATTCTAGCTCGATCAAGAGTACTTTGATCAAACATCAACGCATTCACAGTGGTGAAAAACCCTTCAAATGTGATCAGTGTGACTATAAATTTACGCAGAAGAGTAATCTGACCGTACATAAACGTAGAAGACACATGCACGATTAGATGGATTTACATTTTAAATGTGTTGGACAAAAACCCTATTTAATCCTTTTTTGAAATGAATGAATGGGCCAAAACTGTGTCGCCATTTTCAGAACTAATTTGAATTGAACTGAGTTTCATTTTCATATCATATAAAACAACATAACAGTAATGTTACTTTTCATAGTTAAACAAGATTAACACAATTTTTTAAAATACAATTTTTGTTAATTTATCGTTATTTAGATTTAAGACAAAATCTGAGTTTAAAAATACTCATATATTTTGTGCTAATGAAAAGTTAATTCACGAAAATAGATCATTATGGTATTTGTATTAACAATTTTAAAGTAGCTACATGTAAAGCGTGTCTTTTTCTTTTCGAAACAAGTCTATTTTCAGTAACGTGACTTGTTTTCCATTCTTTTTATGAATTTGTTCCAGTTGCCTATGTAAAATGTTTTGTAGTCACGGAGAATTTTGCGCGATAATTGAAAATGTATTTTTTCTAATAATATTTTACAATCTATTTGAAAAGTTACTAACTTATTTAAAAAACTAAACTTCAGGTAAGTTAATCTGTTTCTAATTGTTAGAAGCCTGTGGTCATTTAAGATATTAATGTAATCGTATTGTCAGCGTTTTAAAAACCTGTCATATACGATTTGAACGAATTGTCAGTAATAGACCCGTTTCAAAAAGGGCGAGGGGCAAAGTAAAGTATGCTTCATATAGGGTTACAACGGAAAATCAGAAAGGTAAAAGAGATAGATAGTGGAAAACATAGAGTAAAGATAAAATATTAAGTCCCGCCTCCGTTTCCACCCTCCACCCACCCATGAGGGGGATTGTCGACTATCACGCGCGCACCGGACGCCTTTTTAGGCCTTCTTATAGTAAATCCCTTCTTGGTTCTATACCCAAAAAGAATTATTGGCTTACCTTTATACTATATTTCGAAAAAATGAAGTCGTTGTGTAAATAACGTTTTTATTATACAGTTAAATAATATCACGATAATAAGATGCTGACAGTGTTATCATCGCTAAGTTTATCCAGTTGTCTTATATTAATTTAAGACTTGGAAAGAACCATTTCAAAATGTGTTAATTTTAAATTATTCTATTGGTTCACGTAAACTACGTTTTGATGACGTTGCTGATGGGGGCGTCGAAAAATACGTAATTCCGTTTTGCCTCTATCTCTATGACCCGACTTTTCTTTCATACCCCCCATCCCGGGGAAGGGGGTCCGGGGCTTTGACGCGCGCCCACATTACTCTGTTCTCCATTCCTACTTCTAAAATTAAATCTATCCCTGCTATGGCAAAATAGAATTTATTGCAACACATGTCTTAATGAAATTTTTGGTCATTCGAATCAATAGAATCGTCCGTGGGCGTATCATCGAGTGGGCTATGACTTTCCTACTTGGAGAAGAGAGTGGGATGGAGACTTCATCTCTTTACCTATAAAGTAGCCTCTATAAACACATCTATGGCAACTACGTTCTCCGAGCATCCTCGCTGTTTCGGTATGGGGTAATACGGTACGAAAACGTCAAAGATGCCCATTATGTCTTAAAAATAGAAACTACTCTCATACAAATACAATGGTGCTACGCGGCAGAACTTAATAATCAACCATGGAAGGGTAGTGGCGTCCGCAAGGTACTTCTATAGAATTTCATTGCCGCACATGTTCCACCAACATTTTACTCCAGCCAAAAGTGGATGAGAGGAAAAGTATGAAAATGGCCAAAAGTCGCGAGTCATCAGAGTTTCGCCGTAGTTGACCGTTTTATTGGCGTAGCTACACTGGGCCTGTTCACTCCCTTAAAATAGGTCTTGTGTTAATTCGCGCTTACACGGTTACCGTCGTCTGCTATTGTGTATGCTAGAACTTCCTCAATTTGTGTTTGTAGTCAGGAGTCTCAGGACAGAGTAGCTGGTAATGTTTTAGAAGGTATTTGAAGGTATAAGGTTATCGAAGCAATAGAAAAGAGCACTTTAAACTAGATACGTTTAAAACAAATCTCGGTAATTTAGCAGCTTGCGTCGTGATGCGCGTGATCGAGTGGGCTATGGTTAAACCAAGGAGCATAAATGTCTGAACTACTTTCAGTCGCGAGTTTGCAAGTCCATTAGTCACTAGTAAACTAAATAGTTATTGGCAAAACTTTGATGTCCGCGTTTTTAAACACAGGCTCTATGGCCATTGTCATACTTTCCCTCTCATCCACATTTGCTCCAGCCCACTATCTCCTCCAAGTTAACTCATTGAGCTTCCATGGAGCAATGAAAATGGGAGAAGTATTTAAGGTCATCAGTTAAAGACCGTTTCTGCAGAATAGAGGTCTGCAATTTTTATTGTTCCTTGATAGCGCTCATTCGCCTTGAAAAGTTCATATTTAAAATTGAATAATTCTCTCTTTGAAGCACTTTATTTAAAATTTCAAAAGGGAAATTAGGGAATGCTGGCCAGGCTAGGAAATAAGACAAGTTTACAGGTCAAAAACCAGTTTATTAATAGCTTGGACCACTTTTTTCATTAAAAACGAGAGGGTCACTGGTCCCAATGACTAGTTTATTAATTCCTACTTTTATTAAAAATTGATATTTCATTTTAACATAAATTTCGACTCCATGAGTCCAGTTGTGTATACAACCCTAAGCCGAGAGAGATTTTTTTAGAAGAGAGAACGACCACAAGTCCTGGGACCAGTAGAAAAATAAATAGGGGAAGGGTCACTGGTCCCGGGACCAGTTTCATATTTAAGACATCAGGGGTACGTTCAGTAACCCTCTTTGATGGCAGCGCTTACTAAGCGATGTGTGATTTTTCCTACAGTACGCTTTTTTGCGTTTCCGGTTTTGACGTCATGATGCTCAGCGCTTGCCCATCAATAAAACCATCTAATCGATATGGTTTTTTTGATGGCGTGACGTAGCGCTTGACTGTTGAACACTTGGCAGACGAAAAGTTGGCGCGGGATTTAAAAATTAAATTCCAATAACGTTATTCCTACAGTAATTGTATTAGTAATTTAGTTTTCTTTACAAAACTACTTCTACCATTCAAATAGGCATAATTTTCTTAAACAATTTCATTATTTGCGAGCTCGTTTATAATTAAAAGGAGCCATTTGTGCTTCGTAACGTTTTGAGGGCCAGCAAGACGTTTCCCCAACTCCTATTTCTAAAACTGCACTAACTTCAAAATGTCACTTTTCCGTTCAACAGCCTTTTACGTCACTGTGACGTCTCGAGCCCATCAACCACACATCAAGAAAACAGCGATTTCCTTGAGATTTTCGTTACTGAACGTACCCAAGGGGTCACTGGTCCGGAGGACTAGTTCAGAAATAAACCTTATTTCCAAGCCTGATGCTGGCAGCGTGCAGGGCCGGAAATAAGCACAGGACATTGGACATTGTCCAATAAAATTTTAAATTGTCCCATAATTCTTTCAAAAACTGAGGGGTCACTGGACAGTTTGACCAATAAATTTTCCCAAGTTTTGATAGCTTGACTATGGAGATGCGACACTACTTTTGCACAATCCAGTGGACAATGTCCTATATATTTTCCAGTCAAACAGGGGGTCACTGGACACATGTCCTATAAAAAATTTTTCTTATTTCCGGCCCTGGCAGCGTGCCGCCCTTATACCGTCGTCTGCTACCGTGACTGCTACACAATTTAAACCGAAATTGGCCCCAACATGAAGGGGTTCTGAATTTTCGCGTTAAATTTTAGTATTCTGTCTTCCCTCGCAATTTATTTGGCAAACATTGGGGGAATGATTTTCGTAAAGGAAAAGTTACGTCTTTAGAGTCAGGCATTTCGGAAATGAGTTTAATAAGTCTTCAAAGTGTGGCGCTTAAAGAGGTACTTGAGAAATTATCCGTGGTTTGCGCAGGAATTTTAAATTTCAAAAAACTGGACTTTGTTTATAGGAAATGGAGGCGAATGATTGTAACTGTGATCATTTAAGCAAAGATGATGAAATAAAGCAACTAAAAGCCAAGGTGAGTTTTAAAGCCTGTAGCGTTTTGGGCAGTACAGCATGATGAGCCATCCAATCTAGTATCCCTTTAAAGCGAGTCTCTGCTCTGACTGTGCTTTAGTATAAAAAAACGGCACCAGATGCTCCCATAGTCGAGGGGTGGAGTTGACTGACCCAATAAGCTTATCAAAGGCTAGGTCTAGCTCTGCCCTTGAGGACGATTTCTGATTGGTTCCTGCCTTTGGCTACATAGAATTGGTGTGTAGAAGGTTAATCAGTGTGTTACGCGCGCCACAGTAGCTGATATTTGCTTTGAAGCATAAATCGCAATAGAAAAACCTAAAGTAAACCAATGTTCATTGGTGGGTGATTAGAAACACCATAAGCCTATGGTGATAGGCTTATGGAAACACATCCCTCGACCATGGACGAACCAATACTGAAGGACCGATGGCAGCCCATAGAGTCCCATACTAAGCGACTAAACAACCAATGTTAAGCTTACTTCCTCCCTTTCAGCCCCAAAATGTTGGGGAGTTATGAAAAATACTGAGTCAAATCCCGGAAAAAGCTAGCACCATCCAGACAAAATAAGACGTTAGCTGCTTCCCTCTTTAGAACGTTTATTCCCCCATATGACCCCCACTATCCGGTTTGTTACTATCTGCCGCTAGAAGGTGAATTAACAAGTATTTTCAACTTTCTCCCTCTGCCATCCGTCCTTCAGTATTGGTTCGTCCATACCTCGACCATTTATAGCGTTATTAAAGGGCACCACAAGAGCCTTGTGGGAGCTCTATGCCTACACACACAAACTGCGGCCTTGCTTATAGTTCTTGCAAAGCTACCGCGCCCCCAAGCCTCTGGTGGCGCCCTTGACGAAAAAACCCCTTTGTTGACGTCACTGGTTTCTCTGTTTTCTTTCTGGACACTTTAAAAGACATTCTGCATAAAGGAAAGTCCTATTTTGTAATGCAGTCTATTTTTTCAGTGTAATGGTTTAATATCAAACATGAAAGAAGTGAGAATGACAATTTTATTTACGATAAATAAGAAACTGGACGAAATTGAAAGGTTCAATGGGGTCATTAAGGAGTTGGAAAGTGAAATCAAGGATCTGATGGTTTGTAACATTCTTCATTTTCGTAGTCGATGTGAAAGAGAATCGGGTTAAAAGTATTAGTTCAATTATTATTAACTGTTTATAACGTAGGAGGAAAGTGGAATGCACGAAAGAGCCAACATTGAACGCGTGAAATCAGAACCTGTTGAAAATGATTTAGGACTGAATGAACAGGAATTATCTCATCCTGTTCTGATAAATCAACAAACAGAAGAACAAATACAAAGGTATATAAATCAAAAACCAATGAGAACTTTTCAACGAGGGCGGAGCTAAAACTAGCCTTTGCTTATGCTAAGCTAAGCAGGCCTGTCAACTCCACCCCTCGACTATGGGAGCATCTAGTGTCATTTGTTTAAACTAAACCATAGCCAAGTCTCGGCTATGGTTAAGTTTAAGCTCAAGCATAATATTTTATTTGACTGTCTAATTCGCGGCCATAAAACTTGATTCGTTAAGCCTTGCCCTGAGAATCGTGAATAAAATCAGAAGTATATAATGCTTCGAGGGAGAAGTGGGGTAATTGTAACATGATTCTTCCCAACATCATTTTACATTTGGAGCAAGGTTACTATTAAACCAAATCACACGCGTTAAATAGTTCCCTCATCATTACTCTATTAGTGCTTAACTATTTGCCAAGGCGCATGCATGCGCTTGTGGTCATTTTTGTCCCACGTCAAGACAATCAAGGTTTGTGCAGAGTTGGTCGCTGAGGATTTTGCAAATACCAAACAGTTATAGAATTCACCCCACGTTGCGATGCCCATCTGAAGTTTGTTGAGCAGGAAAGCAAATGTTCAAAAAGGGGTCCTTCGCCTGGGAAGAATCATGTTACATGATATAACTAAAGAGTGTCATCCTTTTTCTATTATTACCTTCTGATAAAATGTGTTAATCTTTTATTACTGTTGCTACATCAGTTTTGACGATTTTTTATTTGGATAGTTCGCAAAGTATACCAGCTGAGATTACCAACAACATTTCCCAAAGTCTGCTTAAAGTGGAAGCCACGAACCTCGAGCAATTTGGGATAGGTATGGTGTCACATTATCGTGATTCTGACACGCAACCTGATGTAGTTCCAGTTTGATGAAACTATTAGGGTTAATTTTTCGTTTTGATCATCAAGGTTCGTTGGTAAAAGCCGAAGGTGCTTGCAATATCGAAGGCACGCTGACTGAAGAAGACATTAAGGAAGAATCACCTGAATGTGATGCGGAGATTGGCAAAGGAAACACGTCCCAAACTAAAACTACCTCAAAAAATGCGCGAATTATGAAACTATGTATTCCTAAACTCAAATGCCGTGACGGTGTTCCTTTACTTAACCTTGAAGGCGAAGCGCAGTTCGAAATGTCTCCTGTCCCAACGACAGATTCGCCTCCCGAGAACAATCTTAGCGTTAACAATTCTTATCCCAAATCACGAATTTCTTCGACCAAGAGAGGAAATGAGAGAATAGCAACTCGATCCAAGAAATTGTGCCTTGAAAAACATGGGGAATTGTCGTCGCTTGACGCAAATAAGGAAAGCGATTCTCAGGAAGAAGCCCTTGAGGAGAATCTTGATGATAACCAGTCCAAAGTCACCTTGACCGATTCAAAGAAAACTGATAATAGACAAAATCAAACTATGAAACTGTGCTTGCCAAGCGATTTACCAAAAGTACCGATTGAAGATGAAGATAATACTTCAGTGTCCAGCTCTGATACACCCGAAAGTAGCTCGTCAAGTAGTTCCGAAAGTAGTACAACTTCTGCCAGTTCGGAAATTGGTAAGTCATTTTACGCTTAGGGTCAGCAACGATTTTCGGGACTGGAACATAAGACTCAAAAATCGTCAAAATTGAGCCACTTACGGTAGAAACCTCACCAAAAACAGAGGATGTTTCGGAGTTTTCTAGTGGTAGTTCCCCTAACAGGTTTTTTAACCCCGTCCTTTCTAACCCTGATTACTTTCTGTCTTCCCTGGGATTTTTCAACCTAATCCTCAATCCTTAGCATTTTAAAGCTTCTAAATTTTGTCTCATTTAAATTAATACGTTTTTAACTTTAAATTTAAACGGAAAATTGTCCCTGCGAATAATATTAAGCTCAAAACTTGATTACCTAAATTCAGCGGTTGAGCCTGAGCTCCCTTTTAAAAATGCAGGTACCCGGCCGTCCTTGGTGTCGTAAGGAGCCCAAGCAAACGTTGCTCAGATTGATAAGACCTTAGTGCTTTACTCCCAATGGTCTTTGAAACTGTGAATAATTTCACCTAATGAATATTTTAGAGACCCTACTCCGTCTCTATAGCAGTTCTCGAATCTATGCAAGCAAAGAGAATATACCAAGAGGAGCAGGAAGTCTAGCCTTTCACAAGGCTTTTGAAAGGCCCGGCCACAGTTTTGGTCGTAACTAGATCCGGTTTGTGTTGATTGGCTAAGCAGCGACGCCTTGCAAGTGGCCAATCGGTTCTTGAGGTAGTGTCGAAGGAACCGCGTCACCGAATAATTGTCCTTCGCGTGCTAGGAGGTTCTATAGGAGGCGTTTCGAATGTATCGTGTAGCTCACCTATGGCCCAAGATGCATACTTTGTGTGTGAAGCCTTACCGCTTTCGGTCTTACTGATGATGAAATATGAAACGATCTATTATTGAAAATGTAATGGACACCATTTGTAATGCATTGAAAAAAACTTAATGTATGGGAAACAAGGATTTTAAAGAGAAAATGGTGTTAAGGTAAACATCCTTGAGATTTGGGTTGAGCCTTTCGGCAAAATAATGTTATAGTCGCTGCAAACTATCCAAGACGTTTTCTTTTCTTCTGACTCAATCGTTGCAATAAGTAAATCACGATTTTGTCACATACACCGCTTACGCCTCGGAGAAGTGGCCATCATATCCTAAAATTATGATGATATCCGACTTATCGAATATTTTAAGCTTTCTCTACCATCATATTCAGTTCATAAGGGTAACGCCAGGGCCAAATGTTTCCCACACAGTCTTGAGTTAATTTGGTGTTACGTGTTAACGAATTGCAGTTACTTCCATTTAAACTCGATCACCTAGAACCAAAAAAGAGGAGAGGACATTACAATGCCTTTCAATAACGGCAGTCATATCATTTTCCCTTCCAATTTATTTTATAAGCATATTTATATTGCAATAGACTAAAACCTTAAATATTTTCTTAATAATTAACAACCATTAGTTTCCACTTTCTGATGGGTAAAATCTCGATTCGGAGTGGTATTAATTTTGTTTTCCAAACTTTGTTTTCTTTAACTTTGTGCCATTTTTGTCCTCGGCATGACCGGTTTTATCAAGTGCTATTGAACATAGTAATGTGTTTGATTCAAATTGTAAGGAAGTTTCAGTTTGTTTGCTTTTTGAAGGGAAAATCCGAGAAGCAGCGTTCAACTCTTTGCAAATATTCTCCTGAATATAAAATTGATCTTGAACGTCACATTACAAATGGCACTGAAGAAAAACGCTTCAAACGTGATCAGTGCGACTATACTAGCTTTGAGAACAGTTCTTTGATCAGACGTGAACATTATTTAACTGCTCTGTGATCGACCTTGTTTGGCTTTCATCTTCCAAAAATCGCGAATGTGGGAGACACAGACTCCCTGCCGGAAAATCAGGCCGAAAAATTCCGCTTTAAAGTTAGATGATAACTAATCTTGGGCAAAAAGCCGCTAATCTATGCTAATTTTCAGTCGTTGTGGTTGTAACATATTTAATTGTGTTGGACAAAACGTTCACACTTTTTATGTTATTTTCAAGATTCTCCATAATTTGAACTGTAGCACTTGAATAATGACACAAACCCTTAAAATGATCGCTTTCCCAAGGATCTTCACTCTTATCTTATCATCACTGGTGCTTATTTCGGCCCAAAATACTTTTGCAATAGAGAGGGGGTGCAGTAAGTAACGGTAAGCTGACTAAGCGGCCGCTTGGGGCCCCGGGATGCCGTGGGGTCCCGAATTGAGCAGAATTAATTGTCTTCCATTAACAATTTTTTTTTTATTTTCGAAGTAAAAAATGGAAGAGGCTTATAGTTTTAAAAGGAAATAAATGACGAATATTTTCCCTTTCAGTATTACCAAGAAGGAACTTATATAAGACTAGCTGTTACCCGCGGCGTCGCTCGCGTGTAATAAGAACTTCCATCAAAATGATATAAAGAATGGGTAGATTTTACTGATGACTAATACTTTTGTAGCACCCTAGGAGCGAAGGCACTCGGCGTTGCCCGTCAGCCCGTCGGGACATTTTTTATTACTTTCCACGCGGACACTATTCCATAAAGAAGGGTTTTTAAGTTTAAAGCAAGTAGTCCACTTAGCCTTGCGAAACCGTATCGTTACCGTTTTAAGTTCGTAAATCATCCAAAAAAGGGCGCCCATTACCTAAGTCCGAAAGCATTGTTTAAGAAACGTTACCAGATGACGTTCTGTTCGTATTTGGATACGTGACGTTACGGTAACGATACGGTTTCGCAAGGCTTAGTGGACTATTTGCTTAAGATGGCAACAAATCGAACCCAAAAGACCTTTCAGCCCGTCTATATTTTAAAGGAAACCAGTGTACTAAATATTTGCGAAATCGGTTGAAACGCCCGGACTTTGTTGCATAGAGAAGATTTTTTACATTTCTGGTCGCCATTTTTTAAGATGGGGCGGATTGGAAAAATCTTTCTTAGTACGCGCCTACTACTTATGAGTAACGTTCCGGCAAATTTTCAGCCTTCTAGGCCAAGTGGTTTGGGCCGGGCGTTGATTATCAGTCAGTCAGGACTTTGATTTAAATAGATATAGAAGACCTAAGTTGCGAGATTATACGCTTCTACTCTTACGCCGGTGTCAGTGGACAAGTAAGCCCCACCCCTTTCATGCCCGTCATTGCTCTGCGCTTTCCCATTGGATCCCATGGGGATAGGGCATACGGACGCGAATGACGTATTCCACCTAGAGAAAAAGCAAGCCTCGAGCAAAGGAAACAGAAAATGCAGTGCTGAAACGGTACGACGGTTGCTTTTAATTGCCATGAACAAGTTGGTTAAAGGTCTTGAACATATATAACTTGATGGATTTTGAATGTGTGTCTCTACGTGAAAATCGTTCGTTCTGTAATTGTTTCTAAATTGAATCAAGTGTACTATTCCAATGATTTCATGAGTTCCAAAAACCAAACCAAGGCTAGCGTTTTGCTTTGCGGTAAAAACGAGCTGCTCCGAGACGGCGGCGCGTACAATGACCCAGTCGCTCCCTCCCGGTTTCCTCCCGGATTGATCCCAACCGCTCCAACTCTAGAGACGGAGCGCCTGAAGACGTCACAAAACAGCTCTGAAAAAACTTTTGGCTTTCATTCGGAGCAACTACATTCGGTCCTCCGAGCTAGAGCGATGACGTTACACGTAAATTTGGAGCGATCTCGGAGCGCTCTCAGGCGACCCCAAAGAAAAACGGTATAAGATAAAATATTAAGTCCCGGCTCTTTTTCAACCCCCTCCCACCCATCAAGGGAGGATTGTCGACTATCACGCGCGCACCGGACGCTATTTTAGGCCTTCTTATATAAATTTCTTCTTACAACTCCTATTTAATTTTAATATCTTGAGTTTGGGGGCCCAAAAATGGTTCCCGCTTGGGGCCTCCACTTGCCTTGAGCCGCCACTGAGGGGGTGCCAGAATAAATTGGAAATTGGTAACGATTTGATCATCCATCGACGTATTCACAGCGGTGAAAAACCCTTCAAGTGTGATCAATGTGAATATGCCAGCTCGCAGAGCTGTCATTTGAACGTCCATCAACGCATTCACCGTGGTGAAAAACCATTCAAATGTGATCAGTGTAATTTGGCCAGCACGCACAAGAGTAGTTTAATAATATATCAACGAGTTCACAGTGGTGAAAAACCCTTCAAATGTGATCAGTGCGACTATGGTAGTAATCGTGTGAGTAATTTGATCATACATAAACGCATTCACAATCGTATTGACAGTGCTGAAAAACCATTCAAATGTGATCAGTGTAATTAGGCCAGCACAATGAAAAATCATTTGATCTGTCATCAACGCATTCACAGTGGTGAAAAACCCTTCAAATGTGATCAATGTGACTTTGGAAGCACTCAGAAGAGTAGTTTGATTGCACATATACACATTCATAGCGGTGATAAGTCCTAAATTGGTACATATCGGGCGGTTTAACAAAGTTTCTTCAGATAATGTAATGTGCAAAGCACATTAATGTCTAGTCACAATTATCTCAGCAAAGATTTAACGGCTCGTACTGGATCGAAAATAAAATTCTCACTAGGGCCTAGCTAAACATCTGAAGGTATAAAGCAGACTGTGCGTTGTCTCTAAATAGAGACTCAGATGGTTCTATAAGTTCAACTAATCGAATCAGGGGGAAAGCTTCCATTCCTCCTTCCTGATCGAACCCGGTGACATCACTACAAATACAGTGTGGAAGAGATCAGAGCAACACCTACCTTTGTGGAAAACCCCCAAAACCCCTGATGGACTACTTCACTGCAGTAGATTTTCGAGCTCGTATACAGGGTGTGACATGTGTCATTGTATGCAAATGAGAACGTGCAACAAGTATCATAGTGAATATCGTTTAATGATACGCACTTTGAAACGTTAAAGACCTACGATTAAGCTTAGGAACCAAGGCATCACACTACAAATTAAAGGGCTGTTTGGTAAACCCATCAGCCTAAATGTTCGATGTGCCTACCGTCGTGGTGTAGGCACTCTTCAAGACGATTGTCCATGCCTTGTATTACGTTTTCTAGCATTTGAGGAGTGATTCGTTCAATTGCGCTTCGAATTCTGGCCTTCAAGTCGTCTACATTTAAAGGTTCTGTTGCAAACACCTTCCCCTTAACATATCCCCATAAGAAGAAATCAAGTGAGGTTATGTCAGGGGATCTTGCTGGCCACGGAATTGGTCCACCTCTACCGATCCAACGGTTTGGAAAGTGCTCAGTTAGCCATTGGCGAACATTGACCGCCCAATGTGGTGGCGCACCATCCTGCTGGAACCACAGGTCCCGCATCACTGCGTCTATCGCATCACTAAACTCGTGGCGCAGGAAGTGCAAATACCTGTCACCAGTAATGTTGTCGTCGAAGAAGAAAGGTCCGATGATTCTGTTCCCCAGAATGCCACACCAAACATTTATCTTCCATCGAATTTGATGGTAATGTTGCCGTAACCAGTATGGATTTCGTTGGGTCCAGTAATGTAAGTTATGTCGGTTTACCGTACCATCCCTGTGAAATGTCGCCTCATCAGAAAAAAGAACCTTTCTTAAGAACAATGGATCGGTTTCAATTAGCTCGCGCATGGTAAGACAGAAGTCTTGACGTCTTAGGTAGTCATCGTCCGTTAAGGCTTGATGGAGGTGGATATGATAGGGCCGGTAGTGATGCCGATGTAAAATGGCAAGAACGGTTGCATGGCTTAGACCAACCTCTTCTCCGACCGCTCTACTACTAGTAAGAAGATTGGCTTCAAAACGTGCTAGAATGTCGACTTCCCTATCATGATTACCAATTATACGGTCTCTTCTACGTTGACGGTCTTGCACGACGAAACTCCCGAAATCTCGTAGGTTGTCTCTAATGTTCGTGAAGGTTCTTCGAACCGGCCTTCGTCGGTGTGGGAAGCGTTCGGCATAAAGCAATGCCGCTTGTTGAACGTTACCGCGACATTCACCCAAAATAAACGTCATGTCCAATTTTTCTCGGTTGGAGTCGGCTGCCATTCGTCTACGACACAGGACTTACAACTTTTATACGAACTAAGCTGCTAGTAACGACGCGTACGTTTGATTGAATAATGTGCCGAATTCTCAGTGCCGCGGATAATTCTGACCTTCGTAACCTCGTATGGATTCCTCATCTAAGTAGGCCAAAGCCACGAGTTTAGTGATGCGATAGACGCATTACCATTAGCAGTGATGCGGGACCTGTGGTTCCAGCAGGATGGTGCGCCACCACATTGGGCGGTCAATGTTCGCCAATGGCTAACTGAGCACTTTCCAAACCGTTGGATCGGTAGAGGTGGACCAATTCCGGGGCCAGCAAGATCCCCTGACCTAACTCCACTTGATTTTTCTTATGGGGATATGTTAAGGGGAAGGTGCATGCAACAGAACCTTTAAATGTAGACGACTTGAAGGCTAGAATTCGAAGCGCAATTGAACGAATCACTCCTCAAATGCTAGAAAACGTAATACAAGACATGGACAATCGTCTTGAAGAAAGCCTTCACCTACGGTAGGCACATCGAACATTTAGGCTGGTGGGTTTACCAAACAGCCCTTTAATTTGTAGTGTGATGCCATAGTTCCTAAGCTTAATCGTAGGTCTTTAACGTTTCAAAGTGCGTATCATTAAACGATATTCACTATGATACTTCTTGCACGATCTCATTTGCATACAATGACACATGTCACACCCTGTATACGAGCTCGAACATGTACTGCAGTGAAGTAGTCCGTCAGGGGTTTTGGGGGTTTTCCACAAAGGTAGGTGTTGCTCTGATCTCTTCCACACTGTATATTCAAAAGTCAGATTTGTGCACCTCCTAGGTTCACGTGGGATATCATTCAAATAAATAATATAGAATGTGTTTTATAAGTATATTTTTATTACCCTACAATATTTTTTCAAGTTTCCACAATCTCAAAGCATATGTTGGGTTAGGTAAGTCTTTGGAGACACATGGATTATTTCTGTTTCCAAACTCGTTTTTTTATGAAAATACATTCAGTGTGTGATCGGTGTGATTATTCTAGTACCCGTAAGAGTACTTTATCGCACATCAAGGCATTCATAGCTGTGAAAAACCCTTCAAACGTGATCAGTGAGATTTTCCAGCACATTGAAGAATAATTTGATCAAACATCGACGCATTCGTAGTGGCGAAAGACCATTCAAATGTGATCAGTTTGATTATGTCAGCACCCAAAAGAATAATTTGATCAAACATCGACGCATTCGTAGTGGCGAAAGACCATTCAAATGTGATCAGTTTGATTATGTCAGCACCCAAAAGAATATTTTGATCAGATATCAACGTAACAATCACAATATATATAATATTGTATATAACCCTTTATTTAACTATAATAAACCATATTTGATATAACAAATGGTATAAAAGTAATTATATCTTCGCTATTAAAGAATAAAAATTTTACCATAATAATTGGTTAATATGTTTTTGCTTTGAATATTAATTTGCTTCTTTAATAACTTTATCGTTGTCATCACTTCTTGTGCTAGTTGGTTTCAACAGAAACAGGAAAGACTGCAAAATTGTCTCTAACTTTACCCTTGACTTCATACTTGTTTTTTTCACTACATTGTACGTGTTATCATGCACCTACGGAGCTTTAATGGCAGAATATGGCTGTTCATATTGTCACGTGTATTTTATTATACGTTGATTATGCGAAAGTTTGCGTTCAGTCTTACCCAAAATTCTAACGTGGGATCAAGTTTGAAATTTGAATATATATATATATATATATTTGAGAAAGTTGTTTGTTAGTTCTTATGACATACACAGTCACGATTAGTTAATTTCCAAATTCGACCAAGCTGCGGGGTTGATATCAATGATCAGGAATTAAAAAATCTTTCACGTTCCCATGTTATCCCAAAGCGTAAGGTCAAACCTTTGGAAACCGCTATTTCGACTCGGACATCGGTTATTGTTTCTGAACTTGTTTTGTTTGCCTTTGTGTCTTTTTAAGCCTAAGCATAACCTGTTATAACAATTGCCTTTGAACATTGAAATGTTTGTGACGCGAGTTGTTTGATATCATATGAAGTTTTGATTTATTTCCTTTCTGTAGGAAAATCCAAGAAAAAATGTTCAACTCGATACAAATGTTCACCTGAAAATGAAAGGGAGCTTGAAATTGACAACCGAAAGGATACCAAGGAAAAACGCTTCAAATGTGATCAGTGCGACTTTGCAAGTACGCGGAAGAGTAATTTGGTCAAACATCAACTCATTCACAGTGGTGAAAAACCCTTCAAATGTGATCAGTGTGACTATGCAAGTACGCGGAATGATAGTTTGATCAGACATCAACGCATTCATAGTGGTGAAAAACCCTTCAAATGTGATCAGTGTGACTATGCTGGTACGCGGAAGGATGATTTGATCAGCCATCAACGCATTCACAGTGGTGAAAAACCGTTCAAATGTCATCAGTGTGACTTTGCAAGTACGCAGAAGAGTACATTGATCACACATGAACTTCTTCACAGTGATGAAAAACCCTTCGTATGTGATCAGTGTGACTTTGCAAGTACGCGGAAGAACGATTTGAACGTCCATCAGCACATTCACACTGGAGAAAAACCCTTCAAATGTGATCAGTGTGACTATGCAAGTACGCGGAAGTATCGTTTGATCATCCATCAACGAATTCACAGTGGTGACAAACCCTTCAAATGTGATCAGTGTGACTATTCAAGTGCGACCAAGAATGGTTTGATCATACATCAACGCATTCACACTGGTGAAAAACCCTTCAAATGTGATCAGTGTGACTATGCAAGTGCGACCAAGAATGGTTTGATCAGACATCAACGCATTCACACTGGTGATAAACCCTTCAAATGTGATCAGTGTGACTATGGATCCACGCAGAAGGGTAATTTGATCGCTCATCAACGAATTCATAGCGGCGAAAAACCCTTCAAATGTGCTCGGTGTGACTATAAATCTACACGGAAGATCAGTTTGATTACACATCAACGCGTTCATAGCGGTGAAAAGCCCTTCAAGTGTGAACAGCGTGACTATGGTAGCAAGAACAGGAGTACTTTGATCAAACACAAACGAATTCACAGTCGTGAAACACCCTTCAAGTGTGATCAGTGTGACTATGCAAGTGCGCGGAAGAGTAATTTGATCACACATCAACGCATTCACACTGGAGAAAAACAATTCAAATGTGATCAGTGCGACTATAAATGTACACATAAGCATAATTTGATCAAACATCAACGCATTCATAGCGTTGAAAAACCCTTCAAATGTGATCGGTGTGACTATAAAGGTACGCAGAAGGCTCATTTGATCATACATCAACGAATTCATAGCGGCGAAAAACCCTTCATATGTGCTCGGTGTGACTATAAATGTACACAGAAGATTAGTTTGATCGCACATCAACGCATTCATAGCATTGAAAAAACCCTTCATAAGTGATCAGTGTGATTATGGCAGCACGCAGAAGATTAGTTTGATCAGACATCGACGTTATAATCACATGGACTAATTAAAGGATTGTAGTTAAGCATACTCAGCAATTTAAAACTTGGAAAGAACCATTTCAAAAGTGTTAATTGCGCAACGTGTTTTCATTTTCGTTTCACACATTACCGTTCTTGACAACTGTAGTAGACGCTCAGTAACAAAATGTTTTCGATCATAGAAAAACTATAAAAAACTAAAAAACCATTCGTGACGGAATAGTTACCGGACAGGCTACACGGTTTTAAAAAATTGTGGAATGTAACAAGCCTAACTTCTTTTAACGGAAAACTGGTAGTAATACGATGTTTGTGTTAATTATTTATAAAACCTTCACGACAATATTTAATGTAACCCTTTTTTTTAAAAAATATAATTAACAATATTTAATATAACAAATGGTATATCAGTAATTATATCTTCACTATTAAAGAATGATATTTATACCATAATAATTGACTAATCGTAATTTGCTTCTTTCCTTTCTTTAACTTCGTCATCACTTCTTGTTCTAGTTGATTTCGGCAGAAACAGGAGAGACAGCAAAATTGTCGCTAAGTTTAACTTTACCGTTGAATTCATGGTTGTGTTTTTTCACTTCTTTGTTATCATGCACCTACAGAGGTTTAATGGCAGAACATGGCTGTTCATATTGTCACGTATATTTTATTGTACGTTTATAATGGGAAAGTTTCCATTCTGTATTACGCGAGTGTCTAACGTGGGATCAAGTTTGAATCTTCCACGTTCTCAACGCATGTATTAGATTTGTTAAGGTCAAACCTTTGGAAACCGCTGTTTCGACTCGGACATCGGTTATTGTTTCTGAGCTTGTTTTGTTTGCCTTTGTATCTTTTTAAGCCTAAGCATAACCTGTTATATCAATTGCCTTTGAACATTGAAATGTTTGTGACGCGAGTTGTTTGATATCATATGAGATTTTAATCAATTTCCTTTCTGTAGGAAAATCCAAGAAAAAATGTTCCACTCGTTGCAAATGTTCACCTGAAAATGAAAGGGATCTTGACCTTGACATTCGAAAGGATACCAAAGAAAAACGCTTCAAATGTGATCAGTGTGACTATGCTAGTACGCGGAAGTATCATTTGATCAGACATCACCGAATTCACAGTAGTGAAAAACCCTTCAAATGTGATCAGTGTGACTATGCATGTTCGTGGAAGGCTAATTTGATCAGACATCAACGAATTCACAATGGTGAAAAACCCTTCAAATGTGATCAGTGTGATTATGCAAGTGCGTGGAAGACTGATTTGATCAGACATCAACGAATTCACAGTAGTGAAAAACCCTTCAAATGTGATCAGTGTGATTATGCATGTAAGCGGAAGTATGTTTTTATCACACATCAACGCATTCATAGCGGTGAAAAACCCTTCAAATGTGATCAGTGTGATTATGCCAGCACAATGAAGTATAATTTGATCAAACATGAACGCAGTCACAGCGGAGAAAAACCCTTCAAATGTGATCAGTGTGATTATGCCAGCACAATGAAGTATAATTTGATCAGACATCGACGTTATAATCACATGGACTAATAAAATGGATTGTATTTAAGCATACTCACTAATTTAAAACTTGGAAAGAACCATTTCAAAATGTGTTAATTGCGCAACGTGTTTTCATTTTCGTTTCACACATTGCTCCTCTTGACAACTGTAGTAGATGCTCACTAAGAAAAGGTTTTCGTTCATAGAAAGATTGTAAAAACTAAAGTCCTAACGTCACGGAATAGTCACAGGGCAGGCTACATGGTTTTATAAAATTGTGGAGTGTAACTAGCCTAACGTCTTAACGGGAAACTGGTAGTAATACGATGTTTGTGTTAGTTATTTATGAAACCTTCACGACAATATTTAATGTAACCCTTTTTCTAAACTATAATTAACAATATTTAATATAACAAATGGTATATTAGTAATTATATCTTCGCTATTAAAGAGTGATATTTTTACCATAATAATTCATTAATCATAATTGCTTCTTTACTTTACTTCGTCATCACTTCTTGTTCTAGTTGATTTCGGCAGAAACAGGAGAGACAGCATAACTATACCGTTGAATTCATGATTGTGTTTTTTCACTTCTTAGTAGGTGTTATCATGCACCTACGGAGGTTTAATGGCAGAACATGGCTGTTGTCACGTATATTTTATTGTACGTTTATTATGGGGAAGTTTGCATTCTGTATTACACAAGTGTCTAACGTGGGATCAAGTTTGAATCTTCCACGTTCTCAACGCGTATATTAGAAACCGCTGTTTCGACTCGGACATCGGTTTTTGTTTCTGAACTTGTTTTGTTTGCCTTTGTGTCTTTTTAAGCCCAAGCATAACCTGTTATATCAATTGCCTTTGAACATTGAAATGTTTGTGATGCGAGTTGTTTGATATCATATGAAGTTTTAATTTATTTCCTTTCTGTAGGAAAATCCAAGAAAAAATGTTCAACTCGATACAAATGTTCACCTGAAAATGAAAGGGAGCTTGAACTTGACATTCGAAAGGATACCAAAGAAAAACGCTTCAAATGTGATCAGTGTGACTATGCTAGTACGCGGAAGGATGATTTGATCAGACATCAACGCATTCACAGTGGTGAAACACCCTACAAGTGTGAACAGTGTTACTATGGTAGCAAGAACAAGAGTAATTTGATCAAACACAAACGCATTCACAGCGGCGAAAGACCCTTCAAATGTGATCAGTGTGATTATGCCTTCACGCAGAAGATTAATTTGATCACACATCAACTCATTCACAGTGGTGACAAACCCTTCAAATGTGATCAGTGTGACTATGCAAGTACGACGAAGAATGGTTTAATCAGACATCAACGCATTCACCGTGGTGACAAACCCTTCAAATGTGATCAGTGTGACTATGCAGGTGCGCGGAAGGATGATTTGACCAGACATCAATGCATTCACACTGGTGAAAAACCCTTTCAATGCGATCAGTGTGATTATTCTTACACACGGAATAGTGATTTGTTCAGACATCAACGCATTCACAGAGGTGAAAAACCCTTCAAATGTGATCAGTGTGACTATGCAAGTACGTGGAAGAATGCTTTGAAAAGACATCAACTCATTCACAGTGGTGAAAGTCAAATGTGATCATTGTGATTATGGCAGCGCACGGAAGAGCCATTTAATCCGACATCAACGTAGTAATCACTAGGAATAATAAAATGGATTATAGTTAAGGATACTCAGCAAACTTGGAAAGAACATTTACTAAATGTGTTGTACTACAAAATGTTTTCATTTTCCGAATAAATATTACTGTTCTTTACAATTGTATTAGGTAATCTCTAAGAAAACTTTCCAATCTTAGAAATAATGTAAGCACCCTTAATTACCGAATAATTACCATACCGGCTCTAAGGTTGTGTGCTTTAAATATACCGCAGTATATATTACAATGGCGGCCGGAACTAACCAAATGTCTTAACGGTCAACGCCGAACCTTTTTTCTACAAATAATAATAATAATATGATTTTGCTAGTTATTCATAAAACCATTACGAACTGATAGTAAAATTTATTAGTAACAATATTGTCTCAAAGGCTTTATTTAACATCAATTAATATTACAACTGGATTTACAGTATTTAAGTCTACGCTTACCGTAATAATTGACTAATTTTATTGGTCATCTCCCTTTTAAATTTCTCCAAGGTATTATTTAGTTTCGTTGCTTCCATGGCAAAACTGACCCTCATACCGGAAAGTTGTTTTAAATTACGTTCAATATTTTTCTCAATTCTTGCCAATCTCTTCTCAAATTTTTTCATAACCTTTTCCTGGCGATTTTGGATACGTTTTTTGAATTGTTCCAAGCGCTTTTCCAAACGTTTGAGCTTTTCTTCTTTCGAACGAGTTCCATTTTTGCCACCAGACTCCTCGGAACTTTCATTACCACTGTCTGAAGTTTCTTCAGGTTTTGGCGTAGTACTTGCTAAAGGTCCTGGATCGTCATTTGCGTCTTTAATTACTTTAACTTCGTCATCAGCTCTGGCAGTAGATGGTTCCAAAAGAAACAAGAGAGACAGGAAAATTGTCGCTAACCCTAGCTTCACCGTTGAATTCATGCTCTTGCTTTTTCAGTACTTAGTAGGTATATCACGTATAGAGGTTTAATGGCTGAATATTACTGTTTGTTCATATTGTCACGTATATTTTATCATACGTTTATTAGGATAAGTTTGCATTCTGTATAATGTCTTAGGACCGTTTCAGTGATGAAATTTTAATCAAAATATATTAGCTGCCTGGTTTAGAGTGGTTTGATTGAGTTCTTCTATAGACTGGTAATGCAGTGAACCAATAGCCTTTAAGCCTGTTAAGAACGTCCTATTCTGGGCCAGTAACATTTTAGTTTTATGATTTACCACTATTTAAGTATCGTTACACTGAATTTGAAAGTTGTAAGAAAATTTAAACAATATCACGAAGATACTTCATAGAGGTGGTCTCCAAGTCTATTTAGTGTTTATTGTCTACATAGATGCAGGAAAATTGTCGCTAACTTTACCGTTGAATTCATGCTCTTTTTTTTAGTACGTAGTAGGTGTATTCACGTATAGAGGTTTAATGGGAGAATTTTACTGTTTGTTCATATTGTCAAGTTTATTTTATCGTACGTTTATTGGGTTAAGTTTGCATTCTGATGATTCTGTATATAAACTAAACAATGAAAGCTTTTTTGTACCTTAAAAAACAGGTTTTTAATTAATTTCAATTAGAATGACCGAGGTGCAATTAACGAGATCGGGATCATTCGAGAGTGGAGTTCAATTCAAGGTTTTTGTTTTTCCCGCGCAAAAACCTGTATTTAAAGCAGAGCTGTGCTAATTAGCTGACAACTAATTGAATTAAAATTAGCAATTAGGGAAATATTGATGAGCTAATTAATTAGCAAATTAGCAATTAGGGAAATATTTATGAACTAATTAATTAGCCAATTAGCAATTAGACATAGAAACTAATTCAATTCAATTAGAAATTAGACATTTATTTATCAAACTAATTAATTTTAATTACTATTTTCTAATTAAGGCAAAAAAGAAACCATAAGTAAACATAAAAGTTTAAAAGTGCCCATGGTTTTAGTACTTTGGTAATGCAAAGTTTAATGTTTTAATGCCATTGAAAAACGGGTACGGAAGGCATGAATTATTCTCGAAAAATGAGACAAGCCTCGAGCCTTCCGTCATGTTAAAATTTTTCTCATTTCTTCATTTTCTTGCCACAGTTCCTATAATTAGTGCTGTGCGAGTACTCGATAAGACTCGAGTACTCGATAAGAGATTTTCTGAGACTCGAAAAAGTTTCGAGCATCAAACCAAGGCTCGATAAATACTCGAACCTGCTTTTGGAAAGCCTTCAACTCTGAAAATAGGATGTAGTATCTATAAAAATCTACAAGAAAGTCCCGCTTATTGGTTAACAGACACACATTAGTGCTCATTTGGGACGTTAGATCATAATGCCAGTGCAATGTAGTAGGGTATTAGCTCCTAGCTGGTAAAATAGTGGAAGTAAAAGTAATGAAATACAGTTAAAGGCGCGTTTACTATTATTATTTTATTAATTAATTTATTTTTTTTTTTTAAGTTTAGTTTAGTAATTTTCGTTTGGAACTTTGCGCGAAGTATAACAATGGCTAGAAGTGACTTCGGTGAGGAATGAGATTCCGAAGAAGATATTAATGAGGAATTCAGTTAGATAAATTAAATGGGAAGAAGACTAATACCGTCTGGGAATTGTTTGAAGTAGTTCTCGATGATCAAAATTACACCAAGTGTCTATTATGAGAGCAATAAATTAACAGAAAGTGTGAAAATACTAGAAAATCAATTCCAAATTGCTCGATAAATACTCGAAACAAATTTTCCAACTACTCGATACTCGATTCGAGTACTCGAGACTCGGCTCGATACTCGATAAGGGAAAATTTCAATACTCGAGACTCGACTCGAAACCGAAAATTCAAGGCTCGCACAGCCCTACCTATAATGGACTCCTGAGTAGTAAATACATGCGCACTGCTATTAATTCGAGTAGGTAAAACAATCGAAATTTCGAAATGGGACAGTTGCGAACTACGAAATTTTCTACTAGTACTAGTACTATTCTCTCATATTTGAGGAGCTGAAAAATTTAGAGTAGCACTAAGGTTTCCTCATTGATATAATAAGGCTTTTTCATATTCAAATAGATGAATCAAGAGCTAATTCCTCGATTTTTTTACAACAAATTGGCGTAAAAGATTAATTGAAAATCCAATTGGCGAATTAGTTAATCCAATTGGCGAATTAGTTTATCCTAAATCTAATTAAATTTTAATTAGAATATTGCCTTTCCGATTCATACTAATTAATTAGAATTACTTCTCAATTAGCACTAAGGTAATTAAAATTCAATTACCATTTTCAATTAGTAAATGTTGCTAATTAATTAGAAATTAAATTAGCTAACTAATTAATTAGCACAGCTCTGATTTAAAGTGTTAGTGACATAATTTTCGTCATCCACAAACTTAAAATACGAAAAAAATCCTTGAAAAATCTAGTTTATTATGATACGTTTACTTTTGTATTTGGTTTCGTAGAAATTTATAAAGTTGCAATCAAAGTTTTGTGTTTGGAAAAGGCCTAGCTAAATTTTGTTTCGTTTGATGACGTAGTAAGGAGAAATTTTCTCTCTTGATGTCGCTCACGTGACGCCTGTTAGTGTCTCAGCGCCGCGTTAAGCCTAATTTATTCAGATTCACGCGGCATTGGTATACTCGGGAGTCTCGGGCGCGCGCGCTTGGCTTTTCCGCGAGATGCCGTTAGTGACATAGCAAGGAGAAAAACCCGCCAAAAATCTTCTCCGCAAATTTCCTTTTGCCCCCAAATTTCAAGTTTTCCAAGTGTTTTTTCTGTGTTTTCCCTCATATTTAAATATTGATCTAGCATATTTTTGGAATCAGAAAGGTTTAAACTCTCAAAAAAGTAAGGTTTTCTTTAGATTTGAGATAATTTTTAAACCACGTCGCTATTCCTTTAAATTAGCTCTGTCTAGTAATTATTTTTTAATAGAACGACTGATTTGTAAGCGTTAAGATACATTTACTTGAGGACATATGAATTGATTTAATCGCGAAATACTTACCTACTTTTACAGATATATTTAGTTTGCTTTTGAAAATTGTTATAGATACTTTTTGCGGTCAAGTCTGGCAGAATCTCCGATATTTTCTCGACATGATACTTCTAGAAGCAAAGTTCACTCCAGGAAACACTCCACAGCAGTCTTCAGCACACTACCTCTGGTTCAAAACCAGTTTACTAATAGCTTGGACTAGTTTTAAAATTCAAAGTGAGGGTTACTGGTCCTCGGGACCAGTTTATTAATTAAGAACAAAGGTGGGGGACTGGGGGCCAGTCCGGAGACCAGTTTATTATTTCGGACACTAGGAGGGGTCACGGGTCCCAAGCAGCGTGGGAAATAAGGCGGTGGCATATGGCGAATGACCAGTTTAAAAATTGCCTGGACCAGTTTTAAAATTAAATCGGAGGGGGGTCAGTGATCCACTTGACCACTAATAAAATTCAAGGGTAACCAGAGTCCTGACGTTATCTCAACTATTTTAATTATCCACTAAGTGGATTCCACTTCTTCATTTTAGCACACGACGCGTCCTGGTCAATGGTCATGGAATAAGACAGGTTTACAAGTCCAAAACCAGTTTATTAATTGCTCGGACCAGTTTATTTATTCCAAGACTTGGGGTCAGTGGTCCCAGGGACCATTCTATTAATTATGGTTTTTGGAAAAAATAGACGGTGGGACCAGTTTATTAAGTTCGGGGTTCCTTATTAGAATTTTTCTAGCTCAACACATTTTCTACCAATTCTACTCATAGGTAGTTAGTACTCCTTGGCTACAACTTCCCTACAAAAGTTTTGTAGTCTATAGTTACTCTATTGACTATCGATCTTGTCTAGCGTCTATACTCACAGGATTTTGATCTGGCTTACTGATAGCGAGAGAAGATATTGCCACCGAATTTATGTAAAATGCAATAAGGAATAAGCAGAGTTGGGCACTCCTCCTTAGATAGATTTTTTTCCTATCAAACTATCATAGATGGCGAAACTATCAATTCTTCTGGCTATATTTTAGAGTGGAACTCCTTCTTAGATAGATTTTTTCCTCTCAAACTATCATAGATGGCGGAACTATCAACTCTTCTGACTATATTTTAGACTGACATTGCTGGTTAGATAGATATTTTTCCTCTCAAACTATCATAGATAGCGAAACTATCAACTCTTCTGACTATATTTTAGACTGACACTGCTGGTTAGATAGATATTTTTCCTCTCAAACTATCATATTTGGCGAAACTATCAATTCTTCTAGCTATATTTTAGACGGGCATTATTTGTTAGATAGATTTTTTCCCTCTCAACAAATCATAGATGGTGAAACTATCAAATCTTCCTTCAATATGTTAGATTGGCTCTCATTGTTAGATAGATTTTTTGCCTATCAAATCAAATTGAAATCTTTAGGAACGACTAAATTAATCGATTATTTAATTTCCGGACTTTAAATTTGATTGTTTTCGATCAAACTGATTTGGGCTCTACCTACTTTTACTCTGTTTAATCGATTCCTGATATTTCCTGATTTTGTAGAATTTCTAATATTTTCATATATTCATATAATTTCCATAATCTCATTTCTCAAGTTTGACTTTTAACTGTCTATAGTTCAAAAGCTACTATCCAAACTTTTTCAAATTATTCGCCCTTGATTTAATCTAAACCATCTACTATAAACGGTTAACTAATAATAATTAAAGGCAAAAATTGCAATTAAAACTGTGGGTAATAAAAATCAGAAAATCTACACTTTAATTTATCTAATTCTACGTTTGGATGATTTCGTGGAATCGTTCTTCCTCCTCGAGTAGTCGTTCACATCAGTGACAGCACGGAGCTTCTATATACAAGAAGCTCCGTCTTCACAGTTTGAACTGTTGAACCATCGTTTATTTTATTTTTATTTATTTGTTTGAGAGGGTTATAACGACCACCAAGTACAGAATCTTCTTATAGAATAAACCTACACTTGCTAACGTTCAAATATATTAAAAACTTCGATATCATTCAAAAAACGACTTATCTTTCCAGAAATTTTCATAACTATCAAAATTGCCTATCAAAGATTAGCACATAATTTTTTAAATTGAAATCAGAAAACAGATGTCGCCAAATAAACTCACTCAAAGAATCAATTTATTTCTCAAGGAATAATGCCTATCATTTTTTATGATTTCTAAAAGATGGGGTTAGTAGCCAGATCACGTTGAGAATCGATATTTTTCTCTAGAAGATTTCAACGAATCAATGAATCATATCAACTTCGAGTGCACTTTCTAAGCTATCAAACTCAATCGATCATTATAATTCAAATTTTTCTCGAAAATAACTATCAAAATTGATACTTTGATAGGGGCAGATTTAGTTTTCTATCGTATCAAGTGGTAAAACTATCAAATGATATGATAGTGCCCATCTATGGGAATAAGGATAGTTCAGAAAAGGATTAAGAACTTCAAATATCATTAGACATGTTGATTGATATTTAGTGGCAACTAGTTGAAAAATTGTGATAAGAAATAAAAGTTAACTGTTTTTAATTTTGATACGCTACTTTTTCCGACAGTAAAAAATTCAAAATCAATTTGAATTTTCAGCTTCTTTACTTTTGTGTCTTTACGTGCTTATTATTCTCACCATTTTAGAAATTTAATTTATAGTGGGACCAGTAAAATAATAATTAATGCGAGGGTCACTGGTCCCAAGGACCAGTTTACTAATTCCAACATGAGGGGTCGCTGGTATCGAGGACCACTTACAAAATTCACCTTATTTCCAACCCTGTTATGGACCAGTTTATTTATTCCAGACCAGGGGGTGGCAGGCCCAGTGTCCAGTTTTAAAAAATCCTTATTTCCCATTCCCACCCTGTACTCCCAAGGACTAGTTTAAAAAATATCCTTATTTCCCAGACTGATTGGTTAGGAAAAAGCTGTCTGCTAGGTGGCTAGACGTTCTCTTTTTTTGGCGTTTGTACTTTGTTGTAAATTCCTTTGTTACGGTAACGGCTCCTCCTTTAAAGGCTTTAATGTATTTTTATTGATTATTAAAAAGAGTATCTATATACAAGAAAAGCTCTTAATAAAGGTTGAAGTTTTTTCTCTTTTATAACCCCAAAGACAGAACAGTGTGAGTAACTGTGAAACCAAAACAACGTTAATAAAAGCCTTGCCTGGTAAGAATTATGTATATTAAACTGAGGGAAACGCCCTTGGTAACACTAAATCTTTTTATGGCCATACTTTTTATTATTATTAAAATGTTACGTATTTTATGTTAACAGGGAAACTGTACAAAAAGTGATGGAATTTGTTAAAGAATGTCGTGTTATGGTCGAACGTTTAAACTGGTAAGTGATGAATATAATGCAACTTGGATCATGTTAAACAGGCATAACGGATCCAAACCTATTGAAACTATTATACCTTGAAAAGAAATAGATCTTTCTTGCTATTTAAAAAATTAAAAATGCTAGCAGAATAAATGATTTATACGAAGCTAGTTGTAGTTGTATTCAGTTAATGTGCTTGAGAAAATCCCTAGTCTTGAACAAAAGTGTCACAATTTAAGCATCGCTATGTTTTTCTTAGCTTTTTATAGCGAAAGCTACAATGTATGGGGAAACTTTCCTTGTCCGTTTTTGATTTACCTTCAGTTTGAAAAATTATTTTATTTTAGGGAAGATTTTCAATCTCACCAACTCTCGTTACAAAATTCCGAAATGAGTTTAGTAAATCTTCAAAGAGTGGCGATTAAGGAGGTATTTTGCGAAATTATTGCAATATTGCCCGTTTAAGACAAACTGAAGATGACGAAAACTTTGTTTTTAGGAAATGGACTACGAGGAAGAATGTAACTATGATCATTTGAGCAAAGATGATCTAATCAATGAAGTAAAAGCTAGAGATGATCGAATTAGGAAACTGGAAGAAAAGGTATTTTTCAAAGCATAGGAGTTTTTTAGCAAGGTTAAAATAAGCACAGAGATATGAGAAAATTTAAATGGATCAGTTATCGAATCAGGTGTCCCTTGAAATAGAACCAAACTCTATGAGTGGGTTAATTAATTAAGGTTATTGGTTAAAACACCTATCAGGATTGGCACAAGCTAAGGGGATTGGTAACACGTCCTTCGTTTCTTTATTAACAAAGAAACCCGACGAGGGCCTTTGTTGCTGATCCCCTTCTTGCGTGTCATTATCTTCCCCTTTTTCTCGCTTGCCCCCTTAAAATACTTTCAGCCAAAGAAACTCCGAATATTGTTTTGTAATGGAATCTCATTTTGTTTAGTGTAATGTTTTAATTTCAAAAATGGGAAAAGAGAGAGTGAAAACATCATTTACGATAAATAAGCAAATTGACGAAATTGAAAGACTCAATAGGGTCATTAAAGACTTGGAAAGGAGAATCAAAGATCTGATGGTATGGAACAGTTTCACTTTCATAGTCGATTGGAAAGAGAATTACTTTAAGAATGGGAGTTATTGTTAATTGTTTAAAAAATAGGAGAAAAGTGGAATACTTCAATTTCCTAACGATGAATTAGTGAAAACTGAACCCGTTGAAAATGATTTGGGAAATAATGGCCAGGAGTTAACCCTTCCAGTTGTGATGCACAATGTCCAAGGCAACCTGTGTAAAGAAAATATAAGTCGAGAATCACGTGTTTCTGAGGTTGGCAATACAACACCGAACTACAGTGACAGTTTGCCTCAAAGTGCGCCTTCTCCAAAAATTAAGGTTGAACCTATTCGAAATGAGAGCGATCCGCCACGAGAACCTCTTGAAAACAATATTACCATTAACGATTCTTATCGTAAATCGCAAAGTGTTTCGACAAAGGGGGACACTGATGATAATACAACTCGATCGAAGAAATTTCGTGTTCCTGAATTGAATGTTGAATTCGAAAAACATTTGGATCTTTCTCTTGATGCAAATGTCGAAGGCGATTCACTAGAATTAGACGTAGAAAACGATCTTGATGAAAACCAATCCGAAATCGCCGTGACAGATGCAAAGAAAAGTGATGGACAAAATCAAAGTGATATATTGTTTGTCGATCCGAGTTCATTGAGTGTGCCAGTGTTTGTTCCTGAAGTAGAACGCAACCCAATTGAACTATCAGAATTGAACCCCGTCTCTATGGAAAGCGATTTACCCGAAGTTCCAATTGCGGTTCATCTTGATAGTTCGGTGTCCAACTCGGAGACATTAGAAGATTTCGCTCCAAAGAATCCAGAAGGTAAAACCTCATCGCCTCGTTCGGAAATTGCACGTAAGTCATTTCATTCTTTAATAGTCTTGAGTACCTAGATTGAGATATCATATTTCTAAGCCACTATTTCCGCCTTCTCGGTGTAAAGTCTAGTCGCGTATTTCATTTAACTGCTCGTAATACAATCCCAATGTATTATTTCCCCCTCCGAAAAACGCGAATGATGGAGACACGGCCTCCCTGCTTTTGGACGTAATTCCGCTTTAAACTTAGATGAAAACTAATCTTGGGTCGAAAGCCCCCTAAGCGATGCTTATTTTCAATCGTTGTGGTTGTAAATACTTAATAACAGTGGCATGACGCCATATTGTTGCGCACTTTTGTGTAGTTATATTGCTTATATTATTGAAGTGTACGCTGATTCACGTGATCAAAGCCTTGACTTTTCTTCGACATTGCTTCTTCGTACAACTTGGCATTGTGTTCTTTTCAAGTGCGTCTACACAATTCTACGTATTTAATGCCTTTTTTTTTGCAAACTTTATGTGATGAGTATATCGTTAATTCTACCGTGAAAAGTTTTTCTTCATCCAGGCTAAATTAATTCAGTATCAAACTTAGTAAGGATGAAATTTATAGCGTCCCATTAAAACGCGAACCAGTAAAACCCCTCAAATGAGATTAGTGTTCCTTTGGAAGCACGCAAGAAATTATTTGATGAAAATCAATGCATTTACAAATTACACTAAGAAACTTCACATTTCTAGCCACCATTTTTCAAGATGTCCGCGGATTAAAACCAATTTCTTTAACGTCCCTGCAACATTTATGCGGGAACGGTTAGTTCAGGGCATTGAGTATCAATCAGGTACGACTTTTACTTAACAACACCAGGGTGCCTATTCTGTAAGCTTCGAAAGAGAGTTGTCGATCGACATCTCTCTCGGTCTCGAAAATCACAAAAATGGTATTCTGTCAGAAGTTGTCGAGTATCGACAAGTTGTCGAACTAGATATCGACAGGGTTTCGTTTCGAGTAACGCCTCTTGCGTGAGTTTTAATCTGAGAGTAAATAGCTGCCCTTCTACATTTATCTCGCTTTGTGTTAAATAATCTGGCTAGGGAAATTATTCGGTGAGTTTTACGAAGAAAACGTTCTATCAGAAGTAGAAGAAGAAGATGTAGTTGTACTCAGGGTGCCTTTTGCTAGGCAGAGAAACAAAGTGAAAACTAGATGTGACAACAGAGAGTGGGTGCCAGAACGAAAGAAAATGGTAGCTTGTCTGCACGCAGCATCAGCTAGCATTTGATTCTCCGAACATCCGTTGAATTTGAAAATACGTCCTTTCGAGCCAAAGTTTCTCTTGCAATTCAATTTATGTTCATCCCCTTTTTACCTCTCCGTTTGACGATGTCGTCACGGAGAGGTATTTCACTGGACGTGTCTGTCACAGCGTTCACGCAATTGCGGGTTTTCCTATCACTTAATGTGAATCAATCGCCTTATATACCCTAAATTTCCAAAAATTGTTAAAGAGGCATACGCTTGAATTGAAACGTCAACAATAGCTATGTTTAAAATGATTTTAGGAATAACTTTTCTTAGAATGACTAAACTAATATTAAGCTAAATTACTGACAATAAAAATAATCAATATAAATTATATTTAATTAAGAACAACGTCTCGACTCGTAGAGGTCTATTTTGGTTTCCCAACTTGTTGTTTATAAGGTCGTTTGCTCATAAAAACCGTGAGTTTTCGTGTGCGCTTGAATGTTACTGTATTTTTGATACTATATTGTAAATGATGTATGTGTCGTTTTATATTTCATTAATAAATTTCTGTAGGGAAATTCAGGAAGAAACGTGCAACTCGGATCAAATATTCTGCTGAATATAAAAGGGGTCCACAACGTCACACAAAGAAGTGTAACGAAGAAAAACCCTTCAAATGTGATCGGTGTGACTATGCAAGTACTTGGAAGAATAATTTGATCAAACACCAACGCATTCACAGTGGTGAAAAACCCTTCAAATGTGATCAGTGTGACTATGCAAGCACGCGGAAGAATAATTTTATCAGACATCAATTTATTCACAGTGGTGAAAAACCCCACAGAATTTAATTAGTGCGAATATCTAGTAATCGTATGAGTAATTTGATGATACAATGTTGAAAAACGCCTCAATATTGATCGGTGGGACTATATATATGCAGACAGAAGTGTCATTTAATAGTACTTAAACTTAGAAGTCACATGAATGAATAGATGGATTTACATTTTAAATGTGTAGGACAATAACCATATTTCATCGGCTTGTGTAATGAATGGGCCGACACTGTGTATGTAACAATCCATTAAATTTCGCCATTAGAAATTCTATTAACGCAAGCGCCGCTCATTTTCAGAGACAAGACTCTTGGTGCACTATACCCAGTTGTAACACCACCATTTTCAGAACTAATTTTATATTAAATGTAATAAAATTCACAAAGACGATGCTAAAATAAGCCATAATAAATTTTGGATACGTTTTTCGAAATGTTCCAAACTTGTTTCCAAACCTTTGAGCTTTTCTTCTTTCGAGCGATTTCCATTTCAGTTGTCAGTCCCCTCGGAGCTTTCTTTAGCACATAAATTGTCTGAAGTTTCTTCAGGTTTTGATGTAGTACTTGCTAAATGACCTGGATCGTCATTTGCGTCTTTAATTACTTTAACTTCGTCATCAGCTCAGGTACTGGATGGTTTCAACAGAGACAGGAAAATTGTCGCTAACCCTGACTTTACCGTTGAAATCAAGCTTGTTGTGTTTTCAGTATTTATTAGGTGTATTCACGTATAGAGGTTTAATTGCAGAATTATACTGTTTGTTCATATTGTCGCGTATATTTTATCATGCGTTCATTAGGATACGTTTGCATTCCGTATATTGTCTGAGGACCGTTTCAGTGATCAAATTTTAATCTAAATATATTTTCGAAAGTTGTTTATTTGTTTATGTTTATTTTTTCCGAATTTGACCGAGCTGCCTGGTTTATATCGGTAACACTATTGGGAAGTTTTAAAACTGGTTTGATTGAGTTCTTCGGTAAGAACATACTATTCTGGATCCGTAACATCTGAGCTTAATGATTAACCACTATTAAAGCATCGTTACATAGTATTTGAAAACTTAAAAAAAAAAAATAGAAACAATGGGGGCAATTCTCTAACTTTTTAAGTGAGTTATCGCAAGTGATAACTTTCGTCTAAAGGGTTTATGCCAACCTCGTGCCGTCTATGAGAGCGCGATATCTAAATAGGTGATTAGTCGTAGGTGTCATCAAACCTTGAACGAAAAGCGGCGGATGTTTCGCGAATTCCCCTCGTGCTAATAAAAAACAAGGTGGTTAAGTTAAAATTTTACCGTCTTTCTTTATAAAGCAAACGATAACTTATGGACCAGTTTAACCCTTTCGATAAGTTACCACTCTCTCTGGTTTCGAGCCAAGGTTTCTCCTCACCATTTAAGTTAATCTTCATCCCCTTTTTGTTGATATGCTCGTTTACTCATCAGCACTGTTCTTTTCTTTAATACTGAGTTTTCGAGGCCTCAGCATTACGTTTTTTTTAAAGTTCGCTTGAATGTTACTGTATTTTTGATACTAAATTATAAGTTATGTCGTTTTTATATTTCTTTTATATATATTCTATAGGTAAATTCAAGAAGAAACTTCGGTTAAAGTGTTCTACTGAATATAAAAGGGATCTGCAACGTCACGTTAGAAAGGGTAACGAAGAAAAACACAAATGTGATCAGTGTGACTATGCACACAAGTATAAGAGAAATTTGATCAGACATCAACTCGTTCACAGTAGTGAAAAACCCTTCAGATGTAATCAGTGTGACTTTGCAAGCACGCGGAAGGGTAATTTGATCGTGCATCAACGCATTCATAGCGGCGAAAAACCCTTCAAATGTACTCGCTGTGACTATAAATGTACACAGAAGATTAGTTTGATCGCACATCAACGCAATCACAGTGGTGAAAAACCCTTCAAATGTGATCGGTGTGACTATGCAAGTACGTGGAAGATTTCATTAATCAGACATCAACGCATTCACAGAGGTGAAAAACCCTTCGTATGTGATCAGTGTGACTATGCAAGCACGCAGAAGAATAATTTGATCAAACATCAACGCATTCACAGAGGTGAAAAACCCTTCGTATGTGATCAGTGTGACTATGCAAGTACGTGTAAGAATAATTTGATCGTACATCAACGCGTTCACAGTGGTGAAAAACCCTTCGTATGTGATCAGTGTGACTATGCAAGTACCTGGAAGAATGCTTTGATCAATCATCAACGCATTCACAGTGGTGAAAAACTCTTCAAATGTGATCAGTGTGACTATGCAAGCACGCAGAAGAATAATTTTATCAGACATCAATTTATTCACAGTGGTGAAAAACCCCACAGAATTTAATTAGCGCGAATATGCTAGTAATCGTTTGAGTGATTTGATGATACAATGGTGAAAAACGCCTCAAGTGTGATCGGTGGGACTATATATATGCAGACAGAAGTGTCATTTGATAGTACTTAAACTTAGAAGTCACATGAATGAATAGATGGATTTACATTTTAAATGTGTAGGACAATAACCATATTTCATCGGCTTGTGTAATGAATGGGCCGACACTGTGTATGTAACAATCCATTAAATTTCTCCATTAGAAATTGTATTAACGGAAGCGCCGCTCATTTTCTGAGACAAGACTCTTGGGGCACAATACCCAGTTGAAACACCGCCATTTCATAACTAATTTTATATTAAATGTAATAAAATTCACATAGACGATGCTAAAATAAGCCATAATAAATTTTGGATACGTTTTTCGAATTGTTCCAAACTTGTTTCCAAACCTTTGAGCTTTTCTTCTTTCGAGCGATTTCCATTTCCGTTATCATTACCCGGGCCCACTTAAATTGTCTGAAGTTTCTTCAGGTTTTGACGTAGTACTTGCTAAATGTCCTGGATCGTCATTTGCGTCTTTATTTACTTTAACTTCGTCATCAGCTCATGTACTACATGGTTTCAACCAAAGTTTCAACAGACTGAATAATTGTCGCTAACCCTGTTATTTTATCATACGTTCATTAGGATAAGTTTGCATTCTGTATATTGTCTTAGGACCGTTTCAGTGATCAAATTTTAATCTAAAATATATTTTAGTATAGTTCATTTTATTTTTACCTTATATTTACTGTTTTACCCAATATGATCGAATTTCGCGCCTTTTCATGTAGTTTCGTGTTAATTGATATCTTGGTTCTCACTCAATAAAATGCCTGTTTTTAAGTTAATTTCAGGTTTTTTGTAATTAAATTTAAGTTGTAACGAGGGAGGGTAGTTTAGTTAGGTTTATTTAGTTTCTGAAACGGATTTAAATAATCTACTTTAATTGCGACGTTTATTGGAGTTTAAGCATTTTTAATTTTTTTTTTTTTTAATTAGGAGGTTTCAATGTAAATTGGGTCCATGGGTCAGCGACAAGGATGCGATTATTCAGGTTTCAGTATGTGAATAATCAGGGAAGGAAATGAGGTTTACTTGGAAGGTGACGAAAGGGGTGTGGGGGTCAAGTCACCTCCGGCGGCCACAGGGCAGTCGGCGCCTATAGGGTAGGATCGCCGACAAGTGTCATATTCCCTCAAACCTTTCCGCCCAGAAGCTTGGTTTACAGGAGTGCGCCACACTCCCGGCTTTAAATTTTATTTTACCCCGAAGAGCCGAAGCCAAAAGTCGTTATAATGTTTTAGCAGACGACGCATAGGAGGATTTCTACTATTTTAGAATTTGGGGTAATTCAGTAAAAGTTGGGCAAAAAGAAAGGTAGGTTAAAATAGTGTTTCCCGGCAAAGTGTTCATATAACTTCATATCAGCCCTGACTGGTAGGTAACAATGTGTATTAGTGACACTTAAGTCTTTGTTTATGGCAACTTTTTTATTATTTTTAAAAGGTTTCGTATGTTGTCTTAACAGGAAAACTGTACAAAGAGTGATGGAATTTGTTAAAGAATGTCGTGTGATGGTCGAACGGTTAAGCTGGTAAGTGATGAATATAACGCAACTTGGATGTCAACAAGGCATATCCAAACCTTAACCTATAGAATAAATTCCCGCCTTTTCCAAAATATTACTTAAGTGGATATGTTTTAACCCCTAAATATTGCTACCTTTTCTAAATTATTGCTAATTAGCATGTTTATTGCCGCCTTTTCAACAAATTAACAATAAACAATATTGTTAAATTAGTTTCATTCTACCCCAAAAAGAGGCGCACATTTAGCCGCTGGTCTAGGAATGAAGCGTTTTGCTGTATTCATAAAATGGGGTTGAAGATTCGAGGAATAGAGCTATCTCAATTGTGACATCAGTGCCTTGGTCACACATTGACTTTGGTAGTGGGCGGCCATGTTTGGTACTTCTTAGATTTTATGGGCCACACAATTAGTTTTGTGAGATAGCTCTTGAATTTATTTATTTATTTATTTATTGAATGAATGTGTTGTTCACAAAGTCAACAGTGTGACGTGTGTGTGAACATCGTAAATCGATACATTGGGCATGTTACAGAAAGACACTAAGGGAGTACAGTAATATGAGAACAAAAAACGGATAATAATGTAATATTAAAAAAATTATAATAATTATAACATTAATAATAATAACTATACAATTAAATAGTAATAATTATAACAATTAAAAACAATGTCAGATAATTTAGAATTCACTGCACAATAGTGTAATTTTATTGCAGCGATAATTATCACAATCTTTTGAACTAGTCAAGCTTTGCCATGTAAAAAGCTACATTGTATTCGGAAACCTTTCATCTTATTTGTTCGTTTTTAATTTACCTTCATTTTGAAAAATTCTTTTATTTTAGGGAAGATTTACAATTTCACAAACTCTCTTTTCAAAATTCCGAAATGAGTTTAGTAAATCTTCAAAGGTTGGCGATTAAAGAGGTATTATGCGAAATTATTGGAATATTCCCTTTTTTAGACAAACTGAGTTAAGTTATTGAAATTTTGTTTTTAGGAAATGGACTACGAAGAAGATTGTAACTATGATCATTTGAGCAAAGATGATCTAATCAATGAAGTGAAAGCTAGAGATGATAGGGTTATGAAACTGGAAGCCAAGGTATTTTTCAAAGCATAGGTGGAGCACAAAAATATGAGACCCTTTTTCGATCATAGCCAATTTTATATGCACAGTATAAGTTGTCGAATCTGTTGTCTCTTTATTAAAGGCTTTAATCTAAGGGGATTGGTAACATAACCGTCGTTATTAACCAAGAAACCCGACGAGGGCCTTTGTTACTGATCCCCCTTCTTGTGTGTCATTGGTTTCCCCTTTTTCTTGCTTGCCCCCTTCAAAATACGTTCAGCCAAAGGAAGTCCGAAGATTGTTTTGTAATGGAATCTCATTTTGTTTAGTGTAATGTCTTAAATTCAAACTTGGAAAAGGAGAGAGTGAAAACATCATTTACGATAAATAAGCAAATAGACGAGATTGAAAGACTCAATAGGGTCATTAAAGAGTTGGAAAAAAGAATCAAAGGTCTGATGGTATGGAACATTTTTCATTTTCATAGTCAATAAAATTACTTTAAGAATGAAAGTTATTGTTTAAAAAATAGGAGAAAAATGGAATACATCAATTAGATAATAATGAATACGTGAAAACTGAGCCCACTGAAAATGATATGGAAATTAGTGGCCAGGAGTTATCCCTTCCTGTTGTGATGCACAGTGTCCAAGGCATTCTGGATAAAGAAGATATTATTCAAGAATCACTTGTTTTTGAACCTCAATATGTTGCGCAGGTTTACAATACAAACCCAGAAACTGAAATTACCTCAAATTATTCTGAACATATGGGGTTTATAACGCGAAATACGAATCCGTGTGTCCCTAAACCGAAGTACAGTGACAGTGCGCCTTCACCAAAAATTAAGGTCGAAAACCAATTCGAAATGACTCCTGACACGAACACGAAGAGCAATTCGCCACGAGAAATTCTTGAGAACAATATTACCATTAACGACTCTCTTCTTCAATCACAAAGTGTCTCGACAGAGGGGGACACTGAAGATAATACAACTCGATCGAAGGAATTTCGTGTTGAAACCGAAAAACATTTGGCTCTTTCTCTTGACACAAATGTCGAAAGCGATTCACTACAAAGAGTCCTAGAAAACGATCTTGATGATAACCAATTCGAAATCGCCGTGACAGATGCAAAGAAAAGTGATAGACAAAAACAAAGTGTGGAACTGTTTGTCGATCCGAGCTCATTGAGTGGGCCAGTGCGTGTTCCTAAACTAGAACGTAACCCAATTGAACTACCAGAATTGACCTCCATTCCTATGGAAAGCGATTTACCTGAAGTTCCAATTGCAGTTCATCATGATAGTTCGGTGTCCAACTCGGAGACATTTGAAGATGTCGCTCCAAAGAATCCAGAAGGTAAAACCTCATCGCCTCGTTCGGAAATTGCAGGTAAGTCATTTCATTCTTTAATAGTCTTGAGTACCTAGATTGAGAAGTCATATTTCTAAGCAACTATTTCCGCATTCTCGATATAAAGTCTTCCATTTGAATTCTCTAAGATCGCTCTCGATTTGCTTAATAAAATTCGAATGTATTTTTTTTTTTATCATCTTTCAAAAATCGCGAATGTGGGAGACACGATCTTCCTGCCGGAAAATCAGTGTTCAGTTTTCGGATCTAATTCCGCTTTAAACTTAGATGAAAACTAATCTTGGGTTATATTAATTCAAAATCTATAACGTCACATTAAAACGCGAAGCAGGAAAAAAAATCTTCAACTGTTATTAGTGTTTCTTTGGAAGCACACAGAAAATTAATTTGGTCAAACAACAAGCCATTTACAAATGGGGGGGGAACCCTTGTCAGTCATCTTGGAATAAGTTCTGATGAACCTGTCTCCGGCGAATGAAAATTAATTTGAGAGCAAAGAATAGTTGAAAGTACAACCTTTCTGTTTTCGAGCCAAGGTTTCTCCTCCATTTAAGTTGATCTCCATCCCCTTTTTGTTGATATGCACATTTACTCATCGGCTAAGGCCTTAATCAACACTGTTTCAACACAAGGTTAGTGGAAAAAGCAAAAATTGCTATAATGGTTTCAACACACCTTTTTTATTCTGTAACACTGCGATTTCGTACGCACTACTATGAACTTCGCTTGAAAGTTATTGTTTTTTGATATTAAATTGTAAATGATGTTTGTGATTTTATATTTTCTGTAGGGAAATTGAAGAAGAAACATACAACCGGGTTCAAATATTCAACTGAATATAAAAAGGGCCTACAACGTCGCATTAGAAAGGGTAAAGAAGGAAAAAGCTTCAAATGTGATCAGTGTGACTATTCATGCAAGTATAAGTACGATTTCATCAAACATCAACGAATTCACAGTGGTAAAAAACCCTTCAAATGTGATCGGTGTGACTATGCCAGCCCTTTCAAGAGTAATTTGATCATACATCAACGCATTCACAGCGGCGAAAGACCCTTCAAATGTGATCAGTGTGACTATGCAAGTACGACGAAGAATGGTTTGATCAGACATCAACGCATTCACAGTGGTGACAAACCCTTCAAATGTGATCAGTGTGACTATGCAGGTGCGCGGAAGGATGATTTGACCAGACATCAATGCATTCACACTGGTGAAAAACCCTTTAAATGTGATCGGTGTGACTATGCCAGCACTATCAAGAGTAATTTGATCATACATCAACGCATTCACGGTGGTGAAAAACCCTTCAAATGTGATCATTGTGACTATGCTTGTAATCGTAAGGATAATTTGATCACACACAAACGCATTCACAATGGTGAAAAACCCTTCAAGTGTGATCGGTGTGACTATGGATGCACTCAGATAAATAATTTGATCAGACATAAACTCATTCATAGCGGTGAAAAACCCTTAAAATGTGATCAGTGTGACTAAAAATGTATGCAGAAGACTCATTTGATAGCACATAAATGTAGAAAACACATGTGTGAATAGATGGATTGACATTTTAAATGTGTTGAACAGTTGGACAAAAACCATGTTTCATCGTCTTCTGTAATGAATGGGCCGAAACTGTTCATGTAACAGTCCATTAAATTTCTCCATTCTTAATGATATTGCGCCTCCACAATTCTACATATATAATAACTTATTGTAAACTTTATGTGATGAGTAGTCCTTTCTACCGCAAAAGTTGTTTTGCTTCGTTCAGGTTATATTTAGTTCAGAATCAAACTTAGTATGGATGAAATCTATAACGTCACATAAAAACGCGGACCAGAAAAAGTCTTCAACTGTGATTAGTGTTTCTTTGCAAGCACACGGGAAATTAATTTGGTCAAACAATTAACAAGCCATTTACAAATGGAGAAAAACCCTTGTTCGTGATCAATGTGCCTTAGGAAGAACGCTCTTGACTTGGAAAAAGTATGGGTAAATATAATGGATTTGAAGATTACACAGCCAAAAAAAAAAATTCATTAATATCATATGTGGAACATATGTGTTGGACAAAACGTTCACACATGTTATTTTTAAGATTATGCATAACGTATATTTAAACGGTAGCACTTTCTACCTTTCATCCTGTTGAATAATGAAAATATTAAAATGCCATCTTTCCCGTCATCTCTGGTACTATTTATTTCAGCCAAAATTACTTTAACAACAGAGAGGGGTGTTAGAACGAAATAAATTGGTAACTTGTCATTACGCAGCGTCACCTAGCATTTTATTCACTGAAAATCCGTTGAATATGGTTAGAGCAAAGGAAAGTTTAAAATACGTCCGTTTGATTTTCGAGCCAAAGTTTCTTTTCCATTTAAGTTGATGTTCATCCTCTTCTAATATACTCGTTTGTTCATCAGCTAACGCCTTTGATCAACAACGCTTCTTTTCATAAACAGCATTACATTTTAATGAAGTTCCCTTGAATGTTACTGTATTAGTGTATTTTCGATACTAAATAAATGATATATGATATATGTCGTTTTAATGTTTTATATAATTATAATCGTTAGGGATAAGATTACAGGAACTGTGTAACCTCCACATGGCTAGACTTACGACAAATGTTGGCGCATCTATTCTTATGCTGCTCTTTAATGATTCATAACAATTATGAACCTAATATTCTCGTAATTAAATCAGTCCTACATACTTTAGAATTAGTTTCATCGCGCAGAAAGTTCTAATGAACCTATCTTAAAACGATTTAACGAAAATTAATTTGCGAGCAAAGAAAAGTTAAAAGTACAACCTTTCGGATTTGCATTTATTTAAGTTTATCTTCATCCCCTTTCTGTTGATATGCTCGTTTACTCTAGGCTAACGCCTCAATTGATCAACTCGCCTTTTTTCTGCGTTTTCGTGCGCATTACCTTTTTTATGAAATTCGCTTGAATGGAATTGTAATTTTGATACTAAATTTGTGGTTTTTATGTAGGTAAATTCGAGAAGAAACGTATAACGGGGACCAAATATTCAACTGAATATGAAAGGGGTCTGCAACGAAAGGGTAAAGAAGAAAAACGCTTCAAATGTGAGCAGTGTAACCATGGATTCACGCAGAAGAGTTCTTTGAACATCCATCAACGCATTCACAGTGGTGAAAAACCCTTCAAATGTGATCGGTGTGAATATAATTGTACAAGCAAGAGTACTTTGATCAGACATGAACGCATTCACAGTGGTGAAAAACCCTTCAAATGTGATTGGTGTGAATATAGATCCAGTCGGAAGTATCGTTTGAAGTCACATCTACTAGGCATTCACAGTGGTGAAAAACCCTGCAAATGTGATCAGTGTGACTATCGATGCATGCATAAGGGAATTTTGATCTTACATCAACGCATTCACAGTGGTGATAAACCCTTCAAATGCGAACAGTGTGATTATGCAAGTACGTGGAAGAGTGATTTGATCAAACACTGGCCTATTCACAGTGGTGAAAAACCCTTTAAATGCGAAGAGTGCGACTATGCTAGCTCGATCAAGAGTACTTTGATCAAACATCAACGCATTCACAGTGGTGAAAAACCTTTCACATGTGATCAGTGTGACTGTAAATTTACGCAGAAGAGTAATCTGACCGTACATAAACGTAGAAGACACATGCACGAATAGATGGATTTACATTTAAAATGTGTTGGACAAAAACCCTATTTAATACTTTTCTGAAATGAATGAATGGGCCAAAACTGTGTCGCCATTTTCTGAACTAATTTGAATTGAACTGAGTTTCATTTTCATATCATATAAAACAACATAACAGGAATGTTACTTTTCATAGTTAAACAAGGTTACCACAATTTTTTAAAATACAATTTTTGTTAATTTAGCGTTATTTAAATTTAAGAAAATAACTGAGTTTAAAAATACTCATATATTTTGTGCAACTGAAAAGTTAATTCACGAAAATAGATCATTAATGGTATTTGTATTAACAATTTTAAAGTAGCTACATGTAAAGCGAGTCTTTTTCCTTTCGAACAAGTCTATTTTCAGTAACGTGACTTGTTTTGCATTCTTTTTATGGGATTTAATATGAATTTGTTCCAGTTGCCTATGTAAAAGGTTTTGTAGTCACGGAGAATTTTGCGCGATAATTTAAAATGTATTTTTTCTAATAATATTTTACAATCTATTTGAAAAGTTACAAACTTATTTAAAAAACTAAACTTCAGGTAAGTTAATCTGTTTCTAATTGTTAGAAGCCTGTGGTCATTTAAGATATTAATGTAATCGTATTGTCAGCGTTTTAAAAACCTTTCATATACGATTTGAACGAATTGTCAGTAATAGACCCGTTTCAAAAAGGGCGAGGGACAAAGTAAAGTATGCTTCATATAGGGTTACAACGGAAAATTCTATGACCCGACTTTTCTTTCATACCCCCCATCCCGGGGAAGGGGGTCCGGGCTTTGACGCGCGCCCACATAACTCTGTTCTCCATTCCTACTTCTAAAATTAAATCTATCCCTGCTATGGCAAAATAGAATTTATTGCAACACATGTCTCAATGAAATTTCTGGTCATTCGAATCAATAGAATCGTCCGTGGGCGTATCATCGAGTGGGCTATGACTTTCCTACTTGGAGAAGAGAGTGGGATGGAGACTTCATCTCTTTACCTATAAAGTAGCCTCTATAAACACATCTATGGCAACTACGTTCTCCGAGCATCCTCGCTGTTTCGGTATGGGGTAATACGGTACGAAAACGTCAAAGATGCCCATTATGTCATAAAAATAGAAACTACTCTCATACAAATAGAATGGTGCTACGCGGCAGAACTTAATAATCAACTATCGAAGGGTAGTTGCGTCCGCAAGGTACTCCTGGAGACTTTCATTGCCGCACATGTCCCGCCAACATTTTACTCCAGCCCACTATCTCCTCCAAGTTAACTCATTGAGCTTCCATGGAGCAATGAAAATGGGAGAAGTATTTGAGGTCATCAGTTAAAGACCGTTTCTGCAGAATCAAGGTCTGCAATTTTTATTGTTCCTTGATAGCGCTCATTCGCCTTGAAAAGTTCATATTTAGAATTGAATAATTCTCTCTTTGAAGCACTTTATTTAAAATTTCAAAAGGGAAATTAGGGAATGCTGGCAGCGTGCCGTCCTTATACCGTCGTCTGCTACCGTGACTGCTACACAATTTAAACCGAAACTGGCCCCAACCTGAAGGGGTTTTGAATTTTCGCATTAAATTTTCTTATTCTGTAACTTGTAGCCTTTCTGTCTTCCCTCGCAATTTATTTGGCAACATTGGGGGAATGATTTTCGTAAAGGAAAAGTTACGTCTTTAGACTTAGAGTCAGGCATTTCGGAAATGAGTTTAATAAGTCTTCAAAGTGTGGCGCTTAAAGAGGTACTTGAGAAATTATCCGTGGTTTGCACAGGAATTTTGAATTTCAAAAAACTGGACTTTGTTTATAGGAAATGGAGGCGAGTGATTGTAACTGTGATCATTTAAGCAAAGATGATCAAATAAAGCAACTAAAAGCCAAGGTGAGTTTCAAAGCCTATAGCGTTTTGGCCAGTACAGCATGAGCCATCAAATCTAGTATCCCTTTAAAGCGAGCAGTGCCTTCTCTAATACTAGGCCTTGAAATGTACAACAGAAGCATTTTTTATGTGACATTTTGAATTTGCGCTTAGTAACCGTTAGATGGCTCTTTTCTGAGGCGAATTTTCGCGATGACGAAAGTAAATTCGTACCGCGCAGTCTCGCATGACGTCACGTCTTTCGCTTATGGCGGACCAGGAAGGGAAATAAGGATTTTTTAAACTGGACTAAATAACCTGGTCCATGACTAGGGCACATCGTCTGCTAAACTAGACAAGTGGATAATTAAAATATTGGAGATAATGTCTGTGTCCGAATTCTGCTCCCAATGAAATCTCTTCCAACCTCTCCAAAGCTTGCTCATTGGGCAATCCAAATCTAACTTAAGGTATTTCATTGGCAGTTGTAGTTTTTGGGGAAAACTTAAGGGCTGTAATGGGTTGAAATTTCAGGCCTGATACTGAGTCACTTTTGTCACTAAAAGTCACTTTTTTTAAATTCAGTCACTAAAAGTCACTTTTTCTGAAATTAGTCACTAAAGTCACTTTTTTTCTGAAATTAGTCACTATTTGTCACTTTTTTTTGAAATTTTCAGTATTTTGATATTTGAATTCTAAATCTTTGCTAACAACTTAGTATATTTCAATCGTCTAAAGTTCTAAACAAAAAAAAGGCACAGTTCCTTTCCTTAGACTTAAGTTTTTGTTTAGTTGGAAGTGTACTTAACTAAACCAAATTGTTTTCTGGGAGCCGTAGAGATCTCGCTCCTGTCCCAATTTTATTTGTCTCCCATCAAAAACTACCAGCAAGTGCCTAGGAAATTTTCAGATACACTTGGCCACCAATTAGGATAGGTACTTTGAAATTTAGGAGCTTCAAAATATTTTTCTCCTTGCGAATATTAGGGTTACTAACCGATTAATTGCAAATAGTCAAGCCTAATATTCACGAGTATTAGGGTTAACTATTCGCGAATACTAGACTTAACTAGTCGCGATTAATCTTATAGGCCTAACTATTCGGTATTTGATTTGGAATAAACTATTCGATTCGGTATTTGATAAGGAAACGTTTTCGGTATTCGGTAACCGGTTTGATACCCAAATTGTGCTATTCGCACACCCCTAGTATAAATACAAAGTGAATCAGATCAAGTGTTACGTTCTACATATGTTAGGACCCCAGTAGGGCAGTTTTTCAACCTTAAAATGTTTTTATTTAAGTCACTTTTTAGTCACTTTTTTTAAAATTTTTAGTCACTTCCGTCACTTATTTTTTGGGTGCAGGAGAGTATCAGGCCTGAAATTTCCATGCAGACGCCATTGACACGTGTCAAAACATTCAGCAAATTTAAACTAGTATTTTTCAAACTCGGAAACCGATCAGGACCATGAACCGGTTTATTGACCGGTTTTTTGCTTTCTTTTTCGAGACGAACTTAGCAGATTACACTTCGTCGTTGCTAACAATTTCCCATAGTTTTGAATTTGCCGCCAGTTTAAAACCTCAGAAAAGCGACATCTAGTGCCATTTGTGAAATCATAACTGCCACCCCCATTTTATTCCTATCGCAAGGCCTAGTATTAGAGAAGGCAGTGAAGCGAGTCTCAGCTGTGACTGTGGTTTAGTCAATGCCTACGAGATAGGCATTGGTTTAGAAACGGCACTAGATGCTCCCATAGTCAAGGGGTGGAGTTGACTGACCCAATAAGCTTATGAAAGGCTAGGTCTAGCTCCGCCCTTTCATATACGATTTCTGATTGGTTCCTGCCTTTGGCTACATAAAATTGGTGTGTAGAAGGTTAATCAGTGTGTTACGCGCGCCACAGTAGCTGATATTTGCTTTGAAGCATAAATCGCAATAGAAAAACCTTAAGTAAACCAATGTTTATTGGTGGGTGATTAGAAACACCATAAGCCTATGGTGATAGGCTGATGGAAACACATCCCTCGACCATGGACGAACCAATACTGAAGGACCGATGGCTGCCCATTGAGTCCCATACTAAGCGACTAAACAACCAATGATGTTAAGCTTACTTCCTCCCTTTCAGCCCCAAAATGTTGGGGGGTTATGAAAAATACTGAGTCAAATTGTAACCATCTTAACTCAAAAATCAAATTAAATTTTCGATTAATCTTTAAATTAATAATGAAATACCTTAAATTAACATTATAAAGATATTACTAGCCCTTTAAACTTAAACCTATCCCTTTAAAGAAACTGAAAAGAAATTCTTTCGTACATTAAAGGAGAAACTAGCCCCTCAATGTTGACACAGAACGTTCTAGAACGATCCTATACCCCTATATCCACAGTGCAAAACGAAATACCTAGCAACGAAAACTTTTTCCAAGAACCCAGAGAAATGTCACGCTGATTTAGACCCCAAGCAACAAGACCTTTAGTCACTACCCTGGTACCTGGCCCGAGAAACTTCCAGAACATTTTTTTTAACCCTTAAACTGACCAATCCCCATTTGGTCCCAGATTTAAAAGTTTTGCCTATTCGTTGATAACATGAATCCGCCCGGCTACGTAATAAATATGGTCCACTATTCGCCAAACCGAAGTCAATCAACTAACGTCATGGTCCCAGAAATCCTTGCGAGAAACTAGAAGTTATATATACGAAGTCCCTCCTGTCCCACCCTCAGTCGATTCCTGAACTGCTTAACGAAACCTTGTCGGCTCACCCTTAAGAAACCCTTAAAAGTCCGGAGTATTATTTTATATCGGAGATATCTTTTATTCATTTTGATACCTTTATTTTTCGTCAATTTGAATCCTTGATTTTTTGGAGAAATTCGGAAACATTTTTTTTAAAACCCCTAAGTTGAAGAAGAGAAGGAGCGCGAGTGCGCGAGATAATAAAAGAAAAAAGAAAATAATTAACCCTTATATCGCGAGAAAAGAAAAAAGATCCTGAATTAAAACCCTTAAATCGAGAAGAAGAAAAAAGATCCTGAACCCTTAAGAAGAATATGGAAAAGGAGCAACTTGTCGTAAGAAATTAAAAACTTGAAACTATTTTGATAAACTGACTTGAAACTATGGTTAGAGAACTGAGATTATGGTTGACGGATTGATTCATTTTTTAAAATCTTAACTTTTGATTTTTGTTTAATTTTTTTATTTTGACCCCTTAAAAAGTGTGTGAAAATTTATGAATAAGATTGAATATTATGTTGAATATTAAAATTTGGATTAGAATCTATTTTGACTCTCAATTGACACATACCATCAAAAACGCGGTCACTTTTGATTCAGAAATTTTATGAGCCCCTCGTTCCCGTTAAAAGGCCTTAACTCTCCACAACTGACTGCATTCTAACATCTTGTCTAGCGTTAGCGAGGTTGAATCATAAGTGAAAAGAGGTAGGTGTTTGTCTCGCATCTTCCTAACCCCTCTCGTAAGACGTCGAACACCCAACCCCACCCCCATAAACAACAAATGAAGAAAGGCAGATAAAAAGAAAAGGCTTATAAAATCCCGGAAAAAGCTAGCGCCATCTAGACAAAATAAGACGTTAGCCGCTTCCCTCTTTAGAACGTTTATTCCCCCATAAGCCCCCACTATCCGGTTTGCTACTATCTGCCGCTAGAAGGCGAATTAACAAGTATTTTCAACTTTCTCCCTCTGCCATCCGTCCTTCAGTATTGGTTCGTCCATGTCTCGACCATTTATAGCGTTATTAAAGGGCACCACAAGAGCCTTGTGGGAGCTCTATGCCCACACACACAAACTGCAGCCTTGCTTATAGTTCTTGCAAAGCTATCGGGCCTGCAAGCCTCTGGTGGCGCCCTTGACGAAAAAACCCCTTTGTTGACGTCACTGGTTTCTCTGTTTTCTTTCTGGACACTTTAAAAGACATTCTGCATATAAGAAAGTCCTATTTTGTAACGCAGTCTATTTTTTTCAGTGTAATGGTTTAATATCAAACATGAAAGAAGTGAGAATGACAATTTTATTTACGATAAATAAGAAACTGGACGAAATTGAAAGGGTCAATGGGGTCATTAAGGAGTTGGAAAGTGAAATCAAGGATCTGATGGTTTGTAACATTCTTCATTTTCGTAGTCGATGTGAAAGAGAATCAGGTTAAAAGTATTAGTTCAATTATTGTTACTTGTTTATAACATAGGAGGAAAGTGGAATACACGAAAGAGCCAACGTTGAACGCGTGAAATCAGAACCTGTTGAAAATGATTTAGGACTGAATGAACAGGAATTATCTCATCCTGTTCTGATAAATCAACAAACAGAAGAACAAATACAAAGGTATATAAAGCAAAAACCCAATGAGAACTTGTCAACGAGGGCGGAGCTAAAACTAGTCTTTGCTAAGCTAAGCAGGCCATTCAGCTTCATCCCTCGACTACGGGAGCATCTAGTGTCACTTGTTTAAACTAAACCATAGCCAAGTCTCGGCTATGGTTAACTTTAAGCTCAAGCATAATTTTTTATTTGACTGACTAATTCGCGCCCATAAAAATTGATTCGTTAAGCCTTGCCACGAGAATCGTGAATAAAATCAGAAGTATATAATGCTTCGAGGGAGAAGTGGGGTAATTGTAACATGATTCTTCCCAACATCATTTTACATTTGGAGCAAGGTTACTATTAAACCGAATCACACGCGTTAAATAGTTCCCTCATTATTACTCCATTAGTGCTTAACTATTTGCCAAGGGACATGCGCTTGTGGTCATTTTTGTCCCATCCACGTCAAGACAATCAAGGTTTGTGCAGAGTTGATTGCTGAGGATTTAGTAAATACCAAACAGTTATAGACTTCACCCCACGTTGTGATGCCCATCTGAAGTTTGTTGTGCAGGAAAGCAAATGTTCAAAAAGGGGTCCTTCGCCTGGGAAGAATCATGTTACATGATATAACTAAAGAGTGTCATCCTTTTTCTATTATCCCCTTCTGATAAAATGTATTAATCTTTTATTACTGTTGCTATATCAGTTTTGACGATTTCTTATTTGTATAGTTCGCAAAGTATACCAGCTGAGATTACCAACGACATTTACCAAAGTCTGCTTAAAGTGGAAGCCACGAACCTCGAGCAATTTGGGATCGGTATGGTGTCACGTTATTGTGATTCTGACACGCAACCTGATGTAGTTTCAGTTTGATAAAACTGTTTGGGTTATTTTTTCGTTTTGATCATCAAGGTTCGTTGGTAAAAGCCGAAGGTGCTTGCAATATCGAAGGAACGCTGACTGAAGTAGACATTAAGGAAGAATCACCTGAATGTGATGCGGAGATTGGCAAAGGAAACGCGTCCCAAACTAAAACTACCTCAAAAAATGCGCGAATTATGAAACTATGTATTCCTAAACTCAAATGCCGTGACGGTGTTCCTTTACTTAACCTTGAAGGCGAAGCGCAGTTCGAAATGTCTCCTGTCCCAACGACAGATTCGCCTCCCGAGAACAATCTTAACGTTAACGATTCTTATCCCAAATCACGAATTTCTTCGACCAAGAGAGGAAATGAGAGAATAGCAACTCGATCCAAGAAATTGTGCCTTGAAAAACATGGGGAATTGTCGTCGCTTGACGCAATCAAGGAAAGCAATTCACAGGAAGAAGCCCTAGAGGAGAATCTTGATGATAACCAGTCCAAGATCACCTCGACCGATTCAAAGAAAACTGATAATAGACAAAATGAAACTATGAAACTGTGTGTACCAAAAGTACCGATTGAAGTTGAAGATAATACTTCAGTGTCCAGCTCTAATACATCCGAAAGTAGCTCGTCAAGTAGTTCCGAAAGTAATACAACTTCTGCTAGTTCGGAAATTGGTAAGTCGTTTTACGCTTAGGGTCAGCAACGATTTTCGGGACTGGAACATAAGACTCAAAAATCGTCAAAATTGAGCCACTTACAGTAGAAACCTCCCAAAAAACAGGGGATGTTTCGGAGTTTTCTAGTGGTAGTTCCCCTAACAGATTTTTTAACCCAGTCCTTTCTAACCCTGATTACTTTCTGTCTTCCCTGGGATTTTTCAACCTCATCCTCAATCCTTTGCATTTTAAAGCTTCTAAAAATTTTGTGTCATTTAAATTAATACGTTTTTAACTTTAAATTTAAACGGAAAATTGTCCCTGTGAATAATATTAAGCTCAAAACTTGGTTACCTAAATTCAGCTGGTTGAGCCTGAGCTCCGTGGCCACTGGACGAGAAAAAATTCCCTTTTAAAAATGCAGGTTCCCGGCCGTCCTTGGTGTCTTAAGGAGCCCAAGCAAACGTTGCTCAGATTGACAAGACCTTAGTGCTTTACTCCCAATGGTCTTTGAAACTGAGAATAATTTCACCTAAGGAATATTTAAGAGAACTTACTCCGTCTTTATAGCAGTTCTCGAATCTGTGCAAGTGGTTAATCGGTTCTTGAGGTAGTGTCGAAGGATCCGCGTCACCGAATAATTGTCCTTCGCGTGCTAGGAGGTTCTATAGGAGGCGTTTCGAATATATCGTGTAGCTCACCTAGGCCCAAGATGCATACTTTGTGTGTGAAACCTTACAGCTTTTGGTCTTACTGATAATAATAATAATCTAAGCTTTGTCTATGAAGGGATTTCCACACTAAGCCTGTGGCTTGTTTACAGGTAGGTCCCTTTAGAATGCATAGAGGGGTGGGGTGGTGGCTAGCCCCTATGCCACAGCTAACCTACAGCACCCTATACTAACTATTACCGTTAACCTCAGAAAGAAGAAACCGGGTTAGACCGCGGAGGAAAACTCCTTTTAACAAGTGGGGAGGGAACGTGCAAACTCTAATAATGAAATATGAAACGATCTATTATTGAAAATGTAATTGTAATATATTGAAATGACTTAATGTAAAATACCGCCCACATATACCTCCTGCCTTCGCCTGTAGGGGAACCACTGTACCCGCTTTAGGGTAAACATCCTTGAAATTTGGGTAGAGCCAGAGCTTTTCGGCAAAATAATGTTATAGTCGTTGCAAACTATACAAGACTTTCTTTTCTTCTGACTCAATCGTTGCAATAAGTAAATCGCGATTTTGTCACACACACCGCTTACACTGAGTGACTACCTTCGTGGGAGAAGTGACCATCCAATCCTCAAATTATAATGATATCCGACTTATCGAAAATTTTCCACTTTCTCCACCATCATATTCTGCTCACAAGGGTAACGCCAGTCCAAGTGCTTAATTTGGTGTTACGTGTTAACGAATTGCAGTTCCTTGCATTTAAACTCGATCATCTAGAAACAAACCAGAATAGAGTACATTATAACGTCTTTTAATAACGGCAGTCATATCATTTCCCTTCCAATTTATTTTATAAGCATATTTATATTGCAATAGTCTAAAACCTTAAATATTTTCTTAATAATTAATAACCATTAGTTTCCGCTTTCTGATAAGTAAAATCTTCGGAGACAGTCATCTCGATTCGGAGCGGTATTAATTTTTTTTTTCCGAACTTGTTTTCTTTAACTTTGTGCCATTTTTGTCCTCGGCATGACCGGTTTTATCAAGTGCTATTGAACAGTGCTGTAGGTTTGATTCAAATTGTGACAAATTTCAGTTTGTTTGCTTTCTGAAGGAAAATCCGAGAAGCAACGTTCAACTCTTTGCAAATATCCCCTGAATATAAAAGTGATCTTGAACGTCACATTACAAATGCTACTGAAGAAAAACGCTTCAAACGTGATCAGCGTGACTATACTAGCTCTGAGAACGGTTCTTTGATCAGACACGAACATGATTTGACTACTCTGAGATCGACGTTGTTTTCCTAAATAAAATTCATCTTCCAATAATCTCGAATGTGGGAGACACGGCGAAGGTTTCTTCTCGCCATTTAAGTTAATTTTCATCCCCTTATGGTTGATATGCTCGTTTATTCATCAGTTAACGCCTTTGATCAACACTGTTTCAACACAACGTTTTTTTCTGTAACACCGCGTTTTCGTACGCATTACCTATTTTAATAAAGTTCGCTTGAATGTTATTGTATTTTTGATACTAAATTGTAAATGATGTTTGTGGTTTCTCTGTTTTCTATAGAAAAATTTAAGAAGAAACATACAACGGGGCGCAAATATTCGACTAAATATAAAAGGGCCCTACAACGTCGCGTAAGAAAGGGTAACGAAGAAAAACGCTTCAAATGTGATCAGTGTGACTATACATGCAAGCATAACTGCGATTTTCTCAAACATCAACGCATTCATAGCGGTGAAAAACCCTTCAAATGTCATCAGTGTGACTATGCTACTGTCCGTAAGTGTACTTTAATCGCACATCAACGCATTCATAGCGGTGAAAAACCCTTCAAATGTGATCAGTGTGAATATGCCAGCACAATGAAGAAAAGTTTGAGAATACATCGACGCATTCACAGCGGTGAAAAACCCTTCAAGTGTGATCAATGTGAATATGCCAGCTCGCAGAGCTGTCATTTGAGCGTCCATCAGCGCATTCACCGTGGTGAAAAACCTTTCAAATGTGATCAGTGTGATTATGCCTGCACGCACAAGAGTAGTTTGATCAGACATCTCGATTCGGAGCGGTACTAATTTTTTTTCCGAACTTGTTTTCTTTAACTTTGTGTCATTTTAGTCCTCGGCATGACCGGTTTTATCAAGTGCTATTGAACATAGTAATGTGTTTGATTCAAATTGTAAGGAAGTTTCAGTTTGTTTGCTTTCTAAAGGGAAAATCCGAGAAGCAGCGTTCAACTCTTTGCAAATATTCTCCTGAATATAAAAGTGATCTTGAACGTCACATTACAAATGGTACTGAAGAAAAACGCTTCAAACGTGATCAGTGTGACTATACTAGCTCCGAGAATGGTTCTTTGATCAGACACGAACATGATTTAACTGCACAGACTCCCTGCCGGAATATCAGGCCGAAAAATTCCGCTTTAAAGTTAGATGATAACTAATCTTGGGCAAAAAGCCGCTGATCTATGCTAATTTTAAGTCGTTGTGGTTGTAACATATTTAAATGTGTTGGACAAAACGTTCACACTTTTTATGTTATTTTTAAGACTCTCCATAATTTGAACTGTAGAACTTGAATAATGAAACAAACCCTTAAAATGCTCCCTTTCCCAAGGATCTTCACTCTTATCTTATCATCACTGGTGCTTATTTCGGCCCAAAATACTTTGGCAATAGAGAGGGGGTGCCAGAATAAATTGGAAATTGGTAACGATTTGAACGTCCATCAGCGCATTCACAGTGGTGAAAAACATTTCAAATGTGATAAGTGTGACTATGCTACTGCCCGTAAGTGTACTTTAATCGCACATCAATGCATTCATAGCGGTGAAAAACCCTTCAAATGTGATCAGTGTGATTGTGCCAGAACAATGAAGAAAAGTTTGAGAATACATCGACGCATTCACAGCGGTGAAAAACCCTTCAAGTGTGATCAATGTGAATATGCCAGCTCGCAGAGCTGTCATTTGAACGTCCATCAACGCATTCACCGTGGTGAAAAACCATTCAAATGTGATCAGTGTAATTATGCCAGCACGCACAAGAGTAGTTTAATAATATATCAACGAGTTCACAGTGGTGAAAAACCCTTCAAATGTGATCAGTGCGACTATGGTAGTAATCGCGTGAGTAATTGGATCATACATAAACGCATTCACAATCGTATTGACAGTGCTGAAAAACCCTTCAAATGTGATCAGTGTGACTTTGGAAGCACTCGGAAGAGTAGCTTGATTGCACATAAACACATTCATAGGATAGGTACATATCGGGCTGTTTAACAAAGTTTCTTTAGAATGTAATGTGCAATGCACATTAATGTTTAATTACAATTGTCTGCAAAGATTTAACGGCTCGGGCCGGATCGAAATTAAAATTCACACTAAGGCATAAAGCAGACTGTGCGTTGTCTCTAAATAGAGAATCAGATGGTTCTATAAGTTTAACTAATCGAATCAGGGGAAAGCTTCCATTCCCGCTCCTTGATCGAACCCGGTGACATCACTGCAAATATATTCAACCATCATAGGTTTGTGCACCTCCTAGGTTCACGTGGAATATCATTGAAACAAATAATATAGAATCTGTTTATAAGTCTATTTTTATTACCATAGAATATTTTTTTGAAGTTTCCACAATTTCAAAGCATATATTAGGTTAGGAATCATCAAAATTGTCGCTAAGCTTAACTTTACCCTTGAATTCGTACTTGTGTTTTATCACTACTTTGTAGGTGTTATCATGCACCTACAGAGGTTTAATGGCAGAATATGGCTGTTCATATTGTCACGTATATTTTATTGTACGTTTATTATGGGGAAGTTTGCATTCTGTATTACGCGAGTGTCTTACGTGGGATCAAGTTTGAATCTTCCACGTTCTTAACGCATGTATTAGATTTGGTAAGGTCGGGTCTTTGGAAACCGCTATTTCGACTCGGACATCGGTTATTGTTTCTGAGCTTGTTTTGTTTGCCTTTGTGTCTTTTTAAGCCTAAGCATAACCTGTTATATCAATTGCCTTTGAACATTGAAATGTTTGTGATGCGAGTTGTTTGATATCATATGAGATTTTAATCTATTTCCTTTCTGTAGGAAAATCCAAGAAAAAATGTTCAACTCGATACAAATATTCACCTGAAAATGAAAGGGAGCTCGAACTTGACATTCGAAAGGATACCAAGGAAAAACGCTTCAAATGTGATCAGTGTGACTATGGTAGTACTCGTAAGAGTAATGTAATCGCACATCAACGCGTTCATAGCGGTGAAAAACCCTTCAAATGCGGTCAGTGTGCCTATGCTAGTACGCGGAAGTATCATTTGATCAAACATCAAGGCATTCACTGTGGTGAAAAACCCTTCAAGTGTGAACAGTGTGATTATGCCAGCGCGTGGAAGACTAGTTTGATCAGACATCAAGGCATTCACAGTAGTGAAAAACCTTTCAAATGCGATCAGTGTGATTATGCTTGCACCCGGAATTATGATTTGTTCAGACATCAACGCATTCACAGGGGTGAAAAACCCTTCAAATGTGATCAGTGCGACTATGCTAGTACCTTGAAGAGTACTTTGATCAAACATCAACGCATTCACAGTGGTGAAAAACCCTTCAAATGTGATCAGTGCAACTATGCTTGTACCCATAAGTGGACTTTAATCAAACATCAACGCATTCATAGCGGTGAAAAACCCTTCAAATGCGATCGGTGCGACAATGCTAGTGCCCGTAAGTGGACTTTGATCGCACATCAACGCATTCATAGCGGCGAAAAACCCTTTTCATGTGATCAGTGCGACTTTGCTAGTACCCGTAAGAGTACTGTAATCGAACATCAACGCATTCATAGCGGTGAAAAACCCTTCAAATGTGATCAGTGCGACTATGCTAGTACCTCGAAGAGTACTTTAATCAAACATCAACGCATTCACAGTGGTGAAAAACCCTTCAAATGTGATCAGTGTGACTATGGATTCACGCAAAAGAGTAATTTGATCAGACATCGACGTTATAATCACAAGGACTAATAAAATGAATTGTATTTAAGCATACTCACTAATTTAAAACTTGGAAAGTAAACCATGATTTCGAATTGTGTCAATTGCGCAACGCTTTTTCATTTTCGTTTCACACATTGCTGTTCTTGTCAATTGTAGTAGATTCTCACTAAGAAAAAAGTTTTCGTTCGTGGAAAAATTGTAAAAGCCTATCGTTACGGATTAATCACCGGACAGGCTATATCTTATTATAAAATTGTGAAATGTAACTAGCCTAACGTCTTAACGGGAAACTGGTATAATACGGTAGTGTTAGTTATTTATAAAACCTTCACCACAATATTTAATGTAACCCTTTTTTTAAAAAAATATAATTAACAATATTTAATATGACAAATGGTATATCAGTAATTATATCTTCGCTATTAAAGAATGATATTTTTACCATAATAATCGATTAATCGTAATTTGCTTCTTTTCTTACTTTAACTTCGTCATCACTTCTTGTGCTAGTTGATTTCAGCAGAAACAGGAGAGACAGCAAGATTGTCGCTAAGCTTAACTTTACCGTTGAATTCATGTTGTGTTTTTTCACTTCTTAGTAGTTGTTATCATGCACCTACAGAGGTATAATGGCAGAACATGGCTGTTCATATTGTCACGTATATTTTATTGTACGTTTATTATGGGGAAGTTTGCATTCTGTATTACGCGAGTGTCTAACGTGGGATCAAGTTTGAATCTTCCACGTTCTCAACGCATGTATTAGATTTGGTAAGGTCAAACCTTTGGAAACCGCTGTTTCGACTCGGACATCGGTTATTGTTTCTGAACTTGTTTTGTTTGCCTTTGTGTTTTTTAAGCCTAAGCATAACCTGTTATATCAATTGCCTTTGAACATTGAAATGTTTGTGACGCGAGTTGTTTGATATCATATGAGATTTTAATCTATTTCCTTTCTGTAGGAAAATCCAAGAAAAAATGTTCAACTCGATACAAATGTTCACCTGAAAATGAAAGGGAGCTTGAACTTGACATTCGAAAGGATATCAAAGAAAAACGCTTCAAATGTGATCAGTGTGGCTACGCTAGTACGTGGAAGTCTCAGTTGATCGAACATCAGGGCATTCACAGTGGTGAAAAACCCTTCAAATGTGATCGGTGTGACTATGCAAGTGCGTGGAAGAGTGATTTGATCACTCATCAGCGCATTCACAGTGGTGAAAAACCCTTCAAATGCGATCAGTGTGATTATAAAGGCACACGGAAGAGTAATTTGATCACTCATCAACGCATTCACGGTGGTGAAAAACCCTTCAAATGTGATCAGTGTGGCTATGCATGTACGTGGAAGAATCGCTTGATCAGACATCAACGCATTCACAGTGGTGAAAAACGCTTCAAATGTGATCAGTGTGGCTATGCAAGTACGTGGAAGAATTGCTTGATCAGACATCAACGCATTCACAGTGGTGCAAAATTCTTCAAATGCGATCAGTGTGACTATGCAAGCACTCAGAAGCCTCATTTGATCGAACATCAACGCATTCACAGTGGTGAAAAACCCTTCAAATGTGATCAGTGTGACTATGCAAGTGCGACGAAGAGTAGTTTGATCAGACATCAACGCATTCACAGTGGTGCAAAATTCTTCAAATGCGATCAGTGTGATTTTAAAGGCACACGGAGGAGTAATTTGATCACTCGTCAACGCACTCACGGTGGTGAAAAACTCTTCAAATGTGATCAGTGTGACTATGTAAGTACGCGGAAGTAAGATTTGAGCAAACATCAACGCATTCACAGTGGTGACAAACCCTTCAAATGTGATCAGTGTGACTTTGCAAGCACGCACAAGGGTAATTTGGTCACTCATCAACGAATTCATAGCGGCGAAAAACCCTTCAATTGTGCTAGGTGCGACTATAAATGTACACAGAAGCATAATTTGATCAAACATCAACGCATTCATAGCGTTGAAAAAACTCTTCATAAGTGATCAGTGTGATTATGGCAGCACGCGGAAGATTAGTTTGATCAGACATCGACGTTATAATCACATGGACTAATAAAATAGATTGTAGTTAAGCATACTCAGCAATTTAAAACTTGGAAAGAACCATTTCGAAATGTGTTAATTCGCAACGTGTTTTCATTTTAGTTTCACACATTGCCGTTCTTGACAACTGTAGTAGATGCTCACTAACAAAATGTTTTCGATCATTGAAAAATTATTAAAAACTAAAAAAACCTATCCTGACAGAATAGTCACAGGGCAGGCTACACGGTTTTACAAAATTGTGGAATGTAACAAGCCTAATGATAATCTAATTAATAACTTAGAGTCTGATATAATTTCATTGAAATCAATTTTGGAAAAACGTAACCTCATTTTTAACGAAACTAAAACTGTATTTATGATATTAGAACCAAAGAAATTTCAAGGTATGACAACTGAAAAAACCAAGCTCGGGTCTTTAGGTATCAAACGTGTCAGCTCATATTGTTATATAGGGACGAAAATTGATGATAGATTCACATTTATGGATCATATTGATTACTAGCTGAGTTGCCCGCCCTACGGGCGGGCTGCCTCAGCTAGTTGCTACTAAAAAGTGAAACTAATTAACAATGAATGCTTTTATCGGAAAACATGTATAAAGCTAATGGGACATCATCACTGTCTTGACTTGTTTCTGCCCCCAATATCTTGCCCCCAAAAGCCTCAACGTGGAGAGTCAGAGCGTAGGGCGCGCGGAGAGGAAGAGAGAAAACGACCCCCAATATCTTGCCCCCAAAAGCCTCAACGTGGAGAGTCAGAGAGAAAACGAATAAAATCGCGAGGGAGAAAAACGCGTCTGTAAAGGGTTTTCATTTAATGTTAATTAAAAGGTTAATTGAGGTACGGGTGTAAATCGAAATGCGCGATTGAGACGGAAAGGCATTCTTTCCGGAGAATAATTTTCGAAACTGTCACGCGATCCTAACGCTGTGAAAAGAAGGTGTTAAAACGCGTTCAGAAAGGAAAAACGTGAAAAAACGCGTCTGTAAAGGGTTTTCATTTAATGTTAATTAAAAGGTTAATTGAGGTACGGGTGTAAATCGAAATGCGCGATTGAGACGGAAAGGCATTCTTTCCGGAGAATAATTTTCGAAACTGTCACGCGATCCTAACGCTGTGAAAAGAAGGTGTGAAAACGCGTTCTGAAAGGCGCGATGAGACGACGACGACGACGACTGGCTTTTTATTATGTTGATACCCTTAATAAGGTCAACAAAAGATTATGGCTTGTCAACCCATTATATAAATGTCTTAATATTCATAGCAGAATCATCTTGCACAAGGCAATTATCCAGCCCATATTTAATTTCAGTGATATATTTTATAATGTGTGATCTAAGAAACATCTAGAAAGATTACTAGTAATTCATAATAAATGTACAAAAACATTGTTGCAAAGAGGGAAGAGGTCTTCTGCCACAGAGGCTAGAAATCATCTAGGTTGGATGACTCTGCTGCAAGAATATAAAATAAACTTGTTGATACTAATGCATAAGATATATTACAAAAAAGCCCCAGCCTATATTTTGGACATGTTTGAAACTGTGACAAATACATACAGTACACGTGCCTGTCACACCTCTTTCGTTTTACCAACAAAAATATCGAGCCTTAGTCAAAAAAGTGTTAAAACTAGAGGTATTATGCTATGGAGCTTATTACCAAACAGTATTAAGAGTGTTGATTCCCCAAAACAATTTAAACGAGACATTAGGGCATTTATTTGTAATGCAAGCACTTGACTCTGCATTGACTTTATTCTGATTTTAATTTAAACCAACTGGACTCCTTTGTAAATCAGGAACGTTTTGTAACTGAAAGGAATATCCAAAATAAAAAAGCTTTAAATAATAATAATAATAATAATAACTTCTTTTAACGGAAAACTGGTAGTAATACGATGTTTGTATTAGTTATTTATAAAACCTTCACGATAATATTTAATGTAACCTTTTTTTTAAAAAATATAATTAACAATATTTAATATGACAAATGGTGTATCAGTAATTATATCTTCGCTATTAAAGAATGATATTTTTACCATAATAATTGATTAATCATAATTTGCTTCTTTCCTTTCTTTAACTTCGTCATCACTTCTTGTGGTAGTTAATTTCAGCAGAAACAGGAGAGACAGCAAGATTGTCGCTAAGCTTAACTTTACCGTTGAATTCATGGTTGTGTTTTTTCACTTCTTAGTAGGTGTTATCATGCACCTACAGAGGTTTAATGGCAGAACATGGCTGTTCATATTGTCACGTATATTTTATTGTACATTTATTATGGGGAAGTTTGCATTCTGTATTACGCGAGTGTCTAACGTGGGATCAAGTTTGAATCTTCCACGTTCTCAACGCGTATATTAGGTTTGGTAAGGTCAAATCTTTGGAAACCGCTATTTCGACTCGGATATCGATTATTGTTTCTGAACTTGTTTTGTTTGCCTTTGTGTTTTTTTAAGCCTAAGCATAACCTGTTATATCAATTGCCTTTCAACATTGAAATGTTTGTGATGCGAGTTGTTTGATATCATTTGAAGTTTTAATTTTTTTCCTTTCTGTAGGAAAATCCAAGAAAAAATGTTCAACTCGATACAAATGTTCACCTGAAAATGAAAGGGAGCTCGAACTTGACATTCGAAAGGATACCAAGGAAAAACGCTTCAAATGTGATCAGTGTGACTATGCTAGTACTCGTAAGAGTAATGTAATCGCACATCAACGCGTTCATAGCGGTGAGAAACCCTTCAAATGCGGTCAGTGTGCCTATGCTAGTACGCGGAAGTATCATTTGATCAAACATCAAGGCATTCACAGTGGTGAAAAACCCTTCAAGTGTGAACAGTGTGATTATGCCAGCGCGTGGAAGACTAGTTTGATCAGACATAAAGGCATTCACAGTAGTGAAAAACCTTTCAAATGCGATCAGTGTGATTATGCTTGCACCCGGAATTATGATTTGTTCAGACATCAACGCATTCACAGGGGTGAAAAACCCTTCAAATGTGATCAGTGCGACTATGCTAGTACCTTGAAGAGTACTTTGATCAAACATCAGCGCATTCATAGCGGTGAAAAACCCTTCAAATGTGATCAGTGCGACTATGCTAGTGCCCGTAAGAGTACTTTAATCAAACATCAACGCATTCATAGCGGTGAAAAACCCTTCAAATGTGATCAGTGCGACTATAAATGTACGCATAAGATTAGTTTGATCTTACATCAACGCAGTCATAGTGGTGAAAAACCCTTCAAATGTTATCGGTGCGACTATGCTAGTACCCGTAAGAGTGCTTTAATCGCACATCAATGCATTCATAGCAGCGAAAAACCCTTTTCATGTGATAAGTGTGACTTTGCTAGTACCAGTAAGAGTGCTTTAATCGTACATCAACGCATTCATTGCGGTGAAAAACCCCTCAAATGTGATCAGTGCAACTATGCTTGTACCCATAAGTGGACTTTAATCAAACATCAACGCATTCATAGCGGTGAAAAACCCTTCAAATGCGATCGGTGCGACTATGCTAGTGCCCGTAAGTGGACTTTGATCGCACATCAACGCATTCATAGCGGCGAAAAACCCTTTTCATGTGATCAGTGCGACTTTGCTAGTACCCGTAAGAGTACTGTAATCGAACATCAACGCATTCATAGCGGTGAAAAACCCTTCAAATGTGATCAGTGCGACTATGCTAGTACCTCGAAGAGTACTTTAATCAAACATCAACGCATTCACAGTGGTGAAAAACCCTTCAAATGTGATCAGTGTGACTATGGATTCACGCAAAAGAGTAATTTGATCAGACATCGACGTTATAATCACACGGACTAATAAAATGGATTGTATTTAAGCATACTCACTAATTTAAAACTTGGAAAGAACCATGATTTCGAATTGTGTCAACGCTTTTTCATTTTCGTTTCACACATTTCTGTTCTTGTCAATTGTAGTAGATTCTCACTAAGAAAAATTTTCGTTCGTGGAAAAATTGTAAAAGCCTATCGTTACGGATTAATCACCGGACAGGCTATATCGTATCATAAAATTGTGAAATGTAACTAGCCTAACGTCTTAACGGGAAACTGGTAGTAATACTATGTTTGTGACTGTGTTAGTTATTTATAAATCCTTCACGAACAATATTGAAAATAGCCTTTTATTTGACTATAATTATCAATATTTTATATTAAAAATGGAATATCATCTTCGCTATTAAAGAATAAAAATTTTACCATAATAATTGATTTATATGTTATTGCATTGAATCTTAATTTGCTTCTTTAATAACTTCATCTTTGTCATCACTTCTGGTGCTATGGTTTCAGCAGAAACAAGAGAGACTGCAAAATTGTCGCTAAGCTTAAAGGGGCTGTCCAACCCCTCTCCTTTTTACCCACCCGCTATGTTAAGCTCTATGAGCAAGATCGTCGTTTGTCCCACTGTCCGAACAGCCCCTTTAACTTTACCCTTGACTTCATACTTGTATTTTTTCACTATTTTTTTGGTGTTATCATGTTCCTACAGAAGTTTAATGGCAGAATATGACTGTTCATATTGTCACGTATATTTTATTATACGTTTATTATGGGAAAGTTTGCATTCTGTATACACAAGTGTCTAACGTGGGATCAAGTTTGAATCCTCCACGTTTTCAACGCATATAATAGATTTGGTAAGGTCAGGTCTTTGGAAACGGCTGTTTCGACTCGGACATGGATTATTATTTTTTCTGAACTTGTTTCGTTTGCCTTTCTGTCTTTTTAAGTCTAAGCATAACTTGTTATATCAATTGCCTTTGAACAGTGAGATGTTTGTGACGCGAGTTGTATGATATCATATGAGGTTTTAATTTATTTCCTTTCTCTAGGAAAATCCAAGAAAAAATGTTCAACTCGATACAAATGTGCACCTGAATATGAAAGGGATCTTGACCTTGACATTCGAAAGGATACCAAAGAAAAACGCTTCAAATGTGATCAGTGTGACTATGCTAGTACGCGGAAGTATCATTTGATCACACATCAACGAATTCACAATGGTGAAAAACCCTTCAAATGTGATCAGTGTGATTATGCAAGTGCGTGGAAGACTGATTTGATCAGACATCAACGAATTCACAGTAGTGAAAAACCCTTCAATTGTGATCAGTGTGACTATGCATGTTCGTGGAAGGCTAATTTGATCAGACATCAACGAATTCACAATGGTGAAAACCCTTCAAATGTGATCAGTGTGATTATGCAAGTGCGTGGAAGACTGATTTGATCAGACATCAACGAATTCACAGTAGTGAAAAACCCTTCAAATGTGATCAGTGTGATTATGCATGTAAGCGGAAGTATGTTTTTATCACACATCAACGCATTCATAGCGGTGAAAAACCCTTCAAATGTGATCAGTGTGATTATGCCAGCACAATGAAGTATAATTTGATCAAACATCAACGCAGTCGCAGCGGAGAAAAACCCTTCAAATGTGATCAGTGTGATTATGCCAGCACAATGAAGCATAATTTGATCAGACATCGACGTTATAATCACATGGACTAATAAAATGGATTGTATTTAAGCATACTCACTAATTTAAAACTTGGAAAGAACCATTTCAAAATGTGTTAATAGCGCAACGTGTTTTCATTTTCGTTTCACACATTGCTGCTCTTGACAACTGTAGTAGATGCTCACTAAGAAAAGGTTTTCGTTCATAGAAAGATTGTAAAAACTAAAGTCCTAACGTCACGGAATAGTCACCGGAAAGGCTATATGGTTTTATAAAATTGTGGAATATAACAAGCCTAACGTCTTAACGGGCAACTGGTAGTAATACGATGTTTGTGTTAGTTATTTATGAAACCTTCACGACAATATTTAATGTAACCCTTTTTCTAAACTATAATTAACAATATTTAATATAACAAATGGTATATTAGTAATTATATCTTCGCTATTAAAGAGTGATATTTTTACCATAATAATTCATTAATCATAATTTGCTTCTTTACTTTAACTTCGTCATCACTTCTGGTGCTAGTTGGTTTCGGCAGAAACAGGAGAGACAGCAAAATTGTCGCTAAGCTTAACTTTACCGTTGAATTCATGGTTGTGTTTTTTCACTTCTTAGTAGGTGTTATCATGCACCTACAGAGGTTTAATGGCAGAATATGGCTGTTCATATTGTCTCGTATATTATGTTATACGTATATTATGGGGAAGTTTGCATTCTGTTTTACACAAGTGTCTAACGTGGGATCAAGTTTGAATCTTCCACGTTCTCAACGCATATGTTAGATTTGGTAAGGTCAAACCTTTGGAAACCACTGTTTCGACTCGGACATGGATTATTATTGTTTCTGAACTTGTTTTGTTTGCCTTTGTGTCTTTTTAAGCCTAAGCATAACCTGTTATATCAATTGCCTTTGAACATTGAAATGTTTGTGATGCGAGTTGTTTGATATCATTTGAAGTTTTAATTTATTTCCTTTCTGTAGGAAAATCCAAGAAAAAATGTTCAACTCTATACAAATGTTCACCTGAAAATGAAAGAGATCTTGAACTTGACATTCGAAACGATACCAAAGAAAAACGGTTCAAATGTGATCAGTGTGACTATGGTAGCAAGTACAAGAGTAATTTGAACAGACATCAACGCATTCACAGTGGTGAAAAACCCTTCAAGTGTGATCAGTGTGACTATGGATCCACGCAGAAGATTAATTTGATCAAACATCAACGCATTCATAGCGGTGAAAAACCGTTCAAATGTCATCAGTGTGACTTTGCAAGTACGCAGAAGAGTACATTGATCACACATGAACTTATTCACAGTGATGAAAAACCCTTCAAATGTCATCAGTGTGACTATGCATGTAAGCGGAAATATGTTTTGATCACACATCAACGCGTTCATAGCGGTGAAAAACCCTTCAAGTGTGAACAGTGTGACTATGGTAGCAAGAACAGGAGTAGTTTGATCAAACACAAACGCATTCACAGCGGCGAAAAACTATTCAGATGTAATCAGTGTGACTTTGCAAGCACGCGGAAGAATAATTTGATCGTGCATCAACTCATTCATAGCGACGGAAAACCCTTCAAATGTACTCGTTGTGACTATAAATGTACACAGAAGATTAGTTTGATCGCACATCAACGCATTCACAGAGGTGAAAAACCCTTCAAATGTGATCTGTGTGACTATGCAAGTACGTGGAAGAATGCTTTGAAAAGACATCAACTCATTCACAGTGGTGAAAGTCAAATGTGATCATTGTGATTATGGCAGCGCACGGAAGAGCCATTTAATCCGACATCAACGTAGTAATCACTAGGAATAATAAAATGGATTATAGTTAAGGATACTCAGCAAACTTGGAAAGAACATTTACTAAATGTGTTGTACTACAAAATGTTTTTATTTTCTGAATAAATATTGTTCTTTACAATTGTATTAGGTAATCTCTAAGAAAACTTTCCATTCTTAGAAATGATGTAAGCACCCTTAATAACCGAATAATTACCATGCCGGCTCTATGGTTGTGTGCTTTAAATATACTGCAGTATATTAAAATGGCGGCCGGAACTAACCAAATGTCTTAACGGTCAACGCCGAACCTTTTTTCTAAAAGTAGTAATAATAATATGATTTTGCTAGTTATTCATAAAACCATTGTAAAATTTATTAGTAACAATATTGTCTCAAAGGCTTTATTTAACATCAATTAATATTACAACTGAAATAACAGTAATTATATCTGCCCTTACCGTAATAATTGACTAATTTTATTGTCATCTCCCTTTTAAATTTCTCCAAGGTATTATTTAGTTTCGTTGCTTCCACGGCAAAACTGACCCTCATACCGGAAAGTTGTTTCAAATTACGTTCAATATTTTTCTCAATTCTTATCAATCTCTTCTCAATTTTTTTCATAACCTTTTCCTGGCGATTTTGGATACGTTTTTCGAATAGTTCCAAGCGCTTTTCCAAACGTTTGAGCTTTTCTTCTTTCGAACGAGTTCCATTTTTGCCACCAGACTCCTCGGAACTTTCATTACCACTGTCTGAAGTTTCTTCAGGTTTTGGCGTAGTACTTGCTAAAGGTCCTGGATCGTCATTTGCGTCTTTAATTACTTTAACTTCATCATCAGCTCTGGTAGTAGATGGTTTCAAAAGAAACAAGAGAGACAGGAAAATTGTCGCTAATCCTAAATTTACCATTGCATTCATGCTCTTGCTTTTTCAGTACTTAGTAGGTGTATCACGTATAGAGGTTTAATGGCTGAATATTACTGTTTGTTCATATTGTCACGTATATTTTATCATACGTTTATTAGGATAAGTTTGCATTCTGTATAATGTCTTAGTACCGTTTCAGTGATGAAATTTTAATCTAAATATATTGGCTGCCTGGTTTGATTGAGTTCTTCTATAGACTGGTAATGCAGTGAACCCGTAGCCTTTAAGCCTGTTAAGAACGTCCTATTCTGGGCCAGTAACATTTTAGTTTTATGATTAACCACTATTTAAGTATTGTTACACTGAATTTGAAAGTTGTAAAAAAATTTAAACAATATCACGAAGATATTTCATAGAGGTGGTCTCCAAGTCTATTTAGTGTTTATTGTCTACAAAGATACAGGAAAATTGTCGCTAACGTTACCGTTGAATTCATGCCCTCTTTTTTTAGTACTTAGTAGAGGTTTAATGGCTGAATATTACTGTTTGTTCATATTGTCAAGTTTATTTTATCATACGTTTATAAACTAAACAATGAAAGCTTTTTTGTACCTTAAAAAACATGTTTAGAATTAGAATTACCGAGTTGCAATTAACGAGACCGGGATAATTCGAAAGTGGAGCTCAATTAGTATCTTTATGCTAAATTTCAAGGAAATTCACCGTGGGGGGGGGGAGATTTTAGGTTTTTTCCGCGCAAAACCTGTATTTTAATTAGCTCTGTATTGTAATTATTTTTCTATTAGAACGAGTGATTTGTGAGTGAAGACATATGAATTGATTTCATCGCAAAATACCTACTTTTACAAAAATATTTAGTTTGCTTTTGAAAATTGTTATAGATAGTTTTTGCGGTCCAAGTCTGGCAGAATCGCCGATATTTTCTCGACATGATATTTATTTATTTATTTATTTTATGGAACACTGTTCGTGAAGCCAGCAGAGTGGCTTGTGTACGAACATCGGATACAAAGAGAGGTGTGAAAAACAGAGTAACTATTGAATACAGGGCTAAGAAACAGTGTAGTATAATGAGTAAGATTAAGTTGACTAACAGCATAAAAAAGTAGATTAAGTTGACAAACAGTTTAAAAATTAGATTAAGTTGACTAACAGTTTAAAAAAAATTAGATTAAGTTGACTAACAGTCTTAAAATTAGATTAAGTTGACTAACAGTTTAAAAATTATAGGAACTTCAGGGAGTAGAATAAACATTAGCATGGGGGAATAATCAGAACAAAATAAAAAAAGAAAAAATTCAAAAAAAAAAATAATAAAAATTTAACTAGTCGAGGATAGAGCGAAAATGGTTCGAGAGTTTGCGCCTGAAAGTGGCTTTATTGGTTAGGGTAACAATGTCTTCAGGCAAAGAATTCCAATCGTTTATGACTGTGCATGTAAAATGAGATTGGCGGAAGGAAGTGCGGGCTCTAGGCTTAGCTAACTTTTTGGAGTGGCCTCGGGTACGCGAATCGGAATGGCGGGTGAAAAAGACAGAGAAATCCAAATCAAGTTTAAGGTGGAAGAAATCGTGAACTAAACAGAGATTATTAATACGGTGTCGTGTGGAGACAGGGTCAATGGCGAGAAGGGACAGGCGGGTAGGGGCTGGCTTTTTACATGCATTACTAGTGAGTTTGGTGAAGGCGTTTTGAGCTTTCTGTAAGACCTGTAGATCAGTGGAGGTTTGAGGCATCCAAATGGGGGAACAATAATCAATTATGGGGAGCGCGAGGGAGTTATATAGGGTTGCGACCAATTTGGGAGACCGAAAATATAAATTGCGGCGAATTAGACCAGTCAGGCTTCGGAGTCGCTTGGCAACTTTGTTAGAGTGTGCAGTAGTTTTGAGTAGGGGATCGATAAGGACCCCGAGGTCTCTTTCACAATTAGTGGTGGGGATGCAGTGTCCGTTGATGGTGTAATTGGATAGCGGATTACGCCGGCCGAGATGTAAAATGGCACACTTCGCGACGTTAAAGGTGAGGCCATGGGCTAAACCCCATGCAACGACAGCATCAAGGTCGTGTTGAAGGGCAAGGCAATCAACCGAGGCGCGGATGGGGCGGTAAAGTTTAGCGTCGTCAGCAAATAAAATGATGGTTGAGTTAGTAACCGCTGATGGCATGGAGTTAATCAAGACATTAAAAAGAAGAGGACCGAGGTTAGAGCCCTGGGGAACCCCCTTATCGATTCGTGCCCAGGCGGACGCATGACCTTGAAGTACAACGCGTTGAGATCGGGCAGTGAGGTAGTTCGCGAGCCACGCGTGCGCGAGACCAGTAATACCGGCAGTACGTAGCGCTGAGAGGAGGGCTGCGTGGGGAATCGAGTCAAACGCCTTACTAAAGTCCAAATATAATATATCGACGGAGGAACCATCATCTAACCATTGGGTCCAGTCATTAGTGGCACACAGTAAGTTTGTAAGGCAAGAACGGCGGGGGAGGAAACCATGCTGGGCCGGGGTGAAGAAGGAGGTACGATCGAGGAAGGATTTTAACTGCTCATGGACCAATTGTTCACATAATTTAGAGACTTGGTTAAGGGAACTAATGGGGCGATAATTGGATGGGTCTGTTCTGGAGCCCTTTTTGTGTATGGGGGTCAAATTGGCTTCTTTCCATACCGTTGGAACTCGACTCGTGTAAAAAGAATTCGTAATAAGGAGATAAACGGGAAGGGACAATGTGGACACGAGTTGCCGCAAAAGGTTTGAATGGATACCGTCGGAACCCGGGGACTTGCAAAAATTCAATTTGGAGAGGAGTCTCGTAATGTCGCAAGGGTCGCACACGAAAGAGTCGAGGGTTTGAGGAGGGGCAATAGGTATAGGGGGGACTAGCATGCTAGGGATGGCTGAGGACTGAACTGTAGAGGCAAAATAGTCGTTAAGAACGGTAGCAGCTTCGGGAAATGTGGTTGTGCGAGAACCGTCGGGGTAAGTTAGTTGGAGGAGTTTGAAGTGACATTTGCGGAAGCTATTTATCTGGGAGTAGAAGGACTTAGGGTTTTTGTGAATAATCCGTACAAGTGAGTTCTCGTAACGACGCCGTTCATTGCGATAATGTGTAGTGTGCGCGTTACGAGCCGCACAATAGTCGCCACGAAGTTTAACCAATGTGGATGAGGAGGCTGCAGGTTTCCTTGCATTACGTAAACGAAGCCAGGCCTTGGCTTTGAAAGAGCGACTTAAGTGGGTGCGCTGAGCTACCGAGACGGTTACACGTGGTTTAGTGAGTGGGACAAAGGCCTGAATACCGTAATTTAAAACACTCTTTCCTACGGGGGGTAACAAAGTAGGCGTATGAACTAAGTACATATCGGAACTAAAAATGAGATCAAGTACATTATCAGTACAGAACGTCCCGCCATCACGAGTGGCAAAGTTAACAATCTGAGTCAATGAGGTAGTCTTTGTGATATCACAGAATTGCTTTGTGAATCGGCAAGCACCTGCTGATGGCGTAGAGGTAGACCAATCAATATTAGGGTAGTTAAAGTCACCAAGTAGTAGGAACAAATAGTTTTTCGTATCACAATACTTGACTATCACAGTAAGGAACTTGAGCAGCAGTTCATGGTTGTTATACATCACATTATTAGAGCGGTACACAAGACTAACTAAAACCGAGAAGTTGGGCTGTGTCACTAGGACAAGCAAAATATCTAAGCCCTCCAAATGAGGAGTAAAGTTATCTAAGCCAATGTCTTGGAACAGAATCTTACATGCCGTGAGGGACGAGAGTAAATAGAGCGCGACACCACCGTAAGCACTTGAAACACGATCCTGACGGTAAAGAGTTAGACCCGAAAGGGGATACTCACTGTCAAGGACATCTGGGGACCACCAAGTCTCAGTAACAGCGACCATGGATAGGCCATGTTGCGATACTAACAGTGCAAGTTCGGAGAGCTTGTAACGAGTATTGAGACTGCGGACGTTGGTGAGTAAGGCCGAGGTGAGGCCCAGGTTGGGATGGGGAGCGGTAGGGGGAAGTGAGGGGACAACAACGCGATCAGGGGTGTTGTATATTCGGAACTGAACTGATTTGAACTGTATAGATTAACATGTGAACTTTGCCCTAACTAGAACTGTATATAAGGCAACCCGACTATGATTACGGCACTCGGATGAACGCTTTTAACTATGTAATAACGACTCGTAACTTAACGAATAAAGTAACTCTTAAGTCAGAACTAGATTGTGCAGATTAATCTACGAAACACAACATGGTGTCAGAAGTGGGATAGTTATACGGATACTGGTTTGCTGTTCTCTACGCCGAGGCTTAGAACATTTTTGTTGCAATTGGGACGCCATGGCTGCGCCGCACAACTTACCTACGACAACCTCGTTTCAAGTCACTCCGCCGGAGTCTTTTTCATTTGGATGTCCCAACGAATGGCCTTCTTGGAAGAGGCGGTTTGAACGCTTTCGTAAAGCCTCTGGCCTAAGCTCTAAAGATGAAGACGAGCAAGTCAATGCACTTATCTATATTATGGGTGATAAAGCTGATGATATTTTTCATTCCTTTGGACTTTCGGCTGCCGACGAGAAGAACTATGGTACAGTCTTAGCCAAATTCGAGAACCATTTCATCATACGTCGTAACGTAATTTATGAACGAGCCAAGTTTAATACACGTACCCAGAAGGAAGGCGAACAAGCCGATGTGGCCTGAGCTCCGCTGCGGAACACTGCCAGCGCCTTATCAGCACCACCCTGGAAGGAATCCCTGGAAAAGTCAATTTACAAGACGATGTACTGATATTCGGGTCAACGCAAGAAGAACACGACGCGAACCTTCGCTCAGTACTAACCCGACTTCAAGAAGCAGGCATAACGCTGAATAAAAAGAAATGCGTATTCTCCGTTGCAAGCATAAAATTCGTTGGACACGTCATTAACCAATCCGGAATACATCCAGACGAAGAAAAATTAAAAGCCGTCACCAACATCAAGACTCCATCGGACGCCACGGAGTTGAAAAGATTCCTCGGGCTTGCCAATTACCTCGGTAAATTCATCCCAAATATGGCGGACATCGCCCGCCCCCCTGAACGGACTGTTAAGCACGAAGAACCAGTGGGTATGGGAGGTACCCCAGCGTAAAGCCTTCGAAGATATCAAGAACATCCTTTCATCCAAACCTATACTGGCGTTATACGATCCGAAGAAGAAAACGACCGTCTCCGCCGATGCATCCTCATATGGTATCGGAGCCGTCCTACGACAGGAACACGAGAACGAACAGAAGGTCGTAGCCTATGCCTCAAGAACTCTCAGCCCGGCCGAGACCCGATATGCCCAAATTGAAAAAGAAGCGTTGGCGATGACATGGGCCTGTGAGCGTTTCGAGGACTATGTTCTAGGCATCCGAATTCTGATCGAGACAGATCACAAGCCGTTGGTAGCGATCATGCAGACAAAATCATTAGACGACCTGTCACCGCGTCTACAACGACTTCGCATTCGTCTCATGCGGTATGATTACATCGTCTACTATACACCTGGAAAGGACTTGATTATCGCCGACACTCTGTCACGAAGCCCACTACCTGAAATAGGCTCCTCAGAAATGGACGAAGAAATCACGGCTCACATTCAACTCGTCACATCAACTCTGCCGATATCCGACGAACGATTAGCAGAAGTCTGGAAATCGCAAAATGAAGACGCCACTTGCAGACAATTACATCAATTCTGCCGAACATCATGGCCAAGACGAAAAGCACTAAAACAAGAAATAGCCAAGTTCTATCAGTACCGCGACGAGATTACGATACAAAATGGTCTAATCATGAAAGGATCCAGGATCGTAATACCATCCTCTATGCGACCAGACATTCTAGAGAAAATACATGAAGGACATCAAGGAATTAATAAATGCCGAGCAAGAGCCAAGTCTTCAGTTTGGTGGCCCGGAATGTCACGGGAAATTGAAGCTACGGTTAGGAGTTGCGACGTATGCATACAAGAGTCGACTAACCATCATGAACCCCTTCAACCAAGTGAATTCCCGAGTCGCCCATGGAAAACGATCGCGATGGATTTATTCCACTTAAACAAACAGTGGTACCTACTGGTAACCGACTTATACTCGAGATTTGTCGAAATCAGAAAACTAACCAGCTTAACATCAACGTCAGTAATCGATCACGTCAAATCCATCTTTTCTATTCATGGCATCCCAGAAGAAGTTCGTAGCGACAACGGACCACAGTTCCAGAACAATATGACATCAGCGTTTCGAAGATTTGCAATGGAATACGGGTTCAAGCACGTTACCTCCAGTCCGAACTTCCCACAGAGTAACGGCTTCGTCGAGGCTGCTGTCAAAATAGTAAAACGATGCATGAAAAAGAGCGAGGACATGAACATGGCCCTTTTATCGTATCGTTCTACGCCTCTAGCCAATGGCTACAGCCCTGCCGAACTCCTGATGAGTAGAAAACTACGCTCGACCCTACCAATTACCGAAAAGGAATTACTGCCACGGATTCCGCCACCAAAGGTCGTACGCAGTCGAGAAGAACAACGAAAAAGAAAGCAGAAAGACCAGTACGACGTTCGCCACCGAGCCAAAACTCTTTCTCCCTTATCACAAGGAGCGAGAGTGTGGGTGACTGACCTACGGACACACGGAACCATCGAAGAAAAACTAACATACAATAGGTCATATCTAGTTAAGACGCCCAACGGCACTATCAGGAGGAACAGATTTCATTTAATTCCAACGCAAGCGTCACCGAAACAAAGAAACACCATAGCCTCCAGTATGATGCCAGACTCTCCAGAGCGAAGAATCACCCTAGCCCCTAGAACGATGCTAGATCCGGAACAAGTACCGACTAATGAACCCAGTAGCCAGCTCGAACATCCAACAAACCAGACTGTCGACATACCTAACGCACAGCCGCGCGACGACGGTGAAGACATGCCGCCTTCGCAACCCGACAACGTTCAGCCATCAACTGAATCTCCAGGACAGAAGACACGCGACCAGCTCTTAACAACTCACACAAGATACGGTAGAAAACTGAAGAGAGTCGTCAAACTTAATTTATAACACAAGATTGTTAGAAATTGTTTGGAATGATTAATTGTTAAATTAATACTGTTAGTAATTTTACCAGTTGTATAACGTGTCTGAAATTGAACTAAGAAAGGGGGATGTGTTGGTAGCTTATGATCAGCCCTGCCTCAACCACTAATTGTATATATAAGCAGACGAACATTGGTACTCTTCAGACTAGTTCGGGCTCTCTACCTAGCATGTTGTATGATTTAAGACGCAGTCACGTTGACGAATAAAGTTACATTTATTTTATAACTAAATGTGTTTTCATGTTAAATAGAAAACACAACACTCTACGCCGAGGCTTAGAACATTTTTGTTGCAATTGGGACGCCATGGCTGCGCCGCACAACTTACCTACGACAACCTCGTTTCAAGTCACTCCGCCGGAGTCTTTTTCATTTGGATGTCCCAACGAATGGCCTTCTTGGAAGAGGCGGTTTGAACGCTTTCGTAAAGCCTCTGGCCTAAGCTCTAAAGATGAAGACGAGCAAGTCAATGCACTTATCTATATTATGGGTGATAAAGCTGATGATATTTTTCATTCCTTTGGACTTTCGGCTGCCGACGAGAAGAACTATGGTACAGTCTTAGCCAAATTCGAGAACCATTTCATCATACGTCGTAACGTAATTTATGAACGAGCCAAGTTTAATACACGTACCCAGAAGGAAGGCGAACAAGCCGATGAATTCATCACTGCAGTATACGCAGCCGCTGAACAGTGTCAATACGGCGCTCTCAAGGAGGAACTCATCCGCGACCGCATAGTGGTCGGCATTCGAAACAAGTCTTTATCCGAGCGTCTACAAGACGACGAGAAACTTACACTCGAACAAGCCATTCAGAGAGTACGCAGTGCCGAAGACCGCCAACGGGAGCAAATGGAACTAGGAGACACTGCCCCGCAAACACATCAATTAGACTACGTGGCCAATCAGTCCCGGAAACCAGCCCAGTACCGTAGCCGAGGTCGTCAAAGGAGATCAGACTTCACCAAGCATGGGGTTTTTAGCGCTTTTCATCCCAGTCCGAATAGATGTCATTCTTGTGGTAGTAGACGCCCCCATCAGCGAGAAAAATGCCCGGCCATGAACGCCACATGTTTTAAATGCGAAAAATCTGGACATTTCGCTTCAGTATGCCGGAGCTCCCCTACTTACCAGGAAGGCGAAATCGAAGCCGGAGATACACTGTTTTTGGGATCTATCACGAGCTCGCTGGCAGATTCAGGACACGATGCTTATCTGAATTCGACCACGTCACACCTAGCACCAACGGTCTCTCCTCGCAAATGGATGCTAGAACTTCGTGTCAACCGATTACCAGTTGTCTTTAAAATCGACACCGGTGCGGATGTCAGCGCCATTTCCCTGCAATCGTATGAAGCTAACATGACGCACCTACCTCTGCTTCCGTCCGACCGACGTCTCTTCGGCCCAGGAAGAATCCAGTTAAAGGTACCCGGCAGACTGAAGGTCACGCTTGCCTACAAGCACACAAAAGTCGAAACCTATCTGTACGTCATCGAAAATCTACAGACGCCCCTATTGGGTCTAACGGATAGTCAGGCCCTATCCGTGATCAAGGTACTTGAAGCCGTCTCGTCAGAATTACCTACGGATAGCTCACCCGTCAATCCACTTAAAGAATTTCCTGCACTCTTCAATGGTTTGGGTAAAATGAAAACCGAATATACCATCAGCTTGACCCAAGATGCTGTTCCATATGCGTTAACGACCCCACGACGGATTCCAATTCCTCTTATGAGACAAGTAAAGACAGAGTTGGATCACATGATCAAGCGTGGCGTTATATCAAAGGTGGAAGGACCAACAGATTGGTGTGCGCCTATGGTCATTGTAAGGAAAAAGACGCCACCTGGAGCCGATGGATCGAAAGCAACTGCCGACAACGACTCCTCCGTTAAAGAACCCGCTATCCGCATTTGCGTGGACTTCACCAACCTGAATAAATTCATCCGCCGCGAACGTTTTCAACTGCACGCCGTGGATTACATACTTGGCCAAATCGCAGGTGCTACGGTATTTTCTAAACTGGATGCGAACTGCGGATACTGGCAAGTACCCTTGGATCGCCAATCTGCAATTCTAACGACATTCATCACACCATTCGGGAGATACTACTTTAATCGTCTTCCGTTTGGACTGAGTTCCGCGTCGGAACATTTTCAACGTCAGATCTACGCCATCCTCGAAGGAATACCGGGTACCGTCAACCTGCAGGACGATGTCCTGGCGTTTGGAAAAACCCACGAGGACCACAACCGCTCCTTACGGCAGACGCTGCGCCTTCTACAGGAGGCAGGGGTCTCATTGAACAATAACAAATGCGAATTTGCCGTGACACGGATTAAGTTCGTGGGACACATGATCGACAAAACCGGTATTAGTCCTGATCCGGATAAAGTCAGGGCCATCACGAATTTCAAACAACCTCAAAACGTACCGGAACTCCGAAGATTCCTTGGAATGACGAACTACCTGGGGAAGTTCATTCCCCGTATGTCAGATGGCATACGCCCATTGAACGCACTGCTGAGTAACAAGAATCAATGGATATGGTCTTCCTCTCATCAGACAGCCTTTTCGGTGATAAAAACCATCCTATCCACGATGCCAATTCTTGCCCCGTACGATCCCATGAAAAAGACCATCTTATCTGCAAATGCCTCATCTTTTGGAATTGGTGCCGTCCTACAACAACAACAGCAGGATGGCAGTCTAAGAGTCGTTGCATATGGATCTAGAACACTAAGCGCTGCAGAACAGAAATACGCCCAGATTGAAAAGGAAGCACTGGCTATGACATGGGCATGTCAACGTTTCGAAGATTACGTAGTAGGGATTAAAATCTCCATTGAGACCGACCATAAACCATTGGTCACGATAATGCAAACCAAACCTCTCGATGAGTTGTCTCCTCGTCTACAGCGCTTTCGCATTCGCCTAATGCGCTACGATTACATTGTTCAGTACGTTCCAGGTAAACAACTCATCGTGGCCGATACACTATCTCGAGGACCTCTACCTGAATTCGACACAAACGAGTTGGAAATGGATGCCGCAGCCCATGTACAGCTGATAACGTCAAGCATGCCAATATCCGATATCCGCTTGGCAGAGCTATGGGAGGCTCAAGCAAACGACAACACTTGCCAGCAACTTCGTTCTCTGGTCGAAAAAGGGTGGCCAAAATCGGCGACTAACATGGACCGTGGCCTCCTTAAATACTATCCACATCGCGATGACATCACTAGTCAACATGGCATTCTCATGAAAGGACCGAGAATCATCATCCCAGAAATCCTACGGCCGGACACGTTAGAAAGGATACATCATGGCCATCAAGGGATTGCCAAGTGTAGAGCTCGGGCCCGGTCAGCAGTATGGTGGCCTGGAATATCTAGGGACATCGAGGAAAAACTCCAGAACTGCACTACGTGCATCAAAGAAGCTAGTAACATGCATGAGCCGCTGATTCCATGCGAGTTCCCTGATCGGCCATGGAAAAACCTCGCTTCGGATTTATTTTTCCACCAAGGCAAATGATATCTCCTCGTGACTGATGCATACTCAAGATTTTTCGAGATACGCGTGCTGAGAGACCTCACGGCCAAAACTACCATTGCCAATATGAAAAATATCTTTGCCACTCATGGGATACCGGAGATAGTCAGAAGCGATAATGGTCCTCAGTTTCGGTCCGAATTCCAACAGTTTGCCAAGTCCTATGGCTTTAGTCACGTTACGTCAAGTCCCAGATTCGCCCAGAGCAACGGATGCGCGGAGGCGGCCGTTAAAATTGCAAAGCGACTACTAAAGAAGAACGAAGATCCTGCATTAGCGCTATTGTCCTATCGTTCTACTCCACTGTTAAACGGGTATTCGCCCGCAGAACTACTTATGGGACGGAAACTCAGGACCACTGTACTCATTCCAGAAGCCCAATTACGACCGTGCATTCCTCCAAAAGCTTTGGTTAAACAACGCGAAGATCATTATCGACAGAAGCAAAAGGAAAATTACGATCGACGTCATCGCGCCAGAACATTGCCGACATTTCAAGATCGAGACAAGGTCTGGATAACCGACTTGAGGACCGAAGGGGTTATTAAGAGTACGTCACGGGAACCTAGATCCTACTGGGTCGCTACCCCTTTAGGGGTGGTACGGAGAAATCGCTATCATTTAATTTCGATGCCTTCAAACGCCGATAAAACGTATGCGACTACTGTTCCAGCCGTACCATCGCCGCCGACTACTGTTCCAGCCGTACCATCGCCGCCGACTACTGTTCCAGCCGTACCATCGCCGCCGACTACTGTTCCAGCCGTACCATCGCCGCCGACTACTGTTCCAGCCGTACCATCGCCGCCGACTACTGTTCCAGCCGTACCATCGCCGCCGACTACTGTTCCAGCCGTACCATCGCCGCCGACCAATGTTCCAGCCATACCATCGCCGCCGATCAATGTTCCAGCCATACCATCGCCGCCGATCAATGTTCCAGCCATACCATCGCCGCCGATCAATGTTCCAGCCCTACCTTCGACGCCGATCAATGTTCCAGCCCTACCATTGACGCCGACCACTGTTCCAGCATCAGGCCCATTGTCATCTATTGTTCCGGTATCTATTGCGCTGCCACCCGCCTTCCCTCCAGCTGCAACCAAACACAAAAGCAGTCCAGACAAGCGAAGTAGATTCCAGTCCTCCAATCTCAATCAGGGCCAAGTCGTCAGAACTCGATTTGGACGTCAAGTCAAAACGATTCAGAAACTTAATTTGTGAAACTAGATTCTTGTGTGTATATAAAAAAAAAAATGCTGGGAGAAAGATGTTGTATATTCGGAACTGAACTGATTTGAACTGTATAGATTAACATGTGAACTTTGCCCTAACTAGAACTGTATATAAGGCAACCCGACTATGATTACGGCACTCGGATGAACGCTTTTAACTATGTAATAACGACTCGTAACTTAACGAATAAAGTAACTCTTAAGTCAGAACTAGATTGTGCAGATTAATCTACGAAACACAACAAGGGGCTAAGGCTCGAAGGCATTGTAAATAGAGGGACGGGCTTGGACGAAACGGCGAGGCGCGGGGGTGGAGGGATGTACGTTTACACGCCCGGTAAGCCCCGAAATGCCGGAAGAGGATGCTGGAAACCGAAACGAGGAGGAACATAGGGATTCCATCCTACAGGAGGAGGGTACTGGTGAAAATCAGTAGGGGCGCGCAGTTGTGGGACACCGACCGCATGAGCATTCGGGCTTGAAAGCGGGGCATAATGCGCCACTAAAAAGGGGTGCGGCGCCATGGGAAGCATCGGCGAGGTATTCTGGGAATTAGAAGTGCGGGATCCGGGAGACTCATGATGAGGACGAGGTTGAGGTCGAGGGGCGAGCGGGGCTCGATGGTGGGGAAGGCGAACGACTTTGCAGTTTCGGACCGCTAGGCCAGTTTCGCCTTTGTCTAAACGCAGCTTAAGTTCAGCTCTGGCCGCGGCATGTTTGGAACGCTGTTTGGGCGTATAATCAGGGCGAGCTTCAACGGAGAAGCCAGGGTCCGCAGCCTTACGCTGACGTATGAGGGAGTAAATCAACCCCTTGTGGCCGGGCGAAAGGAGAATAACCTTAACAGGCCTTGGGCGAGCACCTGCAGGGGGCAACACTTGACCGAGACGGAAGAAACGCGAGTAGGATTTCACGTTACAGTCTTGTAAAAAGGAGGGGATACGCTCGGAATCGGCATCGGGCCCGTCGTCAGGAAGCCCGAAGAGGAGAACATTGCATTGACGGTCCAGCACTAAAGCCAAAAGCGCATAGATAACCAGAAAGTGAAGAACGAGAAGCCTGAACCGCAACGTGAAAAATGAGTTCCCCCATAGTCGATTCAAGATTTCCGTCCCCCTTACAGAGCGACGGGAAGAGTTGGTCTTATGCCGCGGCGGAGAGTTACTTTCGCGTAGTTTTACACAAGGTACATGCGTAAGTTGGCTCGAAAAAATAGTTCACTTATTTCCTTATCTTCATGTCGTCTGCTATAGTTTAATTCCAAGGCTTAATATAATCAAGTCATTTAGGTAGTCGGGAATCGGCACAGATGTCAAAATGTCAGATTTGAATTTAGCAAACATTTTAGAAAGCTACGAAAAGGATGACTTTTTCCTGATTGATAAAGACGGGAAACTTAAAGGTGCAATAGAATGCATGAAAAGCAATGACAGTTTAAAAGAAATATTCGAAGAAATGTGTAGCCAGTATGATTTGTTGAAATCAAAATATAAAAAAGAACAATGTGGGTATTCCTCGTTTTTGTTCGCTTGGAACAACTGGGTACATAATATATTGTTCCAAAATGATAAACTTCACCCAGTTATTGTGTGCCACGAAGAATTTAAATCAGAACTTTCCAAGGTAATCCATTGGTTTGCCTGGAAAGTTCTAGATGCCAAAGCTAGGGTTTCTAGAGAAACTGATATTGAAATGAGCCTAAAAGTTGATAATCTGCAAAAGCTCAGCTTTTGCCGGCTTTTGCGCTAAAAGCGCTAAATGTTCTGGTGTTTTCTTTCGAGGCATTTCAATAATAAAAGCAAAAACAAAGTCTCGGAAACAATATCAAAATTCAACTTAACGAAACTTGAAAATTGCACGACGATTGAACCGAAAGAGCGCTAAAGAACAACCGGTCCGTTAAGCCTAGTTAAGCAGCCGATTTCTCAATAGTATTTCCCACTATCGCCAGGAGTCGCTACCATCGCGAACTACTTTCCGCTTGTCACGTGACATTAACGATGACCTTATATATCTCTGATTCGATTGGTAGTTGAAAACGAGGCTCACCAACCACCCATTTGTGTCCCCCCTTGCTTCTCATTTTACACGAATACCGTTGCTAAAGGCTGGAAAGGTTTAATGTTCTTCACTTTCTGATCCATGCGCTTTTGCTAAAGCGGTTTCTTCGTGTAACTGATCAGCTATATCAGTTAGGTTAGGACTGGGGCAACCGTCACCCGGCTGGTTGGCAAGGTGACCTTCAACTTTTGAAGTTAACGCGGAAATTGCCTCGTCATGACGTTTGATGTCAGGTGCGAGGGCACTAATGACCGAACGCTCGATTATAGCCGATTGATCGGCCAAAGTAGAGGAGATGGAGGAGAGCGAATTATCGATAGTTTTAACAGAGCTTGTTAAGGCTAAAACGTCAATAGAGTTACCAGCGGTATTATCACAGTATTGAGCAACAGAGAGTTTGAGCGCAGAAACCTCAGACTGTAATAGAGTTAGCGAGGTACGTAAGGCACAATAAGAGCAGGGCGGCACGTCCGAGGGTAACGGTGAGAAAGACCAGTTTTTGCAAGTTTGACACAATGTAAAGTGTAAACGGTCGGAATCCGATGGACGCGACGAAACACTAGAGTTAGAGGGGTCTAGAGACGACGGAGAAAAACTCGGATCCGTAGGGGAATCCGCGGACGAGACGGCCTTCGTGGGGGTAACAATCGGCGGAATCGACTTGGTAGGAGTTCTTGGTAGTTTCGGCATTATGCCAAGGCTTAGCGATTAGAGAGGCGAACCTCCACGCGGCGAAAAAGAATACACAAAAAATCGCAGACACGAGGGGCCAAGGCCCAAAAAATCGAAACCAAAAGTTGAAAGACACTTAGTTAACCTCACTAATTGTGTCTCCTTCTTTAGCGATTTCAATTTGGAGCGTTTATTAATTGCTTGGACTAGTTTTAAAATTCAAGAAGTGAGGGTTACTGGTCCTCAGGACCAGTTTATTAATTAAGAACAAAGGTGGGGGACTGGGGGCCAGTCCGGAGACCAGTTTATTATTTCGGACACTAGGGGGGGGTCACTGGTCCCAAGCAGCGTGGGAAATAAGGCGGTGGCATATGGCGAATGACCAGTTTAAAAATTGCCTGGACCAGTTTTAAAATTAAATCGGTGGGGGGTCAGTGATCCACTTGACCACTAATAAAATTCAAGGGTAACCAGAGTCCAGACGTTATCTCAACTATCCTGTACTCCCAAGGACTAGTTTAAAAAATATCCTTATTTCCCAGACTGATTGGTTAGGAAAAAACTGTCTGCTAGACGTTCTCTTTTTTTGGCGTTTGTACTTTGTTGTGAATTCCTTTGTTACGTAACGGCTCCTCCTTTAAAGGCTTTAATGTATTTTTATTGATTATTAAAATAGTATCTATATACTAGAAAAACTCTTAATAAAGGTTGAAGCTTTTTCTCTTTTTTAACCCCAAAAACATAACAGTGTGAGTAACTGTGAAACCCAATAGTGTTATAATGTCTATGGTGAAACCAAAACAACGTTAATATAAGCCTTGCCTGGTAAGAATTAAACTGAGGGAAACGCCCTTGGTAACACTAAATCTTTGTTTATGGCCATACTTATTATTATTATTAAAAATTAAAATATTACCAGAAGTAAATAGGGGGAAGTACGTATCAAAGGGGGTTTCGAGAGGCGTCGAGTTATGGTATTTTTCGCGCCTTTCCGCAACCGCGTTTTTGGCGGGAACTCGCGGATGAATACATTTCCCCGAAACTATTTTCTTTTCCTCTGCTCCTGAGTCAAGTCGGCTCCGTACCTTCGCTCTGTAGTCGGCCCGGCAAGCTACGGACCGGGACCGGGAGTACGGAGTCGACTGCCTGGCCCTAGTAACAGCGCAAAATTTTATTCGGCCTGATATCCTGTTTTAGTACATTTTTAATAATAACTGAATGTTTTCTAAATAAAAAAATAGAATAATAAAACTAAATATTTACTGGTTATATTAATTTAGATGTGATTAGAATCAGAATGATCAGATGCGTAAAATTTTAAAATGAACTTAAGCCTCTGCCTAAGCTTAACAACACAACTAGCCTGAATAGTGAACTTTATGACCGAGTGGTGGCGCATGATAGAAAATTTCCCTGGATAAGTTGCCTCACTCTCATTGGACGAATTCAAATTTTGGGCTGCAAAGCGTGATTTTACAATAAAGGGACGCCTTACACTAGCTAAAGCTGGAGAAACGTACTTCCCCCTATTTACTTCTGATATTACGTATATTATCTTAACAGGGACACTGTACAAAAAGTGATGGAATTTGTTAAAGAATGTCGTGTTATGGTCGAACGTTTAAACTGGTAAGTGATGAATATAATGCTACTTGGATCATGTCAATAAGGCATAACGGATCCAAACCTATTGAAACTATTATGCCCTGAAAAGAAATAGATCTTTCTTGCTGTTTAAAAATTAAAAATGCTAGCAGAATAAATAATTTATACGAAGCTAGTTGTAGTTGTATTCAGAAAATGTGCTTGAGAAAATCCCTAGTCTTGAACAAAAGTGTCACAATTTAAGCATTGCTATGTTTTTCTTAGCTTTTTATAGCGAAAGCTACAATGTATGGGGAAACTTTCCTTGTCCGTTTTTGATTTACCTTCAGTTTGAAAAATTATTTTATTTTAGGGAAGATTTACAATCTCACCAACTCTCTTTTCAAAATTCCGAAATGAGTTTAGTAAATCTTCAAAGAGTGGCAATTAAAGAGGTATTTTGCGAAATTATTGGAATGTTGCCCGTTTAAGACAAACTGAGTTAAGTTATTGAAACTTTGTTTTTAGGAAATGGACTACGAGGAAGAATGTAACTATGATCACTTGAGCAAAGATGATCTAATCAATGAAGTGAAAGCTAGAGATGATCGAATTAGGAAACTGGAAGCCAAGGTATTTTTCAAAGCATAGGAGTTTTTTAGCAAGGTTAAAATAAGCACAGAGATATGAGAAAATTTAAATGGATCAGTTATCGAATCAGGTGTCCCTTAAAATAGAACCAAACTCTATGAGTGGGTTAATTAATTAAGGTTATTGGTTAAAACACCTATCAGGATTGGCACAAGCTAAGGGGATTGGTAACACGTCCTTCGTTTCTTTATTAACAAAGAAACCCGACGAGGGCCATTGTTGCTGATCCCCTTCTTGCGTGTCATTATCTTCCCCTTTTCTTGCTTGCCCCTTTAAAATACGTTTAGCCAAATAAACTCCGAAGATTGTTTTGTAATGGAATCTCTTTTTGTTTATTGTAATGTTTTAATTTCAAAAATGGCAAAAGAGAGAGTGAAAACATCATTAACGATAAATAAACAAATAGACGAAATTGAAAGGCTTAAAAGGGTCATTAAAGGGTTGGAAAATAGAATCAAAGATCTGATGGTATGCAACATTCTTCACTTTCATAGTCGATTGGAAAGAGAATTACTTTAAGAATGAGCGTTATTGTTAATTGTTTAAAAAATAGGAGAAGAGTGGAATACTTCAAGTTCCTAATGATGAATACGTGAAAACTGAACTCGTTGAAAATGATTTGGAAATTAATGGCCTGGAGTTATCCCTTCCAGTTGTGATGCACAATGTCCAAGCTGTCAATGTCCAAGGCAACCTGTGTAAAGAAAATATTAGTCAAGAATCACCTGTTTCTGAGGTTGACAATACAGACACCGAAACTACCTTGAAAAAAACTGAAAATATGGGGTTTATAAAGCGAATTACGAATCCATGTGTCCCTAAACTGAAATACAGTGACAGTTTGCCTCAAAGTGCGCCTTCACCTAAAATTAAGGTTGAAAACCCATTCGAAATGACTCCTGACACAAACACGGAAAGCGATTCGCCACGAGAACCTCTTGAAAACAATATTACCATTAACGATCCTTATCGTAAATCGCCAAGTGTCTCGACAGAGGGGGACACTGAGGATAATACAACTCCATCGAAGGAATTTCGTGTTCCTGAGTTGAATGTTGAATCCGAAAAACATTTGGATCTTTCTCTTGATGCAAATGTCGAAGTCGATTCACTAGAAAGAGTCCTAGAAAACGAACTTGATGAAAACCAATCCGAAATCGCCGTGACAGATGCAAAGAAAAGTGATAGACAAAATCAAAGTGATATATTGTTTGTCGATCCGAGTTCATTGAGTGTGCCAGTGTTTGTTCCTGAAGTAGAACGCAACCCAATTGAACTATCAGAATTGAACCCCGTCTCTATGGAAAGCGATTTGCCCGAAGTTCCAATTGCAGGTCAACATAATAGTTCGGTGTCCAGCTCGGAGACATTAGAAGATGTCGCTCCAAAGAATCCAGATGGTAAAACCTCATCGCCTCGTTCGGAAATTGCAGGTAAGTCATTTCATTCTTTAATAGTCTTGAGTACCTAGATTGAAATATCATATTTCTAAGCCACTATTTCCGCCTTCTCGGAATAAAGTCTAGTCGCGTATTTCCTTTGACTGCTCGTAATATAAAACGAATGTATTATTTCACCCTCCTAAAAACGCGAATGATGGAGACACGGCCTCCCTGCTTTTGGACGTAATTCCGCTTTAAATTTAGATGAAAACTAATCTTGGGTCGAAAGCCCCTAAGCGATGTTTATATTCAATCGTTGTGGTTGCGCACTTTAGTGTAGTTATACTGCTTATATTATTGGAGCGTACGCTGATTCACGTGATCAAAGCCTTTACTTTTCTTCGACATTGCTTGTTCGTACAACTTGGCATTCTGTTCTTTTCAAGTGCGTCTCCACAATTCTACGTATTTAATGCCTTTTTTTTGCAAACTTTATGTGATGAGTACATCGTTAATTCTACCGTGAAAGGTTTTTCTTCATCCAGGCTAAATTAATTCAGTATCAACCTTAGTTAGGATGAAATTTATAACGTCCCATTAAAACGCGAACCAGAGAAACCCCTCAAATGAGATAAGTGTTCCTTTGGAAGCACGCAAGAAATTAATTTGATGAAAATCAATGAATTTACAAATTACACATTTCTAGCCGCCATTTTTCAAGATGTCCACAGATTAAACCAATTTCTTTAACGTCTCTGCAACATTTATTCGGGGGACGGTTAGGCATTGAGTATCAATTAGGTACGACTTTTACTTAACAACACCAGAGTGCCTACTCTGTAAGCTTCGAATGGGAGTTGTCGATCGACATCTCTCTCGGTCTCGAAAATCACAAAAATGGTATTCTGTCAGAAGTTGTCGAACTAGATATCGACAAGGTTTCGTTTCGAGTAACCCCTCTTGCATGAGTTTTAATCTGAGAGTGAATAGCTGCCCTTCTACATTTATCTCGCTTTGAGTTAAATAATCTGGCTAGGGAAATTATTCGGTGAGTTTTACGAAGACAAGGTTATATCAGAAGTAGAAGAAGAATATCGAGTTTTACTCAGGGTGCCTTTTGCTAGGCAGGGAAACAAAGTGAAAACTAGATGTGACAATAGAGAGTGGGTGCCAGAACGAAAGAAAATGGTAGCTTGTCTGCACGCAGAATCAGCTAGCATTTTATTCTCCGAACATCCGTTGAATTTCAAAATACGTCCTTTCGAGCCAAAGTTTCTCTTGCAATTCAATTTATGTTCATCCCCTTTTTACCTCTCCGTTTGACGTTTCTTAGAATGCCTAAACTAATATAAAGCTAAATTACTGACGATAAAATAATCAATATAAATTATATTTAATTAAGAACAACGTCTCGACTCGTAGAGGTCTATTTTGGTTTCCCAACTTGTTGTTTATAAGGTCGTTTACTCATACGTTAAAAAAAAATGAGTTTTCGTAGTGCGCTTGAATGTTACTGTATTTTTGATACTATATTGTAAATGACGTATGTGTCGTTTTTATATTTCATTAATAAATTTCTGTAGGGAAATTCAGGAAGAAACGTTCAACTCGGATCAAATATTCTGCTGAATATAAAAGGGGTCCACAACGTCACATTAAGAAGGGTAACGAAGAAAAACCCTTCTAATGTGATCAGTGTGACTATGTAAGCACGCAGAAGAATAATTTGATCAAACATCAACGCATTCACAGAGGTGAAAAACCCTTCGTATGTGATCAGTGTGACTATGCAAGCACGCAGAAGAATAATTTGATCAAACATCAACGCATTCACAGAGGTGAAAAACCCTTCGTATGTGATCAGTGTGACTATGCAAGCACGCAGAAGAATAATTTGATCAAACATTAACGCATTCACAGAGGTGAAAAACCCTTCGTATGTGATCAGTGTGACTATGCAAGTACGTGGAAGAATGCTTTGATCAATCATCAACGCTTTCACTGTGGTGAAAAACCCTTCAAATGTGATCAGTGTGACTATGCAAGCACGTGGAAGAATGCTTTGAAAAGACATCAATTTATTCACAGTGGTGAAAAACCCCACAGAATTTAATTAGTGCGAATATGCTAGTAGTCGTTTGAGTAATTTGATCATACAATGTTGAAAAACGCCTCAATAGTGATCAGTGGGACTATGTATATGCAGACGGAAGTGTCATTTGATAGTACATAACGTAGAAGTCACATGAATGAATAGATGGAATTAAGTTTTAAGTGTGTAGGACAATAACTATATTTCATTGTTTTGTGTAATGAATGGGAATTGTGTATGTAACAATCCATTAAATTTCTCCATTAGAAATTGTATTAACGGAAGCGCCGCTCATTTTCAGAGACAAGACTCTTGGTGCACTATACCCAGTTGTAACAACTCCATTTTCAGAACTAATTTTATATTAAGTGTAATAAAATTCACATAGACGATGCCAAGCGCTTTTCCAAACGTTTGAGGTTTTTTCTTTCGAGCGATTTCCATTTCCGTTATCAGTCCCCTCGGAGCTTTCATTAGCACATAAATTGTCGGAAGTTTCTTCAGGTTTTGATGTAGTACTTGCTAAATGTCCTGGATCGTCTTTTGCGTCTTTAATTACTTTAACTTGGTCTTCAGCTCAGGTACTAGATGGTTTCAACAGAGACAGGAAAATTGTCGCTAACCCTGACTTTTCCGTTGAAATCAGGCTTGTTGTGTTTTCAGTACTTAGTAGGTGTATCACGTATAGAGGTTTAATGGCAGAATTTTACTGTTTGTTCATATTGTCGCGTATATTTTATCATGCTTTCATTGGGATACGTTTGCATTCCGTATATTGTCTTAGGACCGTTTCAGTGATCAAATTATAATCTAAATATGTTTTCGAAAGTTGTTTCTTTGTTTATGTTTATTTTTTCCGAATTTGACCGAGCAGCCTGGTTTATATCGGTAACACTATTGGGAAGTTTTAAAACTGGTTTGATTGAGTTCTTCTATAGACTGGCAAGAACATACTATTCTGGATCCGTAACATCTGAGCTTTATTATTAACCACTATTAAAGCATCGTTACATAGAAAAAATAGAAACAATGGGGGCAATTCTCTAACTTTTTAAGTGAGTTATCTCAAGTGATAACTTTCGTCTAAAGGGTTGTAGTCAACCTCGTGCGGTCTATGAGAGCGCGATATCTAAATAGGTGATTAGTCATAGGTGTCATCAAACCTTGAACGAAAAGCGGCGGATGTTTCGCGAATTCCCCTCGTGCTAATAAAAAACAAGGTGGTCAAGTTAAAATTTCACGGTCATTAGTTATAAAGCAAGCGATAACTTATGGACCAGTTTAACCCTTTCGATAAGTTACCACTCTATGGTTTCGAGCCAAGCTAGTTTCTCCTCGCCATTTAAGTTAATCTTTATCCCCTTTTTGTTGATATGCTCCTTTATTCATCAGCACTGTTTCTTTTCTTTAACACTGAGTTTTCATAGAGGCCTCAGCATTACCTATTTAGTGAAGTTCACTTGAATGTTACTGTATTTTTGATACTAAATTATAAGTTATGTCGTTTTTATATTTCTTTTATATATATTCTATAGGTAAATTCAAGAAGAAACTTCGGTTAAAGTGTTCTACTGAATATAAAAGGGATCTGCAACGTCACGTTAGAAAGGGTAACGAAGAAAAACACAAATGTGATCAGTGTGACTATGCACACAAGTATAAGAGAAATTTGATCAGACATCAACACGTTCATAGCGGCGAAAAACCCTTCAAATGTACTCTCTGTGACTATAAATGTACACAGAAGATTAGTTTGATCGCTCATCAACGCAATCACAGTGGTGAAAAACCCTTCAAATGTGATCAGTGTGACTTTGCAAGTGCGTGGAAGGGTAATTTGATCGCGCATCAACGCATTCATAGCGGCAAAAAACTCTTCAAATGTGATCAGTGTGACTATGGATCCAGGCAGAAGGTTCATTTGATCAGACATCAACGCATTCACAGTGGTGATAAACCCTTCAAATGTGATCGGTGTGACTATGCAAGTACGCAGAAGATTTCATTGATCAAGCATAAACTTATTCACAGTGGTGAAAAACCCTTCAAATGTGATCAGTGTGACTATGCAAGTGCGTGGAAGACTCATTTGAAGAGACATCAACTCATTCACAGTGGTGAAAAACCCTTCAAATGTAATCATTGTGACTATGCAAGCACGCAGAAGGTTCATTTGATCCGACATCAATTTATTCACAGTGGTGAAAAACCCACAGAAATTAATTAGTGCGAATATGCTAGTAATCGTTTGAGTAATTTGATGATACAATGGTGAAAAACGCCTCAATAGTGATCGGTGGGACTATATATATGCAGACAGAAGTGTCATTTTATAGTACATAAACGTAGAAGTCACATGAATGAATAGATGGATTTACATTTTAAATGTGTAGTACAGTAACCATATTTCATTGTTTTGTGTAATGAATGGGCCGAATCTGTGTATGTAACAATACATTAAATTTCTCCATTATAAATTGTGTTAACGGAAGCGCCGGAAGACTCTTGGTGCACTGTACCCAGTTGTAACACCACCATTTTCAGAGACAAGACTCTTGGTGCACTATACCCAGTTGTAACACCACCATTTTCAGAACTAATTTTATATTAAATGTAATAAAATTCACATAGACGATGCTAAAATAAACTATATTAAATTTTGGATACGTTTTTCGAATTGTTCCAAACTTTTTTCCAAACGTTTGAGGTTTTTTCTTTCGAGCGATTTCCATTTCCGTTATCAGTCCCCTCGGAGCTTTCATTACCACTTAAATTGTCGGAAGTTTCTTCAGGTTTTGATGTAGTACTTGCTAAATGTCCTGGATCGTCATTTGCGTCTTTAATTACTTTTAACTTCGTCATCAGCTCAGGTACTAGATGGTTTCAACAGAGACAGGAAAATTGTCGCTAACCCTGACTTTACCGTTGAAATCAGGCTTGTTGTGTTTTCAGTATTTATTAGGCTTATCACGTATAGAGGTTTAATGGCAGAATTTTACTGTTTGTTCATATTGTCGCGTATATTTTATCATGCTTTCATTGGGATACGTTTGCATTCCGTATATTGTCTGAGGACCGTTTCAGTGATCAAATTTTAATCTAAATATATTTTCGAAAGTTGTTTCTTTGTTTATGTTTATTTTTTCCGAATTTGACCGAGCTGCCTGGTTTATATCGGTAACACTATTGGGAAGTTTTAAAACTGGTTTGATTGAGTTCTTCTATAGACTGGTAAGAACATACTATTAAGGATCCGTAACATCTGAGCTTTATGATTAACCACTATTAAAGCATCGTTACATAGAATTTGAAAACTATCCGTTGCTCGCTTTAGGCGGACGCTACTTCTTTAGCGCCACCGCGTGACCGATACATAACAAGCTAATTAACTTTTTTAGGATAATATTACTAAATCTTGGGTTAATTGAAAAATGACAGTCACCTTCGGTTGCTAATTCTAACCACCAAATATGCTGTCAGGGATAGATAGACTTTTTTAAGACGGAATAAACAATGTTTGGCCTTTACTTCAGTCCGACTCATAGCCGAGTATATAGCCCCTTCCTTCAACACGTAACCAAAAAATTAAATTATCTTATTGGTTCACTAAAACTACGTATTGGTGACGTTGCTGACAAGGAGGGCCAAAAATACGTAATTCCTGTTTACCTCTGTCGCTATGACTGCGACCCCTCTTGCGTTGTACCATAGCCCACTCGATCACGCGCGTCACGACGCAAGCTTCTCGCGCTATAGCGGGAGCGCGGATCGAGTGGGCTATGGTTGTACAGATAAGCGTCTTCACAGGAGCTCAAAATGGAGCCGTCTGAATGCGAGGGTCCGGTAATTATTCGGGAATTGTTTTTAATAGAAATTAAGAAGGTAGTTAGTGAATTTGGTCCCGGTGTTTTGGATTTGGAGTACATCTGTAAAGGAGAAAAGTGTTCGCTAATTCTTTCTTAAGCCAAGCATGTCTACTATCCTCATGATTTTGTAAACGAATTTGATGAATTTAACCAAGGCTTAGTGAATGGGCAGGAGTTTTGTGAGCTTAGTGTTTGGTTAAAACCTGTTCGTGCTGTAATGTCTATGAAGACTTTTACTCAATTCTAACTCACTTTTAATTTTCTTGGGTCTTCCCCGTTTTTATTTTTCACTTGCAAGCCCTATGTCTTGCGTAACTTCCATTTTTAAACAATGTTATTTCAAAAATTACAATCCGAGCCAGGGCCGGAAATAAGCACAGGACACTGGACATTGTCCAATAAAATTTTAAAATGTCCCATAATTTTTTCAAAAACTAAGGGGGTCACTGGACAGTTTGACCAATAAATTTTCCCAAGTTTTGATAGCTTGACTATAGAGATGCAACACTATTTTTGCACACTCCAGTGGACAATGTCCTATAAATTTTCAATTCAAACAGGGGGTCACTGGACACATGTCCTATAAGAAATTTTTCTTATTTCCGGCCCTGATCCGAGCCCATTCCAACTTGGCAGACGAAGGGGCAGACGACGTTTATTTGACCCGGATATACATACAACGCCATAACGAAAATAAGACCCGCCTCTTATTTTATATCCCTCCGTCACGGGTAAGGGGGTCGTGGACTTGGACGCGCACCCGAATAACCCTGTTACCCATTCCGTCTTAAAAAAGTCTATCTATCCCTGATGCTGTACACTCACGAAAGTGAGTCGGAAGTAGCTAGCTCTCGTAGGAAAAAGAAACTAACCGGGTAGCCGCGCGACTGCAAGCAGCTTGTGTCCGCGAGCGCGTGATCGAGTTGGCTATGGGACGGCCCAGGCGCTGGGGTCAAAAACTAAAACTGTCTGCTAGAGATAACGGTAAATACTACTACTTCTTCAAAGAGGAAAATAATTATAACAGTGTAAGTTATAACTGATAACATTATTTTTATAGAGTTTAATCAAAAATTGAAGAGATACACAGGTTAAATCTTTATTATAAAAGTTCAAAATATTTAACAGAAACTTTCGAGCTCGTGGCTCATTTTCAACTGCCACCCACGTACTCGGAAGCTTCTGTTAAAAGCAGGGTGAAAGGGAAAATCAAGCGATTTTTTGTCGATTCTTCTACTAATTGTAAGACCAGGCTGCATAATGAAGCATTCAGAAAATATTTCCAAATGATTTTAAAATTCAAATTAGGTTGAGATTTTATGGATAGTTTTAAATAAGCAACTCCGACCAATCGCATAACGCTTTGCATTACTGTTATCAAAATTGCCATTGCACGCTCTACATCTCGCACAATTTTATAAAATCTCGCGCTAAATTTAATTCGGCATGGAGCGTGCCACGAGAATTTTGTTATCAAGAAGGCAGGGCGTTACGCGATTGGCCGGAGGTGCTTATACATAGTTTACAGGGATGGAGATTTGCTACCATTAAAACAAGGAGACCAGGCGACTTAGAGTGTAAAATAGCAGACGATTTTACGCTCTTAGTCGCCTGATCTCATTCTATTAATGGTAAGAATCCTAGATGCCTGGAAAATATGTATTTCAAATTTTCCATAAAATCTCAACAGAATTGTAATTTTAAAATCACCCTGCGATATTTCATGGATATCCAGATTGGTCTTATAGTTAGCAGAAGAATAGGTAAAAATCACTTGACCATGTTCATAAATAATTTTAAAATTTATGATAACATAATTATTAAAACAGTACATTTTTTTTAAGCCTCGACTTAGAATTCTGTTTTACTAAACTTATCAATGCCAAATCTTGATTTACATTTAATTTTATTATATTAAAATTTTACATGTCAAAGGTCTATGACAAAGCGAGAAAATCGGGATATTACATCGCAGTCCAAGAAAGTGCGAGTTCCTCAACTGAATGTCGATGTCAAAAAACATTTGGAATTATCCCTTGAAAGAAATATGGAGATCGATTCAATTGTAGAATCTTTGTTTGAAAAACTAGAAGCACAGGAATCTAAAAATAAGTTTCATGAAAATGGAAATATTGAACCGATCTACGATTTACCGGAAATGACCCCGGTTTGTCTTGAAAGCGACTTACTGGATATACCGCTTGAACTCGAAAACGATACTTCAGTGTCCAATTTAGATGCCCTTGAACCTTGCGCGGCAAACTATTCGTCTGCTAGTTCGAAAATTGGTAAGGAATTTTATTCTTTAAAAGTGTGAATACCTAGCCTATCGAATCATGTGTCGCACATTGATACCATGAGTTCATAAGACATGTTCCACAAATTTCTCTCTTGTTACTGAGAGCTTGTCATGAAAAAATACCTAATATTCCTATATTTTCATGAAAAAATACCTAATATTCCTATATTTTCATGAAAAAATACCTATAATCCCTATATTTTCATGAAAAAATACCTATAATTCCTATATTTTCATGAAAAAATACCTATAATTCCTATAAATATTTTCGAAATTCGGCTGGGGGTCCTGGTTTACTGAAATGACTTGAATAAAAATGCGCTAAAACTTTTTTATCAAGGAGACACAGATTAACAGAGGGTTCAGCTTTTTGTGCTAACTTCGATTTTAACTTTTATTGATGGGTTAATTTTCTTTCTGTAGAAAAATCCAAGAATGAACTTTCAACTCGATGCGAATATCCTAAAAATGATCAAGAATGTCAAATGCGAAAGAATAACGTTAAAAAGATTTTCAAATGTGACGAGTGTGACTTTTCCACCAAAGAGAATAGTCTTTTGATCACACATCAACTCACTCACAGTCGGGAAAAACCCTTCAAATGTGATATGTGTGAATATAAATGCAAGCAGAAGAGTAGGTTGAGCGCACATCAACGCATTCACAGTTGTGAAAAACCATTCAAATGTGATCAGTGTGACTATGCAAGTAAGCGAAAGGATGATTTGACCAGACATGAACGCATTCACAGTTGTGAAAAACCATTCAAATGTGATCAGTGCGAATATAAGTGCAAGCAGAAGAGTAGGTTGAGCGCACATCAACGCATTCACAGTTGTGAAAAACCATTCAAATGTGATCAGTGTGACTATGCAAGTAAGCGAAAGGATGATTTGACCAGACATGAACGCATTCACAGTTGTGAAAAACCATTCAAATGTGACTTTTCCAGCAGTAAGAAGAGTAATTTGATCACCCATGAACGCATTCACAGTGGTGAAAAACCATTCAAATGCGATCAGTGTGACTATGCCAGCACTCGGAAATATGGTTTGTACAAACACCAACGCATTCACAATGCCGAAAAACCGTTCAAATGTGATCAATGTGACTATGCAAGTAAGCGAAAGGGTGATTTGGCCAGGCATGAACGCATTCACAATGCCGAAAAAGCTTTCTGATGTGATCTTTGTGACTATGCCAGTACAAGAAGATTAGTTTCATCACACATCAACATCCAAAACACCACTCAGTAATTTAAAACTTTGTAAGGAGATTTATTTAAATGTATTGTTCAACGCGTTTTAATTTTCTTAATAAATATTAATGTTATTGATGACCACTCTTATTAATATACATATGCTTTGCACCTTTTGGAAGGTGACCAGTTGAGACTTAAGCCGGTGTAAAGGAAATTAAACCCGCGATTTTATATCTGATCCAACAAAACAGCTTCATTACTTTGCATACATTTGCAAATTTATTGACGTAGCTAGTGGGTATCCTAAAACTAAGTAGTTTTAAAATTCATACACTCTACCATAGAACCACGATGAACTATTTTAAGGCAAATTATTCATTAAAGTTTTAGGAGAATTTCTTAAAGTTAAGTTGGAGTACTTAAAGGATAATTGGAGGTAACATAACATTATTCCTTAAAGGGATAGAACCAAGTTTTTTCATCTAGTATAAACTGCATTTGGTTACATATAAAAAAGTATGCCTAAAATTATGTGGTGTACGTGAAAAGTCTGAAAAAAGATTTTAATTACGGAAAAAGAACGTTATAAGTTTAAAAATTTAAACTATACATGGGCACCCGCCAACTTGTTTATCCCCGTTGTTTCGTCACAACGGGATGCGATCCTATTGGTCGGGAAAAAACTGGAATGCTTCCACCGACTTTAGCTTCTGCAGTACGATTTTTGTTACTTTTTGTACTGGGGAAGCAGCGCATATTTGAGACGTTTGTAAACATAATTCTCAATTTTCATATTTATTATCCTTTGTTCTCGTAACTCTTGGTTACGTTGTAGAGTAAGAATGATAGCGATTTGTCAAAATTGTCACAGGTAATGTCCAAAACACCACATTTTTACGCTATTTTGGCAAAGGCTTAGCTCCATATATAATAATGGTATGGCTTTATTTTAGCCTAATGGCTCTAATCTAAGCTTCAACACATTTTTATTTGTAATTAAACCTTGTAAAACTACTACTTTGAACACCAAAATTACAGTGAAACTATTTACCTTCCTTTATAACTCTCAAAGCATCCGTATCGAAATGAAAAATATTAATGTGGCGAAATCCGCGAAAATGCAGAATAGTATGAAAACTACTTTTAGGAGTAAATCTACCATATTTCCGTGTGAGAGGAGGGTAGCGGGGGTAATGTAGGTGTTTCGCTCGTGTTTTTGCCAAACGACTGTAGAGGGGGCAGTGATCGGAGCGGTGCCGAAAACTAATACTTTTAAAAACTAATTAAAAATAGTTAAGTTATTAAAACTATCAATATATATATATATTTTTGAAAACGTAATTTTAGGTTCTATCTGATTTAAAAAAATGAAAGCTTTTCATTAGTGGTCAAAAGATTGATTCTATCCCTTTAAAAGAACGGTATTTTTCTAAATATATATATGGTAAAATATTAAAATATTACAGTATGATAATTAGCATTTAGTTAGTCTTAAAAACAATGAAGGACTGCTGCGCCAAGGTTGTTGGAGATATTGCTTATAAAGGTGTGCCAACGCGACCGGTTTTCGACTCGGAAAGTACGCGACGAAGAGAGAAAGTTTCGTGACGTCATATTCCGACCTCCGAGAGTCGGAGTCGCCTGTCACGGGTGTCTCGCTAGTTCATAGGCTTGCTACGATGTTTTTTCGTGGAGGTTTTATTTTAATGGTACGTTTAATTCTCCAATTTTTATTTGAAATGTTTGTTATTCATGCTAAATACGATTATCATAAGGTTAAAAAAAATCCAACGTTGAGGTTTCTTTAATCATTCCCTGTCACACTAGATATTCTAGGATTAGGTTACATTAGGAATGGGTCAATAGATTATGAAGCCTGGTTTAATAAGAGTATTTTGGTTTAATTTAAAACTTTAATGTACTTATTTTTTTTTTGTCATCGGTTATTGCCCATAATTTAATGGATTTTTACCTACAAAGCTTCGTAATCAATTGTACTAATTAAATAGTCTAAATCCGCTCAAACTCTACAGTATATTATTAAATTATTTGCAAATCTAGGTTCTTAAGAATATTTTCCGTTGGTTTGTTTTAGAGGCTCATAACACTACACAATGCCAGGAATGAGGTGTGCAGTGGCTCTGTGCAACAATAGTTTGTTTGCCACAAAACAGAATCCACAAAAATGCCACATAATTTATCATGCCTTTCCTAAAGACGAAAGACGTAGCATTTGGATAAACAAATGTAGGAGAAAAGATGTTTTTAACCCGTCTACAAGTGTTATTTGTTCCATTCATTTTAATGAGGAAGATTATGAGCGTAATCTCAACGCAGAATTGTTAAACTATCAACCAAAAAAACATGGAAAGCAATTAATGAAAACTGCAATTCCCACCCAAAACCTAGGTATTGAGGTTTTAATCTGTGATACTACAAGAAATGAAAGGCAAGCACGAGCCCGAAAACGAGAAAGACAAAAAATCGCTAAGGATGTGTTAAACTCAGAGTCAACCTCAATTAATTTTGACTTGGCTAATTCGGAGCAACAAAACCAGGCTGTTAGCGAACTTAGCGTTGAAAATATACCAAAAAAGCGCAAGTGTTGTAGTTGTGAATCTTTAGAAAAAGAACAGAACCTACTTAAAATTTGGCAATCAAGGTATTCAAATATGAAGCAAAAATATAAAGAAAATCAGGGAAGTTAACTCTTTAAAAATCGAAAAACGTATATCGGAAATTTCCAACAAACAACTGAAAAAAGAACTTAAGCTTTTGAAAACTAAGAAAAACAAAAAATAACTATTAAACCGCAAATGTTCCGAAATACAGTACAAATTGTTTAAATTGTTTCAATAAAAATTGTTTAAATGTTTTGATAACTTCAGTTTTAAATTTTAATAAACAAGTTATTTAAAATTATTTAATATGTATTTTATTTATTTAAAAATGCCGCGCTTCTATAAAGTAGCGAATAACCTATTCCATAGCGCGTAGTAAATATATCTCGGGCGCTCGCGGAGGTCGGATTCTGACGTCACGTGCGAGGAGAGAAAAAAAACGCGAATTCGGAATTGAGCGTTGGCACCCCTTGCTGCTGCGCTACCCGCCATTGGTTTAGAGTTCAATGCTCATCAGCCATTAAATGGCTGATGAGCATTGAACGTTTGTAAATGTCCTGCCAACGAAAAATTTCACTCTCATTGGCTAGAAGTTTAGAGGATAAAGCTCCCTTGTTTTATTCATCATTAAAAATGAGAATCATCGAAGTTCTGTCACGTCATTGGTTTCCCCTCTCTCTTGTTTGTCCTTAATGTCCCATGGAAATCAGCTTTTGTAATGGAATCTTATTTAAATTTTTTAGTTTGACATTTTAATTTCAAACGTGAGAAAGGAGAGAATGGAAAATGAATTAACTATTAATGAGCAAGGAGATAAAATTGACAGGCTCAATAAGGTCAGAGAAGAATTGAAAAACAAAGTCATGAGTCTCAAGGTACGCGACATTGTTCATTTGATGAAAACGCAAATATGAGGTTAGGTATTAGCAATATTCATTAATCATTGTTAATTGTTCAAAAAATTAGGAGAAAAATGGAGAAATTCAAAAGGTTAACAATGTATCAGTGAAAGTTGAACCAGTTGATTATTATTCAGAGCCAAAAGTTGAACCAGTTGATTATGATTCAGAGCCAGATAGCAAAGCATTATCCCTACCAGTTGCGGAACAGCAACAATCTCAATCTCAAAATGAAAGGTATTGCAAGAGGAAAAAGGGTGCATTGATTTAATGATTTTGTTGTCAACACGTGTTTTTTATCATAATTCATCTGCGTAGTTCGGAAGGAGTCCCTACTGAGGACCAGAACCACAACCAGCCTGGTGTGTAAATTTTTACTTTAGTAGAAATATTGTAAGACTCCCCAAGTCACTTGCTGGGTGCACAATTCTTTGAACCACCCGCGGATAAGCTACAACAAAAGCCTCGACGAGTTTTACGGCAATTTCTAAAAGCCTTATTAGTCAGTGGTGATGGTATGAAGTTGGGCAAACACATTGTGGAACCCTTAAGGAAGTTGAAGAATGTGCATTATACCAGAAGTAAATAGGGGGAAGTACGTTTCTCCAGCTTTAGCCAGTGTAAGGCGTCCCTTTATTGTAAAATCACGCTTTGCGGCCCAAAATTTGAATTCATCCAATCAGAGTGAGGCAACTTTTCCAGGGAAATTTTCTTTCTTACGCCACCACTCGGTCATATAGTTAACTAAAATCGTTCAACTGGAAATTAGCATAGGCCTACAAAATTTGAAATAGTTTTTCGAAATAGCCGTTTTCTTTAAGGTTCTGGAACATATTTTTCCTATTTTCATATAATGAGACCGACTTCAATTCCTCTTTAGCCTTTTCTATAATTCAGGCTAGTTGTTAAGCTTAGGCAGAGGCTTAAGTTCATTTTAAAATTTTACGCATCTGATTCTAATCACAAATAAATTAATATAACCAGTAAATATTAGCTTTATTATTCTATTTTTTATATAGAAAACCTTCAGTTATTACTATTTTCTTCTGGTTATTATTAAAAACTTACGAGAACAGGATATCAGGCCGAATAAAATTATACGCTGTTACCAGGGCCAGGCAGTCGGCTCCGTACTCCGTAGTCCGTAGCTGGCCCCGGCCAGCTATGGAGTACAGAGCCGACCTGACTCTTGAGTTGAATATGCTAGAATGAACAGGAGCAGACGAGAAGAAAATAGTTTCGGGGAAGTGTATTCATCCGCGAGTTCCCGCCAAAAACGCGGTAGCGGAAAGGCGCGAAAAAAACCATAACTCGACGCCTCTCGAAACCCCCTTTGATACGTACTTCCCCCTATTTACTTCTGATTATACGTAATTATTATGTATTGAACTGATTTGATGGCTTAACATACAAGAATGAAATTCATTCGAACCCTGTAGCGAATGTGATTTTATTTCTGAACTCTACTGCTGATGCCAATCACAAAGATCAAGACATCGGTCCAAACAGAAACTAGTTCAAACTTCCCAACAGTCTTTTGAGGATCGACAGAGCATGCTGGGAAATAACTTATGATAATCTGATTGAGCTAAGATGGCACAGAGAAAGGCTTTAAAATATTATAATGGCAAAAGCAATAAAGCCAGAGCTTGAACGCCTCGATTATTATCGTTTATGATCGGATTAGAATTTTTATATGATAAGTGAAACAAATGTAGGCTTTACTTCAGCGAAATTACGTATGTTCGATTTTGGAAAAAGATTAGGCATTATTAAGTTATCTAATCAAACGATTGCCACTAGAATACTTATTTCTGTGAAATATTTGAGTTAAATGTTGGGAAGTGTAAATTCGCCTCATTTTCAGCTTTAGCCCAAAAACTCGCCCCTAGGTCCAAATATAAGTGTGCTTGCAGAATAGAGAATTTTTAATGTTAATTTGTAAATTACGCGTGAATATTACTAAGAAAAAATAGATGCGATTCTGAGAATCTTTCACTCCTAGTCCCCATTGTGTGTGAAAAGTGGGCGGATACTTTAGAAGGCTCGCGACTAGTTATGGGGTGTGATACGAGCTCCGTCCACATCTCATAGAATCATCGCGCTTTCCAGTAGGCCTGTGCGGGTAGTGATTTTTGGGTTTCGGGTCGGGTACGGGTAGTTGAAAAAAACTTCCAATCGGGTATCGGGTCGGGTACCTGGATTTCTAACGGGTACTCGAATAAGTAGGCCTAGCGAAGCTACCATTATTCGGGTGCTTTTCGGGTAGCAAAAAATCATATCGGGCACTTATCGGGATGAAATACTTTTATATGTGAAAAAAATAAGTGTCATGAAAGATTTGGATACCATTATGGCGAAAAGTACAAAAATAAGACGCTAAAGGTGGAATTCATAAACGTCGGACGCAACGGAATTTAGTACAGGCAAAGGCAGGGCGTCGTGCGCAAACTTCCGCCTTTTACGCACGACGCCCTGCCTTTGCCTGTACTAAATTGCGTTGCGTCCGACGTTTATGAATTCCACCTTTAAGCTATTAGCGAGGATTGAAATAATGAATAATACTGAGCATTGTGGAAAAGTTTACTCAAACTTAAGTTCTTCTAAGTTCAAGAAACTTTGCCAAACCAATACCCGACTGTCCTAAGCCTTGTCACGGGTAATGAGCGGGAAAATTTAAATATTCGAATAATTTCGGGTATTAAGAAATTAAGTTTTCGGGTATCGGGTACTCGCACAGGCCTACTTTCCAGATGTAACATGATTTTTTCTTTATGAAATGTATTTTTTGATTTGTGTAGGTAAACCCAAGGAAAAACATAATATTGAAGATAAAAGAGTTGTTGAACTTCGCTTCAAAATTCATAAAAGAGAACAAATCTTCAAATGTGATCAGTGTGAATTTTCCAGCACAAAGAAAAGTAATTTGATCAAGCACAAACTCATTCACTTTGGGGGAAAAGGAAGACCCTTCAAATGTAATCAGTGTGATTATGCCAGCAAGCTGGAGAGTAATTTGATCGCGCATGAACGCATTCATAGCGGTGAATTACCCTTCAAATGTGATCAGTGTGAATATGCCTGCACACGGAAGCATTATCTTATCGCGCATAAAAGCACGATGCATATTGAAACACCCTTCAAATGCGAGCATTGTGACTTTAGTAGTGTGTGGAAGCATTGTTTCATTAGACATCAACGTCTTTACCATGGTGTAAATCCCTTCAGATGTGATCAGTGTGAATTTGTAACCACAGAGAGTGGTCAATTGATCAGTCATCAGATCAGTCATCAGCGCATTCGCAGTAGTGAAAAACCATTCAAATGCGATCAGTGTGACTTTGCTTGTACTCGGAAGTATGATTTGGAAATCCATCAAAGCATTCACAGGGGGGAAAGACCCTTCAAATGTGATCTCTGTGACTTTGCAAGTACTCGGAAGTATGATTTGAACAAACATGAACGCATACACGATGATGAAAAATCCTTCAAATGTGATCAGTGTGACTTTGCAAGTATTCGTAAGATTGGTTTGATCAGACATCAACGCGTACACGGTGATGAAAAATCCTTCAAATGTGATCAGTGTGACTTTGCAAGTATTCGTAAAAATGGTTTGATCAGACATCAACGCGTACACGGTGATGAAAAATCCTTCAAATGTGATCAGTGTGACTTTGCAAGTATTCGTAAGATTGGTTTGATCAGACATCAACGCATTCATGGTGATGAAACACCATTCAAATGTGAGCATTGTGAATATGCAACCACACAGAGGAGTAGTTTGAACATACATCAACGCATTCACAGTGGTGAAAACCCCTCCAAATTCGATGAGAGTGAATACGCTATCGCGTGGAAGAGCTTATTGATCAAACGTCCACGCATTCACAGTGGTGAAAAACCCTTCAAATGTGATCGGTGTGGCTATGCATGCACGCATAGGGCTCATTTGATCAATCATCAACGCATTCACAGTGGTGAAAAACCATAATAAACCATTCAAATGTGAATAGTGACCTATGTTAGCGCGTGGAAGTCCTTATTGATCACACATCAACGAATTCATGGTGGTGAAAAACTTCGTATGGGATCATTGTGATTTTAGGTGAGCTGAAAGAGTAGTTTTATCAGACTCGTCAACGCATTCACAGTAGGGAAAAACACTTCTAATGTGATCATTGTGACTTTACCAGCAAACCCTTCGCACGTGATCGCAATAAATATTCAAAACCGCTAACCATAACTAAATATTCAAAAGAATTCTAAATGCTAATGTATAATCTTCATTATAGGTTAATACTACTAAATTTTTAACTTTTTAATTTTTTTACTTACTCTGATTTTATTATAAGTGAATTTTAATTGTTTGAGTTTCATTTTTAGAAAGAAAGTTAGTTGTACAAGCCTTTAATATTGTAACGAGTATTAAAATTAATAAAAATCTGTTTAAATGATATCAATTTTCAGTTGGTAATTCAATTGAAGTGCCTAACCTTGTAATACTGAGATAAATATATGGCCTATATTCATTTCATTTGGCAATATCACATCTCTTTCCTTTGAGATATTAACAAATGAAGTTTTTGAGCGGTGCAAGACTGTATTCGAGGTTTAGTATATGAATAGAACATTCCATTGTTTACTTGAAGAGAAACCAATAGACAGCGTACTCCCCTCAAGCCAAGAAGCAAAGCAACGTCCCGCCGACTCGTACTGCCTCGTCGAGCGCGTCAAGGGGCCAGACTTTCCAGCGCTGTTAGTCAGGCGTCGCTAGTATCAACTTGTCTACTTTTTTTACAGGGAGTTTGCACATCCTATCTTTATTGTGATTATTTTCATTTTTGGTAGCTAAAATTGCTTCAGCGCCGCACTTTACAAAGACTACTGTCCTTATCCTGGAACTAACTGCAAAAATTCACAGAAAAATGTACCTTCAAACAAAATAGCTATTAGAAAACTGTAGTCTCTCATTGAAAAAGCAAGACATGACCTTGCAAAGTCGCAAGTGCAGGTATTTTACAATTAACGCATCATCGCTCGGTCTACCAATAATTTAAACCATTTTTCCTAACGTAATAATGAATGTAAATCCTTTATTGTTTAGTAATAAACAATGTATATGTTGTGTTTAAAACATGGTGGGAAATATTTTAAAATCTATATAATAACAAAAATATTCACCTTTTTATTAAAATTTGAACTAACATTATCTATAGCAACGCCAATGATTTAAAACTAAGCATTTTAAATTTCGAGCCAAAGAGTAAATTTTCTCGCTATTTACGTGTTGCTGTTGGAAGTAAAACATGCAGTGGTTATTGCGCATGTCAATGGGCGGGGCTTTACATTTCCCCAGTCGGTCTATCCCACTCTAGCCGCTGCGACTGCGAGCAGCTTGTGTCCAGGAGCGCATGATCGAGTTGGCTATGGTATACCACAGGTGCCAGCTCTGGCCTCCAGCCGCGCCGTGCTCAAAAATTAAAACCTACTGCTAGAGACTAGTTTTTGGCGGCAATTGGTGTAGTTATTTGTGTAGTTATCTTTTGTTCCGGAATCCGTAACAAATTCAGTTAATTAAAATTTTTTTAACCATACAGCTGGAAAACGGTAAATAAAAGAGGAAACTATTTCTCCATAGAGCAAGAAAATCAGAACAGTGTAAGTGATAACTGATAACATTATTTTTATAGAGTTTAGTCAATAATAAAAGAAATGCACATGGGTAAAAAATATTATAAAAGTTAAAAAGAAGGTGAAATCAAGCGATTTTTTACCGATCCTTCTAATTATAAAACCAGTCTATATAATACAATATTCAGGAAATACCTCCAAATGATTTCAAAATTCAAAATAGGTTGAGATTTTATGGATAATTTGAAATAAGCACGTCCGACCAATCGCATAACGCTTTGCATTCCTGTTAACAAAATTTTCATTGCACGCTCTACATCTCGCGCAATTTTAAAAAATCTCGCGCTAAATTTCATTCGACATGGAGCACATGCCGCGAGATTTTTGTTTTAAAGAAGCCAGGGCGTTACGCGATTGGCCAGAGGTGCTCATTTAAAATAGTCCATAAAATCTCAAATAGGTAAAAAATCACTTCACCATGGACATAAGTAATTTTAAAATTTATGATAACATTATTACTAAAATAGTACATTTTCTAAGCCTCGACTTAGAAATCTGTTGTACTAAACTTATCAATGCCAAATCTTGATTTACATTTATTTTTATTATATTAAAATTTTACGTGTCAAAGGTCCTTGACAAAGAGAGAAAATCGGGATTTTACGTCGCAGTTCAAGAAAGTGTGAGTTCCTCAACTGAATGTCGAAGTCAAAAAACGATTTGGAATTGTCCCTTGAAAGAAATATGGAGAACGATTCAATTATAGAATCTTTGGAAGCACAGGAATCTAAAAATAAGTGTCATGAAAAAGGAAATATTGAACCAAGCTGCGCTTTACCGGAAATTACCCCGGCTGATCTGGAAAGCAACTTACCGGATATATCGCCTGAACTTGAAAACGATACTTCAGTGTCCAACTTAGATGCCCTTGAACATTTCGCGTCAAACTATTTGTTTGCTAGTTCGAAAATTGGTAAATAATTTTATTCTTAAAAAGTGTGAGTACCTAGAGAGAGAATAGCCCGAGTCATACTGCTACCGTGTTTGAAAATAACCTTGAGCAATATATCCACTCAAGCTGGTAAAAAGGGTGATTTGAAAAGTCCGTCAATTATGAGGGATCGTGTTTATTGGGAACAACTGAGTGGAAAGTATCAATGAACATGGGGTCATTGGGGTGTACAACATTTGGTTACGGATATATGCCCCCCCCCCAAACATTGACCATTAAAACAAGGAAATATCCAACAACGACTTAATCCGAGTAACCAGCTTGTTTAGAACTATCAGTCAATTTCAAAAACCTTCAATCTAAGTTAGGTACAAAACCTGTAACTAGCTTGTTAATGGCACTGTCGTACCTTTTCAGAACCGCGGGAAGCCTCCGTTTTCTGTTTAGTTTGCTCGAGGTTTTTTTCTCTAGTCGGAATACGTCATTCGTGTCTGTAAGACCTAACACCCACGGGATCCAATGGGACAGGGCGGAGTAATGACGGACATGAAAAGGGTGGGGCTTACTTGTCCACTGACACCGGCGTAAGAGTATAAGCCGAAGATCTCGCAACTTATACCTTCTTATAGGGACTTGGCAGTACTACGTCATGCAACGTCAGGCTAAGTTCCACTAGTGCTAAAAAACATACCAGAAGGAGGGGCTTATATAGCTTTCATTCTGTTAAAAAAACATACCATAATGGCGCTGGGGGTGGAGTTAAGCCCGAATTGCCAAGTCCCTATTGTATATTACTTTTTGTTTTAACCATAGCTAAGTTATTAATTTGCAAAATGTGAAAATATCTCTGGGTTTGAAATGATTTTTAAAAAGCCTATCGAATCACTCGTCGCACAGTGATACCATAAGTTCGTAAGACATGTTACATAAGTTTCTCAGTTTATATTGAACGCTTGTCATGAAGTGACGTAGGTGAAGAGTCAGATTCTCGAAAAGCGACGCCTGGTTTTGGCGCTGACAAAGGCTTAGTTTAGACTAAATAGGATGATGGAACTCTTGCAAAACCGCGTGTGTCGTTCTCGAACTACCTCTCATTAAGTCTCTACAGAAGAAAATAGGGGAAGTGGGTAGCTTGGGCAACTTCGCGAGGCGTCCCGTTTACGGATTTTTCGCGCCATTTCCCTCCCCGTGGGGGTGAAGAGAGATAGGATTTTTACGCGCATTAACACACGAGTGACGTGATTCTGTGGACAGTACGGTCCTACGCCTTCCAACTGACTAGAGGCGTCTGCTAGAGGCAGTGAGGCACTCAGGCAGAATGGCAGAGGCTGGAATCGAGTGGTAAGTACTAAATTCATAACTTATTTTAAAATATGTCTTTATTTTTAAATACAATTGTATTTCGAAGTTCCAGGGAAAAAATTAACTTGCCCGAAGTTTTAAACTGTGATAGGGAAGAGTTCAAAGTAATAAAGTTGTATCCAAGTTGTTGTAGTTTGATTTTTAACATTGGGATTGGTTTGGGTAGATCTTACTTTTCCTTTCAACACAGCCTGAGTTTTCTTATCGGTAGTTTCCTTGTACGTTAAATCACACTGCGTACTCTTAGCGACATTCATTTTATTAAATAACCGAATTTTCGTCCTTAATTAAACCAATATCCGCATTAACCCGTTGTCTGACGTAACCCTAACTCAAACTGAAGCACAGCAGAAATATAAGCAGACTACACAGGTTAGTTCCACAGTTCGCTACATGGTGGCGTTCGCAATAAAATCTGGTACTATTTTATGCTTCGCGCCGATTGGCCAGATTCAAATTTTAAGGGTGGTAGGGGAATCGACCATTGTAAGTGAGAATCACTGGACGACTTGTATGGCTCAAGGCTACGGCTACCCACTTCCCCTATTTTCTTCTGGTCTCTAGCATTACGAAGTATAGGAAGTGTCATACTTATGGAACACATCTTATAAACTTATGGTGATACCAATGAACCAAAAATTATTAAGTAAGGTCTGCATGGTGAGCAACTGAACACCAAAACTGGTCAGGTTTATCTTGCAATAGCCGACGATTTTCCATCGGAAAATATCGTCCGAAGAGTATTTTTATACCGTTCATCATCTTTTATGCATGATCAGATGGAAAAACAACCTTAAATCAAAAGTATATGGATAAAAACCAAAAGTACACTTCGTTGAAACTTGTTTGCGCCCTCCTTGTTTGCTAGCCCTCCTGTATCCAAAAATAGTGTCGACCCCCCTCTACGTATGATTATCTTCCCAACCGTAGCACGGGGAACAAGGCTCATAGAGAAGCAGGTGCTAACTCTAGTACCAAATGTAAAATGATCTTTTTACCTTGTTCAGGAGCAGATGACAAAGGAGTCTCGGACGCTAGCTTCCACAATATAGAGGGCAATGGCACCCGCGTACGTCACAGCTGTAGCGGTATCGTTTGCCATAGAGGCGCTATCAGACATTATAGCAGACGATGTTTTTGGTGGACTATATCTGGCACCAAAGTCTGCTGGGAATTTTTTTTTTGTAATAACGGGCTAACGGTGGATACTGAGGTTCGTCTTATCCGATCGCGACATAAATATACACAATATAATTACTTTATTCAAACAGCTGTAACCGTTGGTATTAAGATAAAAGATAAGACTACATTTTGTGACTTCAACCTACTAAATAGTCAAATTAAGTCCAAACTAGCAGAGAAACCCAGGTAAGCCAAGGCTTAATTAACAATCTGTGCCCACTGGAATGATTGGGGTCGGGTTTTCAAAAGATAAAAGCAAGGTTTTAAAAGATGCCGAAACACAATGTTATATATGTGTTTTAGGGCCAAAATTTTCCGTATTTCTTTTGAACTAATTGACTGCTACAAGAGGTTGGAAACGAAATCACTGTCTCTTACTTTTTGGGTTTTATAAGATCGTGAGTGATTTCTTTTCCCAACCTCTTGTAGCTATCATTTAATTCAAGAAGAAATTTAGAAAAAATTGGCACTGAAACACATTTTAGTTTTTTAATAGTGTGCATACGTTACTCGCTGGGTTTTTCATTATCAATTTTAGTGCCAAAAAAGATTAAAAAGCCGTTGAAATCCATTTTTTAACTCTAATACTCGTTAAGCCTAGGCTAATTATAAGCAGACGATACGTATTTTTAAAAAGAGTTTCCAGACGCTATTTCCCAGATCTCCTTTCGAGACTTTGCAGCCACGCTATTGGTTGGAAAATAAAGCTCAAATTTCCTACGAGTGGTGGCACTGGCGTAATGATTTTGGTTAATAACCGTGACGTTCGCGGATCCCATTGCCCTCTACATTATGGAAGCTAGCGTCCGAGACTCCTTTGTCATCTGCTCCTGCCTTGTGTAAATAATCACAGTAATTTTTTGGCACCTTCTATAAAAAAAACTTTCAATTGTTGTTAAGGATTTAGTCGTTGGCATTTAAAATGGAAGCGATGCGCTTCTATGGAACAAATTGATCAACATTTTCAGTTCGTCTGTCACTAAATCCATTTTTATTGTTATTCCGCCAATTTCAAAAATTATTAATTATTAAATCTAATTAACTCCATTTAGGGTATTGGAATGAGAAAAATTCAAATAACACTGACCAGCGGCCAAACTACAGGGAACGCAGGGGTCCTATAATTCCAACAAAATTCTATATTTTTGCACCTGACCTATATTATCATATAATATCTTAAATTTTTCGAGGTATCGTAATTTATCAGTATTTAGCTCCGTTATCGAGGTCCCATTTGAACAGACACCGAACTTGCTGAACTACCTACGCTAGCTCAGAATTTTTTATTTATTAAATTTTGTTTACCTAAGTTTCTCTGTTCAAAGTAAAATCAAATTTTGCAATTTTTTGAGATTTTCCTACATAGTCTTAACCAAAGGAATATTATCAGAAGTTGATGACTGGGAAGTATTGGACACTAAGGCAATATATAGTATCCATCCCTGCAAGTCAAAATTGCCTATGGCAATCGTAAAAGAGGGTCGAAAGTTTCCTCCCCACTAGGAAAACTATCTAATCTACTGAAAAAAATCCCAAGCCGAGAGGCTGTGGCGCTCAAACTGTGGGGCGTGTTCAAAACTTCTTTAGCGCCAATCGTTGAAAAGCCGTCTGGCTAGAACTCTATGAAAATCCATTACAATACGTGGGCCTAGGACCCCACACTGGTTTGACCGGAATTTCTATCAGTCTATTAAAACAGCTGTTCTTGTCACCGTTTCTGATTCGTTACCTCAAACCACAGGACACACCTTAAAGTTTCGTTTCTTGCCCGCTGCTCGCGCTTAAATCAGCCTGCCAATTCAAAATGAGGGAAATGCCGTAGGTGGCGCGGTGATCGGACCTAATAAGAAGTTGGCTAACAGAGATGGTTCCGGATATGGTTAGAGTTCAATACTTCCCACGATAAGAAGTCATAAACTTCTGATATTATATATATGAGCATTTTTTGTCCTATGCTTTCCTATAAAAACACGTTTTATCACCTATGAAATCCTATAATTCAGGAAAGAAGAAATTTACATTTTTGGCTAGGCTCCCTGCAACTATCATTTTCGTGATAATTAAACTTCTTCAAGTTTACTGAAATGAAGTGAATCCGCTACATTCGTAACCTTTTAGATTTTGAAAACAATCCGAACTTTATATCATCTGAGAAATTTGTATCAAGGAGACACAGGGGACACAAATTAAAAGAGGGTTCAGCTTTTTGTGCTGACTTCGATTTAAACTTATATTGATGGGTTAATTTTCTTTGTGTAGAAAAGTCCAAGAATGAACTTACAACTCGATGCGAATATTCTAAGAATGATCAAGAACTTCAATTGCGAAAGAGGAACGTTGAAGAGGTCTTCAAAAGTGATGAGTTCGACTATTCCACCAACAAGAAAAGCTTTTCGCTTATTCACAGTCCGGAAAAACCAATCAAATGTGATCAGTGTGAATATAAATGTACGTACAAGAGTGGCTTGATCACACATCAACGCATTCACACTGGAGAAAAACCCTTCAAATGTGAACAGTGTGATTATGTCTGCACGCAAAAAAGCCATTTGGTCACACATCAACGCATTCACACTGGGGAAAAACCATTCAAATGTGAATAGTGTGATTATACCTTCACGCAGAAGAACCATTTGATCAAACATCAACGCATTCACAGTGGTGAAAAACCCTTCAAATGTGATCAGTGTGATTATGTATGCACGCAAAAAAGCCATTTGGTCACACATCAACGCATTCACACTGGGGAAAAACCATTCAAATGTGACCAGTGTGATTATGCCTGCACGCAGAAGAACCAATTGATCACACATCAACGCATTCACAGAGGAAAAAAACCATTCAAATGTGATCAGTGACAACATTAGCGCGTCAATGTGCTTATTGATCACACATCAACGAATTCACGGTGTTGGAAAACTTCGTATTTGATCATTGTGATTTTAGGTGAGCTGCGAGAACAATTTTATCAGACCCGTCAACGCGTTCACAGTAGAGAAAAACCCTTCTCATGTGATCAGTGTGACTTTACCAGGCAAACCCTTCGCACGTGATCGCAATAAATATTCAAAGCCATTGACCATAACTAAATATTCAAAAGAATTCTAAATGAAAACTATTAACATAAGCGGATAAGAAACAGTAGTGGAGAATGCAAATGCATAATCTTCATTATAAGTTAATACTACTACATTTTTAACAATTTAAATTTTTTACTTAAAACTCTGATTTTATTATAAGTGAATTTTAATTGTTCTAGTTTGTATCTTCGACCCCATTTCATTTATTGAAACAAAGTTAGTTGTACAAGCATTTAATATTCGAACGAATAAAATCTATTTAAAGAATATAAATTTTCAGGTGGTAATTCAATTGAAGTAAGTGCCTAACCTTGTCATATTGTGAAAAATATAGTCATTTTATTTGGAAACTCATACTCATCTATCTCTTTCCTTTGAAATATTAACAAATGAAAAGTTTTTGAGCGGTGCAGAACTGTATTAGAGATTTGGTATATAATTAGACCAACACACAGGTGAGCCGGGAGTGTGGCGCACTCCTGTAAGCTAAGCTTCTGGGCGGCAAAGTGACTTGACCCCTACACTCCTTCCGTCACCTTCAAAGTAAACCTCATATCCTTCCCCTGCTTACACACATTCTGAAACCTCATTAATCGCATCCTTATCGAGGACGTAAGAGCCCAATTTGCATTGAAAAAAAAGAAAAAAAAGGAAAAACAGAGGTGGGAGGTCTCCTTTTCAGCGTACTTCCCTCCCGCCTACTAGTGTTGCCTCTAACTCGAACAGCTTGGTTCGTCGAGCGCGTGATCCAGTGGGCTATAGCCCAGTACTTTTTTAATTTATCACTCAAGGGCAAGGCTTTCCAGCGCTGTTAGTCAGGCGTCGCTAGTATCAACTTGCCTACTTTTTTGTACAGGGAGTTGCACATCCTATAGAGCTTCGAATGTTTTTCACGCCCAACCTTTATTATTTATTTATTTATTTGTAGTTTACAATCGCCCATGGAGCCATCTGAGTGGCTTAAGAATGAGCAGCGATAATTTTAAATGTTTGATATAAGAGATAACAATTTTTTTTTTTAAGAAATCAAGTAGATAAAAATAAATGTAGGGGCCCGCTAAGAGGGGGGAGGGTGAGGAAAGTGATTATTTACATTTTTACCTCTCCGAGTGACGTATGTCACGGAGAGGTTCTAATTTTGACGTGTGTGTGTGTGTGTCTGTCTGTGCGTGCGTGTGTGTGTCTGTTGTTACACCCACGTGACCTCGTTCGCAGTTTCCAAATCGGAGCAAACGTGTTCGCCATTTCCGAACTGCTTTCACAGTCACGGAAACGGCTCCTCTACTTGAGTTCTCACACCACCATCTTCTTGTCTTTGTCCCACACGGACACCAGTCTGTACTTACTGGCTTCTAATCACCACCATCTTATTGTCTACGTCCATTCCACTTGGACATCAGTCTGTACATACTGGCTTCTAAACACCACCATCTGGTCTTCGTCCATTCCACTTGGACACCAGTCTGTACATACTGGCTTCTAAACACCACCATCTGGTCTTCGTCCATTCCACTTGGACACCAGTCTGTACAGACTGTTAAAAGAGTCTTTGCGCGTTGCAGTTTTCGCACATATTTTACTATATTTCAAAAACTATTCAAGCTAGCGCTCTGGAATAAAGTGCGTTATAAAAGTTTTGCATTTCTCTTTCATATTTTACCCGTTCCACAGTTGTTCTTTGCATACTTATACCGGAAACCGGAAATGTCAAAATTATCAACTTTGAAAATATTGAATTCTCGAGGATATAAATGCAATTTTCGGATTCCTTGGGGTCGATTCATATTTGAAAAGTTTTCACCAAATTCAATTCGGATGAATAGGTCACGAGTAATCAGCCTTTATTCAAAATCTGGCAACTTCGATTTAAATGGCGATAATTCATAATCGAGTATCGAATCTTTGTCGTAATAATGCTTGTTAGATGTTATGACACTTTATGCATATATATGATTGGTCTTGTGGCGCGATACTTTGAAACAATTCAGACGCTCGTCAAAGGGATGGTGAAGTGGAAAATTAAGTAATTTTTTATTGATTCTTCTAAAAGACCAATCTGCATAGTGAATTATCCAGGAAATAACACCGAACGATTTTTATACGTCAATTAGTTTGAAATTTCATGTATAATTTTAAATAAGGATCTCCGACCAATCGCGTAGAGCCCTGTCCTTTTATAAACAATTTTCTCGTGGCAGGTTCCGTGTTGAATCAATTTATTGCGAGATTTGAAACAATTTGCGTAATGTGACAATTGTGGCGCGAGACATGGAGCGTGCCACGAGAATTTTGTTAACAAAAAGGCACGGCGTTACGCGATTGGTCGGAGGTCCTTATTTAAAATTATTCTTAAAATCTTAGCCTAATTTGAATATTAAAATCAATGGGAGGTATTTGCTAAATTTTTCATTATGCAGACTGGTCTTATAAGAACCGATAAAAAATCACTTTAATTTCCACTTCCCCCTCCCTTTAAGAGAAAACTCGCGTCTTTTGAAGAGGAGAAGCGGTTTGAAAATATTGTTATTTGGGCCATGATATCATAATATTTAGAACTCATATTAATTACGTCTAGGTCTTCAGCCCGACTCATTGCAGCCTAGTGAAAATCTCATTCATGATGGCATATGCGCTTCACGAGATCCCTACAAATAGACATATTCAACTATTCCATTAAGAAACAACTTCAGAGGAGATGGCTTCTATGCTAGGAAGGTTCGCTACGCGATTGAGCTTCGCTAAACGGAGCCTGGGGTTGCCTATAGCCTCCCGCGTATAGAGCAAATGTCAGGCCATTGAAAGATTTTATTTTAGAGGTAGGAATAGGGAACAGAGTAATCTAGGCACGTCAAAGTCCCGGACCCCCTTCGTCGGGACGGTGGGATATGAAAGAAGAGGCGGGTCATAGCGACAGAGGTAAAAAGGAATTACGTATTTTTCGCCGTCCCAGTCAGTAACGTCATATAAACCTAGTTTAAGTGAGCCAATCTGAAATTTTAAACTTTTAATTACGTGTTGGAGGGAGGGGCTCTATATTGGTCTATAAGTCGGACTGAATTAAACACTGACCGTTCTCTATTCCTACTTCTAAAATTAGATATATCTCTGGTGAGGCTTAATAATAAAGCCGACCGCAACCAAAGCATGGGAAAGGCGTATTTCAAAACTGACGTTCAAAGCTACTGATGGAAAAGCCAAAAAATTAAATGAAAAAAAAAATGAAAGCCGGCAACAATGGTCACAACTGAAAATAACAGCTAACAGCTAAAACGAGCCCGAACGGTAAAACTTGAAGTTAGTCTCTGCGCTGCTGGTCTGCTACTCCTTTCGTTTAGTTTCTATGGCAAGATTACTAGCTTTGGGAGGTATTGGGATATTAGGCCATTTTGTGTTTTAAGACTTTTATTGTGAAGGAAAGAAAACAAGCCTGTTTAAAGATATTTCGAATAACTTTTAATATCTTTATAAGTTTAAAAATATCTATAAAATTATTTGGACGAAAATTTTCCAATAACAAGATTTCCTTCGAGTTTCAAATTGAAGAATGTTCGTGTGCTTTATTGAACTATTCTTTTACAAACAAGGCAGTCACTTTCAGTTTTAAATGTTGCTTGATTTTTTATTGGACCTCCCCTAGCCTTTAAAGGGAGGATGAAGAGGAAAACAAAGTGATTTTTAATCGATTCTTCTTCTAATTATATGTTCATTTTGCATAGTGAAACCTCCAGGAAATAAAGTCTCCAAATGATTTTAAAATTCAAATTAGGCTCAGATTTTAAAGATAATTTGAAATAAGAAAGTCTGACCAATCGCTTAACGCCCTGGCTTCCTATTAACAAAATTCCGCTCTATATCGTGCACCACGATTGTCACATCGTGAGAAACTTTTATTAAATCTCGCGATAAATTCCATTGGGCATGGAGCGTGCCACGAGAATTTTGTCAATAGGAAGGCAGGGCGTTACTCGATCGGTCAGAGGTTATTATTTTAAATTATCCATAAAACCTAAACCGAATTTGAATTTTAAAATCATTCTGAGATATTTCCTGGATGTTTCACTATGCAGAATAGTCTCATAATTAGTAGAAGAATCGTTAAAAACACATTTGTTCACTTCACCCTCCCTTTAAACACATTCTTAGTCTTATTCTTAAAGACAGACATAAAGTCTAATGAAATTAGGAGGTAAAGCATTGTAATATTCAACAGATCCGCCCGGTTCGCTGGTATTCTTTTCTGCGTAAGATTAACCAGCCCTAATCGTGACCGGTATTAATATAATTAATAAGCTAACAATTATTCTTATCTAACATAAAAAATAGTTTTAGTGTATGGTTTCAGGCTCTGAAGGACAATTGGCCAGCCCATGCGTCCCGACTCGTTGCAAGATTTCGGGCGAACGAAGAAAGTGACGCTTTTCACGGGGCTGTTCTTTCGCCCGACTTGAACCCTATTTAGCGTTTATGTCTCTCTTTAAATAAAAAAAGGGTTTAAGGGCTAGGGGAGGTTAAGTAAAATATTAAGCAACAATTGAAACTGAAAGTGACTGTCTTGTTTGTAATAAATAGTTCATTAAAGCAAACGAACTATCTTTAATTTAAAACTCGAAGGAAGTCTTGTAATTTGAAACTCGTAGGAAGTATTGTTATTTGAAAATTTTCCTCCAAATTTTATTAATATTTGTCAGCTTTTAACTAATTATTAATAAAGATAATAAAAGTTTTCGAAAAATTCTTCAAAAAAGGCATGTTTCTTTCCCTCATAATAAAAGTCTTAAAACACAAAATTCCCTAATATCCCCATTACTCCCTAACTGCATTTATCACGCCCGAAGTAATATATTTATATAAATGATCGAGCAAGTAACTGCATTGATGTTTTTTTTTCACTACCCCTCGATGCCCAATAATAGTATTTTTGCCATAGAAAATAAACAAAAGGAGTAGCAGACCAGCAGCGCAGAGACTATCTTCAAGTTTTTACCGTTCGGGCTCGTTTTAGCTGTTAGCTGTTATTTTCAGTTGTGATCATTGTTACCGGCTTTCATTTTTTTTTTTTCATTTAATTTTTTGGCTTTTCCATCGGTAGCTTTGAACGTCAGTTTTGAAATACGCCTTTGCCCATGCTTTGGTTGCGGTCGGCTTTATTATTAAGCCTCACCAGAGATATATTTAATTTTAGAAGTAGGAATAGAGAACGGTTAGTGTTTAATTCAGTCCGACTCATAGCCCAGTATAGAGCCCCTCCCTCCAACACGTAATTAAAAGTTTAAAATTTCAGATTGGCTCACTTAAACTAGGTTTTTATGACGTTACTGACTGGGACGGCGAAAAATACGTAATTCCTTTTTACCTCTGTCGCTATGACCCGCCTCTTCTTTCATATCCCACCGTCCCGACGAAGGGGGTCCGGGACTTTGACGCGCGCCTAGATTACTCTGTTCCCTATTCCTACCTCTAAAATAAAATCTTTCAATGGCCTGACCTTTGCTCTATACGCGGGAGGCTATAGGCAACCCCAGGCTCCGTTTAGCTGCAATGAGTCGGGCTGAAGACCTAGACGTAATTAATATGAGTTCTAAATATTATGATATCATGGCCCAAATAACAATATTTTCAAACCGCTTCTCCTCTTCAAAAGACGCGAGTTTTCTCTTAAAGGGAGGGGAAGTGGAAATTAAAGTGATTTTTTATCGGTTCTTATAAGACCAGTCTGCGTAATGAAAAATTTAGCAAATACCTCCCATTGATTTAATATTCAAATTAGGCTAAGATTTTAAGAATAATTTTAAATAAGGACCTCCGACCAATCGCGTAACGCCGTACCTTTTTGTTAACAAAATTCTCGTGGCACGTTCCATGTCTCGCGCCACAATTGTCACATTACGCAAATTGTTTCAAATCTCGCAATAAATTGATTCAACACGGAACGTGCCACGAGAAAATTGTTTATAAAAGGACAGGGCTCTACGCGATTGGTCGGAGATCCTTATTTAAAATTATCCATGAAATTTCAAACTAATTGACGTATAAAAATCGTTCGGTGTTATTTCCTGGATAATTCACTATGCAGATTGGTCTTATAGAAGAATCAATAAAAAATTACTTAATTTTCCACTTCACCATCCCTTTGACGAGCGTCTGAATTGTTTCAAAGTATCGCGCCACAAGACCAATCATATATATGCATAAAGTGTCATAACATTCGATACTCGATTATGAATTATCGCCATTTAAATCGAAGTTGCCAGATTTTGAATAAAGGCTGATTACTCGTGACCTATTCATCCGAATTGAATTTGGTGAAAACTTTTCAAATATGAATCGACCCCAAGGAATCCGAAAATCGCATTTATATCCTCGAGAATTCAATATTTTCAAAGTTGATAATTTTGACATTTCCGGTTTCCGGTATAAGTATGCAAACGACAACTGTGGAACGGGTAAAATATGAAAGAGAAATGCAAAACTTTTATAACGCACTTTATTCCAGAGCGCTAGCTTGAATAGTTTTTGAAATATAGTAAAATATGTGCGAAAACTGCAACGCGCAAAGACTTTTTTAACAGTCTGTACATACTGGCTTCTAAACACCACCATCTTCTGGTCTTCGTCCATTCCACTTGGACACCAGTCTGTACATACTGGCTTCTAAACATCACCATCTTCTGGTCTTTGTTTTTGTCCATCCCACATGGACACCAGTCTGTACACCTGGCTTCTACTCCATCGTCATCGTTTGGTTTAAGACATTCGCGGCGATCAGCTAGGGTTACAAGAAACGTCTAGCCGCTCCCTAAGGTAGGATCGGCTACCAAAGGTTTTCGCAATTGCGGTTGTTCTTGCTTTTAACTGTAGTTCGACACCCTTATATACTACCTATTTGAGTAAGGCGAAGCAACCGGCGTATGCTTCATTTCAAATGCCAATATTAGTCAAGTATCTCAAGAATGTTTAATTGTTCTTCTTAAAAAGGATGTAACGCTTAATAAGGTGAATAACTAACGAAGAAAATATATTATAATAATTATATTTATTATATTTATTTTAGTATTTAAGGTAATCTTGTCTTTCAAAACAAAATTAATACGGAAAGGGTGAAACAGCAGTCTATGTGTTTGTCTGTGTGTGTCCGTCCGTTGTTACACTAGTGCTTCGCGTTAGCAGTTTCCCTTGTGTTGATGTGAAAAGAAATTCTACAAAACCTTAATATTTGGTTTTCTCATAATGTAAAATTAATATATGGAAATATTTTTCATAATTTCGATGCCTTTAGTAGTTTTGTAGCTTTAAAGCTCTGTTTCATTTTGATATCCCAAGAATATTTTTTATAATTATTATTTGAAATGGATGTTTATATATTACTTAAGCTATACTACATCTGTTTATAGAATAATCCTTTCGTTATTGACAACAAGAACGCTACTATATCGGTCAAATGAACTATTATGTGTCAATAGGCCTAGTGAACCCAAAAGTAAACGCTTGGGTTTGGTTTTAGTTTCTGTAATGCAGAGACATTAACGGTTCAGAGTGTGCCGAAAGTTAAATACACTTTTAAATAATCAGGCTTAGATCATATAATTGAATAAAGCATCATGTTGAAAATCTAGGCCGCGTTCAGCAGAGCTCAGCGCTGTTAGCAGTCTCATACAGAAGGGAATTTTGTGTTTGAATTTTGACGTCACGATGCTCAGCGCGGTCACCAAAGAAAATAGTCGGGTTTTTGGATAACGTGACGTAAAACGCCTAGTTCTCAGTTTGGCGGTAAAAACATGGAGGTATTATTACAAATAGCTCTTGCTGATTCTGATGGGACTATACCTATTTAATTGGGGTGAAACCAGTTGATCACGCGAGAATTTTAAGAGACCATGTTAGTCTTTCTAATTTTAATTATAAAAGTATCTCTATAAATATGTTATCATACAATTTTTGTTAAGCCTTGGTACCTTGCACGCTATATTGTGCTAGCGTAATTTTTAAAACACCGATGACCGGAGAAAAGCGCGCAGCAAAGCTATGAAGACAGAGCTCACCGGTTAACGTTTTCCAAAATCTGCTGTCTTTTTTGGTGAGCTCTGCTGAAGGCAGCCCAGTTCAGTGAAAGGTCTGATCGTAATCGGATTATAGCTTCGTGTTTCCATGCGTTATATGGTGCGCATTTACTTTCAGTACGTGTAGCCACAAATAAGCTTTAGTGTTATGTAACGTTAACAGTCATGTTGACAAACTAAGAAATCGTTGAGGTGAAACTAGAGGATAGTGTTTACACGGCAACCCTGTTGTGAATCTGGCTTTGAACATAGAGGGTATACAGTTGAGGAGTAAAAAATTGGGCCTTAATTTACAAACACGTAAAGGTAATATCCCTCCAAAGTTTTATCTCTTCATTTCCCGTTTTTCCCCCATCGGATGATTTCTTCTGGTCTTCGTCCATTCCACTTGGACACCAGTCTGTACATACTGGCTTCTAAACATCACCATCTTCTGGTCTTTGTTTTTGTCCATCCCACATGGACACCAGTCTGTACACCTGGCTTCTACTCCATCGTCATCGTTTGGTTTAAGACATTCGCGGCGATCAGCTAGGGTTACAAGAAACGTCTAGCCGCTCCCTAAGGTAGGATCGGCTACCAAAGGTTTTCGCAATTGCGGTTGTTCTTGCTTTTAACTGTAGTTCGACACCCTTATATACTACCTATTTGAGTAAGGCGAAGCAACCGGCGTATGCTTCATTTCAAATGCCAATATTAGTCAAGTATCTCAAGAATGTTTAATTGTTCTTTTTAAAAAGGATGTAACGCTTAATAAGGTGAATAACTAACGAAGAAAACAAGTTGGGAAAACCAAAATATTACCTCTCCGAGTCGGGGAAAAGACTAGTATAGGACTCAATATCGAAATACTAGAGCAACATTTTTTCGCTTTGTTTTGTGTAACGAGGCTTAAGTCATTGAATACAGTGTTGCCAATGTTAGAAAGTGGATTTTCCCACTTACATTTGAAAAATTTCCCACATTTCCCACACCCCCTTTTTAGCCCCACCCCCAGCTAAAATACGGAAGAAAAGTTACAGTCATATTTATCTGTACTATTTTTTCCTACTAGGTTTTATATGGAATATCACTCCGCATGGCTTTGACAATATGTACAAATGCGCCAAAACGCTATAAAGCTTTAAAATTATCTAAATATGCTACTTTTTTCCAGCGCCAAATTTAAAATCACCGAATTTATTTCAAAATGTTACTTGCAATTATTTAACCGAGCAAAATTTTCGAAAATGCACTAACCTTAACTGCATATTCTGCACTATTAACACTAATACAAGAAAATTCCCACATTTGACCGATTTTTGGAAAAAATTACCTTTTTCCCACAGAGCCTAAAACCATACCAAAATTTACCACGATGTGCGAAATTTCCCACACATTGGCAACACTGATTGAATAGTTATCTCTACATTGTCAAAATATATAATCATCCGCTAATCCTAGGTTTCAAATCATTACTTACAAAGAATATATAAGTTCTATGTTAAATTTTATTCTCTGATGCATACCACTAACCCGATAACGATTATCCCTTTCACTGATCTAATTGCTACCATAATGCTTTCTTCTATTATAAAATCTAAATCTGATTATTTAAACGTGTATTTAACTTTCGACTCACTCTGAACCGTTAATGTCCCTTCATTACAGACAAGATAATCAAAACCCAAAGTTTAATCCACCTCAGGTCTCAATTATTTACTCTTTGTCTCACTAACCTATTGCGGATCAAACTTGATTTACCCGACAGAATCCAGGCCTTAGCTTTCGTCTTGATATAACTAAACCAAGGATTATTCTATATACAGATGTAGTATAGCTTAAGTAATATATAAACAGCCATTTCAAATAATAATATTAAAAAACATCCTTGGAATATCAAAATGAAACAGAGCTTTAAAGCTACAAAAGTACTAAATGCATCGTAATTACGAAAAAGATTTCCACATATTCACTTTATATTATGGAAAAAGTGAATATTAAGGTTCTGTAGGATTTCTTAACACATCAAAACAAAGCGAACTGCTAACGCGGCGCACTAGTGTGACAACGGACAGACACACACAGACAAAAAAAATAGACTGCTTTTAAACTCTTTCCGTATTAATTTTGAATTGAGAAAAGAGATTATCTTAAATATTAAAATAAATATAATTAATATTTAATATTTTCTTCGCTAGTTGTTCGCCTTATTGAGCGTTACATCGTTTTAAAAAAGAATAATTAAACAATCTTGAGAAATTTGACTAATATTGGCGTTTGAAATGAAGCATACGCCGGTTGCTTCGCCTTACTTAAATAGGTAGTATATAAAGGATTCGAATCGCAGCTGTAGATAAGAACATCGCAATTGCGTGAACCTTGGAGGAAGACCCCTCCATTGGAAGGCTAGACGTTTCTCGTAACCCTAGCCGATCGCCGCGTATGTCTTAACCTTAAGGATGATGGTGGTGTTAGAAGCCAGGTGTACAGACTGGTGTCCATGTGGGATGGACAAAAACAAAGACCGGAAGATGGTGGTGTTAGAAGCCAGGTGTACAGACTGGTGTCCATGTGGGATGGACAAAAACGAAGACAAGAAGGTGGTGGTGTTTAGAAGCCAGTAAGTACGGACTGGTGTCCATGTGGAATGGACAAAGACGAGAAGGTGGTGGTGTTTAGAAGCCAGTAAGTACAGACTGGTGTCCATGTGGGATGGACAAAAACAAAGACGAGAAGGTGGTGGTGTTTAGAAGCCAGTAAGTACAGGCTGGTGTCCATGTGAAATGGGCGAAAGACTAGAAGATGGTGGTGTTTAGAAGCCAGTAAGTTCAGACTGGTGTCCATGTGGGGTGGACAAATGAACAGAGTTGTTAGACAGGCAATGGAGTAATAGCCTGTAAGTTGAATACAATTTCCGGGACTGTAAATGCGGTCTGGAAATTGAATACACGTTTGCTCCGATTTGCAAACTGCGAACGCGGTCACGTGGGTGTAACAACGGACAGACAGACACACACACAGACAGACAGACAGACACACAGACACGTCGAAATTAGAACCTCTCCGTGACATACGTCACTCGGAGAGGTAATATATTATAATAATTATATTTATTATATTTATTTTAGTATTTAAGGTAATCTTGTCTTTCAAAACAAAATTAATACGGAAAGGGTGAAACAGCAGTCTATGTGTTTGTCTGTGTGTGTCCGTCCGTTGTTACACTAGTGCTTCGCGTTAGCAGTTTCCCTTGTGTTGATGTGAAAAGAAATTCTACAAAACCTTAATATTTGGTTTTCTCATAATGTAAAATTAATATATGGAAATATTTTTCATAATTTCGATGCCTTTAGTAGTTTTGTAGCTTTAAAGCTCTGTTTCATTTTGATATCCCAAGAATATTTTTTATAATTATTATTTGAAATGGATGTTTATATATTACTTAAGCTATACTACATCTGTTTATAGAATAATCCTTTCGTTATTGACAACAAGAACGCTACTATATCGGTCAAATGAACTATTATGTGTCAATAGGCCTAGTGAACCCAAAAGTAAACGCTTGGGTTTGGTTTTAGTTTCTGTAATGCAGAGACATTAACGGTTCAGAGTGTGCCGAAAGTTAAATACACTTTTAAATAATCAGGCTTAGATCATATAATTGAATAAAGCATCATGTTGAAAATCTAGGCCGCGTTCAGCAGAGCTCAGCGCTGTTAGCAGTCTCATACAGAAGGGAATTTTGTGTTTGAATTTTGACGTCACGATGCTCAGCGCGGTCACCAAAGAAAATAGTCGGGTTTTTGGATAACGTGACGTAAAACGCCTAGTTCTCAGCTTGGCGGTAAAAACATGGAGGTATTATTACAAATAGCTCTTGCTGATTCTGATGGGACTATACCTATTTAATTGGGGTGAAACCAGTTGATCACGCGAGAATTTTAAGAGACCATGTTAGTCTTTCTAATTTTAATTATAAAAGTATCTCTATAAATATGTTATCATACAATTTTTGTTAAGCCTTGGTACCTTGCACGCTATATTGTGCTAGCGTAATTTTTAAAACACCGATGACCGGAGAAAAGCGCGCAGCAAAGCTATGAAGACAGAGCTCACCGGTTAACGTTTTCCAAAATCTGCTGTCTTTTTTGGTGAGCTCTGCTGAAGGCAGCCCAGTTCAGTGAAAGGTCTGATCGTAATCGGATTATAGCTTCGTGTTTCCATGCGTTATATGGTGCGCATTTACTTTCAGTACGTGTAGCCACAAATAAGCTTTAGTGTTATGTAACGTTAACAGTCATGTTGACAAACTAAGAAATCGTTGAGGTGAAACTAGAGGATAGTGTTTACACGGCAACCCTGTTGTGAATCTGGCTTTGAACATAGAGGGTATACAGTTGAGGAGTAAAAAATTGGGCCTTAATTTACAAACACGTAAAGGTAATATCCCTCCAAAGTTTTATCTCTTCATTTCCCGTTTTTCCCCCATCGGATGATTTCTTCTGGTCTTCGTCCATTCCACTTGGACACCAGTCTGTACATACTGGCTTCTAAACATCACCATCTTCTGGTCTTTGTTTTTGTCCATCCCACATGGACACCAGTCTGTACACCTGGCTTCTACTCCATCGTCATCGTTTGGTTTAAGACATTCGCGGCGATCAGCTAGGGTTACAAGAAACGTCTAGCCGCTCCCTAAGGTAGGATCGGCTACCAAAGGTTTTCGCAATTGCGGTTGTTCTTGCTTTTAACTGTAGTTCGACACCCTTATATACTACCTATTTGAGTAAGGCGAAGCAACCGGCGTATGCTTCATTTCAAATGCCAATATTAGTCAAGTATCTCAAGAATGTTTAATTGTTCTTTTTAAAAAGGATGTAACGCTTAATAAGGTGAATAACTAACGAAGAAAATATATTATAATAATTATATTTATTATATTTATTTTAGTATTTAAGGTAATCTTGTCTTTCAAAACAAAATTAATACGGAAAGGGTGAAACAGCAGTCTATGTGTTTGTCTGTGTGTGTCCGTCCGTTGTTACACTAGTGCTTCGCGTTAGCAGTTTCCCTTGTGTTGATGTGAAAAGAAATTCTACAAAACCTTAATATTTGGTTTTCTCATAATGTAAAATTAATATATGGAAATATTTTTCATAATTTCGATGCCTTTAGTAGTTTTGTAGCTTTAAAGCTCTGTTTCATTTTGATATCCCAAGAATATTTTTTATAATTATTATTTGAAATGGATGTTTATATATTACTTAAGCTATACTACATCTGTTTATAGAATAATCCTTTCGTTATTGACAACAAGAACGCTACTATATCGGTCAAATGAACTATTATGTGTCAATAGGCCTAGTGAACCCAAAAGTAAACGCTTGGGTTTGGTTTTAGTTTCTGTAATGCAGAGACATTAACGGTTCAGAGTGGGCCGAAAGTTAAATACACTTTTAAATAATCAGGCTTAGATCATATAATTGAATAAAGCATCATGTTGAAAATCTAGGCCGCGTTCAGCAGAGCTCAGCGCTGTTAGCAGTCTCATACAGAAGGGAATTTTGTGTTTGAATTTTGACGTCACGATGCTCAGCGCGGTCACCAAAGAAAATAGTCGGGTTTTTGGATAACGTGACGTAAAACGCCTAGTTCTCAGCTTGGCGGTAAAAACATGGAGGTATTATTACAAATAGCTCTTGCTGATTCTGATGGGACTATACCTATTTAATTGGGGTGAAACCAGTTGATCACGCGAGAATTTTAAGAGACCATGTTAGTCTTTCTAATTTTAATTATAAAAGTATCTCTATAAATATGTTATCATACAATTTTTGTTAAGCCTTGGTACCTTGCACGCTATATTGTGCTAGCGTAATTTTTAAAACACCGATGACCGGAGAAAAGCGCGCAGCAAAGCTATGAAGACAGAGCTCACCGGTTAACGTTTTCCAAAATCTGCTGTCTTTTTTGGTGAGCTCTGCTGAAGGCAGCCCAGTTCAGTGAAAGGTCTGATCGTAATCGGATTATAGCTTCGTGTTTCCATGCGTTATATGGTGCGCATTTACTTTCAGTACGTGTAGCCACAAATAAGCTTTAGTGTTATGTAACGTTAACAGTCATGTTGACAAACTAAGAAATCGTTGAGGTGAAACTAGAGGATAGTGTTTACACGGCAACCCTGTTGTGAATCTGGCTTTGAACATAGAGGGTATACAGTTGAGGAGTAAAAAATTGGGCCTTAATTTACAAACACGTAAAGGTAATATCCCTCCAAAGTTTTATCTCTTCATTTCCCGTTTTTCCCCCATCGGATGATTTTAATGTGTACAAGTATATCCTTATTGGATGTAAAAGGTCGTGTGATTTACAGTATATTCGCTATGCTTTGTATTAGGGATGTCAAAACCGTTTTTTTCAATTCCGGAGCACCGGTTTTTCCCGGTTTTTTAATTCTTCAGTTTTAATCGGTTTTTAAAAATAAAAACCGAAAACCGAATCGGTTTTTATTAATTCTCAAAATTAAAAGTTTTCCATTTTCGTCACTTAATATTACTCAGCTTCGGTTGGCTGCTAACTATCTACCACCATGGAGCAATATCAAAGGAGACATAGATGCGTATAATGCAATTTTAATGGAACTTTCGTTCTCACTCCAAGAAAATTACTCCATCTATCGAGTAATTTTTCATTGGCCTATTCTAGAATGCCAATGGAAAACGGCATTAGTTAACACCTATTGGTACTAACTACTCGGTACTAATATTTGGTCTTTGATTTTACGTTGGAGTATCGCATTTTTCAACATTTATCATGAACGACCGGTTAAAAACCGGTTTTTTTGGCCAGTTTTTTGAATCGGTTAAACCGGCCATTTAAATATACCGGTTAACCGAAAACCGGTTTTTTTCTGGGAAGTTGACATCCCTACTTTGTATACCTCTTTAATATTTCATAAAATTAACTTCAGTATTTGTTCATAAAAAAAGAAACATTTCCATATCTGGGTAAATAAGTTTGAAAGTAGGCCTCCTCTTGACTCGGAGAGGTAATATTTTGGTTTTCCCAACTTGTTAGTAGCTAAAATCGCTTCAGGCGCCGCACTTTACGAAGACTACTCTCCTTATCCTGGAACTAACCAGTGAACTAACTGCAAAAATTCAGAGAAAAAAGATCCTTCAAACAAAATAGTTATTAGAAAACTGTTAGTCTTTCATTGAAAAAGCAAGACATGACCTTGAAAAGACGCAAGTGCAAGTATTTTACAATTAAAGCATCATCGCTCGGTGTACCAATAATTTAAACGTAGGGATTAATAATAATGAATGTAAATCCTTTATTGTTTAGTAATATACAATGTATAGGCCTATGTTGTGTTTAAAACATTGTGGGAAATATTTTAAAATCTATATAATAACACAAATATTCACCTTTTTATTAAGATTTGAACTAACATTATCTATAGCAACACCATCGATTTATAACTAAGCATTTTAAATTTCGCGCCAAAGAGTAGATTTTCTCGCTATTTACGTGTTGCTGTTGGAAGTAAAACATCCAGTGGTTATTGCGCATGTCAATGGGCGGGGCTTTACATTTCCCCACTCGGTCTATATCCCACTCTAGCCGCTGCGACTGCGAGCAGCTTGTGTCAAGGAGCGCATGATCGAGTTGGATACCCCAGGTGCCAACCAATGAGATAGATAGAGTTCCAATTCAAATCGGCTTACCGCGAAACACATTATTTTTATCAAGCAAGTTTATCAAAACATGACAGCGCCATCTGTGAGCCTCTAGCGGAACTAATTACAACTTTTACTTGCTTATTTGCAATCAGAAACATCGTTATAATTTTTAATTCATCTATTTATTAGATTAAAAAGGACTAGAGTTTTTATTATTTAACTCGCGTATTTTATTTAACACGTTTAAAAACTATCTTGACAGCTTGTTACACAGATTATAGCAGCAGACGGTAATAAGAAAGTTCTTAGGGTGGCGCCACCCGTATTTGATAAAGATTCTTGCTCGACAAAAAGTGTATCGCGAAACGTCGATCTCGAGATTTCACGTTGTGACTCTAGGTTTGATATATCTCATTGGTGCCAACCGCGCCAGGCTCAAAAATTAAAACCGTCTGCTAGAGATTATTTTTTGGCAGCAATTGGTGCAGTTAGTTGAGTAGTTATCTTTTGTTCCAGAATCCGTAACAACTTTAGTTCATTTAAAATTTTTGAGCCGTACAGCTGGAAAACGGTAAATAACAGAGGAAACTATTTCTCCAAAGAGCAAGAAAATCAGAACAGTGTAAGTGATAACTGATAACATTATTTTTTTATAGAGTTTAATCAAAAATAAAATTAATACACATGGGTATAAAATGTATTATTGAAGTTAAAAGGAAGGTGAAATCAAGCGATTTTTTTATCGATTCTTCTACTAATTATAAGACCAGTCTTCATAATACAATATTCAGGGAATACCTCCAAATGATTTCAAAATTCAAAATAGGTTGAGATTTTATGGATAATTTGAAATAAGCACCTCCGCCCAATCGCATAACGCTAAGCATTCCTGTTAACAAAATTTTCATTGCACGCTCTACATCTCGAGCAATTTTAAAAATCTCCCGCTAAATTTCATTCGACATGGAGCACGTGCCGCGATAATTTTGTTATCAAGAAGGCAGGGTGGTACCGATTGCCCGAAGGCGCTTATTTAAAATAGTCCATAAAATCTCAAATAGGTAAAAAAATCACTTAACCATGGACATAAGTAATTTTAAAATTTATGATAACATTATTACTAAAATAGTACATTTTCTAAGCCTCGACTTAGAAATCTGTTGTACTAAACTTATCAATGCCAAATCTTGATTTACATTTATTTTTATTATATTAAAATTTTACGTGTCAAAGGTCCTTGACAAAGAGAGAAAATCGGGATTTTACGTCGCAGTTCAAGAAAGTGTGAGTTCCTCAACTGAATGTCGAAGTCAAAAAACGATTTGGAATTGTCCCTTGAAAGAAATATGGAGAACGATTCAATTATAGAATCTTTGGAAGCACAGGAATCTAAAAATAAGTGTCATGAAAAAGGAAATATTGAACCAAGCTGCGCTCTACCGGAAATTACCCCGGCTGATCTGGAAAGCAACTTACCGGATATATCGCCTGAACTTGAAAACGATACTTCAGTGTCCAACTTAGATGCCCTTGAACATTTCGCGTCAAACTATTTGTTTGCTAGTTCGAAAATTGGTAAATAATTTTATTCTTAAAAAGTGTGAGTACCTAGAGAGAGAATAGCCCGAGTCATACTGCTACCGTGTTTGAAAATAACCTTGAGCAATATATCCACTAAAGCTGGTAATAAGGGTGATTTTTAAAAGTCCGTCAATTATGAGGGATCGTGTTTATTGGGAACAACTGAGTGGAAAGTATCAATGAACATGGGGTGTACAACATTTGGTTACAGATATATGCCCCCCCCCCCCCAAACATTGACCATTAAAACAAGGAAATATCCAACAACGACTTTAATCCGAGTAACCAGCTTGTTTAGAACTAGCAGACAATTTCAATAACCTTCAATCTAAGTTAGATTCAAAATCTTTAACTATGTTGTTAATGGCACATGAAAACGACTGTCGTACCTTTTCAGCACCGCGGGCAGATTCCATTTTCTGTTTAGTTTGCTCGAGGTTTTTTTCTCTAGTCGGAATACGTCATTCGTGTCTGTATGACCTATCCCCCACGGTATCCAATGGTAAAGGGTAGAAAAATGTTGGACATGAAAGGGGTGGGGCTTACTTATCCACTGACACCGGCGTAAGAGTAGAAGCGGAAGATCTCGCAACTTATACCTTCTTATAGTATATTTTCCATTTTGTTTTAACCATAGCTAAGTTAATAATTTGCAAAATGTGAAAATATCTCAGGGTTTGAAATGATTCTTAAAAAGCCTATCGAATCACGCGTCGCACGGTGATACCATAAGTTCATAAGACATGTTACATAAGTTTCTCAGTTTATACTGAACGCTTGTCATGAAGTGACGTAGGTGAAGAGTCATAGATTCTCGAAAAGCGACGCCTGATTTTGGCGCTGTCAAAGGCTTAGTTTAGACTAAATATGATGATGGAACTCTTGCAAAACCGCGTGTAGTCAATTGATGTGTCGTTCTCGAACTAGCTCTCATTAAGTCTCTAATATTACGAAGTATTGGAAGTGTCATACTTATGGAACACATCATGATACCAATGAACCAAAAATTATTAAGTAAGGTCTGCATGGTGAGCAACTGAACACCAAAACTGGTCAGGGTTATCTTGCAATAGCCGACGATTTTCCATCTGAAAATATCGTCCGAAGAGTATTTTTATAACGTTCATCATCTTTTATGCATTATCAGATGGAAAAACAACCTTAAATCAAAAGTATATGGATAAAAACCAAAAGTACACTTCGTTGAAACTTATTTGCGCCGTGTAATATGAGAAGCCCTCCTGTATCCAAAAATAGTGTCGACCCCCCTCTACGCATGATTATCTTCCCAACCGTAGCACGGGCAACAAGGTTCATAGTGAAGCAGGTGCTAACTCTAGTACCAAATATAAAATGATCTTTTTACCTTGTTTAAATAATCACAGTAGTTTTTGGCACCTTCTATAAAAAAACTTTCAATTGTTGTTTAATGAAAGGATTTAGTCGTTGGCATTTAAAATGGAAGCGATGCGCTTCTATGGAACAAATTGCTTGTCTCCCATACGACCGAATTCCCATTCGACCGAAACCGTCCCATTCGACCGAAAATACCGCACTTTGGCGGATTTTGAATGGGACTAAAATCTATGCAATTTTTTTTTTTATTTTCAAACGCTGTCAACGATAAAAAAATTAATTTTTATATCGAAAAACACGAAATTAATCTAAATTATTTATTGGATATGAATATACTGAAACGTCTACTATTAAAGGTACATTGCTTAAAATTTGAATCCGCGGGTCTAAACGATACCTAGACCCAACCCAACCTATCCTAACCAAACCCAACCTAACCTAACCAAACCCAACCCAACCTAACCCAACCCAACCCAACCTATCCTAACCAAACCCAACCTAACCTAACCTAGCCTAACCTAACCCAACCCAACTTAACCTAACCAAACCCAACCCAACCTAACCTAACCTAACCCAACCTAACCCAACCTATCCTAACCTAACCAAACCCAACCCAACCTAACCCAACCTAACCTAACCCAACCCAACCCAACCTATCCTAACCAAACCCAACCGAGCCTAACCAAACCCAACCCAACCTATCCTAACCCAGAGCTGTGCTAATTAATTAGTTAGCTAATTGAATTTCTAATTAATTAGCATCATTTACTAATTGAAAATGGTAATTGAATTTTAATTACCTTTGTGCTAATTGAGAAGTAATTCTAATTAATTAGTATGAATAGGAAAGGTAATTATCTAATTAAAATTTAATTAGACTTAGGATTAACTAATTAGCCAATTGGATTTTCAATTAGTCTTTTAATTTAGTAAAAACTAAAAATCGAGGAATTAACTCTTGATTCATCTATTTGAATATGAAAACGGCCTTATTATATCGATGAGGAAACCTTAGTACTACTCTAAATATTTCAGCTCCTCAAAACATGAGTACTAGTACTAGTAGAAAATTTCGTAAATCGTAACTGTCCCATTTCGAAATTTCGACTGTTTTCCCACTCTAATTTATAGCAGTGCCCATGTATTTACTACTCAAGAGTCCATTATAGGAACTGTGGCATGAAAATGAAGAAATGAGACAATTTTTAACATGACGGAAGCCTCGAGGCTTGTCTCATTTTTCATGAGTAATTCACGGCTTCCGTACCCGTTTTTCAATGGCATTAAAACATTAAACTTTGCATTACCAAAGTACTAAATCCATGGGCACTTTTAAACTTTTATGTTTACTTATGGTTTCTTTTTTTTTCCTTAATTAGACAAGTAATTAATTAGAAATTAGTAATTCTAATTAATTAGTTTGATAAATAAATGGCTAATTTCTAATTGAATTTAATTAGTTTCTATGTCTAATTGCTAATTGGCTAATTAATTAGTTCATAAATATTTACCTAATTGCTAATTCTAATTCAATTAGTAGTCAGCTAATTAGCACAGCTCTGTCCTAACCTAACCTAACCTAACCCAACCCAACCCAACCCAACCCAACCTAACCTAACCTAACCCAACCCAACCCATCCTAACCCAACCCAGCCTACATTAACACGAATAGCAGAACAACAGAAATTAATTTTATAAAAATATTGTGAAATTACAACGCAAAAATTTCAAACAATTTTTTTAAAGAGAATGAAATAACACTACTTCGATTTTAATATTCGAAAACCGCCATTCCGCTTCTTTCTTTTCTAATTTGGCGGTTTGCGGTCAAATGGGAATTCGGTTCTATGGGATAGTACCGAACAAATTGATCAACATTTTCAGTTTCTGCGTCACTAAATCCATTTTTATTGTTATTCCGCCAATTTCAAAAATTATTAATGAATATATATGTGTATCATTAGCCTTTCTATCATGTTATTCAGGGATGGGAGGGACCTTTCTATTACATACGCGTTTAACGTCATCGCGGTAGCCAATCAAAATCGAGACACCTGGAAGTTAGAACAGCAGACGACCAGTTTAACAAAATTGTATGAGGGATACAATTTTCGGTTAGGTTCACCAAACTGCGTCAAATGAATATTAAAAATGATCACCGATACGGGAATAAATATCTCAACACGATGTCCGAAGGTGATTTTGATCTTTTAAAGGAAATTATAATAAGTGCCTGCAATGTTTTTCCTAATCTGAAACTGAAAACTGTTGGTAAAGTGCTAAGCCTTGGCCATTAAGAAAATTAATGTAACAGTTGAAAGTAAACTACTAACATTTTAAATCGTGAGAATTGATGATGCTGGTTTTTCCCTGCTGTTAGATGCCCCCGCGCGCAGGAGCAGCGCCTAATCAAATGCTTTCTGTTGGAGTTAAATTAATGCGGTAGTTTATCAATTTACAAGCATAATTAGCCTTCCGCGTGACAAGAGCTTTAGCTTTAAAAACAGACCTCCGGAAATTCTCTGACGTCACTCAAACTAAGCCCCTCCCATCCCTGAATATGAAGTTTAACTAGTCAATGCAGATATATATTCATGTTAATAAATAAATTCATGATCTAATTAACTCCGTTTAGGGTATTGGAATGAGAAAAATTCAAATAACACTGACCAGCGGCCATTTACAGGGAACGCATGGGTCCTATAATTCCAACAAAATTCTATATTTTTGCACCTGACCTATATTATCATATAATTTCCTAAATTTTTCGAGGTTTTCGTAATTTATCAGTATTTAGCTCCGTTATCGAGGTCCCATATGAACAGACACCGAACTTGCTGAACTACCTACGCTAGCTCAGAATTTTTATTTATTAAATTTTATTTACCTAAGTTTCTCTGTTCAAAGTAAAATCAAATTTTGCAATTTTTTGAGATTTTCCTACATAGTCTTAACCAAAGGAATATTATATATGACCCTTTTTTGTCCTATGCTTTCCTATAAAAACACGTTTTATCTCCTATGAAACCCTATAATTCAGGAAAGAAGAAATTTACATTTTTGGCTGGGCTCCCTGCAACTATCATTTTCGTGATAATTAAACTTCTTCAAGTTTACTGAAATGAAGTGAATCCGCTACATTCGTAACCTTTAAGATTTTGAAAACAATCCGAACTTTATATCATCTGAGAAATTTGTATCAAGGAGACACAGGGGACACAAATTAAAAGAGGGTTCAGCTTTTTGTGCTGACTTGATTTAAACTTATATTGATGGGTTAATTTTCTTTGTGTAGAAAAGTCCAAGAATGAACTTACAACTCGATGCGAATATTCTAAGAATGATCAAGAACTTCAAATGCGAAAGAGGAACGTTGAAGAGGTCTTCAAATGTGATGAGTTCGACTATTCCAGCAACATCACACATCAACTTATTCACAGTCCGGAAAAACCCTTCAAATGTGATCAGTGTGATTATGCCAGCACGAGGAAGGATAATTTGATAACACATCAACGCATTCACACTGGAGAAAAACCCTTCAAATGTGATCAGTGTGATTATGCCAGCACGAGGAAGGATAATTTGATAACACATCAACGCATTCACACTGGAGAAAAACCCTTCAAATGTGATCAGTGTGATTATGCCAGCACGATGAAGAATAATTTGATCACACATCAACGCATTCACACTGGAGAAAAACCCTTCAAATGTGATCAGTGTGATTATTCCAGCACGAAGAAGAATAATTTGATCACACATCAACGCATTCACAGTAGTGAAAAACCCTTCAAATGTGATCAGTGTGATTATTCCAGCACGAAGAAGAATAATTTGATCACACATCAACGCATTCACAGTAGTGAAAAACCCTTCAAATGTGATCAGTGTGATTATTCCAGCACGAAGAAGAATAATTTGATCACACATCAACGCATTCACACTGGGGAAAAACCCTTCAAATGTGATCAGTGTGATTATGTCTGCACGCATAAAAGCCATTTGGTCACACATCAACGCATTCACACTGGGGAAAAACCCTTCAAATGTGATCAGTGTGATTATGTCTGCACGCAAAAAAGCCATTTGGTCACACATCAACGCATTCACAGTAGTGAAAAACCCTTCAAATGTGATCAGTGTGATTATGTCTGCACGCAAAAAAGCCATTTGGTCACACATCAACGCATTCACACTGGGGAAAAACCCTTCAAATGTGATCAGTGTGATTATGCCAGCACGAAGAAGAATAATTTGATCAGACATATACTCATTCACAGTGGTGAAAAACCATTCAAATGTGATCATTGTGATTATGCCTGCACGCAGAAGAGCCATTTGATCACACATCAACTCACTCACAGTGGAGAAAACTCTTCTAATGTGATCAGTGTGACTTTACCAGCAAACCCTTAACACGTGATCGTAATAAATATTCAAAACCATTGACCATAACTAAATTTTCAAAAGAATTCTAAATGAAAACTGTTAAGAAACAGTAGTGGAGGATGCCAATGTATAATCTTCATTATAAGTTAATACTACTAAATTTTTAACAATTTAAATTTTTTACTTCATACTCTGATTTTATTATAATTGAATTTTAATTGTTTGATTTTGTAACTTCGACCCATTTCATTTATTGAAAGAAAGTTAATTGTACAAGCATTTAATATTCGAACGAATATTAAAATTCATAAAATCTATTTAAAGAATATCAATTTTCAGATGGTAATTCAATTAAAGTGCCGCTATCTATTTCCTATGAGATAACAAATGAAACGTTTTTGAGCGGTGCAGGACTGTATTTGAGATTTATTATATGAATAGACCCGTACCTATATATATTCTTATATAGGAGGTAGTGAATGGACCTATCCTGAAGAGAAACCAACACACAAGTGGGTGGGAGGTCTCCTTTTCAGCGTACTTCCCTCGCGCCAAGAAGCAATGCAACGTCCCGCCGACTACTGTTGCCTCTAGCACGAGCAGCTTGCTTCGTCGAGCGCGTGATCCAATGGGCTATGGCCCAGTATTTTTAATTTATCACGCAAGGGCAAGGCTTTCCAGCGCTGTTAGCTGGCGTCGCTAGCATCGACTTGTCTACTTTTTAGTACAGGGAGTTGCACATCCTATTGACCTTCGAAGGTTTATCACGCCCACCCTTTATCCATTGCCTTTCCTTCACCAAAAGATTGACTATGAAGCCCATGTTTATACAATCAAATAACCTTCCCTATGCATTAAAGGCTGTATGAAGTATTATTTAAGAAGCGGTGCTTCCTTATTAATGAGCAAATTTAGGACAACCCAAAGACCCTCTATGCATACGTAGGACGCACAATGAAGCTTCGCGAACCTCCAGCCGCCCAGCGATCCTCGAACTTGGCTCCATCACGAGCAAGCCTGACGTCATCTCCTCCTCCCTTTTGGGAGTTCTTACGTTCGGTTTCACAACCTAAATCAAAAAGCCACCAACTTATGCGACTTTTGCCCTCTCTCGTCTCCTTGCACTCACTTCACCCATACCAAATATATAAAATACGAGAAAAAAAAGTGTTCCATAATAGGGGGACTAGACTCCAATAATACATATATTACCGCCTCCATGTCTGCGACTCGGAAACTTTAACTGTCTGCTAGTCGTTCTTATTATGGCGCGAAAAGTGGTAAACCATGTAGTCTGAAGCCTTTAAATGTATGTCACTGAAATTACTGATATCCGTCTCGGAGATTTCTTCCATCTACAAACGGCTTCCATTTCAAGGGACATGCCCACAAACTATTAAAAAAATAAAATGGCCCTCAACCACTACACTCTGTCAAACTCACTTCACCCATTTCATATATATAATCAAATTCCACTCCAAAAATAAATATATTACAGTCTCCATGTCGTAGTCTGTGAAACTTAACTGTCTTCTAGTCATTCTTATTATGGCAGGAAAAGTGGAAAACAAAGTAGACGCCGAAAACTCCGCTCGACCATTATGATTACACTCCATCAAACTCACTTCACCATAAATTCCCCTTGACTACACTACAATTAACTGACATATCGAAATTACGGAAAGCCCTTCCTCCCCACTACTCATAAATCATAACTTCTTTATCGCATAATTACTACACATAAAAAACATTTACAGGCAGTGCTATTATGTAATTATAAAAACACCCTACATTTCTCCTAGGTACAATTCTGTAACATTATTTTACCTTAAAAAGTAACCTTATAAATATTTTTGCATTATGGTGGGTAAATAAATAAATAGCGTTGAATGATTGGTCTAATTTGGTTGAAGGGTAAAAGAGGACAAATAGGATTGGATTCATATAAAGATTGTGTTGTTGTGGTGAAAGCTTTAAGCTGGTAGGTAATAAAAATATTTGCGAAACTTGAAGAACACCTCAAGAGGTCTAATGGAACTGCCCCTGGCACAACCTAACCTACGCTGATCTAAATTGGCCTAATCTTACCTAACCTAATAAATGAAATGATGACATATTACAGTTTTCAGTTTTGGTCCATGTAACTTAGGAAGGCCAAATGGGCCAGCGAATCAAGAGAAGATTTGCTTTGTGCATATTTCATTATCATTTTTTTAGTAGTCAAATGCCTTGACTAGTGCCTTATGTAGAACCCTGCTGTCGCATATTTCTTGATGACTATCATCACCATTTGTGAGCCTCCCAAGTAAACCTCATTTTTTTTTGTATTATGGAGGTTTCAATGTAAGTAGGGCACATACGTCCGCGACAAGGATGCGATTAGTCAGGGTTCAGTATGTCTTTAAGGAGGGAAGGAAATGAGGTTTACTTGGGAGGTGACGGACGGGGTGTGGGGGTCGAGTCACCTCCGGCGGACACGGGGCAGTCGGCACCTATAGGGTAGGATCTCCGACATGTGTCTTATTCCCTCAAACTTTGCCGCCCAGAAGCTTGGCTTACAGGAGTGCGCCACACTCCCGGCTAAACCTCATATCCTTCGCTGCTTAAACACATACTGAAACCTGATTAATCGCATCCTTGCCGCGGTCCTCTGACCCAATTTGCATTGAAACCTCAAAAAATAAAAAAATATTTGGTAGTTATCTTTTGTTCCGGAATCCGTAACAACTTCAGTTAATTTATATTTTTTTAGCTATACAGCTAGAAAACGGTAAATAAAAGAGGAAACTATTTCTCCAAAGAGCAAGAAAATCAGAACAGTGTATGTGATAACTGATGACATTATTTTTATAGAGTTTAATCAATAATAAAAGAAATACACATGGGTAAAAAATATTATAAAAGTTAAAAGGAAGGTGAAATCAAGCGATTTTTTACCGATTCTTCTACTAATTATAAGACCTGTTTATAGAATACAATATTCAGGAAATACCTCCAAATGATTTCAAAATTCAAAATAGATTGAGATTTTATGGATAATTTGAAATAAGCACCTCCGACCAATCGCATAACGCTTTGCATTCCTGTTAAAAAAATTTCATTGCACCCTCTACATCTCGCCCAATTTTAAAAAATCTTGCGCTAAATTTCATTCGACATAGATCACGTACCGCGAGAATTTTGTTATCAAGAGGGCAAGGTGGTACGCGATTGCTCAGAGGTGCTTATTTCAAATAGTCCATAAAATCTCAAATAGGTTAAAAAATCACTTAACCATGGACATAAGTAATTTTAAAATTTATGATAACATTATTACTAAAATAGTATATTTTTTAAGCCTCGACTTAGAACTCTGTTGTACTAAACTTATCAATGCCAAATCTTGATTTACATTTATTTTTATTATATTAAAATTTTACGTGTCAAAGGTCCTTGACAAAGAGAGAAAATCGAGATATTACATCGCAGTCCAAGCAGTGTGAGTTCCTCAACTGAATGTCGAAGTCAAAAAACGATTTGGAATTGTCCCTTGAAAGAAATTTGGAGAACGATTCAATTATAGAATCTATGGAAACACAGGAATCTAAAAATAAGTGTCATGAAAAAGGAAATATTGAAACGAGCTGCGCTACACCGGAAATGACCCCGGTTGACCTGGAAAGCGACTTACCGGATATATCGCCGGAACTTGAAAACGATACTTCAGTATCCATCTTAGATGCCCTTGAACCTTGCACGTCAAACTATTCGTGTGCTAGTTCGAAAATTGGTAAGTAATTTTATTCTTAAAAAGTGTGAGTACCTGAGAGTCATACTGCTACCGTGTTTGAAAATAAGCTTGAGCAATATATCCACTGCAGACGCTGGTAAAAAGGGGTGACTTTGTAAAGTCCATCAATTATGAGGGATCGTGTTTATTGGGAACAACTGAGTGGAAAGTATCAATGAACATGGGGTGTACAACATTTGGTTACAGATATATGCCCTCCCCCCCCCAAACATTGACCATTAAAACAAGGAAATATCCAACAATGACTTTAATCCGAGTAACCAGCTTGATTAGAACTAGCAGACAATTTCAATAACCTCCAATCTAAGTTAGATTCAAAACCTATAACTAGGTTGTTAATGGCACATGAAAACGACTGTCGTACCTTTTCAGCACCGCGGGCAGATTCCATTTTCTGTTTAGTTTGCTCGAGGTTTTTTTCTCTAGTCGGAATACGTCATTCGTGTCTGTATGACCTATCCCCCACGGTATTCAGGTAAAGGGTAGAGAAATGTTGGCTTACTTGTCCACTGACACCGACGTAAGAGTAGAAGCGTAAGATCTCGTGCTGTCAAAGGCTTAGTACAGACTAAATAGGAAGATGGAACTCCTGCAAAACTGCGTGTTGTCAATTCACGCGTCGCTCTCGAACTAGCTCTCATTAAGTCTCTAGCATTACGAAGTATAGGAAGTGTCATACTTATGGAACACATCTTATAATCTTATGGTGATACCAATGAACCAAAAATTATGAAGTAAGCTCTGCATGGTGAGCAACTGAACGCCAAAACTGGTCAGGGATATCTTGCATTAGCCGACGATTTTCCATCTGAAAATATCGTCCAAAGAGTAATTTTTATACCGTTCATCATCTTTTATGCATAATCAGATGGAACAAGACGACCCAAGGGCTCGTAATAGTAGCCACATCGTACCGAATTTAACAGGCGTACATAAATTTATGTGAATTGCCCCCGATGCGCTACTTTTAACTGTGCTAAAATGATAACCCGTAATCCTTACTTCAATAAATTTATTTATGTCATGATTGTAATAGTGCGACGCAAAGAGAAACTTTGAATGATGTGTTAGTACCCTTAACATTGCTAAAATGTTTACCCGTCAGACCATTCTAAAAACGAGGGGTTAGAATCAACAATGCTTAAATGATTACACATAAGTAACCCTTAATAGAAGAACAGAAAGTTCTAGTGGTTACCCCTCGATGATCGAATTACCTTTAACAGTCAAACTAAGAGCCTCATCTTATATGTACATCATACGATTTGGCTAAAAACAACCTTATATGGATAAAAACTAAAAGTACACTTCGTTGAAACTTGTTTGCCCTCCTTTATCCAAAATTAGTATCGACCCCCCTCTACGTATGATTATCTTCCCAACCGTAGCACGGGGTACAAGCTGTGAATAGGCTCATAAAGTAGCAGATGCTAGCTACTTTTTACCTCTCCGAGTGACGTATGTCACGGGGAGGTTCTAATTTCGACGTGTCTGTCTGTCTGTCTGTCTGTCCGTTGTTACACCAACATGTAGCATTTTGAATCAGTAAAATTTAAACACCCGCCAAAAAGCAATAACACTAGTACTATACCGCCATCTAGGAAAAGATATGTAAAAAGAAATGAAACTGTAATGGCCATCGCCCTAGGAAAATACTTTTAGTTAGTCATCGTCACGCGATCTCAATAGTCATGTAAACAAACCTTTCCAAAGAGTATCAATAAATAAGTTTTTTATATCTCCTTAATCTGAGTGTGAATATTACACCACGTGACCGCGTTCGCAGTTTGCAAATCGGAGCAAACGTGTATTCAATTTCCAGACCGCATTTACAGTCCCGGAAATTGTATTCGACTTACAGGCTATTACTCCATTACCTGTTTAACAACTCTGTTCATTTGTCCACCCCACATGGACAACAGTCTGAACTTATTGGCTTCTAAACACCACCATCTTCTAGTCTTTCGCCCATTCCACATGGACACCAGCCTGTACTTACTGGCTTCTAAACACCACCACCTTCTCGTCTTTGTCCATTCCACATGGACACCAGCCTGTACTTACACCACCATCATCGTTAAGGTTAAGACATACGCGGCGATCGGCTTCGTCATCACTTCTGGTCAGTGTGGGAAATAAGGCACTTTCACAGGCCAATAGCCAGTTTAAAAATTACCTGGGCCAGTTTAAAAATTAAACGCTTTGGGGTCTACTGGCCCTGGTGGCCACTTAATTAATTCAAAGTTTTCCCCTCAAGATTTTGGATCATTAAATAAATACTATGTTAATCCCTAAAATTGTCTCGTCTTTGCTTCTATCCTGTTTGCTTGCTTGGCCTGAATTGTGTATGTGGGAGTGGGATTATGGGTGGGTTTCGTATGTCTGTCTACGCTCTACACAGTGTAGAGTCTGTAGATGAAGTGATTTTTGCAGTTAGCTAAAGCATGGCTAAAGGGAAGATAATCTCTCGGTAGTCTTGTTTGGGTCTGGTCTCTAGGGAAAGGCAGCCTGCTGCCTTTGACTGTATTAGGGTCTATGGGAAGATAACAATGGAGTGTCAACTCCCTCCCTACGGGCCGAATTTAATACCCATAACTATAAAAACTAACCTACTAAGCCTACACCCTAGCAAATATTGTCCAGAATAGATAATGTGGACCTAAATTACGAAAGCCTGATTTTTGAGGCTAAAAGTGGTAGGTGGCACCGTGGCCAGTTTTTTAATTAAAATACCTAGGCTCTACTGGCCACAGGTCCAGTTTTAAAAAAATTCTTATTTCCCACCATAGAGACTATAAACCCCAAGGAGTGGCAGGTCCCCCGCTCTACAAGCGCAAATAATGATGTTGCTCTTAAATTGGTACATGAGAGCTTCCGGCCCGTTTAATTTTGCTTGGCGGAAGTCGCCTTGTACCAGCAACGCCGCCTATATTAAGGGCAATAAGTTGAGGCACTCCTGCCACTCCTTGGGTTTTATAGTCTCTATGTTCCCACACTGCTTCTGGTGCTCTTTGGTTTCAGCAGAAACGAGAGACTGCAAAATTTTCGCCAAGCTTAACTTTACCGTTGAATTCATGATTGTGTTTTTTCACTTCTTAGTAGGTGTTATCATGCACCTACGGAGGTTTAATGGCAGAATGTGGCTGTTCATATTAGCCATATATTTTGTTATACGTTTATTATGGGGAAGTTTGCATTCTATATTACGCGAGAGTCTAATGTGGGATCAAGTTTGAATCATCCACGTTCTCAACGCGTATATTAGATTTGGTAAGGTCCGCTGTTGGCAGCCATAAAAGTAATGAAATCGTCGTAGCGGGGTAACGTCTGTATATTTTGGCCTCTTTTACCGCTGTTTCTGGTTTGTGTTAAATCTTGTTAACTATGTAATAGAGATATATGGTTTTTTTTTTTTTTTTGGTTTTAATCCACGGCCATCTTGGGAATTGGCGTCCAAAAAGTAAGTAAAAAGGTAAAGGCATAACGTACCTATATTTTAACCAAATAGCTTTTCACATGTAACGCGGGGGAACCTTTTCTATTAGCTTCATATAATTACACAACAATTTACCTACTTCAAGTTATGAACTTCTGGTTTTCTACATAAATTATATGGAAAATGAAATAGATTTTATACCACAAAAATTTAATTTTTGATTAGGCCCACATTCAGCCTCGAACCACTCAACATGGCTGACGGAAATACGTGACTAGTCGATTCGTTAATCACGTGTTTTAATTATAATCAATAATTGAGACAGAAATTATGCTTAAAATGATAATTAGGGTTAAGAAAACGAACCTTGGATTGTTTATATTGTTCGTCGTTATAAGTGTGGCGTTTTACTTCACTTGCGGTCGTGATTACGTCATGACGAAATTTCAACCAATGACCGAAGAGGATGATTTTGAATCTGATGATGTGGTTTATTATTCTATGGAGAATGATGATGATTATTTACCTGTAAATTTTCCCACGGAAATTATTGAATATGAAGAAGAATTTAAAGTTCAAAAGGATGTTTTGTATGGTATGTTATCGATTGGACGTGTTATCAAAACAGCATTGTCCAAAACGGCATTTTCATTAACGCGTTTGCCATTATATATAGCCATTTCTCGTTTTAGCGCATTTTGATTACAGCGTTTATATTTTGAGCGTACGAAAGTACGCCTTTTCCAAAATATTGTTGTTTATCTTCATTAAATTCCCAAAATAATATGCCTTTTCCAAAAAATTATATTTTATATTTACTTCCGATATAACATTACTCCTTTTTGCATAATATTGTTCTTTGTCCTATATACTTAATATAATAGATATTTCCATCCCTATCAATCACAGTTTGGGCGGAAACAGCAACCGCTGTTTTGGGAAATAGCGCTGTATTGAGAAACGCGGAAACAGCAACCGCGGTTTTGCTTGTACGCATTTTTGCAAACCGCTGTTTTAGGAACCGCTTTATTCCAAAACGCTCTTTTGAAAACCGCTCAACTACCCGTGAACCGTTTTGTATCAGGTGATTTTGGAGTCAGTTTAATGACGTGGAACATTTTGAATTATACGAATATGTACGCGTTCGACTAGTGTATTTAATCAGAATTAGTAAACTTTAGGTGTACTATAATAATAATCTTGATTTTACTTTAACACACAAGAAATCAGACCAGTGTAACCATCTATTGAATTTACAGTTTTGTTTTGCAAATTAATTTTTATTTATCAACTTTAACACTTCGAAACCTTTTTAGTAAAATCTAGGGCCAGGGATAAATTCAATTTTAGAAATAGGAATGGAGAACGGTTAGTATTTACTTCAGTCCGACTCATAGCCCAGCATAGACTCCTCCCTCCAACACGAAACGAAAATTTTAAATTATTCTATTGGTTCACTTAAACTACGTTTTGATGACGTTGCTGATGGGGGCGTCGAAAAATACGTAATTCCTTTTTACCTCTGTCGCTATGACCCGACTCTTCTTCGGGGCTTTGACGCGCGCCCACATTACTCTGTTCTCCATTCCTACTTCTAAAATTAAATCTATCCCTGCTATGGCAAAATAGAATGTATTGCAACACATGTCTCAATGAAATTTCTGGTTATTCGAATCAATAGAATCGTCCGTGGGCGTATGATCGAGTGGGCTATGACTTTCCTACTTGGAGAAGAGAGTGGGATGGAGACTTCATCTCTTTACCTATAGTAGCCTCTATAAACACATCTATGGCAACTACGTTCTCCGAGCATCCTCGCTGTTTCGGTATGGGGTAATACGGTACGAAAACGTCAAAGATGCCCATTATGTCATAAAAATAGAAACTACTCTCATACAAATACAATGGTGCTACGCGGCAGAACTTAATAATCAACTATGGAAGGGTAGTGGCGTCCGCAAGGTACTCCTGGAGACTTTCATTGCCGCACATGTCCCACCAACATTTTACTCCAGCCCACTATCTCCTCCAAGTTAACTCATTGAGCTTCCATGGAGCAATGAAAATGGGAGAAGTATTTGAGGCCACCAGTTAAAGACCGTTTCTGCAGAATCAAGGTCTGCAATTTTTATTGTTCCTTGATAGCGCTCATTCGCCTTGAAAAGTTCATATTTAGAATTGAATAATTCTCTCTTTGAAGCACTTTATTTAAAATTTCAAAAGGGAAATTAGGGAATGCTGGCAGCGTGCCGCCCTTGTACATAGATGGGCACTATCATATCATTTGATAGTTTTACCACTTGATACGATAGAAAACTAAATCTGCCCCTATCAAAGTATCAATTTTGATAGTTATTTTCGAGAAAAATTTGAATTATAATGATCGATTGAGTTTGATAGCTTAGAAAGTGCACTCGAAGTTGATATGATTCATTGATTCGTTGAAATCTTCTAGAGAAAAATATCGATTCTCAACGTGATCTGGCTACTAACCCCATCTTTTAGAAATCATAAAAAATGATAGGCATTATTCCTTGAGAAATAAATTGATTCTTTGAGTGAGTTTATTTGGCGACATCTGTTTTCTGATTTCATTTTAAAAAATTATGTGCTAATCTTTGATAGGCAATTTTGATAGTTATGAAAATTTCTGGAAAGATAAGTCGTTTTTTGAATGATATCGAAGTTTTTAATATATTTGAACGTTAGCAAGTGTAGGTTTATTCTATAAGAAGATTCTGTACTTGGTGGTCGTTATAACCCTCTCAAACAAATAAATAAAAATAAAATAAACGATGGTTCAACAGTTCAAACTGTGAAGACGGAGCTTCTTGTATATAGAAGCTCCGTGCTGTCACTGATGTGAACGACTACTCGAGGAGGAAGAACGATTCCACGAAATCATCCAAACGTAGAATTAGATAAATTAAAGTGTAGATTTTCTGATTTTTATTACCCACAGTTTTAATTGCAATTTTTGCCTTTAATTATTATTAGTTAACCGTTTATAGTAGATGGTTTAGATTAAATCAAGGGCGAATAATTTGAAAAAGTTTGGATAGTAGCTTTTGAACTATAGACAGTTAAAAGTCAAACTTGAGAAATGAGATTATGGAAATTATATGAATATATGAAAATATTAGAAATTCTACAAAATCAGGAAATATCAGGAATCGATTAAACAGAGTAAAAGTAGGTAGAGCCCAAATCAGTTTGATCGAAAACAATCAAATTTAAAGTCCGGAAATTAAATAATCGATTAATTTAGTCGTTCCTAAAGATTTCAATTTGATTTGATAGGCAAAAAATCTATCTAACAATGAGAGCCAATCTAACATATTGAAGGAAGATTTGATAGTTTCACCATCTATGATTTGTTGAGAGGGAAAAAATCTATCTAACAAATAATGCCCGTCTAAAATATAGCTAGAAGAATTGATAGTTTCGCCAAATATGATAGTTTGAGAGGAAAAATATCTATCTAACCAGCAGTGTCAGTCTAAAATATAGTCAGAAGAGTTGATAGTTTCGCCATCTATGATAGTTTGAGAGGAAAAATATCTATCTAACCAGCAATGTCAGTCTAAAATATAGTCAGAAGAGTTGATAGTTCCGCCATCTATGATAGTTTGAGAGGAAAAAAATCTATCTAAGAAGGAGTTCCACTCTAAAATATAGCCAGAAGAATTGATAGTTTCGCCATCTATGATAGTTTGATAGGAAAAAAATCTATCTAAGGAGGAGTGCCCAACTCTGCGGGCCTTGTACCGTCGTCTGCTACCGTGACTGCTACACAATTTAAACCGAAACTGGCCCCAACCTGAATGGGTTTTGAATTTTCGCATTCAATTTTAGTATTCTATAACTTACAGCCTTTTTGTCTTCCCTCTCAATTTATTTGGCAACATTGGGGGAATGATTTTCGTAAAAGATTTTGTTTGTATTTGATAAAATAGTTCTAGTTTGAAAAGTTACGTCTTTAGAGTCAGACATTTCGGAAATGAGTTTAATAAATCTTCAAAGTGTGGCGCTTAAAGAGGTACTTGAGAAATTATCCGTGGTTTGCACAGGAATTTTAAATTTCAAAAAACTGGACTTTGTTTATAGGAAATGGAGGCGAATGATTGTAACTGTGATCATTTAAGCAAAGATGATGAAATAAAGCAACTAAAAGCCAAGGTGAGTTTCAAAGCCTGTAGCGTTTTGGTCAGTACAGCATGAGCCATCCAATCTAGTATCCAGAGTTGGGCACTCCTCCTTAGATAGATTTTTTTCCTATCAAACTATCATAGATGGCGAAACTATCAATTCTTCTGGCTATATTTTAGAGTGGAACTCCTTCTTAGATAGATTTTTTTCCTCTCAAACCATCATAGATGGCGGAACTATCAACTCTTCTGACTATATTTTAGACTGACATTGCTGGTTAGATAGATATTTTTCCTCTCAAACTATCATAGATAGCGAAACTATCAACTCTTCTGACTATATTTTAGACTGACACTGCTGGTTAGATAGATATTTTTCCTCTCAAACTATCATATTTGGCGAAACTATCAATTCTTCTAGCTATATTTTAGACCGGCATTATTTGTTAGATAGATTTTTCCCTCTCAACAAAATCATAGATGGTGAAACTATCAAATCTTCCTTCAATATGTTAGATTGGCTCTCATTGTTAGATAGATTTTTTGCCTATCAAATCAAATTGAAATCTTTAGAAACGACTAAATTAATCGATCATTTAATCTCCGGACTTTAAATTTGATTGTTTTCGATCAAACTGATTTGGTCTCTACCTAATTTTACACTGTTTAATGGATTCCTGATATTTCCTGATTTTGTAGAATTTCGAATATTTTCATATATTCATATAATTTCCATAATCTCATTTCTCAAGTTTGACTTGTTGACTGTTTATAGTTCAAAAGCTACTATCCAAACTTTTTCAAATTATTCGCCCTCGATTTAATCTAAACCATCTACTATAAACGGTTAACTAATAATAATTAAAGGCAAAAATTGCAATTAATAACTGTGGGTAATAAAAATCAGAAAATCTACACTTTAATTTATCTACTTCTACGTTTGGATGATTTCGTGGAATCGTTCTTCCTCCTCGAGTAGTCGTTCACATCAGTGACAGCACGGAGCTTCTATATACAAGAAGCTCCGTCTTCACAGTTTGAACTGTTGAACCATCGTTTATTTTATTTTTATTTATTTGTTTGAGAGGGTTATAACGACCACCAAATACAGAATCTTCTTATAGAATAAACCTACACTTGCTAACGTTCAAATATATTAAAAACTTCGATATCATTCAAAAAACGACTTATCTTTCCAGAAATTTTCATAACTATCAAAATTGCCTATCAAAGATTAGCTCATAATTCTTTTAAAATGAAATCAGAAAACAGATGTCGCCAAATAAAATCACTCAAAAAATCAATATATTTCTCAAGGAATAATGCCTATCATTTTTTATGATTTCTAAAAGATGGGGTTAGTAGCCAGATCACGTTGAGAATCGATATTTTTCTCTAGAAGATTTCAACGAATCAATGAATCATATCAACTTTGAGTGCACTTTTTAAGCTATCAAACTCAATCGATCATTATAATTCAAATTTTTCTCGAAAATAACTATCAAAATTGATACTTTGATTGGGGCAGATTTAGTTTTCTATCGTATCAAGTGGTAAAACTATCAAATGATATGATAGTGCCCATCTATGCTAGTATCCCTTTAAAGCGAGTCTCGGCTGTGACTGTGGTTTAGTGTAAAAAAACGGCACTAGATGCTCCCATAGTCGAGGGGTGGAGTTGACTGACCCAATAAGCTTATCAAAGACTAGGTCTAGCTCCGCCCTTGAGGACGATTTCTGATTGGTTCCTGCCTTTGGCTACATAAAATTGGTGTGTAGAAGGTTAATCAGTGTGTTAGGGGCGCCACAGTAGCTGATATTTGCTTTAAAGTATAAATCGCAATAGAAAAACCTTAAGTAAACCAATGTTTAGTGGTGGGTGATTAGAAACACATCCCTCGACCATGGACGAACCAATACTGAAGGACCGATGGCAGCCCATAGAGTCCCATACTAAGCGACTAAACAACCAATGTTAAGCTTACTTCCTCCCTTTCAGCCCCAAAATGTTGGGGGGTTATGAAAAATACTGAGTAAATCCCGGAAAAAGCTAGCGCCATCTAGACAAAATCAGACGTTAGCTGCTTCCCTCTTTAGAACGTTTATTCCCCCATAAGCCCCCCACTATCCGGTTTGTTACTATCTGCCGCTAGAAGGTGAATTAACAAGTATTTTCAACTTTCTCCCTCTGCCATCCGTCCCTCAGTATTTCTTAGTCCATGTCTTGACCATTTATAGTGTTATTAAAGCGCACCACAAGAGCCTTGTGGGAGCTGTATGCCCACACACACAAACTGCGGCCTTGCTTATAGTTCTTGCAAAGCTACCGCGCCCGCAAGCCTCTGGTGGCGCCCTTGACGAAAAAACCCCTTCTCATCCCCCCCCCCTTGTTGACGTCACTGGTTTCTCTGTTTTCTTTCTGGACACTTTAAAAGACATTCTGCGTATATGAAAGTCCTATTTTGTAATGCAGTCTATTTTTTTCAGTGTAATGCTTTAATATCAAACATGAAAGAAGTGAGAATGACAATTTTATTTACGATAAATAAGAAACTGGACGAAATTGAGCGGCTCAATGGGGTCATTAAGGAGTTGGAAAGTGAAATCAAGGATCTGATGGTTTGTAACATTCTTCATTTTCGTAGTCGATGTGAAAGAGAATCGGGTTAAAAGTATTAGTTCAATTATTATTAACTGTTTATAACGTAGGAGGAAAGTGGAATGCACGAAAGAGCCAACATTGAACGCGTGAAATCAGAACCTGTTGAAAATGATTTAGGACTGAATGAACAGGAATTATCTCATCCTGTTCTGATAAATCAACAAACAGAAGAACAAATACAAAGGTATATAAAGCAAAAAACCAATGAGAACTTGTCAACGAGGGCGGAGCTAAAACTAGCCTTTGCTAAGCTCAGCAGGCCTGTCAACTCCACCCCTCGACTACGGGAGCATCTAGTGTCATTTTTTTGAACTAAACCATAGTCAAGTCTCGGCTCTGGTTAAGTTTAAGCTCAAGTATAATATTTTATTTGACTGACTAATTCGCGTCCATCAAACTTGATTCGTTAAGCCTTGCCCTGAGAATCGTGAATAAAATCAGAAGTATGCAATGCTTCGAGGGAGAAGTGGGGTAATTGTAACATGATTCTTCCCAACATCATTTTATATTTGGAGCAACACTGTTAAAAATAAAGGTATTTTCAAGGTACTATAAAATACCTCCGCGACCTTTTTAGTACCCATGAACGTATTCTATTAGTTGTCTCACATTGCGGGTATTAAATGATTTCGAAAGAGGTATTTTGGAAATATAAGGTATATAATGAAACCTTTTAGAGTTTATGCGCTTCTGGTGGTATTTTATCGTACCCTGGAAGTAGAAAAAGACTTAACAGACTTCTTTAGAGGGATTTTTTAGCTCCGGCGTGCTGATTTTAACCAACACTAATAAAGTAAAATACATGATATAATACTTCTAGCCCAATTTCTCTAACACTAACTGTTTACTTCACCAGTAGCACTAGTAATGGCAGCGTAGAAGAAATCTCTATTGGAATATTATATATAAACACAAAGATTAGGTTCGGTAGGGTAGAATAGGGTTGTGGTTTTCTACCCGAGATTTCAATTTCAATATCGAGTTTCCTAGCTAGTGGTTTTTCTTAAATATTTAATTACATATAATTAATATTAATTATTTTCTTTGACAGCTATGTACACTAGCATACGTTACATCATTTAAAGGCAGTACAATTATGATATAAGGCATACATAGTTAATATAAAGGTTTGAAACACCGCAAGCCTACGGCACAGACACTTAAAGGCGAGATGGAAGGCAAAATTTTACCCTTATCCCGTAAGCCCACAACACAGACACTAAAGGTTGAGATGGAATGCAAATTTTACTCTCGTGTCTTTCCGTCTCTTTTACACCGAAGTGGTGTAATGCTTACCATGTCTGAAAATGATTCAAGCCCGCGGTAATTAAGGAAAAGTTTACCAGTTTTAAATGTGCCGCAAATAATTTTGATAGCGCGAAAGTTTGTGGGTTTTATTTGACACCTAATTCGGTAGCACAAAATACCTTTAAAAGTATATTTTCGAACCTTTTTGAGTGTTAACAGGTACCCTTTTCGGTATAAAGGAGTACCTTTCACAATTTGAAAGTTTTATTGCGACCTTTTTTTGAGGTTTAAATGATTCCCATTACGGGATCACAAAATACCATGTAGTCCTCAAAAGTACCTTCTTCAAGAGGTATTTCAGAGTACCCTTACACAACGGTATTTTGTAGTACCTTTATAGGTACGTCTGGGGATGCATCGAAAAATACCTTTAAAGGTACTAGACAGTACGGTTATTTTTTACAGTGAAGGTTACTATTAAACCGAATCACACGCGTTAAATAGTTCCCTCATTATTTGCCAAGGCGCATGCGCTTGTGGTCATTTTTGTCCCATCCACGTCAAGACAATCAAGGTTTGTGCAGAGTTGATTGCTGAGGATTTAGCAAATACCAAACAGTTCTAGACTTCACCCCACGTTGCGATGCCCATCTGAAGTTTGTTGAGCAGGAAAGCAAATGTTCAAAAAGGGGTCCTTCGCCTGGGAAGAATCATGTTACATGATATAACTAAAGAGTGTCATCCTTTTTCCATTATCCCCTTCTGATAAAATGTATTAATCTTTTATTACTGTTGCTTTATCAGTTTTGACGAATTTTTATTTGGATAGTTCGCAAAGTATACCAGCTGAGATTACCAACAACATTTACCAAAGTCTGCTTAAAGTGGAAGCCACGAACCTCGAGCAATTTGGGATAGGTATGGTGTCACATTATTGTGATTCTGACACGCAACCTGATGTAGTTCCAGTTTAATGAAACTATTAGGGTTATTTTTTTCGTTTTGATCATCAAGGTTCGTTGGTAAAAGCCGAAGGTGCTTGCAATATCGAAGGAATTCTGACTGAAGAAGACATTAAGGAAGAATCACCTGAATGTGATGCGGAGATTGGCAAAGGAAACACGTCCCAAACTAAAACTACCTCAAAAAATGCGCGAATTATGAAACTATGTATTCCTAAACTCAAATGCCGTGACGGTGTTCCTTTACTTAACCTTGAAGGCGAAGCGCAGTTCGAAATGTCTCCTGTCCCAACGACGGATTCGCCTCCCGAGAACAATCTTAGCGTTAACGATTCTTATCCCAAATCACGAATTTCTTCGACCAAGAGAGGAAATGAGAGAATAGCAACTCGATCGAAGAAATTGTGCCTTGAAAAACATGGGGAATTGTCGTCGCTTGACGCAAATAAGGAAAGCAATTCTCAGGAAGAAGGTCCAGAGGAGAATCTTGATGATAACCAGTCCAAAGTCACCTTGACCGATTCAAAGAAAACTGATAATAGACAAAATGAAACTTTGAAACTGTGCTTGCCAAGCGATTTACCAAAAGAACCGATTGAAGTTGAAGATAATACTTCAGTGTCCAGCTCTGATACACCCGAAAGTAGTTTGTCAAGTAGTTCCGAAAGTAGTACAACTTCTGCCAGTTCGGAAATTGGTAAGTCATTTTACGCTTAGGGTCAGCAACGATTTTCGGGACTCAAAAATCGTCATAATTGACCCACTTACAGTAGAATTTAGAAACCTCACAAAAATCAGAGGAAGTTTCGAAATTTTCTAGTGGTAGTTCCCCTAACAGGTTTTTAACCCCGTCCTTTCTAACCCTCATTACTTTCTGTGTTCCCTGGGATTTTTCAACCTCATCCTCAATGTTTAGCATGTTAAATCTTAAGTTTCTAAAAATTTTGTCTCATTTAAATTAATACGTTTTTAACTTTAATTTTAAACGGAAAGTTGTCCCTGCGAATATTATTAAGCTCAAAACTTGGTTACCTAAATTCAGCCTTTGAGCCTGAGCTCCGTGGCCACTGGACGAGAAAAAATTCCCTTTTAAAAATGCAGGTACCCGGCCGTCCTTGGTGTCTTAAAGAGCCCAAGCAAACGTTGCTCAGATTGATAAGACCTTAGTGCTTTACTCCCAATGGTCTTTGAAACTGTGAATAATTTCATCTAAAGAATATTTTAGAGACCCTACTCCGTCTCTATAGCAGTTCTCGAATCGATGCAAGCAAAGAGAATATACCAAGAGGAGCAGAAAGTCTAGCCTTTCACAAGGCTTTTGAAAGGCCCGGCCACAGTTTTGGTCGTAACTAGATCCGGTTTGTGTTGATTGGCTAAGCAGCGACGCCTTTTATCGGTTAAATTGTGTCGACTGCTCATTTTTGGTGGTGGCTACAGGGCCGGAAATATGAAAAATTTCTAATAGGACACGTGTCCAGTGACCCCTCTATTTGACTGGAAAATTTACTGGACATTGTCCACTGGCGTGTGCGTAAATAGTGTCGCATCTTCATAGTCAAGCTATCAAAACTTGTGAAAATTTATTGGTCAAAATGTCTAGTGAACCTCTTAGTTTTTAAAACATTTATGGGACATTTTTATATTTTATTGGATAATGTCCAGTGTCCTGTGCTTATTTCCGGCCCTGGGTGGCTAAGGGTTGATCTTTTGACGTACAAAAGGTAATTTTTAAGTAGACCGAAGACTACAAGGTCACGTGAACAACCGGAACTAGTTGCTCCAAATTCAGAGCCGGCCCCTATTTACAAAGTTTCTGCTCCTCTTGGTATATTCTCTTTGATGCAAGTGGCCAATCGGTTCTTGAGGTAGTGTCGAAGGAACCGTGTCACCGAATAATTGTCCTTCGCGTGCTAGGAGGTTCTATAGGAGGCGTTTCGAATATATCGTGTAGCTCACCTATGGCCCAAGATGCATACTTTGTGTGTGAAGCCTTACCGCTTTTGGTCTTACTGATAATGAAAGATGAAACGATCTATTATTGAAAATGTAATGGACACAATTTGTAATGCATTGAAAATAACTTAATGAATGGGGAAACAAGGATTTTAAAGAGAAAATGGTGTTAAGGTAAACATCCTTGCGATTTGGGTTGAGCCTTTCGGAAAAATAATGTTATAGTCGTTGCAAACTATCCAAGACGATTTCTTTTCTTCTGACTCAATCGTTGCAATAAGTAAATCGCGATTTTGTCACATACACCGCTTACACTGAGTGTCTACCTTCCTCGGAGAAGTGGCCTTCATATCCTCAAATTATAATAATATCCGACTTATTGAAAATTTTCCACTTTCTCCACCATCATATTCTGCTCAAAAGGGTAACGCCAGTCAAAGTGCTTAATTTGGTGTTACGTGTTAACGAATTGCAGTTACTTGCATTTTAACTCGATCACCTAGAAACAAACCAGAAGAGAGGACATTATAACGTCTTTTAATAACGGCAGTCATATCATTTCCCTTCCAATTTATTTTATAAGCATATTTATTTTGCAATAGACTAAAACCTTAAATATTTTCTTAATAATTAACAACCATTAGTTTCCACTTTCTGATAAGTAAAATCTTCGGAGACAGTCATCTCAATTCGGAGTGGTACTAATGTTTTTTCCGAACTTGTTTTCTTTAACTTTGTGCCATTTTAGTCCTCGGCATGACCGGTTTTATCAAGGGCTATTGAACATAGTAATGTGTTTGATTCAAATTGTAAGGAAGTTTCAGTTTGTTTGCTTTTTGAAGGGAAAATCCGAGAAGCAGCGTTCAACTCTTTGCAAATATTCTTCTGAATATAAAAGTGATCTTGAACGTCACATTACAAATGGTACTGAAGAAAAACGCTTCAAACGTGATCAGTGTGACTATACTAGCTCCGAGAATGGTTCTTTGATCAGACGTGAACATGATTTAACTGCTCTGAGATCGACCTTGTTTGGCTTTCATCTTCCAAAAATCGCGAATGTGGGAGACACAGACTCCCTGCCGGAAAATCAGGCCGAAAAATTCCGCTTTAAAGTTAGATGAAAACTAATCTTGGGCAAAAAGCCGCTAATCTATGCTAATTTTCAGTCGTTGTGGTTGTAACATATTTATATGTGTTGGACGAAACGTTCACACTTTTTATGTTATTTTTAAGATTCTCCATAATTTGAACTGTAGCACTTGAATAATGAAACAAACCCTTAAAATGATCCCTTTCCCAAGGATCTTCACTCTTATCTTATCATCACTGGTGCTTATTTCGGCCCAAAATACTTTGGCAATAGAGAGGGGGTGCCAGAATAAATTGGAAATTGGTAACGATTTGATCATCCATCGACGCATTCACAGCGGTGAAAAACCCTTCAAGTGTGATCAATGTGAATATGCTAGCTCGCAGAGCTGTCATTTGAACGTCCATCAACGCATTCACCGTGGTGAAAAACCATTCAAATGTGATCAGTGTAATTATGCCAGCACGCACAAGAGTAGTTTAATAATATATCAACGAGTTCACAGTGGTGAAAAACCCTTCAAATGTGATCAGTGCGACTATGGTAGTAATCGTATGAGTAATTTGATCATACATAAACGCATTCACAATCGTATTGACAGTGCTGAAAAACCCTTCAAATGTGATCAGTGTGATTAGGCCAGCACGATGAAGAATCATTTGATCTGTCATCAACGCATTCACAGTGACGAAAAACCCTTCAAATGTGATCAGTGTGAATTGGAAGCACTCGGAAGAGTAGCTTGATTGCACATATACACATTCATAGGATAGGTACATATCGGGCTGTTTAACAAAGTTTCTTTAGGTAATGTAATGTGCAATTCACATTAATGTTTAATTACAATTGTCTGCAAAGATTTAACGGCTCGGGCCGGATCGAAATTAAAATTCACACTAAGGCATAAAGCAGACTGTGCGTTGTCTCTAAATAGAGACTCAGACGGTTCTATAAGTTTAATTAATCGAATCAGGGGGAAAGCTTCCATTCCCGCTCCTTGATCGAACCCGGTTACATCACTGCAAATATATTCAACAGTCATAGGTTTATGCACCTCGAGGTTCACGTGGAATATCAATGAAACAAATAATGTAGAATCTGTTTTATAAGTCTATTTTTATTACCATTGATTTTTTTTTTTTTTGAAGTTTCCACAATCTTAAAGCATATATTAGGTTAGGAATCATCAAAATTGTCGCTAAGCTTAACTTTACCCTTGAATTCGTACTTGTCTTTTTTCACTAATTTGTAGGTGTTATCATGCACCGACAGAGGTTTAATGGCACAATATGGCTGTTCATATTGTCACGTATATTTTATAATACGTTTATTATAGGAAAGTTTGCATTTTGTATTACACAAGTGTCTAACGTGGGATCAAGTTTGAATCTTCCACGTTCTCAACGCGTATATTAGGTTTGGTAAGGTCAAACCTTTGGAAACCGCTGTTTCGACTCGGACATAGATTATTGTTTCTGAACTTGTTTTGTTTGCCTTTGTGTCTTTTTAAGCCTAAGCATGACCTGTTATAACAATTGCCTTTGAACAGTGAAATGTTTGTGATGCGAGTTCTATGATATCATTTGAGGTTTTAATCTATTTCCTTTCTGTAGGAAAATCCAAGAAAAAATGTTCAGCTCGATACGAATATTCACCAGAAAATAAAAGGGAGCTCGAACTTGACATTCGAAAGGATATCAAAGAAAAACGCTTCAAATGTGATCAGTGTGACTTTGCATGTACGCGGAAGACTGATTTGATCAGACATCTATGCATTCACAGTGGTGAAAAACCCTTCAAATGTGATCGGTGTGACTATGAAGGTGCGCAGAAGAGTAATTTGATCAAACATCAACGCATTCACAGTGGTGAAAAACCCTTCAAATGTGATCAGTGTGACTATGCGTGCATGCAAAAGAATGCTTTGATCAGCCATCAACTCATTCACAGTGGTGAAAAACCCTTCAAATGTGATCAGTGTGACTATGCAAGTACGCGGAAGGATGGTTTGATCAGGCATCAACGAATTCACAGTGTTGTCAAACCCTTTAAATGTGATCAGTGTGACTATGCAAGTGCGTGGAAGATTAATTTGATCATCCATCAACGAATTCACAGTGGTGAAAAACCCTTCAAATGTGATCGGTGTGACTATAAAGGTACGCAGAAGGTTCATTTAATCTTACATCAACGAATTTATAGCGGCGAAAAACCCTTCATATGTGATCAGTGTGATTATGGCAGCATGCAGAAGATTAGTTTGATCAGACATCGACGAATTCATAGTGGCGAAAAACCCTTCCAATGTGCTCGGTGTGACTATAAATGTACACAGAAGATTAGTTTGATCGCACATCAACGCATTAATAGCATTGAAAAACACTTCATATGTGATCAGTGTGATTATGGCAGCACGCAGAAGATTAGTTTGATCAGACATCGTCTTTATAATCACACGGACTAATAAAATGGATTGAAGTTAAGCATACTCAGCAATTTAAACCTTGGAAAGAACCATTTCAAAATGTGTCAATTGCGCAACACTTTTTCATTTTCGTTTCACACATTGCTGCTCTTGTCAAATGTAGTAGACGCTCACCAAGAAAAACGTTTTTGTTCGTGGGAAAATTGTAAAAGCCTATCGTTACGAATTAATCACCCGACAGGCTATATCGTAGTATAAAATTGTGAAATGTAACTAGCCTAACGGCTTAACGGGAAACTGGTAGTAATACTATGTTTGTGTTAGTTATTTATAAATCCTTCACGAACAATATTGAATATAGCCCTTTATTTGACTATAATTAACAATATTTATATTAAAAATGGAATATCATCTTCGCTATTAAAGAATAAAAATTTTACCATAATAATTGATTAATATGTTATTGCATTGAATCTTAATTTGCTTCTTTAATAACTTCATCTTTTTCATCACTTCTGGTGCTAGTTGGTTTCAGCAGAAGCAAGACAGACCACAAAATTTTCGCTAAGCTGAACTTTACCCTTGACTTCATACTTGTGTTTTTTCACTACTTTGCACCTACAGACTTTTAATGGCAGAATATGTCTGTTCATATTGTGGCGTATATTTTATTATACGTTTATTATGGGGAAGTTTGCATTCTGTGTTACACAAGTGTCTAATGTGGGATCAAGTTTGAATCTTCTACGTTCTCAACGCATATATTAGATTTGGTAAGGTCAGGTGTTTGGAAACCGCTGTTTCGACTCGGACATGGATTATAGTTGTTTCTGAACTTGTTTTGTTTGCCTTTGTGTCTTTTTAAGCCTAAGCATTGTGTTATCAGCTTATGATCAGCCTGCTTGATAGGGGTTAAAGTCTACAGATAAGAAGTATATAAATATCGTACCCTCCCATTATTATGTTAGTTGTTACTTTAAGTCCCGTAGAGGCAAATACAGACTCGCATAAATAATGCAATAAAGTTTACGTTTTTATACAAATTTAAAGGTGTTAAAGTTCATAACAGAACATGGTGTCAGAAGAAACTTTCGCGAGCGCTCTATAACCGCGTAGTTTTTTTTTAAATTTTCGTTTTCTCAAGAGTATCGGTAACGCGTTTCGTGCCGTCGTGGTCCAGCTTCTATCATCGTGTTTGCGGACGCTAGACTGTAACGCTTACCTATTGCTACTTAAAAAGAAAAACAACTCAACATGACCGCTGTGCCAGCATCTGCGCCCGTGTTTCAAGTCTCAACCCCGGATCCTTTCACCTTTGCTTGCCCGAGCGAGTGGCCAAAATGGAGCCGCCGTTTCGAACGTTTCCGTAATGCCTCTGGTCTCAGTTCAAAAGGAGAGGAAGAGCAGGTCAACGCGTTAATTTATCTCATGGGAGATCAAGCAGATGACATATTTCTTTCGTTCACACTGACGGCTGCGGAAAAGAAGACATACTCTGTAGTATTGGACAAGTTTGATAAACACTTCGTAATACGCAGAAACACCATTTACGAGAGGGCAAGATTCAATACAAGGACACAACGAGAAGGTGAGACGTCGGATGAATTTATTACCGCAGTATACGCTTTATCCGTACATTGCGAATACGGTATCCTACGGGACGAACTGATAAGAGACCGAATCGTCGTTGGAATACGCAACAAACACTTATCAGAGCGGCTACAAGAAGATCCGAAGCTAACACTAGACCAAGCTATACAGACGGTCAGAAGTGCTTAGGATCGGAAACGGGAACAGCTGGATTTAAATGGAGTCAAACCAGCTAGCCAAGTAGACCGAATTGGAACCCAACCGAACAACAAACGCGCAAGTGCGTGCAGCTACAAGTCGGATTGGAAAAACCGTAAGAAGCGCACATACGACAACATAACGAAGAACTAACCACCGTTCAACACAACGAAGAACAGTAAAGGACGTCCTCCTTGCGGCAGCCAAGCAAGTCATTCCCGAGACAAGTGTCCAGCGAAGAGCAGCAAATGCCACGAATGTCACGTCGTCGGTTATTTTGCGAAGTACTGCCGAAAAACCACTATTAACCAAGTCGAAATGGAAGATGTCATTCTAGGAGCCATTTCCGTAGACGACATGGAAATCCACGAGTTGTATATCAACCTGGAAAATCTATTTCGTGAGGAAGACAACTCGGCTAGCAAGATTATGCCGCAAGAAGACACGTACATCCATTCCGTATCAGAGGAACGGGACAAGAAATGGATTTTACCAGTCAAAGTAAACGGCGAGTTGGTCGAATTTAAAGTGGATACCGGAGCAGAAGTTTCTGCCATACTTTGGGACTGGTATGAACCAAGACAAACTGAGGTGACGCTCTTACCATCAGACAAAAGGCTGTATGGACCGGGAAGAACACGGTTGAAAACGGAAGGCAGAATCCAAGTTCAGCTGGAATACCACGGTGTAAGAATCGATGAATATCTCTACGTTATCGAGAAACAACAACTTCCATTGTTGGGGTTAACGGCAAGCGAGGATCTTAGACTGATCCAAATGATTGAAGATATCGGAACAGAGACAAGATCAAGGGTGAATCCCGTCAAGGAATTCCCTGCACTTTTCAACGGCCTGGGAAAGATGAAAACATCTTACAAGATTCAGTTGGTGCCAAATGCTGTTCCATTCGCATTAGTTACCCCAAGAAGAGTGCCAATTGCGCTACTGGACGACACTAAGGCGGAACTGGAGCACATGATCGAGAAAGGCGAAATTTCAAAAGTAGAGGAGCCTACCGACTGGTGTGCCCCGATGCAGAAGTCCATTAAATTAGCCTAGGAAGTAACCAAAGGCGGGGTTTGGGACTCCCCTCTCTTGTGTAGCAATACTGAAGAAGGACGACACCTTCGCCACCTCGCGGTAATTTTAAGTGCGACTCGTACGCCAAAATTTGCCCTATCGAGAGAGAAAAAACTATTGGCTGAAAACGCCCCCTTCCACTGTAAAACCGAGCTCTCTTTAGCATAGGAGAAGGGATGGGGGTGTGAATTTTGGAACAGTCAAGGTCATTCAGTTTTTTTATGACTCTTCATAAACCTATTGAAATAAAAACTATTTAAAGGGAGGGTGAAGTAGAAAATCAAGTGATTTTTTATCGATTCTTCTACTAATTACAAGACCAGTCTGCATAGTCAAACATTCAGGAAATACTTCCGAATGATTTTAAAATTCAAATAAGGTTCAGATTTAAAGGATAATTTTAAATGAGGACGTCCGACCAATCGCGTAACCCCCTGCCTTTTTATATTTAGTAGAATAATCGATAAAAAACCACTTGATTTTCTACTTCACCCTCCCTTTAACAACCGTGGCCGTTCCTTTTTTTTAATTTTTTATAAAGCAAACAATCTACCCTTTAAAGATCCAGCGTTCATGGGCTGAAGAAGTCACGCCCCGCTCACGTCAAGAAAGACTTCCTAGAGAGGAGCTCGAGATTTCTAACTGTGTTAGGAAAGGGGGAAAAATTTAAGCCCCTATCCATGGAGCCAGAAGGAGTTTTAATCCCAGTAGAGACGTACGCTATACCAGGCATTGTAATTGTTCACTTCCTAGGCTAATTTAATGGACTTCTGCCCGATGGTAATTGTCAAAAAGAAGATCGAATACAAGGGTAATGAAAACAACGACACAACGTTGAGGAGGAAACGCGATCTACGAATATGCGTCGACTTTACCAAATTAAACCAGTTCATTCGACGTGAGAGATTTCAACTGCCTGCCGTAAACCATTTGCTTGGACAATTGGCCCGTGCAACAATCTTCTCGAAACTCGACGCCAATAGTGGATATTGGCAAGTCCATTTGCATAAAGAATCAGCATTACTCACAACATTCATCACCCCGTTTGGACGCTTCTACTTTAATCGTCTGCCGTTTGGTTTAACGTCAGCGTCGGAATATTACCAGCGTCTCATTTCCACCGCCCTTGAGGGAGTAAAAGGGAATGTAAACCTCTTAGACGACATTCTACCTTTTGGAAAAGGACAGCAAGACCATGACACAAACTTTCGTGCTGTATTAGGACGACTGCAAAACTCGGGCGTCACGTTGAATTTGAAGAAATGCCAATTCTCTGTAAATCGTATCAAGTTTGTGGGTCATGTTATCGACAAAAATGGAATCAGCCCGGACGAGGAAAAGGTTCAAGCGATTACGAATTTTCCGGAACCGAAGGATCCCACGGAGCTAAGAAGATTCCTAGGTCTTGCAAACTATTTGGGGAAGTTCATCCCAAGGATGGCCGACATCATTCAACCATTAAATGCACTTTTAAGCACGAAGAATAGCTGGTTTTGGGACGTCTCACAATCTAACGCCTACCAGGAAGTTAAGACCATCCTCGCATCGAAGCCTGTGTTGTCACTATATGATCCAAAACTGACAACCATAGTATCAGCGGACGCATCATCATATGGCATCGGCGCCGTTCTCCGTCAAGAGCAAGAGAACAAGCAATTGAAGGTCGTCGCCTACGCTTCCAAGACGTTAAGTCCAGCGGAGGTACGGTACGCCCAAATAGAGAAGGAGGCCTTAGCCATGGCATGGGCATGCGAGCGATTTCAAGATTACATCTTGGGACTTCTGATTTTGATCGAGACCGATCATAAGCCACTCGTAGCCATAATGCAAACCAAGGCACTTGACGACCTGTCACCTAGACTACAACGACTACGTATCCGTCTAATGCGATATGACTATACTGTTTATTATACGCCAGGAAAAGACTTAATCATAGCAGATGTCTTATCAAGAGGCCCGTTACCAGAAACCGGTAATGCTGAGCTAGAAAAAGAAATCGCGGCACATATTCAGTTGGTCACGGCTTCCATTCCTGTATCTGATGAAAGATTGGCTGAAGTCTGAAGGACACAAAAGCAAGACGATACCTGCAAAACGTTGAAGAAGTATTCGGAATCAAGCTGGCCAAAACCAAGGGAACTAAAACAAGAGCTGGCTAAATATTATCCATACCGTGATGAGATCTCCGTCCAGCAAGATATTCTGGTGAAAGGATCCAGAATAATAATACCAAGCGAAACGCAACACGACGTTTTGGATAGAATACACGAGGGCCATCAGGGCATAACAAAATGTCGAGCTAGAGCAAGATCTACAGCTTGGTGGCCAGGACTGTCGAAGCAAATAGAAGAAACTGTAAAGAAATGTACGGCGTGCACGAAAGAAAACCACTCTCTCCGAGCGAATTCCCAGACCGTCCCTGGCAAATAGTGGCAATGGACCTTTTCTACCTGGAGAAACAGTGGTATCTCTTGGTAACAGACTTCTACTCTCGCTATTTCGAAGTTCGAAACCTCAATGACTTAACATCAGCTGCTATCATCAATCACGTGAAATCAATATTCGCCACGCATGGAATTCCCGAGCAAGTCAGGAGCGACACGGACCACAATTTCAAAATAAACTACTATCAACTTTTACCGCTTTCGCAAGGAAATTTGGATTCCAGCACGTGACGTCAAGCCCGAATTTCCCACAAAGTAACGGATTTGTAGAAGCAGCCGTGAAAATAAAGCAGACCTTGAAAAAGAGCAAGGACCCGAATGTGGCACTTCTAGCATATCGGTCGACACCGTTAGCCAACGGATATAGTCCAGCGGAATTATTGATGGGCAGAAAACTCCGCACAACCCTACCCATATCGAACAACGAGCTGTTGCCACAAATACCGCCGTTTCATATTGTCCTCAAACGTGAAGAGAAACGTAGGCAGATACAGAAGGAAGACTATGATCGCCGTCACCGGGTGAAACCATTGCAAACACTTTCGAGAGGAGAGAGAGTGTGGGTCACAGATCTAAGAGTACAAGGGACCGTACAAGACCAAACTTCTGAGTTAGAGATGGGCCGATACCGATACCATATCGGTATCGGTACCGATATTTGGCTTTAACCGATATATCGGTATCGGTTAAAAATGAACCGATATTTCTGCCCGATATTTTTTGAAGAAAATAAATACTCAAGACCTAAACTCTGAGACAGCACAGTTTTTCAACTATTTTTGGATAACGTAACTAGTGTCTAAAATGTGTTTTTCGTATGATAAGCCAGTTTTATAGTCTAAAGTACCGAAATTGGATCGAGAATTATGTATAGAGATGGGCCGATACCGATACCATATCGGTATCGGTTTGATATCGGTTTAAACGAAGGATCGGGTAAAATATCGGTATCGGTACGGATCGGTTTCCCAAGTATCGGATCATATCGGTATCGGTTTAAACTGGTATCGGCCCATCTCTACAAGTTCTGAGCCCCGATCATACCTAATCCAAACGCCCAATGGTTTGCTATGAAGAAATCGATTTCACTTGGTACCAATGCCAAAAGAACGGGAGGTTGGTACCCGTCACATACTACATCCCACTGGAGTTAAAGAGATGTGCCTAAACCACGCTGTTCAGTATCCTGTTGCACCAACCATCTCAACGGAAGCTACTAATACAGAACCAACGATAGTCGGCGATCAGAATTCAATTCCAGATCCATTGACGAATAATCTACCGACCGAACCATCAACCAGTCAGAATGAAACACTTGACCCTGCAAGAGTTCCGGATGCCAGGAGTAACGAACACACAGCAATAATACACACCAGAAGTGGCCGCCAAGTGAAACAAACTGTTAGACTTAATTTGTAATTAATTAGCTAAAATCATTACTGTAAAGTAGTTGTAAATATTGAATTGTAATGTAGAAATTTAACTTATGGGAGAGGATGTGTTATCAGCTTATGATCAGCCCGCTTGATAGGGCTTAAAGTCTACAGATAAGAAGTATATAAATATCGTACCCTTCCATTATTATGTTAGTTGTTACTTTAAGTCCCGTAGAGGCAAATACAGACGCGCATAAGTAATGCAATAAAGTTTACGTTTTTATAGAAATTTAAAGGTGTTAAAGTTCATAACACAACAAGCATAACCTGTTATAGCAATTGCCTTTGAACAGTGAAATGTTTGTGATGCGAGTTGTATGATATAATATGAGATATTAATCTATTTCCTTTCTGTAGGAAAATCCAAGAAAAAATGTTCAACTCGATACAAATGTTCACCTGAAAATGAAAGGGAGCTTGAACTTGACATTCGAAAGGATACCAAAGAAAAACGCTTCAAATGCGAACAGTGTGATTATGCAAGTACGCGGAAGTATCATTTGATCGAACATCAACGCATTCACAGTGGCAAAAAACCCTTCAAATGTGGTCAGTGCGCCTATGCAAGTACGTGGAAGTGTAATTTGATCGAACATCAGCGCATTCATAGCGGTAAAAAACCCTTCAAGTGTAATCAGTGTGACTATGCAAGTACGCGGAAGTATCATATGATCACACATCAACGCATTCACAGTGGTGAAAAACCCTTCAAATGTGATCAGTGTGATTATAAAAGTACGCACAAGGGTTCTTTGATCAGACATCGTTGCATTCATAGTGGTGAAAAACCCTTCAAGTGTGAACAGTGTGACTATGCAAGTACGCGGAAGGATGATTTTATCAAACATGAACGCATTCATAGCGGTAAAAAACCCTTCAAATGTGATCAGTGTGACTATGCAAGTACGCGGAAGCATGATTTGATCAGACATGAACGCATTCACAGTGGTGAAAAACCCTTCGAATGCGATCAGTGTGACTATGTTAGTACTCGTAAGTGTACTTTAATCGCACATCAACGCATTCACAGTTTTGAAAAACCCTTCAAATGTGATCAGTGTGACTATGCGTGCACGCGGAAGAATAATTTGATCACTCATCAACGCAATCACAGTGGTGAAAAACCCTTGAAAAGCTATCAGTGTGACTATGCTAGTACACGGAAGGATGATTTTATCAGACATCAACGCAATCACAGTGGTGAAAAACCCTTCAAATGTGATCATTGTGATTATGGCAGCGTACGGAAGAGTCATTTAATCCAACATCAACGTAGTAATCACTAGGAACAATAAAATGGATTATAGTTAAGGGTACTTGGCAAACTTTACTAAATTTATTGTACTACAAAATGTTTTCATTTTCTGAATAAATATTACTGTTCTTTACAATTGTATTAGATAATCTCTAAGAAAACTTCCCAATCCTAGAAATAATGTAAGCACCCTTAATTACCGAATAATTACCATACCGGCTCTATGGTTGTGTGCTTTAAATATTCTGCAGTATATCAAAATGGCGGCCGGAACTAACCAAATGTCTTAACGGGCAACGCCGAACCTTTTTTCTACAAGTAATAATAATAATAATATGATTTTGCTAGTTATTCATAAAACCGTTACGAACGAATATTAAAATTTATTAGTAACAATGTCGTCTCAAATGCTATATTTAACATCAATTAATATTACAACTGAAATTACAGTAATTATATCTTCGCTTACCGTAATAATTGACTAATTTTATTGTTCATCTCCCTTTTAAATTTCTCCAAGGTATTATTTAGTTTCGTTTCTTCCATGGCAAAATTGACCCTCATGGCGGAAAGTTGTTTCAATTTTCGTTCAATATTTTTCTCAATTCTTGCCAATCTCTTCTCAAATTTTTTCATAACCTTTTCCTGGCGATTTTGGATACGTTTTTTGAATTGTTCCAAGCGCTTTTCCAAACGTTTGAGCTTTTCTTCTTTCGAACGAGTTCCATTTTTGCCACCAGACTCCTCGGAACTTTCATTTCAACTTAAATTGTCTGAAGTTTCTTCAGGTTTTGACGTAGTACTTGCTAAAGGTCCTAGATCGTCATTTACGTCTTTAATTACTTTAACTTCGTCATCAGCTCTGGTAGTAGTAGATGGTTTCAATTATTTAGCTAGAATTTGAACGGAGTAGTCGCAAGTTTATAGCTCTCCGCGGAAGATATTAGTGATATTTTTATTTATTGTTATTATTATTTTTTTAACACTCTTAAAAATGGTAAAAAAATCGCGAAACCCGTCGCGAAGATTCCCGCAAAGTGTCTTCTTTGTGATAAAATAATTGCAGCAAAACAAAACTCGATACCGTGCAAAACTTGTCAATTTAAAACGCATATTAAGTGCCTAAAATTGACGGTGGAAGAAGCGAAAAATATCTACAATGGGAAATCAAGCTCCCATGAGTGCAAAAAATGCCGCAACAAACAAGTAGAGGATCAAGACGAATACTCAAGTGATTCTGACGAAACAGACGATGATGATACGGACTCAAAACAAGGTAACCCGAAAACTAAAGTGGACGACTTCATAGACATACTGAATGAATTTTTTAGAACTGACAGCCTAACCCGCGAAAAAGACAATATATTCGATCACTCTATCTCATTAATCAAAGTACTAACAGAAGCTTACCTAGGGTTCGAAAATTACCGTAATTTTGGAAAATGGTAAACTACGCCGTAATTTACCGCGTAAATTACCGTTCATGGTAATTTACGAAAATTAAAAAATTAAATTATATTGATCGTTTTTAAGCTAAATAATGAAAATATCACTTGAACACAGCTATTCTTTCTATAGCATAGTGTTTTACAATATTTAAACACCGAGTTTTGATGTTTGCAGCTCAAAATACTTTTGAACAGCAACATCCACTTGCTTCTTACCAATTTTGCGAATTATTGCTATTTCACGATTTTAGAACAAAATTCTAGAGAAGGGCCGAAACCAGTTTAAACTGATACCGATATATCGGTTTAGTCAAATTTCGGTACCGATATTGGTATTGACCCATCTCTAGAAATTTCTAACAACTACAGCTTTCCAGCTGACGTAAACGAACTCGACAACAACAATAGACGAGAAAATCAAATTTCATTTCCTTAATCAAATTTTTCCCACGCTTGCCGTTCAACCTTTTATGACTTACTCATATATCATGGGAAGAAATAAGTGTGTATGCACGGGTAGAGCAAAATATGGGGCTTTTAGACCATTTTCCAAGTGTTAGAAATGAAAATTCGGTGGTAAATTACCATCGTGGTAATTTGCCAGCGTAAATTACCACGGTAATTACCAGGGTAATTACCGTTTTCGTAATTTACCCGAGAAAATCGTAAATTACAGTTACCCTGGTAAATTACCGTGTAAATTACCATGGTAATTTACCGATTTAGAACCCTAAGCTTACCTAGATCTACAAAATGTAGTAGAAGGCATGCAACCAGAACTTAAAACATTAAAAAAACATTGTGTGACTCAATGCGAAAAATCACAATTCTCGAAGGATACAACGAGAAGGGTGAGACCCCATAGCTTTGACCGACATAGAGTTGACATGACAGGGCGAAATGGTATTCCCAGAATCACATTCCTTGCCGATGCCAATGATAGGCCTACTATCCCAAGCAATAAAAGAACCACAAATATCACCCAAAAAAAACCTCCCGACATGACTAAAAAGAAGCCCCTTCAGGTTGGCTCAAAAAAACTAGACACTATCAAGGCAATAGCGAAACCGATTCGAGAACCAAAAAAAAGGGCACTTTTTATATCTCGCCTACCACCCAACATAAAGGCCGATGATTTGAAAAAATATATTGAAACTGACTGTGAACTAAAAACTGTTGAATGTACAAGACTAAAAACGAAATCTGCTAATTACTCCTCGTTTCACGTCACTACTGCTGACGGAAGCGAAATTAATTTACTAAATAACCCTCAAAATTTCCCCGAAGACTGTATTGTCATGGATTTCCATGGCTATCTGAGTAAAACACGGAAATTTCAACTCCCTCCAACTGAGATTCATACTGTGAATGAGGAACAGCCACTTATAGATGAAGTTTAAAACCTCACTGGGCATATACTATCAAAATGCAAGAAGCATATGTAATAAAATGGACGAACTTTATACAAATATTTTACTTATTGAACCCCATATTGTCTGTCTCACAGAAACTTGGTTAAAACCCACAGATTATAACGAGGACTTCTTTCCGCCTAATTATAAAATTCACAGACACGATAGGACTGATGGTCGCCGTGGGGGAGGAAGCCTTATCGCATTAAAAAAACTCATTCAAAGTTATTAGACGCCCTGATTTACAAAAAGAATTTGAAGCAATCTGGCTTGAAATAAAAGTAGGAAATAACCAAAACCTACTACTAGGTACATATATTGAAGAATCGGGGTATTTAGCTTTGGCTTGTTCTTCTCTTTTCTGGTTCTTGGGAGAGCTGGGAATTGAATATTACGGCGGACTGAAACACCGTAATATTTTTGTAATAATCCAAAGTGTCAACTGCTATTGATTAAGTTAAATTTTTTGTTGGCGAAATAATTTAGTTTTATTTTCTTGAACTAAGTTTATTTTGTTGCTCCGCTTTTGCAGGAGAGTGACCAGTTAGGTCCTACCGAGAGTACAGTTTTTGGTATTCTGATTTTAAAAAGGTAAAAAAACTCTCTCTCTCCCTCGCTCGCTCACCTCTTAGCCTTTAGTTAATCCCTTGGGTACTTTTCCTCTCTTTTTGGGTTTTTCTACCTACCGGGTAGAGGTGAGCTGGCCAGAGAGACCGTTTTCCCGAAACATCCCAAGTTGAAAACACTTTTACAGAAAAAAAAAGATCGTTTACATTGATAAAGCATGGATGCAGGTTTTGAAGAAAACATAGAAAGTTTTAGCTTACATATAATGGAATAGAAAAGATTATACAGGATATTTACAAGTTTCCAAGATTACTTTAAATTTTATAGAAGAAAAATTATTTTAGTTTAATTTAATTTTACATAACAAGCTTAATTGGTTAATGGCGCTTAGTTATTTTACACTCCCCCAATGTTTGATTGAGCGTCTAATTGTACCACTTGGGGTTTTAATTATGCAAGAGCGGTCAATACCGTCTCTTCCTTTAATAATCTCAGTAATGCGGCCCATTTTCCACATATGACGTTTTAAATTGTCATCCTTTATTAATACAACGTCATTTTCTTTAAATACTTTTTAATTTTTAGTGGGTTCAGCGTAGTGTGCTGACCTTAGACCCATTATGTATTCGTGGCGAAACCGATTCCAAAATTTGCTAACTAACGTGTCCCTATATTTTAATCGTTTAGTTAATTCCACTCGCGATGTGGTTACATTTTTTAGACTGTGATTAAAATGGGGTAATGACGTAATTCTACGTCCTGTTAGAATTTCAGCCGGCGACAGAGGGGAAGGCTCACCTATATCATTGTAAACATAGGCACAGGTGAACAGGTGATTGGACGCGAGTTAATTATTGCTTCCGTTTCTGAAATGGCTGCTTCCGTTTCTGAAATGGCTGTTTCCATTTCAGGGTAAGTGAGGGAAGATCTTCCTACGTTCTTTTTTAACGCGGTTTTTGTGGATTTTACCAAGATCTCCCACCACCCCCATACCAGGCAGCTCTTTCAATGATGTATTTCCATACAATGCCTTGGCTTCCGAAAAATTCTCTTAAAATGTCCAGATTAAGATGTTGCCATATAAATTTTAAATCGGCATCAGCCCTTTTGAAAGTCTTCGCGTTGTCACTAAAAATAGTGTTAGGAACGCCCCTACGTGCTATTATGCGTCGGAACGCTAACATGAAATCATCCGTGCTTAGCGATGGTATCAACTCCAAATGTATTGCTCTTGTGACAGCGCAGGTTTTTAAGCATATATATGCCTTTCTAGCCCCATCATTTTCTTTGATTAGTAGGGGACCCGCAAAATCAATCCCAATTATGGAAAATGGAGGGTATTCATTGACACGGTCATGGGGCAGGGGAGCTGTTGGTGTGTCACCTAACTTAGCACTATGTTTCTTACATGTCAAGCATTGCTTGACTATTGTGCGCGCTAACTGTTTTCCAGCTGGAAACCTTTCACGTAGTTGGGTTATGGTGTCGTTTATACCACCATGTTTTACTTGAAGATGGCTTCTAGCCATGAATAATTTAGCTAGCGTTTCACTTTTACTTAAAATGATAGGGTGTTTTTCCCTATAGCTCATATTGGCTTCTTCTAAACGCCCACCCACACATAAAAGATCGTTTTTATTAAGAGTAGGTTTTAGTGATAGGATCTTAGAATTTCTAGAGATTTGTTCTCCATTTTTTAGGGAGTTTACTTCCGTAGAATATATTTTTCTTTGTATATCTTTTACCCATAATATTTCGGCAGTATTCTTTTCTTCGGCAGTTATGGGGCCAGTAATTTTTCCTAACCCTCTTGTCATTTTAACGAATCTCAACACGCAAGCTGTAATTCTTAAGTTTTTGTTTAATGAGTTGTGCCTTGCTAGATCGATTACAATATAAATGCGTGTTTTTTCAGTTGCATTGAGAGCTAATGACGTAATTTTTCAGTTGCATTGAGAGCTAATGACGTAATTTTTCGTCGCTCATGGACCACTGTTTCTAAATCTATATTTCGGTTTACTTGTGGAGATTTAGGCCAATTTTCTTCATTTTCTTTTAACCATGAGGGACCATAAAACCAGAGCTGGCAACTCTCTAAATCCATCCCTTTTATTCCCCTAGTGGGCAAATCGGCTGGGTTAGATGTTCCAGGACAATGAAACCATGTCTTTGGGTGTGTAAATTTTTGAATCTCAATAGCACGATTAGCAATATATGACTTTCAAACTTTTGGGGTTCCAGTGACCCAGGCCAGCGCTACTGTCGAGTCTGTCCAAAAACATGTTTTCTCTACACAGAAAAAACGTTTTTAGGTTTGCAAAATTAGAACATGTTATAAAGTTAAACATTGGTGTGAGGTAATGTTTATTTCTTCAATGTTGATGTCTAATTACCTCTCTGTTTCTCTATGGATCCTTAAAATGTGTTCCAAATAGAAACACTTCTTATTTTATCACGTTTAAGAGGTAAACACAGAATAATCTTAACACTAAGCTAAACATCAACGCTTGCCAGGTGTTTTTTAATGTAACATGTATTTAGTACGTTGGTATATGGTTTAAATTTTTTAAATCTTTATTTTATTAAGAATTATAATATTTTAGAAAAACAATGAAAACGTGGAGGTATATTTTACCAAAAGGTGAATAATCTAACACCTTGTGGCTATATTCATAATGTAAGCCACAATGACTTTCATTTTATATTGAGAAAAGGACTTCCTTTACTCAAATTTTGAGCAAAATATTTGTTTAAAGTGATGGTTTGACATGAAGAATAAATAAGCTTTCTTGGCTTTCATAATAGAACAACATTTCCAACAGGTCGGCTAGATTTGTTTAAATAGGTATATTCCCATTGCGCAGAATTCCATTAGACCGAATCCCGCCAAAGTTTCTAATGAATTTAGCCCAACCGCAGGTTTGGTATTTACAATTCAAACGACGAATTAAGCGACCCCAAAAGTGCTAGCGTTTTCAATACATTCGTACTGCCTTGGAAGCGCCACTATTTGACGACTGTGCAAAAAGATGATAATAACAAGTTGGGAAAACCAAAATATTACCTCTCCGTGTCGAGAAGATTATATAAACTTAAGTATCCAATGAAAACGTCGACCTTTTTGCCCTCATCCTTTCCCGCGCTTCCGCATTTCATCCTTACTCTCAACATTATCTTCCTCCATTTTACATACAAAAATCAAATACTCACAAAAAGAAGCAGCAAAAACCTGCTGGCTCTTTACAACCACTTAATTTGACTTAATATACAATTCCCAACAACAATAATATACCGGTAGTTTAATTGACAACCTACTAGCATCGAAATTCTCATTAAGAATGGCTCCCGCGGATAAAAAAGGGCAATTTTCAACTAGGTGGGCGTTATCTCATTAGATTTGAAAAATATCATTTGTTTTTTTTTTACAAATGCCTAACCGTTTGGATTTTTCTAAAGCAATCTTATCACCAAAAATATTTTTTGATACAAAATAAATGTTTTATATTCTTATTAAGAATAAAACAAGAGGATAAAAAAGGTCTGTCCTCTCGTAATTTTTTAAGCTTTTATCATGATTACTCTATACAACAGTAACAAGGAGTATAAACCCATTAGTGGAAGCAGTATTTTTTTCCCGAAACAATCTCGCTTATGTTTATCCTCTCTAGACTTCGCTAAAAACGTATTACTCCTACGTAAAATATTAATAGACAGGCAAGGATTCATACCATTAAAGAAGGAGCGCAATATTATCCATATTTTCATTTCATTTACAGAGAAAAGAAATTATTATGTTTCTGAGAGGAGCTTCCCATTTTGTTGTTGTTTTGAAAAATATATCACAATGCACGGGCCTTTATAGATATAGGAGGCAATGAATGAAATATCTCACAATGCACGCGCCTTGATAGATATAGGAGGCAATTATTGAAATATATCACAATGCACGGGCCTTGATAGATATAGGAGGCAATGAAGGAAATATATCGCGTGCACGGGCCTTGGTAGATATAGGAGGCAATGATAATCTCTCTCTTTGCACGAGAGGTTTATCTTTAATATTTAAATAAATATAATTATTTTTAATTATTTTAATCTTCAATATTTAATATTAATAATAGTTAAATCGTTTAAAATAAAGTTATACCTATTATCATCTCAAACTTTGCTAATATTGACGTTTAAAGTGAAGGGTACCCCTCTTGCCCGCTTTCTTCAAATTTTGGGGTATATATACGATTCGTTTCCATTATAATAGTAAGGAAAAAGCGCAATTGCGAAAACCTTTGGTGGCGATCCCACCTTAGGGAGGCTAGACGTTCTCGTAACCCTAGCTGATCGCCGCGTATATCCTAAAACCAAAAGATGATAATGGAGTAGAAGCCAATGATACAGATTGGTGTATATGTGGAATAGACGGAAGACCAGTGGATGGTGGTGTTAGAAGCCAGTGTAAGTGCAGACTGGTGTCAATGTGGGATTGACAAAGAACAGAAGATGGTGGAGATTAGAAGCCTGTAAGAACAGACTGGTGTCCGTGTGGGATGGACAAAGACCAGAAGATGGTGGTGTGAGAACTCAAGTAGAGGAGCCATTTCCGTGACTGTGAAAGCAGTTCGGAAATGGCGAACACGTTTGCTCCGATACGCAAACTGCGAACGCGGTCACGTGGGTGTAACAACGGACAGACAGACAGACAGACAGACAGACACGGCCGTTACAGAACCTCTCCTGGACTACGTCACACGAAGAGGTAACAAAGGACCTCGGTAAAGCCTGGTTCACACCTGGCGAATTGAGGAGCGAACTGAAGGCGCGAATAAGTAAGCGAATAGGTCCAAGCCAATAGGTCCAAGCGAATGAAGGAGCGAAGAGCTGTCACACTAGGCAAATTTAGGGGCGAACTCTCCAAAATGATAGCTGTAGGGGGTGCTATATTGGCGGGAAAATCAGAAAGTTTGGTTGGTTTGTCTTTCTTCATCATTTCCAATGGATGATAGAATGACAGAAAGAAGGTGCTTGCAATACATTGGGTAGGATTTTTGTAGCTAGAGGATGAACTAAATCCACCAGCCAAGTAAAAAATCAAAATGACTGTATGGGATTTGATTAAACGTCCTAACTAATTCAGTATCTATAACCTATTGCGGAAATTAAGAATGAATGATAGAGCCAATTATAAGAAGTGGTTGAGAATGACTCCGACAACATTTGAGAGTTTATTGCAAATGGTCGGTCCTTATATTCAGAAGAACGACGCAATTTTGAGAGATAGCATTCCGCCAGGTGAACGTCTTGGTCTTGCTTAAAGATAAGGCCAAGTATATTAGGATGAAAGAAAGAAAATAGAGTTTTGGGCGATAATAGGTAAGAGCTGAGCAGCGAATAAAAAGGCCCCCTACCCACCCACATTTTATACGGGCAAAGCTGACCTATTCGCTCGTAAAAATAGTTTGGAAACTATTCCGGGCGAACGGGGTGAGCGAATGGCCAAAACTATGTCAGACTAGGCAAACGGACGAGCGAACTGCTCATGACGGGCTATTCGCTCCTCCGTTCGCTCCTCAATTCGCCAGGTGTGAACCAGGCTTAATTTTTCAACACCGTGTGATACACAAAAAGTGAAAATTTCACTTGGGTTAAGCATTTAACAAATGCACTTTCGTCCAATAAAGCCTTTTTGTTCAAAATCAGGTTAGGTTAGTAATATTTTATAAATCATTTAATATTGTTACGCCTTTTCCAAAATATTGATGTTTATCTTCATTGACTTCTCAAATAATATGCCTTTTTCAAAAAATTGCTGTTGTTGTTGGGTAGGTTTGGTTTGGTTAGGAGGACGTCTCGTCCTCTTTGGGGCTGTTATACTGTTCAAGTACAGTAAAACGGCTGGCTTAAAGTATTTTCATAAAGAATATAACATAAAAAATAAATAAATATTAGCAATTGATTTAATTATGTCATATATTGCTGATTTACTACTATTCTGTTCTTTTAATTCTTAGTTCTAAAATAATAATTTAGAAAATGTTTGGATCTAGTTTTCATTTTACGTAGGCGGTAAATTGTTTTAAGTTAATTTAATTTAAATTCCATCGGGAAAAACCCGAAGTGCGGGTTTTTCGGTGCAATGGGATTGTCCCATTGGACAGCATCGTAAATCCGCCAAAGTGCGGGTTTTCGGTCGAATGGGGTTGGTTCGGTTGAATGGGATTCGGCGCAATGCTACTGAAGCGTTTAAATAAAGCTAAGTTGACGTTCAACGGAAATTTTGTTTTCCACAAGAAGCGGCACGTGTTTTTCTGAAAACAATGTATCTTATTTCGCAGGAATTAATTCAACCTATGTATTTAAACCGACACCATTCAAATATTTCAAGATAAACCTACAAATATCTTTAAAACTAAGCTTATAAACCCTTAAACATGATAGGAAGCTAAGCTTATAAACCTTTAGTCATGTTTCAAACCTAAACATATAATCCTGAAAACATATTTTGCAACTAGGCATATAATCGTGTAAACACGTCTTGTTACTGAGCATTATAATATAATGACATATACCACCTTAAACATGTTTAAGTACTAGATATGACAAGCGATCAACACATTTTGAACCTAAACATAAGGTGTTGCAAACCTAAACACCATTCTTACTTAAACATGAGTGTTTTTAAACATGATAAAATATCTGTTGCATTGTCGTGTTTAGGTAATTGTTTAGTTTCTAAACACTTTATTTTCTGTGTGAAAATGGTAAATTTCAATTTACCGCGGTAACCATTGAAAACCGTGGGAATGGATGGCTTTTCTAGTAAAATCACATATTCGGATCGGGAATGGACGGAAAAAACCAATATGGAATGATAGTGGTTAAATTGATACACATTTTAGTTGGAAATGGTTAATAAATGGATATAATCAGAGGTGGATTAGGGGAAGTTACGAAAGAGGCCGAATTTCTGGATGGGCAAATGCTTTATAAAAGCGATGGGGGAACATTTTTTTTTTTTTTTTTTTATTAGAAGAGAGAAAGGCCAAAAGGGAAATATTCCGCGGGCCCGGATGGGGGAACATAGAGCTACTCTTTATTTTTAAGCCCCCCCAAAAATGAGAGAGAATTCGCGAGGATAGCAGGGTAACGATAACCCCACCTAACGGATTGAAAAGAGCGTCTGCTTTAGTGTATGATGTACAAGGCTTACTCAGTCAAGAGTCGTTTATAGTTAGAAATGGAACAATCGTCGGGAGGCGCGGACTTTCCCATTATTAAGAAGTTAATAGAACAATTAAAAAATTATCTCAGCTATTTTGTGACTTCCTCTGAAACTAGAGTAGCGTTGGTGGCCCATTTTTTAAGTTCCAAAGCAGGGTAAATACCTTTCCGTTTAACATCCGATTTCTTTGGTGGTATCGTGACGGGGTTTATTAAAGTCAAGCACTGTATTGAAACTGATTTAAAGCGCGGCAAAGGCTTAGCTATCTTTTCCGATTTTTCGCTACTTTTTGTCGGTTTTTTATCTATGTTACAACCTACAGAATTATTTCTCATATTTTGTTTGACCATTAAATAAAAATTACATTGAGTTGATACTTCTTCATAACTTTTAGAGCTGTTAATACTCATAATAGGTCGCGAAGAGTTTTCAAGCTCGACTTCGGAGGCCATTTTCTCAATTTCCCGTGTTAGTGTTACTTCTCTTAACATCCACCAGGTAGAGACCTTAATCTTACTATGTTGTAAATTAGAGATAATACCGGTTGTTTTTTATCTATATCCAGATTCTATTTTCTATACTTGTGTTTTTTATGCATCGCGGTCATTCTTGTAATCTTTATTTTTTATCGCGATGCCTTAACTATATAACCGGATAACATTCCGATAACGTTGTCAGTTCACAGTTGATCAGTTCCCAGTTATCAGTTCCCAGTTATCAGTTCCCAGTTATCAGTTCCCAGTTATCAGTTCCCAGTTATCAGTTCCCAGTTATCAGTTCCCAGTTATCAGTTCCCAGTTATCAGTTCCCAGTTATCAGTTCCCAGTTATCAGTTCCCAGTTATCAGTTCCCAGTTATCAGTTCCCAGTTATCAGTTCCCAGTTATCAGTTCCCAGTTATCAGTTGTCAGTAGCGTTCACGGAAATTAACATAAATGTTTTACTTAATTTAATAAAGAGTTCATAACCAGTTAATCCCAGAGTCGTTCTTGCGTCAAACAACAACAGGTTATGGGCCCAGCACGCTTCCACTGCGCAGAGGTTTAGAAGTCATAAGAAGTTCAACGCCGGGAAGATTATCCTTTAAGGTGCGGAGTCAAACGGAGAATGGCTGGAAATCACCTGGGACGAATCGAGACGTTAACTAAGGATAATTATGATACCTGGAAAATGCAAGTGGAAGCCCTGCTTCAAAGGAACGACCTCTGGGAGTACGTAGATGGAACTTCAACGAGGCCAACTCCAGTGCGGGGAACGGAAGGCAACGCCCAGGCGGTCGCTACCTGGGACAGTAATGATCGGAAGGCAAGAGCGGACCTAATCTTGTCGATCAGTCCGTCGGAGTTGAAGCAAGTAAAGAATTGCACGACCTCACGGGAACTATGGAAGAAGCTCGAATCCATCTACCAGTCCAGTGGACCTGCCCGGAAAGCCACGCTGCTGAAGAAACTGACCCTCAAGAAAATGAAGGAGGGAGAAGATGTCCGGGATCACGTCCGAGAATTTTTCGACGCAGTAGACAAGTTGGCTGACATGGGAGTAGCTGTAAACGACGACCTACTGGCCATTATGTTGTTATACAGTCTACCGGAATCGTACGAGAACTTCCGGTGCGCAATAGAGTCCAGGGATACGTTACCTGATCCAGAAGGCTTAAAAATAAAGATCCTGGAGGAATCGGACGCCAAGCAATCTAGGGAAGACGAACCCGTGCAGAATGCGATGATGGGCAGTAACCACTTTTCCCGGAAAACTGCAGAAAGGGGGAAAGGAAGAGGCTTACGTGGACGAGGAAGCACGACCTTTAAGTACAAGTGTCATGGATGCAGGAAACCCGGCCACAAGGTAGCCGATTGCCCCGACAGAGACAATGGTTCAGAAAGAAAAACCAGAAAGAAAGAAAACGCCCATCATGTACTGGCAGAAAATTTGGCCGAGGAAGAATTCGCATTGCACCTGAAGGCTTATCACGATTCCTGGTGCCTGAACAGCGGAGCCACCTCGCATATGACTTCCAGCAGAGATAGCTTCAATGATTACGAAGTGACCACGAAATCTTTAAACCTGGCCACTGCAGAGTCAACGAAGATACGAGGTGTTGGCGAAGTAAAAGTACACGCAACGAATGGCAGCGACAATCGAATTCTTCGCCTGGAACGAGCCCTTCATGTCCCGGATTTAAGAACAAATCTCCTATCCATTGCCAAGATGACAGACAAAGGACATGAGGTCACATTCAAGAAGTCGCTAGCCTGGATTAAAACGGCAACCGGGGAAGTGATTGCAGTTGCTGACAGAGTTGGAGACCTTTATTTCCTGAGAAAGGCTGAAGAAACGGTCCATGCAGCGCAAGCGGAAATAAAGCCTAGAAGCAACCTGGAGAACTGGCATTTCCTACTCGGTCACTTGAACGAGAGAAGTTTAAAGGAAATGGCCCGGAAGAATTTGGCTACGGGACTCAACAAGATGGGAGTCTGGGAATCTGCAAAATCTGTATCAAAGGAAAGCAATCGAAGGAGCCGTTCCCGAAACCTGAAGATAGCCGCACCTCGCATGTCCTGGAAATAGTACACTCTGACGTATGCGGCCCGATGAGAGTAACGTCGATGGGTGGAGCCAAGTACATCGTCGTTTTCACTGATAATTATTCCCGGTGGAGTGAAGTCAGCTTTTTAAAACACAAGAGCGAAGTGTTGAAAGCCTTCAAAGAATTCAAGCAACGAGCTGAAGTGGAAACCGGGAGAAAAATCAAGACCTTGCAGTCCGACAACGGAACCGAATACTGCAACAATGAATTCGACAGATTCCTGAAAGACTCTGGGATAAAAAGAAGGCTCACCGTACCATACACCCCGGAACAGAATGGCATTGCCGAAAGAAAGAACAGAACACTCCTAGATATGGCCCGATGTATGATGATACAAGCGCAACTTCCACCATCATTCTGGGCAGAAGCGATGGCCACGGCTAACTACATTCGAAACCGTTGTCCTTCCCGGAGCATAAATGGAGAAGTACCATTTACCAGATGGACCGGAAAGAAGCCATCCCTGCAACATTTGAAGATTTTCGGCGACAAAGCTTTGCTGTTGGACGAAAATAAAAGGAAGGGGAAGTTTGCAGCCAGGAGCAAAGAATGCGTTTTCATCGGCTATTCTGAAGTCTCGAAGGCCTATCGACTATGGGTTCCGTCCGAGAAGCAAATTTACCGAAGTCGAAATGTCAAGTTCCTGGGAGAATTTAATAAACAAGGCGGAAATGATGATTTCGTCACTCCAGAAGTCAACCTAAAATACGGAAGCAAAGCTAAAGGCGAAATCGAAGTCCCGGCCACTACACACGCTGCAAAACCGCCAGCCGGAGAAGAACTCAAAGAAGTCAAAAAGGAGTTCAAAGATGAAATCCCGGAAGAATCTAATTCCCAGGAAAACGACGACGTCTTCGAAGAACCCTCAGAAACCCTCGTTCTGAAGAAAGGTCCTGGAAGACCAAAGAAAATGAGAACTGGAGTACCCGGACGACCGAAGAAGAAATTCAACATGATTCCGAGCGTCTCAGAAGAGTCTACTGAAGAGGCTACTGACGAGCAAGAAACCCTGTCCGATGAGTCAGCAAACCTAGCCATCTTATCAGAACCTTTGTCCATGAAGCAAGCCCTGGCTTCTCCGTACGCAAACGATTGGAGGAAAGCAGTAACGGAAGAGTTCGTTTCGCTTATCAAGTGCGAAACCTGGGACATCGTTGAATGTCCGGTAAACCAGAAGGTCCTTGGAAATCGCCTAGTCTTCCGAACGAAGTACTCACCCAGCGGAGAAGTAGAGAAAAGGAAAGCCAGGCTCGTAGCGAAAAGTTTTGCCCAGAGACCAGGGATCGACTACCAAGAGACGTTCGCACCCGTCATTAGATCCAACTCAATAAGACTGCTTATGGCCCTTGCTGTGGAAATCGGTTTGGAAGTCCACCAAATGGATGTCGTCACGGCCTATCTTAATGGCGAACTCGAGGAGGAAATATATATGGTCGTCCCGGAAGGATTAACAGAATCCCTCGAAGAAATCGTCAAGTCAACCCGGTTGGACAAGTCGATCATTGCCAGAGCAAAGAAATGGGCCAGCGACCTGGAAGAAGAGGGACATAAAGTCTGTCGTATCAAGAAATCCCTCTACGGCTTAAAACAATCGGGCCGCCAATGGTACAAGAAGTTACATCAAAGACTTTCGGAAATTGGAATGACACCATTGAAGAGCGACCCCTGCTTATACGTTTTAAGAGTCGCGGAAGATATTATGATCATTGGAGTCTATGTCGACGATCTGATCCTTGCATGCAATAACCCGGATTGGATGACTGAAGTAAAGCTTGAACTTGGAAGAAAATTCGATATGAAGGACCTGGGGCCAATCCATCACTGTCTCGGAATGGAATTTCACCAAGATCTAAAACAAAATACCATCCGGATCTCCCAAGCGAAATATGCAGAAACGGTCCTGGAACGTTTCAACATGCAAGACTCCAAAGCAATAGCGACTCCAATGGATGCCAACAACAAGTTGCAAAATCCGGAACACCCAGTAGCAGAAGACATCAGTCGTATTCCGTATCAATCTCTGGTCGGCTCTCTCATGTACCTGGTAGTATCATCACGACCGGATATGGCGTATTCAGTCAGCGCATTGAGCCAGTTCAACACAAGTTATGACGAAACTCATTGGATTGCCGGGAAAAGAGTTCTGAGATACCTGAAGGGAACTCTTCATCATGGGTTGCTTTATCGGAAGACCGGATTGCCAATCCAGGGTCTCGTTGATGCAGACTATGGAGGCTGTCCGAAAGATAGGAAGTCATATACTGGATATGTCTTCAAACTAGCCGGCGCTGCAGTATCCTGGGAAGCCCGGAAACAGCGAACTGTTGCCTTGTCCAGTACAGAAGCAGAATATATGGCAATGTCCGACGCAACCAAAGAAGCCATATATCTCAAGGGACTTCTCAACGAACTTGGAGTATCAGTTCAGGCGATCGAGCTGTACAACGACAACCAGGGTGCCCAGAAACTCGTTCAGAATCCTGTTTTCCATGCCAGAACGAAGCACATTGATATCCGGCACCACTTCATTCGAGACACCTACGACCAGGGACATATAGCCTTGTGGTATCTACCAACAGAGGAAATGCCAGCTGACATCTGTACGAAGAGCCTGTTCCGTCCGAAGCATCTCCTCTGCGTCAAAGCCCTTGGACTGGAAATAATTAAAGGAATAGACAAGCCTACTATTTTTTTCTCCTTGATATATTTATAAGTAGCGTAAGTGCAAAGATCCGGGTTTTATTTTTTAATTACGATTCCAGCTTTTCAATTAAATACCATTAATCAACTTATATGGGCGCCGCCATTGACCCCTGTAATGAAGCTTCTCTGTATGTTGTGTGACGTGTTAGTCCAAACGACGATTGGCTCATACACTCCGCCAGTAAGATAGCTCGTTTTACACGTAGTCTGCTGCTAGAAACGTTCCCTTTCGTTTTCCGGATCGTCTCACTCTTTTTTAAGTTGTATTATTGGCCAACAGAGGGTGAGCAAGAGCCAATAAGAATTTAGACTAGGAAATTTGCGAAATTTTTGAAAATACAGAAAGGCACCTCACAGTATGGCCTAACGCGAAGGGGCCAGTGTATTACGTTACATGCTCATATCTTCCTTAATATTGTGGATATATACATGCTTCCAATTTTAAATATCCATATTTTTATATGATCTTCCCAATAAAAAATAAAAAATTCTAGGGTGAACCATTCCTTTAAATGACCACCCCCTGGATAGAAGATTGAAACCACCGATATTAAGAGGGACTGTTGTAAATTAGAGATAATACCGGTTGTTTTTTATCTATATCCAGATTCTATTTTCTATACTTGTGTTTTTTATGCATCGCGGTCATTCTTGTAATCTTTATTTTTTATCGCGATGCCTTAACTATATAACCGGATAACATTCCGATAACGTTGTCAGTTCACAGTTGATCAGTTCTCAGTTATCAGTTCTCAGTTGATCAGTTCTCAGTTGATCAGTTCACAGTTGATCAGTTCTCAGTTGATCAGTTCACAGTTGATCAGTTCTCAGTTATCAGTTCACAGTTGATCAGTTCTCAGTTATCAGTTCACAGTTGATCAGTTCCCAGTTATCTGTTCTCAAATAGCAGTTGTATTCCCGGAAATAATGTTTTACTTAAATTAATAAAGAGTTTATAACCAGTTAAACCCAGAGTCGTTCTTGCGTCAAACAACAACATACTACGTTGATAGAGGGGAGGAATTTTAACCCACCCAGCCGTTCCTCTTCCTCTCTCTCGTAAATAAAATGCCCCCACAGTGAGCCCTATGGCTCGTTCATAACTTCCCCTAATCCACCTCTGATATAATCTATTTTCTATGGAAGATCCTAAAATTCTAAAATAAATAAAAACAAAAGTGATATAAGAAACCTCCCTTCGGGAGGAAAGTATACAAAGGCGAATTTTTCCCGATACATCCTCGTACCGCGAATGTCCCCGCGCACTTATTCGGCCGTAAGCAAAGTTTAAAAAATAGGGCCGCGCCGCGTAGAGCGTAGGAATACATTGTATTGTATGCTTAAGTTAAGTCAATTTCACAGACTCATTGTAATTTTAAACTTTTCCAATGAAATAATTCATGCAGAATTTTTAGATTAATCATTAAAAAACAGGCAGTGACTCAATTATAGGATTTTCTTAGGTCTTTGCATAAAATTTGAATTAAACCCTTACCTTGCCAAGGTATATGACTAACACTATACATAGATAGATTTTAAAATGGTGTTATTATCTATCTCGAAATTTTGTTCTTGTATTCATAATTTTCATCTTCTTCTTGGCTTCACAATAAACTAGATTTTCTTTTCGAAATAACCGTATGTGAATATTTATTAGCAAAATCAGGAATCTTCTATTTCTTTACGACAGACGGCTAAGCAGACTACACTAGTTTGAAGAGCTTTTTGCTCTTTCCCTTTCCAACGACCATATCAAAGGACTAAGATCTACCGTACCTTGTCCGTGAGCAATAGTGTCTGAATATGGTATTTGGCGGTTCGAGGATGTCTCGCGTGTTTTAACGTTATGCCTATGGCGCCTTGTATACTTCCCTCCCGTAGGGAGGTTTCTTCTTTATTTCTGATAAAAACGGTTTTGCCACTGAGTAATGGCAGATATCGGCCTTTGACAGTATTAGACGATATAAGGCAATATAACATAGATGCCACTACTACTCATCTCACTTAGTTTGTTGTAGGCTAATTACTAGCTAGCTAAGCTCACAGTACCGTCTTCTGGCTCATCCTATTACTTTAGCACACGAAATTCACTGCTATTATAGCTGCCAATCAGTCCATTGTAAGTTTTCGCGCCAAATTCTCGGAATAGATATTTTGGGAAGTGTCTTTGGCTACGAGCGAGCAAGAGTCCCTCAGTCCAGTCAGATTTTTCTACAGTTCAGCCCCTTATTTTTCCAAAAATTGCCGATGAAGAACCGGTATTGCAGTGCTAATTTTGGGCCAAACTAAGACGCTCAAGGATTATATTCATTCTAACACTATGGTAGGGAAATAGTTTTCTGCTAAAATTTTATATCTCCTCGTTGGCTACTCTATACTTGAGTTCTCACACCACCATGTTTGGTCTTCGTCCATCACACATGCACATCAGTCTGGTACTTTTCTTGCTTCGAACACCCCCATCTTCTGTTCTTTGTCAATCCCACAGTGACACCAGTCTGCACTTACACTGGCTTCTAACACCACCATCCACTGGTCTTCCGTCTATTCCACTTGGACACCAGTCTGTACATACTGGCTTCAAATCTCCACCATCTTCTGGTCTTTGTCCATCCCACTTGGACACCAGTCTGTACTTACTGGCTTCTAAACACCACCATCTACTGGTCTTCGGTCTATTCCACATAGACACCAATCTGTATCATTGGCTTCTACTCCATTATCATATTTTGGGTTTTAGGATACACGCGGCGATCAGCTAGGGTTACGACAAACGTCTAGCCTCCCTAAGGTTGGATCGGCCACCAAAGGTTTTCGCAATTGCGCTTTTTCCATACTATTATAAGGGAAGCAATTTCTATATATATACCAAAATTTTAAAAGAATCGCGTAAGAGGGGTACGCTTCAATTTAAACGTCGATATTAGCAAAGTTTGAGAAGATAATAGGTATAACTTTATTTTAAACGATAAACCTATTATTAATGTTAATTATTGACGATTAAAATAATTAAAAATAATTATATTTATTTAAATATTAAAGATAAACCTTTCGTGCAAAGAGAGAGAGAGATTAAATCATTGCCTCCTATATCTACCAAGGCCCATGCATGGGATATATTTCCTTCATTGCCTCCTATATCTATCAAGGCCCGTGCATTGTGATATATTTCATTCATTGCCTCCTATATCTATAAAGGCCCGTGCATTGTGATATATTTTTCAAAACAACAACAAAATGGGAAGCTCCTCTCAGAAACATAATAATTTCTTTTCTCTGAATATGAAATGAAAATATGGATAATATTGCGCTCCTTCTTTAATGATATAAATCCTTGCCTGTCTATTAATATTTTACGTAGGAGTAATACGTTCGTTTTGTTTTGATGTGTAAAGAAATCCTACAGAACTATAATATTCCCTTTATCCATAATATAAAGTGAATATGTGGAAATATTTTTCGTAATTATGATGCATTTTGTAGTTTTGTAGCTTTAAAGCTCTCTTTCATTTAGATATTCCAAGGATAGTTTTTAATATTATTATTTGAAATGGCTGTTTATATATTACTTGAGCTATACTACATTTGTATATAGAATAATCCTTGATCTAGTGATCTAAGGCTAAGGTCTGGACTCTGTCGGGTAAATCAAGTATTATCCGCTATAGGCGTAGTGAACCAAAGAGTAAATAATTGAGACCTGAGGTGTAGTAAACTTTGGGTTTTGATGTTCGTGTCTGTAAGGAAGGACATTAACGGTTCAGAGTGAGCCGAAAGTTAAATACACGTTTAAATAATCAGGTTTAAATTTTATAATAGAAGAAAGCATCATGGTAGAAATTAGATCAAAGAAAGGACTAATCGTAATCGGGTTATAGCTTTGAAGTTTTATTCTTGTTATGGAGCGCATTGACTTTCAGTGCGTATAACCACAAGTCAGCTTTGGTGATATTTAACGTTAACACCAGGAGTTAGTAATATGTTAGCTCCCTATAAGTTACTCAGGCAATTCATTTTTACACTCCAGCGTTTTCTCCCGCGCCGACGGCTTCCCATTATATGCGACGCTCTGCGGCCGCCAAGGGAACGAAAATCTTATTTACTCTTATTTCCGGTTTTTCCCCGGAAGCGCGTGTAGTGGAAGCTAGCCAATGATATCGGAGCTATTTAAGCAGCCGAATATTTCGCTCACTAGCCTCGGTTAAGAAAACAGTTAAGAGATCAGTGAATTGGATTTAACTTTTGTATAATTTTCTCGTTTCAAGTCACAATAACAACTCTTATCTTTAGCATTCTTTATCAATATCGGCAATTCAATTGAGTTCTTGCATTTTTTGTCTCAGTACCGACACAAACGCCATGACTTAACGTTAAATTATTAAAATATAAACATTCACGACTAAAACACTCCCTTGGTGAAAAAGCAGCCGACGACTCGAGGTCGAGGAGCCGTACTAGCGGGATTTTTTTTCGACAAGAGAGAGCGCAACATTCGGATTTTTTCCCGCGCGGGCGAAATGAGAAGAAATCGCTGGATACATTACGCCTATGGAGCCTGAGTAACTTATAGGGAGCTAACATATTATTAACTCATGTTAACACTCATGTTGGCAAACTAAGAATATCGTTGAGGTGAAACGAGACAATAGTGTTTATACTGCAAGCCAGTTTTGAATGTAGCTATGGGTATATAGGTTTAACACTTGAGGCGTAGACAATTAGGCCTTTTCATACACATAAGAATTTTATATCTCCAAAATTTATACACTTCATTTCCTGTTTTATTACCCATTTTCTGATTTCCATGTGTCCAAGACATATCTTTATTGGATGTAAATGTCGTCTGCTTTACTGTATATTCGCTATTCTTGGATTACTGCTTTAATAATTCGTAAATTTTTACTTCAAAAAAGAAAAAAATAATTCTATATCTAGGTTAATAAGTTTGCACAAAAGTAATATAAGAAACCTCCCTTCGGGAGGAAAGTATACAAAGGCGAATTTTTCCCGATACATCCTCGTACCGCGAATGTCCCCGCGCACTTATACGGCCGTAAACAAAGTTTAAAAAATAGGGCCGTGCCGCGTAGAGCGTAGGAATACATTATCTGATCTCGCGATTGCGTCGGCTGCTTAAGTTAAGGCAATTTCACAGACTCATTTTAATTTTAAACTTTTCCAATGAAATAATTCATGCAGCATTTTTAGATTTTGATGATAATCAATCATTAAAGGGAGACTCTCAGCTGAAAATCTTAGTGCCGTGTTTTATTTTTTCCTGGTTTGTTTTAATTAAATATGAAGTCTCTAATTTTTTCTGTTTTTTCAAACATTTTTTTCAATGAAAATAAAAATTTTTAAAATTTGTTAGGCTTAGCAATGGGTTTCGATTTTAGCACACTTACCTACCGGCCAATAAAAACCTCTTTAGGGATAGAGACAAATCAACCAATCCCGTGAAGTTTAGAGAATATTTAGTCGTATGCTGTCTGCTTCAAATAGGAAAGCAAAGCTGAGTTTCCAAGGGCGGGAAATAAGTATTTTTTTAGAGTGGCCTCGTCACCATTGACTCCCCGGGACCCGTCGTCTGCTAAAGTTTGAGGACGTTAGTAATTGTGTTGTTGATTGACTCTGCTGAGGTTTAAAAGATGGGTTATTTAATTTATTCAATCCCGAACGTCACAAAGAACGCGGATCTTCCCATTCCTAAGACTAATAACTAGATATCAGATATACAACAAAATTACGAAACGCCGCGTTTTAATATAGTAAGTTTATGAGAAATATTTGAGTGTAAGTGAAACGTAAAAGCATAAACCTGCTAGTTATTAATGTTTCTTATCCGCTATTCGTTAAATGATCAAACCCGCGCCTTTCTTTTGAGTTCTGAAAAGTAGAATATAGATTTCCGAACCTAATGCAGACGACGTAAATGAGACTCGACTGAGAAAATCTTTGGGGATTGCCTCTTATAAATCGCGGGCGCTGATTGGCCGGTAGGTCGCTTTACCAAAATTCAAATACATGTTTTGGATACAAAACTTCAATTATTGTTTAATACTATAAATAGCGCTTCAAAAAATCAGAAAAAAATTCAAGGCGACATATTTTAACATAAGGAATCAAAATAAAAATACTTAATTTTTGCCAATAGTGTCCCTTTAATAAACAGGCAGTGACTCGATTATAGGATTTTCATAGGTATTTGCATAAAATTTGATTTAAACCCTTACCTTGCCAAGGTATATCACTAACACTATACATAGATAGATTTTAAAATGGTGTTATTATCTATCTCGAAATTTTTTTTCTTGTATTCATAATTTTCATCTTCTTCTTGGCCTCACAACAAACTAGATTTTCGTTTCGAAATAACCGTATGTGAATATTTATAAGCAAAATCAAGAATCTTCTTAGAAGATTCTTCTATTTCTTTACAACAGACAGCTAAGCAGACTACACTAGTTTGAAGCGCTTTTTCCTCTTTCCCTTTCCAACGACCATATCAAAGGACTAAGATCTACCGTACCTTGTCCATGAGCAATAGAGTCTGAATATGGTATTTGGTGGTTTGAGGATGTCTCGCGTGTTTTAACGTTATGCCTATGGCGTCTTGTATACTTCCCTCCCGTAGGGAGGTTTCTTATATTACTTCTGGTTTGCAGTAGTAGTCCTCCTCTTGACACCGAGAGGTAATATTTTGGTTTTTCCAACTTGTTATTTTTGCACACGACATCTAGATGGCGTTTGCAAAAATCTTACTCCATACGGAAAATTTGACGAGGGAGTAGCCACTCTGTAATAAAGTCTTTCTGAGGGTGTAGAATGGGAAGCGTATATTACTCTAGTTGCCTGATCCCTCGAATGCCGAGCGGTGCTCGCGACGTGCGGGTTAGTAACCTCGTATTTTAAGCTTAAGATGATACTGAGAATAAACTAAGGGGAGATTGCAGCTGTGAAGAAGACCGCGCAAGTTCAAAAGAAACGAAAATTATATTTATATTTCTCCTTTATATCACAAAACGTTAACATTTCTATTTTGGAATAGAAAAACTTCGGAAATTATGCAAAGAAGCTGCAAATTTTGGTGTTAGAAAATAATTCATCTTCTTTTGAAACTTAACCTGAGAAATTTAAATTAAAGAATAGCTTGATATCTTTTCCAGTGGATAATTGTTTGATATTGATATTTTCGTTTCATTGATTTTAAATAAATTGGTATTGACATCGGTTAATTTACGATATTGGCCAATTGATCATCACCAGAAGTAATATAAGAAACCTCCCTACGGGAGGGAAGTATACAAGACGCCATAGGCATAACGTTAAAACACGCGAGACCAGGGCCGGAAATAAGCACAGGACACTGGACATTGTCCAATAAAATTTTAAAATGTCCCATAATTTTTTCAAAAACTAAGGGGGTCACTGGACAGTTTGACCAATAAATTTTCCCAAGTTTTGATAGCTTGACTATAGAGATGCAACACTATTTTTGCACACTCCAGTGGACAATGTCCTATAAATTTTCAAGTCAAACAGGGGGTCACGGGACACATGTCCTATAAGAAATTTTTCTTATTTCCGGCCCTGCGCGAGACATCCTCAAACCACCAAATACCATATTCAGACTCCATTGCTCATGGACAAGGTACGGTAGATCTTAGTCCTTTGATATGGTCGTTGGAAAGGGAAAGAGGAAAAAGCGCTTCAAACTAGTGTAGTCTGCTTAGCTGTCTGTTGTAAAGAAATAGAAGAATCTTCTAAGAAGATTCTTGATTTTGCTTATAAATATTCACATACGGTTATTTCGAAACGAAAATCTAGTTTGTTGTGAGGCCAAGAAGAAGATGAAAATTATGAATACAAGAAAAAAAATTTCGAGATAGATAATAACACCATTTTAAAATCTATCTATGTATAGTGTTAGTGATATACCTTGGCAAGGTAAGGGTTTAAATCAAATTTTATGCAAATACCTATGAAAATCCTATAATCGAGTCACTGCCTGTTTATTAATAATTGATTATCATCAAAATCTAAAAATTCTGCATGAATTATTTCATTGGAAAAGTTTAAAATTAAAATGAGTCTGTGAAATTGCCTTAACTTAAGCAGCCGACGCAATCGCGAGATCAGATAATGTATTCCTACGCTCTACGCGGCACGGCCCTATTTTTTAAACTTTGTTTACGGCCGTATAAGTGCGCGGGGACATTCGCGGTACGAGGATGTATCGGGAAAAATTCGCCTTTGTATACTTATCTCCCGAAGGGAGGTTTCTTATATTACTTTTGTCATCACTAATAGTTTAAATAATTTCAATTAAACGGTTCAAAACCTTCAGGAAAAGCTTAGTTTCATAATAAATAAAATTCTAATTTTAAAGTAATAAATTAATTTATCGTAGGTAATTAATTTACTGCCTTAGTGTAATTTATGCTGATATAAAATTATGCAATGAAAGAGGAAGTGACGTACATTTGGGTTTCGCGGGAGATTCAAATGTCGATTTGGGTTAAAGAAATAAGAGAATAATTTGAGATGGTGAAATGTTTGGCGGGAGATTCAAATGTCGATTTGGATTTGGATTAGAGAATAAGGTTTTAAGCTCTCTCTCCTTATGGAACCAACCCTAATGTTTACATTTGGATTTGGGTATTTATTCATTGAAATTTTTAGAGAATAGTGTCCCTGGAAACATTTCAAGTGTTCTTCTTATTTCCGCTCTCGCGAATTTCCAGGAGGCTCAAAGTATTTGACTTATTTCCGCCCCAATTCAACCTTTTCTAGCTGTGATTTATTTCGTCGGTTTTATTTTAAGCAGGGACGGAAATAAGATAACTTTGAGACACTTATAGGGGTAACCGCCTCACTGGACCAATGTCCTATAAATTGATTGGGTGTGCAAAAATGTTGTGGTTGCTGAACCAGCTTGTTCATATTCCGCTTTCTTACATGAAATATTACTATACATAGATTCGAGCTAGGCGTCCTGAAAACAAGGGCAAGTAGAAACGGCGTTTTAAAGCCCTGAGCCTCTAAGGTTTATAGGTCTCTTTACTTTAAATTGGAAAATGTAAGCCCAAATTATGACGGTACAGTTAAATATATTCAGCATTTTTATTGAATGAAAGCTTACAAGTATAAACGTTAAAATACTAATTTTGTAATGTTAAGGATACAAATGAAATATCGTAAAAGTTTCAGAATTTTGCATCGTAGTCATTGGCACCTAATCGTGGCTCTTAGTGCCCTGAAGTTCAACTAAAACATTACAGACATTTTTAGTAAACGGGACGCAACTGAAATATAAACATCTTTCGCAAAATCTATAATGCTGGACGACGTAAAACAATACGATAAAAAGAACGATGAAACCAATCAGTAGAACGACTGAGACGACGAAAATAATCCGACGAGCTCTACAAGTCCATCGATTGAAGCATAAATGTGGCATAATGGCCAGAGCGACGGGAATTTCGAAAAGTAAACCACCGAAATGCGCAAAGTTATTGACGAACGGGAAGAATCCGGCAATTACCAGGAACAACATGACCAAAATGACGAAAAAGAACTCAAGTACTTGCGTTTACGGAAATTCGGAGCTTGAAGGCATTCGATGAAGGATATTCCGAGTAACGTAAATACTCCGCCGCCGCAACCGACTTGCGGTAAATAAGGATCGAAAAAGCTTCCATCCTTAGTTTTAACTTAGGGGTGTGCGGGTACCCGATACCCGAAGATTACCCGTTCGGGTATCGGGGCGGGTACCCGCCCCGATACCCCAAAAATGAATTTTCCAACTATTCGAAACTACTCGGGTAGTAAAAATAATCCCCCCCATTACCCGTGACAAGCTGAAACTGGTTGTCGGGTTATTCGCGGGTAGAAAAATAGGAATCAGAAGTGAAAGGGGACCACCCATTGTCCGGTTTAGAAAGAATCGAAATTTTAAGAATGACGAAATTCCATGAAACACTGTTTCAATGTGAAATTTAGTTCACATAAGCTATGCTTTCTGTGGTAGTTTCTTTCTGAGACAGACTAGAATCACCGCACGCAACGCGACACACCTATATCAAGAAGTTATATCTAGTATCTCAGAGAGAAGGTATAAATTCGCCAGATTTCCAGCTTTATCTGCAGTCCAAACGTAGGTCCGGAGTCAATCCCCGTCTCTAAATTACAACCAGCATCTCATTGGTTCTTGAAAACTCACGTCAGCGCGACGACGCGAGTGACGAAAATTACAGTCATATTTTCCGACTAAGGAGAGCTAGCGAAATATCCCGGCGTCTCCTTTTACGTCCCCCTTGTACTTTGAAAGGGGGACTGGGACTATGGCGCGCGAATACAAAGGCATCTTACACCTTCTCTCTGAGATACTGATATAACTTCTTGCCTATACATTGCCAGTATTCTGTGTTGAAATAAAACTAAGGGTTAAGAAAGTTGCAGGTCATTAAGCTAGATTACCGATTGCAGGTCATTAAGCTAGATTACCGATTGCAGGTCATTAAGCTAGATTACCGATTGCACGTCATTAAGCTAGATTACCGATTGCACGTCATTAAGCTACATTACCGATTGCACGTCATTAAGCTAGATTACCGATTGAAGGTCATTAAGCTAGAATACCGATTGTAGGTCATTAAGGTAGAATACCGATTGCAGGTCATTAAGCTACATTACCGATTGCAGGTCATTAAGCTAGATTACCGAGTGCAGGTCATTAAGCTAGATTACCGATTGCAGGTCATTAAGCTAGATTACCGATAGCAGGTCATTAAGCTAGATTACCGATTGCAGGTCATTAAGCCATTTTAAGGATTGCAGGTCATTAAGCCAGATTAACGATTGCAGGTCATTAAGCTAGATTAACGATTGCAGGTCATTAAGCTAGATTAACGATTGCGGGTTATTAAGCTTGATTAACGATTGCGGGTCATTAAGCTAGATTAACGATTGCGGGTCATTAAGCTAGATGAACGATTGCAGGTCATTAAGCTAGATTACCGATCGCAGGTCATTAAGCTAGATTACCGATTGCAGGTCATTAAGCTAGATTAACGATTGCAGGTCATTAAGCTAGATTAACGATTGCGGGTTATTAAGCTTGATTAACGATTGCGGGTCATTAAGCTAGATTAACGATTGCAGGTCATTAAGCTAGATTACCGATTGCAGGTCATTAAGCTAGATTACCGATTGCAGGTCATTAAGCTAGATTACCGATTGCAGGTCATTAAGCTAGATTACCGATAGCAGGTCATTAAGCCAGATTACCGATTGCAGGTCATTAAGCCAGATTACCGATTGCAGGTCATTAAGCCAGATTAACGATTGCAGGTCATTAAGCTAGATTAACGATTGCAGGTCATTAAGCTAGATTAACGATTGCAGGTCATTAAGCTTGATTAACGATTGCAGGTCATTAAGCTAGATTAACGATTGCAGGTCATTAAGCTAGATTAACGATTGCAGGTCATTAAGCTAGATTAACGATTGCAGGTCATTAAGCTAGATTAACGATTGCTGGTCATTAAGCTAGTATTACGATTGCTGGTCATTAAGCTAGATTAACGATTGCTGGTCATTAAGCTAGATTAACGATTATAGGCAGAAGTAATATAAGAAACCTCCCTACTTTTGTTATAGGTAATTAAGCTAGATTAACGATTGTAGGCAGAAGTAATATAAGAAACCTCCCTACTTTTGTTATAGGAAATTAAGCTAGATTACCGATAAGCATATGACTTGTGTTGGTGTACAAGTCTAAGACATGTTTTGGTGCACAAGTCCCGCCAAAAACTTATCGAGAGGTTAGACAGCGTAACCCAGCTGTATATTCATAGTTATATAGATTAATGCTAATTGTAAATTTTTCATAGAAAATAATATGTAAGTTTGTACTATTTTTAAAATAAAGCGCATGTTTCCTGTTAAAATATTTTACTGAAGAAATTTTGGTGAAAAAACTAAAATAAGAATTTTTTCAAATAATTGATGTTTTATAATCATGTGTTCAAAAGTGAAAATTTAATAACTGTACTTCAGGCAATTAATTTTCTACACTTATCTCTTACTTTTTCCCATCTTTGTCTACAAAGACAGGTTTTATCATGAGTTAATAATATGTTAGCTCCCTAGGGAGCTAACATATTATTAACTCATGGTTTTATTAAAAGCCTTAGTCCTGTCATAGCCCACTCGATCATGCGAATCACGACGCAAGCAGCTTGCGTTGTCGAGTGCGTGATCGAGTGGGCTATGGTGTACAACCTTAGCACATTGGAAACCACACTGAGTGATGCAAAATGTTTTTGCCCCTCTTATAATTCAAGAATAGTAAATGAGTTTCAGAAAACTATTTTCAATACTGGAAGCCCAGCGGTCCTATAATTCCTATAAAATCCTAAATGTTTGAACCTGTCCTATATCATCCATTAATTTTACGAAAGGTCCTTTAATATCCTATATTTCAGACTTATTCGAACTGTTAGTACAGTTTAATATGAAATTTATAAAAGTTTCGTTCCGTTATCGCGATTACATTTGACTAGACATCGAAAACATGAAGCTCCATATTTTGGCGAGGTGCGTTATCCCTAAACGTTTTTCTTGGGAAATTTGCCTATTTTATTACATTTTTGCATCAGTTCATAATATGTGTACCATAACTTCGTCACTGGATACTGAATGGTTGTCATGAAATGTTCGGGTTGCAAAAATAACTTCTCTAACACGGGAAATTGAGAAAATGGCCTCCGAAGTCGAGCTTGAAAACTCTTCGCGACCTATTATGAGTATTAACAGCTCTAAAAGTTATGAAGAAGTATCAACTCAATGTAATTTTTATTTAATGGTCAAACAAAATATGAGAAATAATTCAGTAGGTTGTAACATAGATAAAAAACCGACAAAAAGTAGCGAAAAATCGGAAAAGATAGCTAAGCCTTTGCCGCGCTTTAAATCAGTTTCAATCCAGTGCTTGACTTTAATAAACCCCGTCACAATACCACCAAAGAAATCGGATGTTAAACGGAAAGGTATTTACCCTGCTTTGGAACTTAAAAAATGGGCCACCAACGCTACTCTAGTTTCAGAGGAAGTCACAAAATAGCTGAGATCATTTTTTAATTGTTCTATTAACTTCTTAATAATGGGAAAGTCCGCGCCTCCCGACGATTGTTCCATTTCTAACTATAAACGACTCTTGACTGAGTAAGCCTTGTACATCATACACTAAAGCAGACGCTCTTTTCAATCCGTTAGGTGGGGCAGGGTTGTTCCTTCGACTTTTGGAAAGGTGCTTTCCCCAATAGTAAAATGTGCTGATCCAATGGAAGCTTTTTTCAAAATGTGCTTTTCCCCCCCTGGGGGTAGGAAAATTTCCGTCCTCCCCAACGATAGGCTTTTGGCGCCACCTAGTGGCGGAATTTTCGTCCCATAGACGCTAATGTTAAAAATGAAATTTGAAAATGTGCTTTAAACAGGCCAAATGTACTTTCGGTGCTGAAGATCTTAAAATGTGCCGAAAAGGCACAATTGTGCCACTTAGAACAACACTGAGGTGGGGTTATCGTTACCCTGCTATCCTCGCGAATTCTCTCTCATTTTTTGGGGGGGGGGCTTAAAAATAAAGAGTAGCTCTATGTTCCCCCATCGCTTTTATAAAGCATTTGCCCATCCTGAAATTCGGCCTCTTTCGTAACTTCCCCTAATCCACCTCTGCTGTTGCTAAGGTTGCTTTTATAGTTTGCACGTTATTAGAGTTGGCCGTGGCTCTCCTTTTAAAAAGTCGGGAAATTCCCCTAGCGCAAGTAGCGCTCATAGACATTATAACACTATTAAAGCCTAGACAAACTATTGGGGAAAGCGGTCCTTGAACGTTTTTGTGAGGGATTTTTCGCTTCTCCTCCTTCGCATGTGTGATAGGGTGAATGACTGGTGGCGCCCCCTATCGACGAGCGAAGGAGTTATTAATAAGGAGTAGTGGCACTCTATGTTAACTCCCTATAGGGCATAATAAGTCAAACCCTCGGAGATGCCATTACTCCATTTTATACGAGCTAAGAGCGGAAAAACGTATTTTTAAATTTTACACCTGTAAAATCTTTTAAAAAACACTTGGAACTTGTATTTCTACTTACTTTCGAGGAAATACCACCGTTTTCTGAAGGTAAGAGTCTTTTTTTATACATTTATTAGTAATAAAAACATTTAAGGCGAGCTAAGCCTTGGTCTTGTAAAACACGGCAGATTAGTGATTAGCGCGAGGATTAGCGTCGTTTTCAAAATCACTAATCTGCCGTGTTTTACAAGACCAAGGCTTAGCTCGCCTTAAATGTTTTTATTACTAATAAATGTATAAAAAAATACTCTTACCTTCAGAAAACGGTGGTATTTCCTCGAAAGTAAGTAGAAATACAAGTTCCAAGTGTTTTTTAAAAGATTTTACAGGTGTAAAATTTATAAAATACGTTTTTCCGCTCTTAGCTCGTATAAAATGGAGTAATGGCATCTCCGAGGTTTTGACTTATTATTCCCTATAGGGAGTTAACATAGAGTGCCACTGCTCTAAGCTCATCCTTATTAATAACTCCTTCGCTCGTCGATAGGGGGGCGCCACCAGTCTTTCACCCCATCACACATGCGAAGGGGCGAATGCCCTAAAACCGTCACAAAAATGACTCTCAACTGTTCCTCTTGTATCTCTATGGTAGCGCTACCGGCGATTCGAGTTCCGGGGCGCGGCCCTGCTGGCCGGGTTAGAAAAGGCGGGAAATTCCATAACTGCAACTGTTGTAGCCTAGGGCGAATCGCACGGCGGTCGGTGGCAGTTGCGAAACACACGCGAAGTAACCCGCACTCCGACACTCGCGGCTTGGACTTGGTTCATTTAACATGCGGGTTAAAGTCTCCTACGCTGATGGCTCGGTGTCGGGCAAGATTTTTAACATTAATTCGAGTGATTTTTCTAAAACAAAAACAGTTGAAACGTTCAGGAACGATATATCACAAACTATAGATATTCCTATAAATAGGTTTGTTTTAATCTTTCAAGGGAAAGTGGTAAGTTGCGCTTTTTCCGTTGTTGTCCTGGTATTCATGGTAGGGTTTTACTTTACTTAACTAACCCAACCAACACTTGATTCTGACTAATTAGACCACGGGGAGTTCGGAAAAAATAGTGAAAAAATTCTAAACCCGCCGCAAGTTGGTCCAAAAATTTTTTGAAAATTTGAAAATTGCATGTACTTACCGCCATTAAGACCGCTACGCGCCTAAACGCATTCTGCCCTCGATCTTGAAAAACTACCTGGGGGTAAATATAATAACAAGGACTCGCGACGGAAATCAGGGAGCACACACTGCGGAAAAATAGCTATGAAATTTTAAACACCCGCTGAAACAAGTACAATTCTCATACCAGGATAGAAAAATATTTGAAGCAAGCTCCAATTTTAAAAATAAACAACGATATTTTGCTAAATTGCGTAGATTATTTCGTAAGTAAATGAAGATAAACAATAATATTTTGCTAAATTGCGTAGATTATTTCGGAAGTAAATAAAGATAAACAATAAAATTTTGGAAAAGGCGTAACATTATTTGGGAAGTAAATGAAGATAAACCACAATATTTTGGAAAAAACGTAACATTATTTGGGAAATAAATGAAGATAAACAACAATATTTTGGAAAAGGCGTAACATTATATGGGAAGAAAATGAAGATAACCCACAATATTTTGGAAAAGGCGTCATATTTTACAGCAATATTTTGGAAAAGCCGTCATATTTTACATCAATAATATTATAGAAAAGGCGTCCGATTTTTGAGCAATATATTGGAAAAGGCGTCAAATTTTACTGCAATATTTTGGAAAAGGCGTCATATTTTACAGCAATATTTTGGAAAAGGCGTCATATTTTACAGCAATATTTTGGAAAAGGCGTCATATTTTACAGCAATATTTTGGAAAAAGTGCCAAATTTTACAGCAATATTTTGGAAAAGGAGTTCTACTTTTCAGCAATATTTTGGAAAAGGAGTTCTACTTTACAGGAAAATTTTGGAAAAGGCGTCATATTTTACAGCAAAATTTTGCAAAAGGCGTCTTATTCTTTTTGAAATATCTAAACACAAACAGCGATATTTTGTAAAGGGTTTCAAATTACCAGAGAAGAACTAAATACAATTAGAAATTCCAAATATATTTATGGCTATGCCGTAATGTATTACCCGAGAAACACCACTTGGTGGAGGCCACACTTCGTTTCTCACGGAGAGTTTTTTTTATGATATTGCTGTAAAATTTGGCGCCTTTTCCTAAATATTGCTGTATAATTTGACACCTTTTCCAAAATATTGCTGTAAAATATGACGCCTTTTCCAAAATATTGCTGTAAAATATGACGCCTTTTCCAAAATATTACTGTAAAATATGACGCCTTTTCCAAAATATTGCTGTAAAATATGACGCCTTTTCCAAAATATTGCTGTAAAATATGACGCCTTTTCCAAAGTATTGCTGTAAAATATGACGCTTTTTCCAAAATTTTGCTGTAAAATATGACGCCTTTTCCAAAATATTGCTGTAAAATATGACGCCTTTTCCAAAATATTGCCGTAAAATATGACGCCTTTTACAAATATTACCATTTACTTCCAAATAATTCGCGCAATTTTCCATAATTTTGCCTTTGCGTTCATTTGCTTCCCAAATTATTTGAAGCCTGCTCCAAAAACTTGATGATTACTTCATTTACAACCCAAATAGAATGCAACCTTTTCTGAAATATTTCTCAACTAAAGTCAGCCTTTTTCCAAAGTTTTGATGATTACTTCATTTACAACTCAAATATAATGCGCCCAATTCCTAATTTTTTCTCAATTAAAATCCACCTTTTCAAATATTATTATTTAGGGTTCGGTTTGGTTACTTATTAGCTAATTTACCACCTTTTCAAAAATTTCTGTTTGCGATTAGGCCTAGTTACTTAAAAACCAATTAGTGCCTTTTTTCTCAAAATATTGTTTTACTTTTAAATACTTCCCAAAAGTTTTAATGGGTCATTCCTATTTTAGAGGCCGTTTTCCATAGTGGTAAATTTTTTAGTAGGATGGTAGAAAAAATAGTAGTATTCCCCCTACATGGAAAAGCAAAACCTATGATGGAGAAAATAGTGTGACTAACCATAAATTGCCGCCTTTTCCAAATTATTTCTGACTAACCATAAATTGCCGCCTTTTCCAAAATATTGCTATATTACTGTCTTTTTCCGTGTAAAGAGGCGCATACTTAGCCTTTCGTGAATAAACAGGATAAATGAAATGGGGTAATGCACTGGCCTTTTAACAAGGCGTTTTAAGTGTTCTAATTGTGAGGCCAGTACAGAATGAACAAGCAAAACGAAATGTTGGAATAATACATTGGCCTTTTAATTAGGGTCCTAAGAGACCTAATTGCGAGGCCAGTACAGATATGCCCTTACGTTCAAACGAGATTAGACCAGGTTAGGTTAGGTTTGGTTTAGGCGAGGCGGGTGAAATTTCATGTCGGGCCTCTCAAGTAGGCGTTGGTAGTGGCCTACTTGAGAGGCCATTAGAAAATAAACATGCAAAACGGAACCGTGGACAATTACACGGGCCTCTGAACTAAGCGTTTGTAGTGGCCTACTTGAGAGGCCAGTAGAGAATGAACACGCAAAATTAAACTAGGGACAATACATGGGTCTCTTACCTATGTTTTTATCGTCGGCTTCTTTGCCGTTCGTGAATAAATATTAAAAACGAAATGGAAGTATAACATTGGCCTTTAAACTAGGTGTCCTAAGTCGCCTAACGTTCAAACTAGGTTAGGTTAGGTTAGGTTAGGTCAGGTCAGGTCAGGTCAGGTTAGGTTAGGTTAGGTTAGGTTAGGTTAGGTTAGGTTAGGTTAGGTTAGGTTAGGTTAGGTTAGATTAGGTTAGGTTAGGTTAGGTTAGGTTAGGTTAGGTGTCAGGCCGCTCATCTTCGCGTCAGTAGTGGCCTACTTGAGTGGCCAGTAGAGAATAATCAAGCAAAATGGAACCATGGACTATTACATTGGCCTCTCAACTAGGCGTCAGTAGTGGCCAACTTGAGAGGCCAGTATAGAATAAACAAGCAAAATGGAATCACGGGTACAATTACACTGGCCGCTCAACTAGGCGTCAGTAGTGGCCTACTTGAGAGGCCAGTAGAGAATAAACAAGCAAAATGGAACCATGGACTATTACATTGGCCTCTCAACTAGGCGTCAGTAGTGGCCAACTTGAGAGGCCAGTATAGAATAAACAAGCAAAATGGAATCACGGGTACAATTACACTGGCCGCTCAACTAGGCGTCAGTAGTGGCCTACTTGAGAGGCCAGTAGAGAATAAACAAGCAAAATGGAACCAGACGAGACTAGGAGTGGCCTCACAATAGGGCGACTATTGACACCTGGTTGAGAGGCCAAGATAAGGGGAAGTTCCCTTTGGTGACATATATTTCGTTATTTTGAGCGCAAAATGATTTTTTTGGCAATGTCGTTGAGAACATTAGGTTTAATAATCAAAAAATGTTAAAACAGTACAATCATACGAAAACGTGATTACGTTGCTTCTGAAATATGCCTAATGAGTATTCAAATGTAGCTGTCCATAGTATTTTCTCCGTCATCGGTCTAGCTTTTTGATCTAGGAAAAATACTACTATTTTTACTACTATCCTACTAAAAAAAATCCCACTATCGAAGGCAGCCTCGTAAATAGGAAAGATCCGTTTTAATGCTTGTTTTAGAAACTAAAATATCGCTAATGTAATTTTCGCCATTTCTCGCCTATATTCTCCTTTTCCTTATTTTTGGCATTTCTAAATTTTTCTTTACGCAATATTTTGGAATTTTACACAGATTACGTTTCGATCTCAGTACCAAAAATGAATGGTTTTGTTAAATTCAGTAGGTCTTAAAAATACCATAGCTATACTTCCGTCGCGAGTCCTTGAAGTTCTTATAGTTGCCCTCCCCCCGGCATATTATCAAAGATTGAGTGCATAATGCTGTTTAGTATATAGCGGTAAGTACATGCAATTTTAAAATTTTCAAAAAAATTTTTGACCAACTTGCGGCGGGTTTAGAATTTTTTCACTATTTTTTCCGACCTCCCCGTGGCCTAATTAGTCAGAATCAAGTGTTGGTTGAGTTAGTTAAGTAAAGTAAAATCCTACCGTATTCATCTACCTTTTTTTTATTAATTAAATTAAATTAATATGAATCAAAACAGCTTACCGATAAGCACACCGATGAATGTGGTACCATCGAAGACGCCTTTCTGTATCATTATGGGATTGAAGAAAGGCATACGTTGCAAGTTTTCGTAAAGGTTAATGTCGATGCTGAAGTCAAACGTAAAAAGGGAAGTAGTTCTGTAACTGGAACTGACAATGAAACCGCCATTAATGAAGAAGCCACTACAAACGACATTGTACGTAACGTTACAACTTTTTACATTTTGGGCAGTAATGGAACCAACCACGTATCATAACTGAAATTTAATCATACTTGGTTCATGAAGGGGCAATATGTAACAACATTGCATTTAGACAAGTTGCAGTTGCCAAAATTAATTGAGTATTTTCTAGAAGCGCCCCAATTCTTGACGTAACATTATTTGTTGTAATTAGTCATGGGGTTTAATGTTAGGAATACCATTTCTAAGATTTTGTTGCGTTTCTCACAAAGATGGCATCAAGTACGCTGGGGGAAATTGCGTGGGTCTTAAACTAATTGTTTGGACCAGTTTTTAAAAAAGTGGAGGTTACTGGTCCTGGGGGACCCAGTTTATTAATTGCAAATCTGTAGGAAAACTAAGGGGGGAACTAGATCAAAATTTTTCATCCCAAGAACTAGTTTAAAAAATATTCTTAATTCCCAGACTGGCATCAATTCTTAAAGATACCATATAGAGTAGATTGTAAGCAGCGCCCCCTTTACTGAACTTTATATCAGAAGGGAATAAGAGAGAAGGGAGACATTAGAGCCTGGTTTGGTAACGAGAGTCCGACCAACCTCAAGAGAACCGCGAAAACTTTGCGCAAGTACACAGCTTTTAACCAATTTACTGCAAAAATAGTTCGTTAAGTTCTCCGCGTTATCGGCCCATTTGTCTGCTAGATTTTCTTTCTCCAAAGGCTTAGGGCTGTCGATGTTTCGTTCTTGTGTAATTATAACTTGAAGTATGTATTTTATTGAAACTAATTTATATTTTTAATATTAATTCAAAATAATTCGTTTTCATCTATTTATTACGTTCAAATTATCTGATTTTGGTATGTTTTCAATTCCCGTGCATCTAAATTAATTGCGCAGCTTGATTTCGTTTATCAACATGAAATTCGGCCATTTTTATCTCCTTCAGCTAGTGTAAAGTTGTAAACAAAACTACTTTTTATTCGTCAACCGAGACGTCACCTTCTTATGTGACGTCACAGCTAAGACAGAAGTTAGATAGCCAATCAGTGAAGGGTAGTTGATTTGAGGTTAGTAAGACTGTTGTTACGAGTGTAAAGCAGTATGGAGATATAAAGTGTGTCCCTTCTCTCTTATTCCCTTCTGTTTATATTATTTGTTGTTGTAAATAGTCATGGGCTTAAAGCAAAGCGCGGGCCACGTGGTTCCCCTACAACAAGTTGACTTTCCTTGTCGCGTTTCAGTACATTTTGCGCTCAAAGATGGCATCAAGTCTCTAACACATCTTTATTTATTTTTTTGCTTTGAAGGAAGAGATTAGTAACTCGCCAACTCTTGAACCAGCAACCAGTCTGTACTTTAATGTTGGTGAACTCGTTGATGCAAAAAACTTCCAGGAGTTTAAAGGGGCTTGGGTGGAGGCCAAAATTGTCAGAATTGCTCGACAAGCCGAGGAAGCCCATCAACCTTCAACCTCAAACAGTACAGGAGACTCACTGATTTACTCCGTTGAGTTTGAACTGGAGTGAGTATATTCAGAAGCTATATGGAGTTGCCAGAGAGGTGTGGCTTAAAATGGCTCCTCCCCTTTCCACCAAAATGGCGGCAAGCTTCTCAGAGTGAAAGGCTAGTGGGGGGAGGCTTCTGAGTGGCACAGTGAGGGTCTGACGCTTACTGGGGGAAATTTTGACCCCTTTGCCTACTCCTAATTCATGGCAATTTCTCGAAATTAGTGCCAACCCCCTTTTTTGGTTTGGTTTGGTTTTGTTTCTAGCAAAACTAAGGCTGATCTCCCGTTAAGAAGTATTCGCCCAAGAGCGCGACGAAAGGTGCCATTTGACAAAGTGACGCCTGGATCTAAGATTATGGTGAATTATAACGATGACGCTCCAACTAAAATTGGATATTATTACGATATGATCGTCAACCGTAAAAGCGCAAGGAAACTGAAATTTGTCGTTGGAACCGTCTTGCTTGGGTATTTTATTTTTTTCTCGTTTATCATAATTATTGGCAGGTTTGCTTTTAATCAGGGAACACCCAATTTCTTGTCAACCCCAGTTTCCCCGATATTTTCTCTAAAATTCCTAGTTTCATATTTTAAACTAATTGCGCGTTTAAGCTGAATTTCAAAGGCTCAGTATGAATTTTGTAATTATAGCTAAGAGTTAATTAGCACCTGCTGATTGAGCTAATTAATTTAGTCCACCGTTAACGCATGCGCTAGAGTAAAAGAGGATGTTAAAGTTTTTAATTTCACTTATTTCACTTATTTCTCATCTTAATCGCTTCTTAAACTCCTAAAATTAATGGTTTGATCCTTTCATTCTCGACGAAGTACCATAAAATCCTATCTTTCCTTGAAAGAAAAAAAAAACTATTTTTTTCTATGAAATTTTTGAGAGTCAAATCAAAAGAAAAGTGGATTCAAGGCCTTAACAATACTTAAATAATTTATGTTAAGACTCGGAAAAAAGATTTAAAAACATTTCAATTCCTTCAATCGTATTTTTATTTCCATCCAGAGTTGACGACACTGCGCTATAGGACTGCAAAATTCATTTAGTGGATGAACTGTATATTATAGAAGAAAATGTCCTCTTGGCAGATAGAGACGCCGCCTTAAATGAACTGATGCTCAAGGGCTCTAGTCTAAAAAGTACAATTTGTTTGTTTGTCAGCCAATTTTAGTATATCGCTTAAATTGTTCACTGTTATCCTTCCTTCCTATAGGACTTAAAAAACCCGAATGTGACTATTGCGACGATAAACCGTTTGTTAAGTGCCGCGAATGTTCGTGTTCACTGTGTGGTGGTAAAGAAGCACCTGACCAACAAATCCAGTGCGATCGCTGTTTGAAATTCTTTCACCTCTGGTGTTTGAAACCGAAACTGGATTCGGTACCCGAGGACGATTATTACTGCCGAGATTGCAAAATTGTCAGATCCGGACAAGAAGTGAAAAATAAAAAAAATTCGAGAGTGTCCATCGGACCATCCACTCGTGATTGGGGTAAAGGCATGGCTTGCGCCAGAAGAACCAAAGAATGCACGATTGTGCCCATGGATCATTTTGGACCCATACCGGGAATAGTAGTAGGAATGTCCTGGCAGTACAGGAATCTAGCCGCTGGATCTGGCGTTCATCGCCTACCAGTTGGTGGAATACATGGACGGGAAGAGGACGGCGCCTTTTCGATAGTGCTTTCTGGCGGCTATGAAGACGATCTTGTTAGTATTCGTAGAGTCCCGATTTTCGATGTACGCTCGATCTATCTTGGAAAAAAGTGATGCTAAGATCTGGCTTGTCGAAAAAAATATGACGCCTGATGGAGTCGCTTAATTCCAGTGAGAGGGGAAAATGGGTTTCTGACTTTAGAATTAAAGAGGTCGTTTCATGATGTGTTGCCTCAAATGCAACGCCTAGTCTTAAAATGGTGTTGATGGATCATAACGTATTAAGATTTCTCTCAAAATAATGGCCCATTTTTCAAGTGCAGCGTAGATCGAAAATCCGTGTAGAAATTTCAAGCGAAGCTTTATTGTATTGCGCTTCTAATGCATTGTTCTCTAAAGATAGAGCTCGGCAATATCTATCCATTATCCACGTTATTTTATCTTTATCCATGCATAGTCGAAAATTATCCACAGAACGTATGTGTTAAATCGTATTATAATCCAGCAAGAGGTCCCGGGTTCGATCCCGGACTGTGGCACCGGGTGGAAATCTGGGTACAAATGATCCTTCTGCGTAGGGTTTGCAAGTTCTTCTCTCCCCGCTTGTTAAAAGGAGTTTTCCTCCGCGGTCTAACCTGGTTTCTCCTTTCCATCAAAACTTGCCGAGGTTAACGGTAATAGTTAGTATACTGGGCGCTGTAGGTTAGCTGTGGCATAGGGGCTAACTACCACCCCTCTATGCAATGTAAACAAGCCACAGGCTTAGTGTGTAAATCCCTTCATAGAGAAAGCCTAGATTATTATTATTATTAAAACCCACCTTTAGCGTAGTGAGTGTTGCTGCAATGTTCACAAAAGGGCTACTGGTGATTTAAGTCGCACATATCTCGCTGATGCAGTCCTTTCTACGGGATATCACTTCCTCTAGTGAATAAAATACTCAGCTTGAACTTCACTTATGTGGTTGTTGTTGCGTGTGGGAAACGCCTATTTGATAGAAGCGCAACATTTTTGGCCCATTTCATCACGGACATATGAACGGGTTCATTTCTTTTTAGGATGAAGGCGACAGATTCTACTACACCGGAAGTGGAGGCCGAAGTTTAGAGGGCAATAAGAGAACGGCGAAGCAATCTTGCGATCAAGTTCTAACCAGAGATAACAAGTAAGTAGTTTTCGACAAGTATAGAGATATTTCAATTCGGGGGAAAGAAGAGCTTTTGAGGCGGGGTTTCGCCAGTCCCCGCCTAGGCGCCATATTGTGTGGGAAATTTAGCATAGAGTTCTTCAGCGGCCCGCACGGAGGGAGGGTGAAAAGCGGCTCCGTTTATTGGCAGGCCCAACTGTGACGTTTTCCCCCTTCAACTGATATAGCTCTATACGGTTTTGGGGATCTACCAAAAAGAAAATATGGAAACTGAGCCTCATTCGAGTTTAGTTTTGTTATTTGAAAATCGAGACGGGAAAATAAATTAGGCATACAAGCAATTATGACATCATAAATATGTTGTCACCATCCGATTTAAAGATCTGTAGTTCGCGCTGGCGATAAACACGGGTGAACTGTTATTATTGCTACTTTTTTTATGTCATAACAGTGTCGTTAACATCAAAATAACACCAAATTTTTTTATAATGCTAGAGACTTAATTTAGAGCTAGTTCGTGAACGACAAGCGAGAATTAACTTTACTCGGTTTTGCAGTCCATCTTCCTATTTACACTTCCTTATACACTAAGCCTTTGACAGCGCCTCACCAGGCGTCGCTTTACGAGAATCTATGACGGTCCACGTAAATGAATCAATGTTCATTTTTTTAACCGATTATTTAAACCCAGTGAATCTGATTTGGACTGATTTATTTATCTTTTTAACCACCTTAAATAAAATGAACCTCGAACCGATTAAACAGTAAAATTATGATATCAGTCATCGGTATATTTTATAGTGTATATGAAATGTATTATTTTTATATTTTATCTTGAGAAACTAATTTAAAATTTAATGACAGATTTACACGCTATTAGCACTTAATGGTTAACATTAGTTGATAGTCGCGATCATTTAAATAACCGTAAAATATTAAATTTACTTTTCTAGAGCGTTAGCCAAAAGTTGCGCAGCGCCGTTTAATGATAAGGAGGGAGCCGAAGCCAAAGACTGGCGGAGCGGGAAACCCATTAGGGTTTTAAGAGGTTTCAAAGGTTTTAAACACTCCAAGTATTGTCCTGAGAAAGGTTATCGATACGATGGAATCTATAAGGTGAAGAAATAACATGAAGACTGATATTTTATGAACCTATTTAGTGTTCAGGTGTAGCTAACTAAAGTTAAAATTGTAGGTGATCAAATACTGGCCCCAGAAAGGCCGTTCCGGATTTAGAGTTTGGCGATTTCTTCTCCAAAGGGACGATCCAACACCAGCCCCATGGACTGAAGAAGGGAAAAAAAGAATTCAAGATCTCGGAATAGAAATGCAGGTAAATTAATTTGGAAGCAACGAAATATTTTGGTTTGAATAGAAATAGTACTAATTTTTTAGCAGAGTTTAATTAATATTTCCTCTGTAGATGTTAAATGAAGCTTCATCGTCAGAAACGAACGAAGAAAGCAAGGAAAAACCTTCTAGTAAGAACCGGAAAAGGAAGAGATCTCCTCAAGACTCTGATGCTCCCGAAGCGAAGAAAACGAAACTGATTCCTTACGTTATACCCGAAAGAGTAGCGGCCCTGATGTCAAAGGATAGCGTGAATAAAAGGATTTGGGAAGAGTGCAACTTGCTTTGTGAGAAAGGCGAATTAGTAAGTTTATATTTTATTACAATTTGATCACTCGTTGCCTCCCATTTAAGCATGGGTGAATACCACTTTTTACTATCGAGACGAATATCGAATACCCAAAAATTTTCTTATCGAATACCGAGACGAATAATGATTTTTTAATCGATTATCGAATAATTAGGCTTAACGAAATTATAGTCTTATCGAATACTCGTCGAATATTAGGCCTATTATTCGCGAATACTTGGCGAATATCAGTACTAAAGGAGGTTGTTAGTAGCCATTTTTTACAAAATATTTATTCGAAAATGACTATGCTTTTAGTGAAAGTACATTTTTAGGGGTTAATATTTGACTGCACACCTTGTTACAAAGATGTATCAAGGCCCTTTGCGAAATTGGTTGTCGAATATTTATCGAATAGTAAAAATGGCTTCAAACGAACACCGAGACAGTTATTCGTCTCGATATTCGATCGAATTATTCGTCATAGACGATCACGAGTATTCGCCCACCCTTACTAAGAAAATAGCTTTCTCCAATCAACTCTTAGTATCTTTAGAATTGTCTCTCTAGGGAGTGGTAAAATGGTGAAATTTCACGCTAAGCCAATTAGGCACATTACCTCAGTAGGAGGAGCTATCTTCTTAAGCCACACCCCTGAACTCTTCATTTAAGGCCACCCGGTTTATCCTTTCCATCAAAACTAGCTGAGGTTAATGACAATACCAAAAAATATATAGATATCATAAAAAGAAAACTTACACATTGTTGTTTAAACTTGTTCGCTCTGTGTAATATGAGAAATCGCCCCTTTTTCCTAAAAATTAATTAACCTTTGGATCGCCAACATCGTGCACTATACTTTCTATAAACTCATGACGTCAAGAAGCTCTTACCTAATTGGTTAGTTTCCTCGCGAAGAAGAAATGGACTTGGCCAAGAAAATTAGATTCGTTCAAAGAAAAATGAACTCTTCGAGTAGAGTTACTAGCTTTGCTGAGGACTCGCGAGTACCCGCGAATTTCTAGGGGGAAAACAAGTTGCAGTGCAAGTACCAGCCCAGGCCTAATAATGACCATTCTCTATCCCCCCACCCGTTAAAAGACTTGTAATTTACCTTCACGCTTATGCTTGCCAGCGAATTGTTTTTTGCGAAATTAATATTATTTATTGTTATCATTTCAGAAATTCCTTGAAAAAGTGATAGAACAATTTCAGTGCACTATTTGTGGCATTTTAATGAATAGAGATTCCGTGAGTTTAAAGTGTAGCCACACTTTCTGTTTGAAATGTCTTGAAAAACAACTAAAATCCAAGCAATACGAGTGTTCCCTTTGTAGGACTGTCATTCCGAACGATTTCCGCCCTAGTCCTAACTTAATACTGAGAGAAATTTTAAATACTTTATTTCCTTAAGAAAGGACGAAAAAATGTTGTAGTGTTTTAAATTGTCTTTAAATTAAAGTTTAATTAAGTTTATTTTAATCCATTTACGTCTCGTAGCATATTGCTCCACTGTGGCACTGAATTGAAACTTTTATTTGCACTTCATTAAAACTACTCCACGGAAATATTGCAATTGTAAACAGCAAACGTTTTCATACGAAAAACCGTTGACGTTTTTCTGTCGGTATTTTCCGTTGAGAAATTTTATTGCAGTGACAACGAAAGTTCCTTAAAAATAGGGACTAGGCAATTCGAGCTTAGTTCCACCCCCAGCGCCAGCTATTTACAGAATAAAAGATATTTAAGCCCCTGCACCTGGTAAGATTTTAGCACTAGTGGAAGGTAGCGTGACGTTGCATGTCGTATTACTGCCAGGTTCCTTTGCCTTAAATGTATCCCTGTCTCCTTTACTACTGCTCCATAGTGGCAAGCTATATTTCTGTGGAGTAGTTTAAATGGAGTAAAACGTAAGTTTAATTAAATTGCCTTAAACACAAGTGTACAGTCTACATACAAGGAGGGATTTCTCACCGATTTGTCGAAATTTTTGGGAACAGACAGGAGGGAGGGGAGGCCGCCATCTTCTTGGTGCCAGGGAGAGTAGTGACTGTCCGCTGACAGCTTGTATAAATTTCGCCAAGGTTAAGCGTTAAACAAACAATACAAAACACAAAGTTCCAGATGAAATGAAACACACTTGCGATATACTTAATATATTTTTGAATTGATTACTAACGAATGTGTTTTGGTAGGATTATATTTTATCTGCCTAACCTAACCAACGCTGGTTTCTGACTAATTAGACCATGGGGACTCGGGAATGTGAAAAAAATAGTAAAAAAAATTCTATAGCACATCCCTCCCCGCAGATTGGTCAAACTGTTTTTTTTAAAGTTCAAAATTGCATATATTTACCGCCATTGTGGGTTAAGACTAAAGTAGAGAAAAAATCCAACGTGCCTAAGAGTGCCTAAATGGTCGAAAATCACTAAAAACCTAGTTTCCTCATAGACTTTTTAACCAAGGAGACCAACGGGAAGTAAAATACAGTTAGTTGGTTTTATATTGAACAAACAAAAATTGAAAATAAGATGACCGATTTGCTTCACGAAGTTTATTACCTGAGAACTAAATACGTTTCCTTCTTATTAATTCTTTTGAAGTATAATATCAAGTGAACTGTTTCGAAGTACGGCGTGTTACCGTTAAAGTATTACCCGTCAAGTTAGATAATCTTTAATTTCATAATTAAATGGTTGTATTATTACGTCTCCGAATTTTTCTAATTCAATCAGTGATATCTATGCAAAGTTCAGTTATTCTTTAAAGCAAAGCGCGGGTCCAGTGGATCCCCTACAAGTTGATTTTCCTTACGAACTCCAGTTTTGGCTTGGCGAAGGCACGAGTCATTTGTAGGCGGGACTTATAAGTGCGCTTCCCGCCAAGCTAAATCCGGAGTTCAGGAGGAAAGTCAACTTGTAGGGGATCCACTGAAGTCGCGCTATGCTTTAAAGAATCATAGTGCGCAAAATGTACTGAAACGCGACAAAATCATAGAAATGGTACGCCTCCTGCCTTCACCAAGCCAAAACTGGAGTTCGTAAGGAAAGTCAACTTGCAGGGGAACCACGTGGCGCTTTAAGCTTAGTCCACATTGAACTCGCGCTCGCGTGTTCGCGCCTTCGTTTATTCGCATCTTCGCAACAGATCACGAAAAACATTTGCACTTCTGTTCTGTTACACGCAAAAATTTTGCTTTTCCCATTCTGAGAGCCAATAAAGTTTGAGCAATCATTGCGCCAACTGCCCTTCTCCATCGACGTTGTCCAAAGAGGAAAACGAAACCAATCGCCCCAGCCTTCCTCTCGTCTGTGATTGGTGCTTTTCTCGCGAAGGCGCGAAATTCTTGGCTTAGTTGCAAGAAATTTGTATCTTCGCGAGGTGAGGACGCAAAGTAGCGAAAACCCATTGTGAACAGTAGCGCGATCTTGCAAACAAGCAAAGCGAAGATGCGAACTCGCAAAAAGTGTCAGGCTAGTGGGCAAAAAACACATCGTTAAAATCGTTTAGAATTTCATTTTAACTTAGGCCCTGGGTTATCATTATAAGCTAAAACGTTTTAATATTAGTAAATAACATCAATATTAGCAAACTAAATTAATGCAATCGTGTACATCATGAAATTAAATTGTGGCGATAAACTACAGTGGCCACGGTTAGAATCAGTCAAAAGCAGCCAATGTAAAATAAAACTGCACTATTTCTTCACGCGCAATATCACAAATTATCTTAGGTACGTGGTGAATAGGCGAGGGGGATGAAACAGATTTCGCGAGTATGCATTCACCCCTCCAAATGCATGTCACAGACGAAGGAGAGAGTCCGACCCTTTCCCCTATTTATTTTTGCCTTCGCCAAGCCAAAACTGGAGTTCGTAAGGAAAGTCAACTTGTAGGGGACCCGCTGGACCCGCGCTTTGCTGTAAGAGCCGCTAGCACTTTTCGTAGACCGCTTAAGGTTTCGGTTGATTCGAACCTTCAATTTTTTAGTTCAGTCGAATGTGATTTCGCTCCAATTGTAATTCTGGATTTCGGGCATGGGATGGGGCCGAAGGGTCCGACATTTACACGAAATCCCGTACGCTTCTTTCAAAAAAAAAAATCACGAAATCTTTCACAAAAAATCACGAAATCTTTCACTCAAAATCACGAAACCTTTCACTCAAAATCACGAAATCTTTGAAGAAATCACGAAATCAAAGATGAAATTACGAAATCTTTGGCGAAATGGTGAAATCAAGAAGAAATCACGAAATCTTTGGTGAAATCAGGAAATCAACGAAGAAATCTTGAAATCATTGGCAAAATCGCGAAATCAAAGAAGAAATTTATTTTAGTGAAATCCTGAAATCAAAGAGAAAATCTTTGGCGAAATCGCGAAATCAAAGAAGAAATTCCGAAATCTTTGGCGAAATCAAAAAAGCAATACCGAAATTTTTGGTGAAATCCCGAAATCTTTGTGAAATCGTGACATCTTTCTCGAAATCATTGGCAAAATCACGAAATCCCGTACCCTTTTTGGGAATGTCGGACCCCTCGGATGGGGTGCTCTACTTCTAAGACTTCTGGGAAATGCTCTTTGCTTAATACCCCACCATTTTGGCTTCTCTTAGGGTGTTGAATTTCTAGATATCTAGTGATATGTCTAACCATAAGCATATCATACCACCCGGGTGATAAAAGTCAACCTTCAATATATTAATAAATACCGTCGTCTGCAGTAGAGAAATCTAACTTTCCTATTCGCTTGCCATTTGGCCAATAACGGCGTGTGTGCGAGTTTTTCACGTGACTTTAAAAAAATGGCGCGGCTGCTCTCTTCAATTTTAGGGCCAATTAATTGGATTTTAATCGTAATTAGGGAAAGTATAATTTTTTAATCAATTATTTCGATATCTTCTAAACGAGGCGGTTATTTTAAGGTCTAATGTTAGGTACCCACTGTTTACGCAGTGTTTGGATGAAATTTCACCAAATTTTAATCACTGCTTACACCGTGTTTTGATCAAATTGTAATCAGTTTATACCGTGTTTTGATCACATTTTATTCAGTTTATGCCTTGCTTTGAATCCGTTTACACCGTGTTTTGATTAAATTTTAATCACTGTTTACTAGGCCTGTGCGAGTACCCGGTACCCGAAATTATTCGAATATTTAAATTTTCCCGCTCATTACCCGTGACAAGGCTTAGGACAATCGGGTATTGGTTTGGCAAAGTTTCTTGAACTTAGAAGAACTTAAGTTTGAGTAAACTTTTCCACAATGCTCAGTATTATTCATTATTTCAATCCTCGCTAATAGCTTTAGCGTCTTATTTTTGTACTTTTCGCCATAATGGTATCTAAGTCTTTCATGACACTTATTTTTTCCACAAAAAAAAGGTATTTCAACCCGATAAGTAACCGATATGATTTTTTGCTACCCGAAAAGCACCCGACTAATGGTAGTTTAGCTAGGCCTAATTATTCGAGTACCCGTTAGAAATCCGGCTACCCGACCCGATACCCGATTGGAAGTTTTTTCAACTACCCGTACCCGACCCGAAACCCAAAAATCACTACCCGCACAGGCCTACTGTTTATGTTTACACCGTGTTTCGGTCAAATTTTAATCTATTTATACCGTGTTTTGATCAATAACAACACCGAGGTTCATTATGCTACTAAATCATTTTCTGTAACACCATTTCATAAAGGCTCACAATATTATAAATGTAGAACATTTCAGATGAAATTGCGTGGACGATAATCCCTTTCCTTATCTGGGTGTGAAGGGGCCATTATAAACAATTACTAAATGGGCCTGAATTATTTCAAAAGTAATATAAGAACCTCCCGTAGGGAGGTTTCTTATATTACTTCTGATGAGACTCAATCTCACTTTCTCTGCGCTCTGCGTTTTCTCGCTCCTGTAAGTCTGTTTTCGATGTGAATTATTGACTGTGGAGCTACTCTTCTTAATGCGATTTCTACATTAATTAATCCAGCGAGATAAGCTAAATTTTAATTTTATTTCATATTTATTGCTTTATTATAATAGGAGATAGGACTCATAATCTGTGTTTAATTTATACAAGATGTGGCGGAAAAATTGTAATGGTCCTCTTGGACCCTTGTTTTTTTTTTAGGACATTGGCTAGTAGCAGCCAAATTAGTTGTCGAACGAGCGCTGCAAATTCGACTACGTACAGCATTTCTAATTTGTATTTACGCATCGATAATTCCACCCTGAGTATTAAGCAACCGTTTACGTACACTGACGATCCCACGATACAAAAGATTGCACCATTAAAGAGTTTTTTAAGTGGAGGGAGGCTCATGACTGTCTCGGGAACCAACTTTTCTTCTGTCCAGCAACCGAGGATGGCTGTCTTTTATAACAACACGATACTTAACGAAAGTGTAAGTATATAAAAGTGAAAATTTTAGGGCGGGGAATTTGATTTGATCGAAGCGCGATGATGTTTTTGACTTCCGCAAAATTGGGAGAGGGTGCGCAATAGTGGCTCAGTATAAAAACAGTAACCCGCGTGGCAAGAATTAGTCAATTAAAACTCCGTTCGGTCCCCTTTCTACCACTGTTGAAGACTAGGTTCGCGGTGTAGAATTCTAGTTCACCAGTGGTGTGTTAGTACTCGTTAAGTTCGGAGTATCGAGCCGAGTACTCGCTAAGTTCGGAGGATCGAGCTGAGTACTCGTTAAGTTCGGAGTATCGAGCCGAGTACTCGTTAAGTTCGGAGTATCGAGCCGAGTACTCGTTAAGTTCGGAGTATCGAGCCGAGTACTCGTTAAGTTCGGAGTATCGAGCCGAGTACTCCTTAAGTTCGGAGTATCGAGCCGAGTACTCCTCAAGTTCGGAGTATCGAGCCGAGTACTTGATAAGAACGTATTGAAATACTGGAGAAAGGTTAGAGTAGCTTTTCAACTTCTTAAATACACCACAAATACTCGAATCTAAGGCTTATAACCTAATCTAAATACTCGATAATCGAAAGAATTTTTAATACTCAGCTCCAAACTCGATATGAAATGTTTCTTATAATCTGACTCTGCTCGAAACCGAAAAAAACGGGACTCTTACAACACTGTAGTTCACCCCGCAATAAGGCACCATTTATAATATTCCCTGCTTTAATTGGCAGTAGGAAAACTGTCATCCAGGAATCATTTTGCTTTCTTTTTAAAGGGGCTTAATTTCATTTAAATCATTGAAAACTTATATTTAGTTTCAACTCTTACGTTTTGCCACTTGTCCAAACAGATTTGCCACGTCCAAAGCTCGAGTACCATGACTTGCCCGGCACCTTCGATAAGTTTCAAAAGCTTAAATAACTTATTGCACATGGGTAACCCATCGGACGCCGCCAATCGGTGGAAATTTCAAATCGGTTTCATTATGGATGAAGTTCACACTGTTAAGGAACTGCGGGACAGTTTCCCATCGGTTCATTCGGAACTTATCTACGTTCAAGACCCTCGTTTCTTCGAATTTGATAGCGATAATATTAAACTTTACAAAGGGGAGTCTCTGGTGATTGAGGGAGAAAATTTGTTGCTGGCTAGCACCGAACACGAAGTAAACGTGACAATCGGAACCCGTCCTTGCAATTTAACGTCTTTGGCTATGACCCAACTTGTTTGTTTGCCACCTGAAGTTCAACCTAAAGGAACTGACGAGCTTGGAAGACGTACTGAGAATGGATTGCCACTAGTTACGGTAACTGTTTTGCCACATTCTAATAGTGGAGGGCTGGCGAAGTATTTTTAAAATACGTAACAGGACATATGTTGCCAAGATCCAAATACTCAGTACAGAATCCCCTCTATTCTTGGTCCCTGTAATAATTAAAGCAAATCTCGGCTCCTGGGGTATCCCTAACACTCTGGCTGATCTTCTACACATAAAATTTACCGTGCCAAAGGCAGAAGCATATCGCAACTCGTCCTTGAGGGTTAAGCTAAAATGAAATTGGCCTTTGCTAAACTTTCAGGGCCAGTAGATGCTCCCATAATCGAGGGGTGGACTTGACTTGCCCTTTTATCAAAGGCTAGTTTTAACTCCGCCCTCGACATTAACGAGTTCTGATTGGCTTCTGCCTTTAGCAAGGTAAAATTTGTGTGTAGAAGATTAGCCGGAAGGTTATGGGTGCCATAAGGATATTTTTAACTGGACATTGGGCCAGCCACCCCCCCCCTGGTCTAGAATAAATAAACTGGTCCATGACCATTGACCAGGGCGCGTCGTCTGCTAAACTTTTGAAGTGGATAATTAAAATAGTTGAGATAATGTCTGGACTCTGGTTACCCTTGAATTTTATTAGTGGTCCCGTGGACCACTGACCCCCCTTCGATTTAATTTATAAACTGGTCCAGGCAATATTTAAACTGGTCATTTGCCCTGTGCCACCGCCTTATTTCCCACGCTGGTGCCATGGGAGCCGACATTTGCTTTAAAGTCAACTTTTAAAATGGATCATTCTTTCTCAAAACCGGACATTTTATTTTTTTTATATTTTATTTGAAAAGCTTTGTTTCATTAAAAAATCTTATAATCAATTTATCAATTTAATGAATTAAACTTCTTGGCCACGTTCCTGTGACGTATTACAGATAAAATTTACAAAACTGCCGCCACCTTCTAATTCTATCCACTCTTCTAATGTTTGACTTTCCCTAATTTTCATTTGTATGGCATTATTTTAGATTCGTATTGGCAGTAATATGCGTTTTGAAATTGGTTATCTTCAGTATGAAGTGGTTAAAACATTAGAGTTTCCTCCATCGGCGATCGCTGGTATCGCGGTGGCCGGTTCATTGCTTATACTCGTGACGCTCGTCATTCTGGCTTTTTTGAGGCAAAAGAGTTCGCAAGCCGAAAGAGAATATAAGAGAATCCAACTTCAAATGGACACACTGGAAAATAGCGTACGCTCAGAGTGCAAGCAAGGTGAGTACTACTTACAAATGTTTTTGTAATACCGCAAGCCTGTCATACTCTTTATAAGTATAGATATTTTGTTCGGAACTGCATTTATATATTGATTTCCTAGTATTGATAATACTTTCGACCGCGCTTGCGTTTTAATATTAGCATAAGTTCATAAGATATGTTCCATAAGTTTGTCACTGTTTACTGAGAGCTTGTCATGAAGTGACGTAGGTCATAGATTCAGGGTAAAGCGACGCCTGGTGAGGCACTGTCAAAGGCTTAGTAATGCAGACTAAATTGGAAGATGGACTGCAAAATTAACCGACTAGTGTAGTCAATTCTCGTGTTTCTGGCATTTTAGTATTAGCATAAGTTCATAAAATATGTTCACCATATGTTTGTCACTGGTTACAAACTGGAGCTTGTCATGAAGTGACGTAGGCCATAGATTCAGGGTAATGCGACCCTTTTGAGGTGCTGTCAAAGGCTTAGTACAAACTAAATATGGAGCTAACAAGTAACAACTGGCTACGGAGAAGAGATAGTCTGACGTCACGCAGCCCCCCTCTGGTTGGCATTTTTGCGCGTAGAATACTGTTTCCAACCGTTAGGGGGATGAAACTCCAGTAAGACATAGAAGGGTGTGACGTTTCAGGGCCAGAACTGTTAGCTCCCTATAGAAAGATGGACTGCAAAACCTAGTGTAGTCAATTCTCGATTCGTTCTCGAACTAGCTCTAAATTAAGTCTCTAGCATTACGAAGTATAGGTAGTGTCATACTTATGGAAAGAACATATCTTATAAACTTATGACATATATTTACGAATATATTCTAAAAAAAAACCAAACCATTTTAGCTTTTGCCGAACTTCAAACTGACATGACTGACTTAACGAACGACATTGAAACAACTGGCATTCCTACGCTTGACCATAGAACTTACGTTATGAAAGTTTTTTTCCCTGGAGTCTATGATCATCCTCTGTTGCAAGATTCCAAAGTAATTAATCAAGAAAATTAAATCAATTTTAATGGGTCTTTAATTAATTTAAATGGGAATTTCGCAATTTAGATTCGAACCAATGGAATGTACAGCAACTACGAAATCGCCATGAATCACTTTGAGCAGCTTCTACACAATAAAGGCTTTCTATTAACATTCATTGATGTTTTAGAGAACCAGAAATCGTTTAATATGAGAGACAAAGTCAATGTCGCTTCACTACTTATGATCGTTTTTACCGAAAGGATGGAATACGCCACGGAGTAAGTTTGATAACTTAATCTTTAGTTTAATTAAAATATACCTGTCTAAATTGATAATTGATTGTTTTTCAGTGTTCTTAAAACGTTGTTACTTCAGTTAGTTGAAAAGTCCGTGTGCACTAAACATCCTCAACTTATGTTACGAAGGTAATTACATAGTTTAAATGAATTTTGAAGTGATAGTAGCGTGTAAGTCGATTAAAATCTAAAAAAGCGTATTGTTTTGAGTAACTTCTATTGTGCTTTGAAAGGCACCTTCGGAGGCTTGCGAGTGCAGTAGCTTTGAAAGAAGTATACAGGGTTCATACAAACCTGGAAAACCTGAAAAAATCAGGGAAATAACTAGTTGACAAAAACCTCAGGGAAATTTCGAATTTTTAGTAAAAATCATGGAAATTTCGAATTTTTAGTAAAAATCAGGGAAATTTCGAATTTTTAGTAAAAATCAGGGAAATTTCGAATTTTTAGTAAAAATCAGGGAAATTTTGAATTTTTAGTAAAAATCAGGGAAATTTGCGTCAAACAGTGGCCGAGTAATTAAGCAAAATGTTCATAAACATACCCTCCATAGGTTTAACATAACACTATACTTTGGAGGCTCATAACTCTGATTATATTAGAGATACGGGGATGTCCTTCTTGTATGTCATAGTCCTATCTCCCCCTCCTTCATTAACATTTGATTCATAGGATAGTCCATATACGGGAAAAACCTGGAAATCTCAGGGAAATTTGTTTTCCAAAAGTTGTATGAACCCTGAGTATAGCAAGTTCGCCGTTTGTGCGTGTAGCCCTTGCTAAGCTTAGTCAACTCCACCCCTCGATTATGGGAGCATGCATCTGGTGGTATTTGTTTAAACTAAACCACAGCCGAGATTAATTCCGTTAACCCTTATGAATAATAAATAAATACTCCAATTAAAACGCTACTACAACTTTTTAAGTTAATTAATTTCAATTAATACGTATTGCATTTGTTTAATGGATCATATTTAATTAGAGCGGAATCTGTTGTGGAGAAGATGTTATCCAATTGGATGGCCCTTTGTATGTACGATTACTTAAAAGTAAGTGTACATGAGTTTAATTAGAAGTTGATAAATTCGATACTAATGATTACATAAACTTGTTTTAACGAAGGAACACGCTGGTAGTTCCCTGTTCCTGTTATTTAGTGCCATTAAACATCAAGTTGAGAAAGGGCCCGTTGACGCTGTTACTCACTACGCCAAATATTCCTTAGCTGAAAATCACCTTTTGCGAGAACAAATTGATTATTCCATTGTTGTAAGTTCAATATTTCATTTATTAAAGGGGAATGCGAATTTAACAATTACATATCATATTTTTGCACGAAAGTGGTATTACGTACGTTACACTTTCGAGTCTCTACTTTCAAAATATCAAGTTTTTAATATAATTGAATTATTAAAGTTTCTATTTTTAAAATCCATTGAAAAATCACGAAAACTCGATCAGTTTCGATATATTAATAATTTAGTCTTGTCGAGCTTGTTTGCCTGTTTGATGACGTCACTATGACGTGAGGAAAAAAAGCTCGGGAATCCTATACGCGGCGTCTCGAGCTTCTCGCCAGTCTAAACTCTGGGTCTGATATAGCAGAGAGAGTGGCACCATCTCACGTGAAAAATATATCTGAGACGTCAGCCCGTTTCTATTTTTAAAATCCATTGAAAAATCACGAAAACTTATGCAGTTTCGATATATCAATAATTTAGTCTTGTCGAGCTTGTTCGCCCGTTTTGTGACGTCACTATGACGTGAGGGGAAAAAAAGCGCGGGAATCCTATACGCGTCTCGAGCTTTGTCCAGGCTTCTCCCCTGTCTAAACTCTGGGTCTGATAGCAGAGAGAGTGGCACCATCTCACGTGAAAAATATATCTGTGACGTCAGACTACGGGAAACGTTTTAGCCCTTCATAAAAAGTGGATTTCAAATAATTTCATATCAAGCATTTTGAAATGCATATTGCCAAATAACCAGAAATTGGAGAATTAAAAGCTTGATATTTTTGAATTCACAGAAATTAATTCTATCTTTTGTTATATAAATCAGAGGTTTTTCAAACGAAGCTTCTCATGTTATTTTGGTTTGTAAAGTTTCTAAGTTAAATCTTGGCAATTAATTGCAGACGGTGCAAGTGGTCTAAGATGATCTCGATGAGAAAGTACTTTGCAAAATGAACGACTGTGATACGATCACGCAAGTGAAAAGCAAAATTTTAGATGCCTTATACAAAAACACTCCGTTCTCCTTACGTCCCTCCGTTCACGATGTTGATTTAGGTAAGTCTTGTTTATATTTTCGTATCAAGTATAAACGCGGGCTTGGCCGCTTCTACATGTTTAAAGTCGCGCCATACTGTCAAATAAGTCTATTTAGGTTTGAGGGTAAAGCCAGTGTTCCAAATATTCCGCTGTTTTCGAATGTTGTATAAATCAGGGTTCGAACTAAAAAAAAACCCACGGGTCTTTCCATGTTTTACCCACAAAAAAACCCACTTAATAAAACCCATCACTAAGATCTTGAATTTTTATGAATTCGAATGCTAGAGTAATTTAATTTTGAAGATAGTTTTAAGATATTTATAGTTTCAACTTCAAAAGAATTTTTCAATATATTTTTTACGTGACATTTTAAGACTTTTTTTTACTAAGCAGTGACTTTTGATTCTTGAATGACAATTTCTATAATACACGGAACTGCTAATTATAATAAAAACCAATAAAACCCGGTGATCAGGGGTTTTATTTTTTTGAAGAAAACGCGGTGGGCTGGTTCTTTTTTATTTGTTAATAAAACCCAGTGGGCTGGATTTTTTTTTAATAAAACCGGTTTTTTTCGAACTTTGTGATGAATAATAGTAAAAAATGGTGCTAAATATAAAAAACCCAATAAAATCCGGTGATCAGGGTTGTTTTTTTTTAAGAAAACGCGGTGGGCTGGTTTTTTTTTAAGAAAACGCGGTGGGCTGGTTTTTTTAAAATAAAACCCGGTGGGCTAGTTTTTTTAAAATAAAACCCGGTGGGCTGTTTTTTTTTCAATAAAATCCGGTGGGCTGTTTTTTTTTTCAATAAAATCCGGTGGGCTGTTTTTTTTCAATAAAATCCGGTGGGCTGGTTTTTTTAATAAAATCCGGTGGGCTGGTTTTTTTAATAAAATCCGGTGGGCTGGTTTTTTTAATAAAATCCGGTGGGCTGGTTTTTTTAATAAAATCCGGTGGGCTGGTTTTTTTAATAAAACCCGTGGGCTGGTTTTTTTAATAAAACCCGTGGGCTGGTTTTTTTAATAAAACCCGGTGGGCTGGGTTTTTTTTAAATAAAACCCGATGGGCTGGGTTTTTTTTAAATAAAACCCGGTGGGCTGGGTTTTTTTAAATAAAACCCGGTGGGCTGGGTTTTTTTTAAATAAAACCCGGTGGGCTGGGTTTTTTTTAAATAAAACCCGGTGGGCTGGGTTTTTTTAAATAAAACCCGGTGGGCTGGGTTTTTTTTAAATAAAACCCGGTGGGCTGGGTTTTTTTTTAATAAAACCCGGTGGGCTGGGTTTTTTTTTAATAAAACCCGGTGGGCTGGGTTTTTTTTAAATAAAACCCGGTGGGCTGGTTTTTTTTTTAAATAAATCCCGGTGGGCTGGTTTTTTTTTTAAATAAAACCCGGTGGGCTGGTTTTTTTTTAAATAAAACCCGGTGGGCTGGTTTTTTTTTAAATAAAACCCGGTGGGCTGGTTTTTTTTTTAAATAAAACCCGGTGGGCTGGGTTTTTTTAAATAAAACCCGGTGGGCTGGTTTTTTTAATAAAATCTAATGACCCGGTTTTTTTCGAACCCTGTGGTAAAATAACGGTAAAAAGTGGAAAATATAACTTTTGATTTTTGAAACACTGGATAAACCTGCAAATAATTAACTCTTCACGAATTCAGCTTATACAAAATTAATTAAAAATATGTCGCTAGTAAAATTTATAGTTGAATTAAAACACGTACGATTGAAAGTAAATTATAAACTCGCTTTTGCAAAAAAACCCGTTACCTTAATTCGAGTAGTTCTGTCTGTACCTTCAGAATGGCGGCATGGCCGAGGTGGCCACTTAACTTTAGCGGATGAAGACTTAACGACAAAAGTCCAAAACGGTTGGAGACGTATAAACACTCTGAAACATTACGGAGTGAAAGATACGGCCATTATGGGCTTGGTGACGAAACAGAATGACAGCTTTAGTTCAAATTGTAAGTCGACGAGGTTTTCTTTATTTGCCACCACGGATCGTGTTGTTTTTTTGAGTAAGGGCTGGATCTCCGTATCTCTTATAGGCTCTTTGTTACACTGCCCACCAGGTACGGGAAACACCTCCCTGAACTCGGCTAGCCCAATTGTTAGTGCCTACGAGATGGAACAAGGAATTCGATATTGGCATCTAGTCAAAAGCCTCGACGATCAGTTCAGCAAAGACAATAATCACAAGTCTATTCCCGAAATTTTCCTAACTCGTCTACTATCAACAAAGGTATGAATACTTAATTAATTCTGATTAAACTAATTAGTACACGAAAGTCCTTTATGGGTGGTAACAGGGATGTTAGATGTTTCAAGGGAGAGGGAAATTACGGAAGCGTTATCGGTAGCGCTCTGCGAATAGTGATTGGGGGGGATGCGAAATCTAACTGTGGAATGGCTTAGGTCGGGTGGGACGCAAAAAAATGGCGGAGCAATACTCGCAATACAACCTCAATTTGTCCTTGAAAGGGGAAAAACAAGACGCCCGTGTTTTAGACTCCTGTTAAAATAACCATAGCCTCCGATATGATCTAGGCCCGTGCCTATCTCAAAACGAGAATATTTTTTTAACTAATTTAGTTCGCCGTGTTTTCTCACTTGGGGGCGCTTTTAGTATCGTAAAATAAAAATAAGTTCAGCCTCGTGACCCCGTCGACTGCTACTATATTAGGGCAAGGCATAGACGTATAGCGGTGAAGCCGAGGTCGCGGTTAGTAAAAAAATGTTTTAGAAAATTTTCGAAGACCTTTATTAAACAATCATGCCAAAGAAGTAAAGGATAAAAAAGTTAATGTTAAAAAAATTAAAGGTTATGAAGGGGTCAAAAAATTCCTCCTATAGTATAATAAAACTGTGGATTAGCAACTTCAAGAAGTTTTGTTTTACTAAAAAAACAACAATGTTAAAATCTCATAATTAATTAATTTTGTTGTCCACACAATCTAACCAAAAGATTCAATAAAAAGTAAATACCCGCTAAAACAATTACGTTAATTTAAGGGCGAAACCTTTCTCTTTCATAAACGTTTTATAATTGGCCCCTAAAATATCAACGACAATTTAGCTATGGAAGACCCCCTTCCAGGGTTCGTTCGGAAAACCTGGATAAGTCAGGGATATGGAAAATAGGGGAAAAAGTCAGGGATTTAAAAATATTTCCTAAAAAAGTCAGGGATATGTCAGGGATTTCGTTTGTTATATCAAACCATGCTTCGAGCAATATGCTAAATATGAGACAGGTGTGATGAAGTGGGCTCTGATAAACACCTTAAAATGGTCAGGGATATTGACAAAATTTGGTCAGGCATAACCTGGAAAAGTCAGGGATTTTCAATGTAAAAATTTCGTACGAACCCTGCGCTTCGCAACGGTAATAAAAGCGCCATCTGGTACACATATTGTGTGAAAATATTTCCTCTATGAAAATGGATATTTCCCTACATAATAATCGACACGCTCGGGCCTAAATCATCTCGGAGGCTCCGAAATAACCTTTTACCGCCGGCGCGTCGGAATGTACGTCAAAAGGCTCGAGCTGCTTATCCCTCATTAAACATCTAATATCCCTTTTTTTACTTATTTTAAAAGTGTTTTTTCTTAATTATTTATGAAATATCTGAGAAATGGACGCGATTTATTTAATGCAGGGAACAGTCCAGAAATTCGTAGATGATTTCCTGCAGACAATCTTAACAGCCAATGAAATGCTCCCTCCTGCCATCAAATGGGTTTTTGATTTGCTTGATGACGCTGCTTTAAAACATAACATAACAGACCCCGAAGTCGTCCACGCCTGGAAAAGCAACAGCCTTCCATTACGATTTTGGGTTAATTTCATCAAAAACCCCGATTTCATTTTGGACATTCAAAAGACACCCATCGTTGATTCCTGCTTGTCTGTCGTGGCCCAAACTTTGATGGACGCCTGTTCAATGACGGAACACCGACTAGGAAAAGTAAGTCTTCTAAAAAAGAGATAATTTCTGCAAAAACAATTAAGTCATTTATATTCGTTCTGTTTTAGGATTCTCCATCCAATAAATTATTGTTTGCTAAAGACATTCCCTCTTATCGAAAAGCTGTTTTACAATTTTATCATGATATCACGAATTTACCACCCGTCACGGACCAAGAAATGAGCGCTACTATGCAAGCTTTGTCACTGGTAAATTTGCTTTCTTTTTTTTTAAGTTTAGAGCTCGGCACTATCTATCCATTGATTGAATGAAAAGTAACACAACATTATGCCTTAAAAGAAGAATGAGTTTTTAAAATGAGGACGCCGCCTTTGGTTTAGTGTCGTCTGCTAAACCCCTCTCTCTTACCCTTTACCTCCCTCAGCCTGTTAGAATTCAACCAATCGCGTAGGGGTAAGAGGTTCTGGCTAGCAGACTACGCCGACTTTGGTTTCGTGTCGTCTGCTAAACCCCTCTCTCTTACCCTTTACCTCCCTCAGCCTGTTAAAATTCAACCAATCGCGTAGGGGTAAGAGGTTCTGGCTAGCAGACTACGATAAAGCAATGGCGGATGGCACAGTAGTCCTTGATTGTTTTTAAGACTAATTAAATGCTAATTATTTTGTAATAGAGAGATCGTTTATTTTTATTTTAATTTTAATATTTCTACTTTTTTATTTTGAAAAAAGACTCTTCTTTTGAGGTATGGTGTCGTGTTAGCTACTCTTTTCCTTTAAACATAAATGTGCACATGTTGCGATGGTTAATAACACTAATATGTCTGTCTGTTAGTAACACTGACACCTAACCTTGCAAAACATGATTAGTAACGGTTAAACATAGCATCAGTGTGGCCGGGGCTTGAACCTGGGAAAAGCAAAGGCCCGGGCACGTGCTTCCCCTACAAGTTGACGTTACTTACAAACGAAAGTCAACTTGTAGGGTAACCACATGACCAGCCCTCTGCTTTAAAGCATAGCGCGGCTCCAGTGCATCCCCTACAAGGGGCCTTTCCTCCTGAACTCCGAATTTTGGCTTGGCAAAGGCTAGTGGGCCCGATTTATACATGCAAGTATAAATCCCGCCCACAAATGCCTCTAGCTTTGCCAAGACAAAACTGGAGTTCGTAAGGAAAGTCAACTTGTAGGGAACCACGTGACCGGCCCTCTGCTTTAAAGTATTTGGCTATAAAACAAGGATCTTATGTGGGCACTTTGATAAATAATACCATAAATAACATAACTACTCAAAATTAAATTTTCCTTCAACTTAATATTATTTCTATAATTTCATATAGATCAATTATTATTTTTTTTCTAATATTAAATGTATGTGATTGTAGGCGCATAGTGGAGAATTTGATTCTCTCAGTGCACTCAAGGAACTGTATGTTTATGCTGCGAAATATAACGACGAAGTAAGGAAATTTTCATTCAAATTTTTTTTTAATGTATTAACAGTCCAGTGGTGTGCTAGTACTCGTTAAGTTCGAGTACTCGGTTCAATACTCGGTATTTCAATATACTCGAGAAAGGTTAGAGTAGTTTAACTTCTTCAATACTCGAAACCAAGGCTTAATTGTAACTTTAGCAGACCATGTGCTTATGAGCATTTATTTTGAAACATTTACTCGACAAATAAATTATTGGGACTCGATTAATGCTCGAGGCGTAAATATTTGGAGCTCGATTAATGCTCGAGGCGTAAATATTTGGGACTCGATTAATGCTCGACACGTAAATATTTGGGACTCGATTAATGCTCGACACTTAATAATTGGGACTCGATTAATGCTCGACACGTAAATATTTGGGACTCGATTAATGCTCGACACTTAATAATTGGGACTCGATTAATGCTCGACACGTAAATATTTGGAGCTCGATTAATGCTCGAGGCGTAAATATTTGGGATTCTATTAATGCTCGAGGCGTAAATATTTAGGACTCGATTAATGCTCGACACGTAAATATTTGGGACTCGATTAATGCTCGACACGTAAATATTTGGGACTCGATTAATGCTCGACACTTAATAATTGGGACTCGATTAATGCTCGACACGTAAATATTTGGGACTCGATTAATGCTCGACACTTAATAATTGGGACTCGATTAATGCTCGACACGTAAATATTTGGGACTCGATTAATGCTCGACACTTAATAATTGGGACTCGATTAATGCTCGACACTTAATAATTGGGACTCGATTAATGCTCGACACTTAATAATTGGGACTCGATTAATGCTCGAGGCGTAAATAATTGGGACTCGATTAATGCTCGAGGCGTAAATATTTGGGACTCGATTAATGCTCGAGGCGTAAATATTTGGGACTCGATTAATGCTCGAGGCGTAAATATTTGGGACTCGATTAATGCTCGAGGCGTAAATTTTTTTTGACTCCATAAATAGTCAATTAAAAAATTACCTAATCTAAATATTCAAAAAAAGAATTGATACTCGGCTCGATATGAATTTTTTTTTATGATCGGACTCGCACACCACTGATTAACACATGTTCTTGATTTCTGATTTTGTCCGTAATTTCTTTGTCAGTTACTGGAAGCGCTGGAACAAGACCCCTATTGCGTCAAAATGCACTTATCGGCCAAATTAGAATCGGTAGCATCTACCCTGGAAGGCGAAGAGACTTCGCTTTGCTGATATACGATGAACATTTTATAGAAATTAACAACCGGTTTTTAAAGAAGATAATTTTAATTTTAAAAGTGCCAAACATTATTCGAAATGCGTGCGTGGCAACTTTTGAATTTTATTAAAGTAATAAACTATAAAAGGAGCAAAAAGGGTTTTAAAAAAATGTGCCTATGCATAAAAGAAATAAATCCGAATGTAGAAATCACTCTACCGGTAACAAAAAGTATGCAATTTTTATTTCTTGACCACTTTTTTTTTTAAGTAATTAATTAATTAATTTTAGAGTTTGAAGAGTGTTAAATAAATGATCATTCCTTTCGTGGGTCATGAACAAATACAAATAGGTTCAATTCTTAATAACTCTCCGTAACATTTTTCAAAGCAGTTTTTAATTTTTTTTTGAAACGTGAACCGAAAGTTTAATTGATATGAAATATAAAACCAAAGAATTTACTGTATCGCTTATTAAGTAATATTTAAATTTATTTTCTCTTTTTTTAAACTAACTCTATAAGGAAATTTTAAGTGTAAAATGTACTTAAAACGTTTTTAATTTGATTATTAATTAATCTGATATTTTTTCCCCAGCGTACGAGAGAATTTGTTAAAATTTAATTTAACAAAAGTATTTTAACAGCCATTTTTTTTTCTGTTTTTCGGGCACGAATAACTGTGATACACGACTTCCTACGAATTTGAGAGATATGAACATTTTTTCAGAGACAAACCTAAAGTGTTTTTATATTAATTTATGCAAAAATTTGGCTAGTTTCGAAAAAAGCGCGAGTGAAAGTGCGGTCGCGCGTTAATATGTAAATAGTGAATATTCGTTAACGTTACAAGATACTGTTCGCGTTCAGGTTTTTTTTTCTTTTCAAAACGAGGGAAAAAATTAACATTTAGATACTCGAGGTGTTCAAAGTCATAATGTCGCCTCTTTGTGACTAGCGTATTTTTTTATAAATAAAAGTTTTCAAATAATTTTATCAAATTTCTGAAATTTTTCCTATGAAAGGAGGTGGTCCTGGAACAAGTACCTGTTCTGCCTTCCCAAACCAGTTTTCCCCTCCGCTTAAGACTTGCAAGATTTCCAAAATCAATCCGTTTCCGCCACTGATTAATTAAAGAAAAGCGCCGGTGGTTCCTAGGGTTCGAAAATTACGGTAATTTTGGAAAATGGTAAATTACGCCGTAATTGAAAAATTAAATTATGTTGATCGTTTATAAGCTAAATAATGAAAAATATCACTTGAACACAGCTATTATTTTATAGCGTAGTATCGTACATTATTTAAACACCGAGTTTTGATGTTTGCAGCTCCAAATACTTTTGAACAGCAACATCCACTTGCTTCTTACCAATTTTGCGAATTATTGCTATTTCACGATTTTAGAACAAAATTCTAGAGAAGGGCCGAAACCAGTTTAAACTGATACCGATATATCGGTTTAGTCAAATTTCGGTACCGATATTGGTATTGACCCATCTCTAGAAATTTCTAACAACTACAGCTTTCCAGCTGACGTAAACGAACTCGACAACAACAATAGACGAGAAAATCAAATTTCATTTCCTTAATCAAATTTTTCCCACGCTTGCCGTTCGACCTTTTATGACTTAATCATGTCTCATGGGAAGAAATGTGTGCTTGCACGGGTAGAGCAAAATATGGAGCTTTTAGACCGTTTTCCAAGTGAAAGAAATGAAAATTCGGTGGTAAATTACCATCGTGGTAATTTATCCGAGAAAATCGTAAATTACAGTTACCGTGGTAAATTACCGTGTAAATTACCATGGTAATTAACCGATTTAGAACCCTAGTGGTTCCCCTACAAATTGACTTTCCTAGTCCTAGACATTTTATGATTTGAACGTGTATTAAGAATCCTAGACAAAATATTTCAAGGCGGATCTGGCGCCTTTTTGTGGCGGAAATTTCAACTCCCCACAAATAGTGTGGCGTTGCGTCTTGCAAGTGTTTTAATTCTCTGTTAATTGACCTCACTGCATCCTACAAACACTTTTTCTTTCATTAAATAATACGGAAAAAAAATAAAATTTAATCTATCTACCTATATCTATATAAATCAAAAAGTCCTGACTGACTGATAATCAACGCCCAGCCCAAACCACTTTCCTTAGAAGGCTGAAAATTTGCAGGTACGTTACTCATAAGTAGTAAGCGCGTACAGAAATTTAAAAATCCTTCTTTGTGGAATAATGTCCGGATGAAAAGTAATATAAAAGGTCCTGACGGGCAACACCGAGTGCCTTCGCTCCTAGGGTGCTACAAAAATACTAATCATCAGTAAAATCTACCCATTCTCAATATAAAACGTCTCTGGTGGGGTTCGAAGAACTGACCGAGCTCGACGCGTTAACTTCAAATGGTTTGCAATATTTTAGTTCACCTCGCAGCGTGTAGAGGCGCCACCAGCGTTAGGCCACCACAGTAAAATTTGTGTTCCCCTCGATTCGATCAGTTCTAGCCCTGTGTGACTGTCAACTTGTCAAGGAGTAGCGTCACGGAGAGGTATTACATTGGACGTGGTGTGTGTGTGTCTGTAACCGCCTTCGAAGTTGGCAAATCGGAGCAAACATGTTCGCTTCTACTCTCCCAGCGTTTCGATTAAGAAGTACGCGGCGATCGGGTAGGGTTACGAGAAACGTTAGCCTCCCAATCAGTCTGGGAAATACCACACTTTCTCTGGTCCAAAACCAGTTTATTAATTGCTTGGACTAGTTTTTAAATTCAAGAAGTGGGGTTTACTGGTCCTCAGGACTGTTTCTTTAATAATTCGTTTTAATAATTGCAAATCTATAGGAGTACAAAGGCTGGGATCAGGCCGGAGACCAGTTTATTATTTCGGACACTGGGGGGGGGGGTCACTGGTCCCGAGGACTAGTTTAAAATATATAATTATTTCCCAATCACCTTATATACCCTAAATTTACAAAAATTGTTAGAGGTATACGCTTGAATTCAAACGTCATGTTTTTAAAATCATTTTAGAAATATAAATTCTTAAAACGTTTTAACTAGAATTAAGGTAAATTAACGACGATTAAAATAAATAATATCAATTATATTTATTTAATTGCTCAAGAAAAACCTCTTAACTGCGTCTCGCCTCTGAGAGGTTTATTTCGGTTTCCCAACTTGTTCTATAATGATCTTGTATTGCACCTCATACTGTGATTGGTTCGCGGGCTTGTATTGGCGCTCCTCTTAAAAATCAGACTCCATATTCCCAAGGAGATATTCCATAAATTGGCCAACCGCTGCTTTTTTACTGTTAATAAAATAACTTTGTGGACGGTTTTCAACCCTTCTAAAATTCCAGGAAAGGGCGAATCGGACTTTCAACATCACTTATCTCTATGTAAATAGGGGTTTTACCGTTTTAGGGAAGGAGTGAGGGGAAAACTACACTTTTTTAAGTGAGAAGGGGGGATAAAATAGTAGTACTATCAGTCTTGGGCGGGAATTGGGCGGTTTTCTGTTAAAAAAAAACAAGATTGTGTTCTGGCCGCGGTTGGTAATTTGGGCTGGTTTCTGCAAGGGTTCGGCGAAATCTTCTAATCTAATCTAGCAACTCTGCGGGTTAGAAAACGCGGGCTATTCGACTACTGCAACTGTTGTGGCAATCGTGAGGCACGTGCAATACTTCAGTGACTACGCGCTCGCCGCTATACGCTTTTGCCGCTCGGTTCATTTAACAATATCAAGTGTTGCTAAATTGGAGAACATTAGCGGTTAAAGTAGAGATAAAAAATGAGACTTCAAGTAGATTACGCTGATGGTTCGGTTTCTGGGAAGATTTTTCAAATCAGTTCCAAAGATTTTTCTAAAACTCATAGGGTTAAAACATTCAGGAACACTGTGTCTTTAACTATTGATATTCCTATAAATAGGTTTGATTTAATCTTCCAAGGAAAGGTTGTAAGTTGCGCTTTTTTCGTTGTTGTCCTGGTATTCATCTACCTTTATTTTTACTAATTAAATTAAAATGAATCGAAACAGCTCACGGATCAACACACCGATGAATGTGGTACCGTCGAAGAAGCACGCCTACACGATTATGGTATCGAGGAGAGGCATACTCTGCAAGTTCGCGTTAAGCTTGACCTCGATGCTGATGTCAAGGATGAAAAGAAAATCAGCTTGTCTAGTGGCGTAAATGGAAATAACGAGCAAACGGCCACTACCAGCACTGTACGTAGCTTTACAACTTTTTAGCTTTTCGGCAGTACAACATACCAACCACCCTTTTATCATAACTGAAACTGGCCATACATAAATTAACCTTTTCCAATATTTCGCATTTACTAATTTCATGGAGGTGCAATACGTAACAACATTGCATTCACAAAAATTGTGGTTACCAAACTTTATAAGAGTATTTTTAGCAATGCTTGACTTTAGCGCACAAGGGATGGCATCAAGCGGTTTGGGAGAAATATTAATTGTTCGGACCTGTTTTTAAATTACTGGTTAATTAGAAATCTATAGCAAAACTAAAGGGGGAGTGGTCCTAAGGACCAGTTTACTATCTTGGACGCTAGGGTTGCCACTGATTCCAAGGAGTAGTTCAGGGAGCCCAGCGGTCCTATAATTTCTATAAAATCTTATATTTTTGAACCTGTCCCATATTATATTATAAATTCATGAAAGGTCTTATAAAATTCTATGTTATTAAGTTAAAGCTCTTTCAGACGATCCAACTTTTTGACTAAGCTTGATAGATCAACTCGAGTTGAATCAACTATAGTTGGATCGTGTGAATAGAAACTGGATGAGTTGAGTCACCTAAAAAGTAAGCTAAGAAAATTTGGATCAGTGATCCAACTTCTGCTGACTCAACTCTTTGATTTCATTTCTTCAGCCAATCAAAACGAATTAGAAATAAAAAACGCGGGTTATTATTAAAGTAGGTGGAACTTCTATTTGGCGGTAAAAGTCTAGTCGCGTGAAAAAGGATTTACTCAACTTTTCGCTTCAAAAGTTCATAAAACGTTTTGAGTCATTTAGTTGGATCGTCTAAAAGTACCTTTTAGTGTTTTTAATTATTAGTCACTTTTTCAAGTAAATAACAATTGTGTCGGTGTTTGCCCTTCAATATTTGAATAGATCAAGGTGAGACGTAAGATCACTTTAAAATAAAGATATCCACACTCTTGAGTCCAATATAATCCTATGATTGGCAACAAATCTTAACTATACCAAGATTTACAAAGTAGTTTAAAAGCAATGGGCCCCTTTATTGAACTTTACATTATTTGTTGTAATTAGTCATATTTAATGTCATGAAGACCATTTCTATGGTTTTGTTGTGTTTTAGTGCGTTTTGCGCACAAACATGTAATCAAGTCGTAACGCACATTTTTTTCTCCCCCGCTTTTAAGGAAGAGGATAGCAATTCTTCAGAATCTGCAGCAACTTTGGAACCTACTAGCAGTAAATATTTTAACGTTGGGGAACTCGTCGACGCGAAAAACGTGCATTTTCAAGGAGCTTGGATGGAAGCTAAAATAGTCGGAATTTTTCGAAAAACGGAAGAACCACCTCAACCATCCTCAGGCAATGAAGATGCAGACTTGCTAATTTATTCCGTTGAATTTGAATCAGAGTGAGAATATTTGAAAGCTATTCATTTCTTTAATCCAAAAGTCCATCAATAATGAAGGAGCCTGTTTATTGTGCCATTTTGAGTCGAAAATATTCCATGACATTTTGCCGTCCGAGCCACTGTTTTCAAGTTAGGATTGGAGTAATTTACGGATGACCCCTTAAATTTAATTAAGAAATTTAAAGACAATGATTTCTAATTTAATTAAGGGGTCATCCCTAAAATATTCCAATCATATCTCGAAAACAGTGGCTCGGACGGCAAAATGTCGTAGAACATTTTCGATCCAAAATGGCTCAAAGAACATCACCCTTAATCTCTGAGAGACTTTCAGAAGCATCCTTTATATATTTTCGGTTTTGTTTTGTTTCTAGCGAAACCAAAGCTGAGCTTCCGTTAAAAAGTATTCGCCCTAGAGCTCGACAAAAGGTGACATATGACAAAGTGACACCTGGCTCGAAAATCATGGTGAATTATAACACTGATGATTCAACAAAAATTGGACACTATTACGACATGATCGTCAATCGCAAAAGTACAAGGAGACTGAAATATGTCATTGGAACCGTCTTCTTTGGGTATTTTATTTTTTCCTCGCTTTTTTGTATTTATAGCTAAGAATTAATTAGCAACTGATGATTGATCAAATTAACTTACCTTGTTCCACTATTAACGCATGTGCTAGAGTTGAAGATCCTGTTAAAGTTTAATTTCACTTAGTTTTCATCTCAATTGCTTCCTAAAGTCCTAAAATTAATGTTTGATCCTATCATTCTGGAAAAAGTCCCGTAAAATCCTTTTTTTTTCATAAAACAAGTATCATTTTCTATAAAAACAATTTGAGAGTCGGCTGGTGACACTTCAACCCACTGGTATCAAATAGTAAAAGTAGCTTCAAGCCCTAAATAATGCATTTATGAGTTGTACTAGCTGTTACCCGCGGTGTCGCTCGCGTGTAATAAGAACTTCCATCGAAACAAGTCACGAAAATAAAATTCCGTATTACCTAGGTGTGGTTGGGGTGGGGAGGGCGCATTTGTTTCGTATATGCTAATGTAGTACAGTATTCATGTTTCCTAACTTGCTAAGGGAATGTTCGAGATGGCCGAACGGTTGGCGTATGTTGTAACGGCTCATGGAGAGAGAGAGAGAGAACGCAAGAGGTAACAACCAAAACAACTTTATTAAGATAAGACCGCCATCGGACCGAATGCCCCTTTTCATTGTTAAACTTTGGTATATATATACAATTTAAAAAACATGTGACAAGATTAAAAAACGATAACATATTAGTAGGTTATTTTTTCCATTATTGGAGGAGTTCCAACACCTCCCCTTTTAAGTAAAATCGTAGGACTTCTGGCGGGGATCCATACTGATGCGCTCGGGTATCTTCTTTACTCGTCCGGACCGCCGTACTTCCCCATCCTCGGAGTCTGAGTCTGGTATGTTGAACCGTACATGGCGTTCGGGAGCGGGCACTGTGGTCCCAGCAGGAACTCGATCGGGATTTACTCTTCGGTCAGGGATGGGTAGATCGAATGTGTCCATGAATACGGAGTAGGGATTGCCCTTTTGATCGTTATTCAGACGGTGGTAAAGTTGGTTGGCATGGAACTTCTTGTTAGTGGCATCATCCATAAGAACATCATAAACTACGCCTTTGACCGTTTGAATTCTTCCTGGATACCACGTCTTTGACTGGTGTTGCCGAGCATAGACTAGGTCTCCGACTTTGAAGGTGCGTCGTCGAGCCCCATGATGACGGTTGAATTGTCGCTCCATGGTTGGATTGCGCTCTGATGACGAAGAGGCCGGAGGATGGAGAAGGTCTAGCTCGGTACGAAGTGTTCGGCCCAAGAAGAGTTCTGCAGGGCTTTTCTGGTCTATACTGTAGTTAGGGGTTGAGCGATAGGACAGCAGGAAGACGTCTAGCATGTAAGGGACATCTCCTTCGCCCTTGAGTTTCTCTAATGCCCTCTTGAAGGTGTCCACGAAACGTTCCGCCTGCCCATTGGATTGTGGATGGTACGGCGGGGAGAAGATATGCTGGATCCCTTTTCGGGAACAGAACGAGGCGAAGTCGTGTGAAGCAAACTGGGTTCCGTTATCGCTCACCAGTACTTCCGGATAACCATAGCGTGCGAAAAGGTTGTTCAGGACGGATATGGTGGCGGATGACGTGGTGGTTTTCATGTCGAAAATCTCGGGATACTTGCTATAGGCATCGACGACTATAAGATACTGGTGGCCGTTATGGGGACCGGCGTAGTCGATGTGTATCCTCTGCCAGGCCTTCACGGCTTTCGGCCAGGAATGCAACAGAGTCTTGACAGGGAACTTTGCTGCAGAGCGACATTTGGAACATTTCTTCACGAAGTCTTCAATTTGAGCGTCCAGAAAAGGCCAGTAGGCGTGAGCGCGAGCCAAAGATTTCATCCTACTGGTTCCAGGATGTCCTCGGTGAAGTAGTTTCAGGACGGTTGCTCGTAATGGGTAAGGTATTACCACTCTATTCTGTAGAAGCACGCAACCCTGCTCGATAGTAAGCAGGTCCTTCCTTCTGTGGAATTGTTCGAGGGTGGTTGCCTCAGGTGTCGCTCGGATATTCTTTAATGTCGGCCACCCATTCCGAATATACCCGACGACCTTCTGTAAGACTGGATCCGCCTGAGCAGAGGATTGAATGTCTTGGAAAGTGACTGGAAGCTGTCGGACTATGGCCTCCACATCGTCTGTGACTTGGAGACTTGCGAGTACGATGTCGTCGTCCGGAGAAGAATGTGACGAGATAAGTCTGGACAGGGCGTCGGCCTGCCCGAAAGAGGTAGTCTTGCGATATTCTATCTTGAAGTCATAGGCGATAAGAATGAGTGCCCAGCGTTGAAGACGGTTAGCAGTATGTACCGGTACGCCTTTCTTGCTTCCAAAGATTGCTAACAGCGGTTTATGGTCCGTGAGCAGAATAAAGCGGCGCCCATAGAGCATTTTATGAAACTTCTTGACCGCGAAGGTAAGCGCGAGACCTTCCTTCTCGATTTGACTATAGTTCTTCTCCGCCGGGGTCAATGCCCGTGATACATGAGCTACAGCTTGAATTGACCCATCTGGCATGCGATGTTGGAAGACCGCCCCAAGTCCATAATCGGAGGCATCAGCAGCGACAATGATGTCCAGTGTAGGATCATAATGCGTTAAAAGGAGATCTGATTGAAGCGTCATCTTCAGTTCCTCGAAGGCGTTCTGGCATTTAGGTGTCCAAGACCAAGTCCGTTTGGATTCCAATAATTCGTCCAGTGGCTGTCTCATGAAACGCATATTATTAACGAAAACCTGGTAATAGTTCACCATTCCCAAAAATGAACGTAATGTTGGCAGGTCAACTGGTGCTGGCATGTGGACAATAGCCTTGATCTTCTCGGGGTCGGGTCGTCGACCAGCGCTATCAATGATAAATCCCAGATATTTTATTTGTGTCATGAATAGTTTACATTTCTCGAGGCGAAGGCGGAATCCATAGTCTTTAATACGGGAGAGTACTTCTTTGAGGTGTCGCTGGTGTTCTTCGAAGTCACGGCTGACAATGATTATATCATCGAGGTAAGCGGTTGCGAATTCAAGTCCAGCAAGCATTTGGTCCATTATTGTTTGGAAAATTCCCGGAGCGGATTTCACCCCAAACGGAAGTCTCTGATATTGGAAGTTCCCGAGATGAGTGGAAATGGTACAAAGTGGTTTAGAATCGTCGTCCAGTTCTACTTGTAAGTATGCTTCAGATAGATCCAATTGGGAGAAAAGTTTTCCCCCGTTGAGCGTCGCAAATATGTCTTCCGGCAGCGGTAATGGGTGTTGATTGAGTTCTATGGTCTCATTCAGGCCGGTGGAAAAATCTGCGCAAAGACGGGTAGTGCCGTTAGGTTTCCTTACGCTTACGATTGGTGCTGCCCAATCAGTGTGCTCGACGGCTTTCAGGACATTTGACTCTTCCAGGCGTTTGATCTCCATTTCGATAGTTTTGCGGGCGGCAAACGAAACTGGCCTGGCTCTACGGTATACTGGAGTGCTTCCGGGTTTGAGAGTAAGGCGGGCTTTCGCTTTAGTACACAGCCCCAAACCGTCCTCAAAGACATCCGGAAACTCGTTCTTCAGCGTCGCAAGGCATTCGGCGACAGGTGAGGCAGTACAGAGGTTAATGGCTTGAGTACCGAGTCGGGAGCATTGTCGTAAGCTATCCAGAAGACCGAAGAAATCTAGGGTTTCCACTCCCAGAAGGTTTAGGGATCCGTCTTTTGCCAAGTAGAAGCTGTGTTGAATTTCTGCTGGTCCCAGTTTAAATTTTGCCGTTGCTTTCCCAAGGAATGTAGTGCTTGATCCATCGAATAGCACTCCTTGCTCGCTGCAGGGGGTTAACTTCGGCTTACCAATTCGTTCGTAAGTCGCCTCATTGATAATGTTGCCTTCCGCTCCACTGTCCAAGTAGAAAACTACGGGAACGTCGTTAACCAAGAATTCCCCCGTTATGAGTTTCGAAGGTCGCATGGAATTCAGGCTGACTGTATTTATCTGGCTTCTGTCTGGTTTCCGGTGTCCGGATACTCGTTTCTGATTTTCGCATTGACTAGCGAGGTGACCAGTTCGAGAGCATTTATGGCATTCAGTCTTAGCGTGCGTGCATTCCCTGACCCAGTGCATCTCTCCGCATCGAAAACAGGCGTATGGCGGCGGTTTCGAAGATCTTTGAGATGACTTGGCTCTCCGCTTCTCGGGAGATCTGGAAGGATGCCGTACAGAAGTCTTCCGACGACGGAAGCTGTTGATCGGCGTGGCCTTTGCTTGGAAAACCGTCTGTTCAGTCTTCGTAGCGACGATGGTCAGGACTTCGTCAATGACATTCTTGAGTTCAATGTTGGCCTCGGTATTTAACCGTTGCAGGATTCTGGTTCGTATGGATTCGTCTTCTGGTCTGGACAATCCACATAGGGAAACCAGAATTCCGAATTGATCTTCGGTCAAATCGGAGAAATTGAAGCGCTTTAGAAGTAGTTTAACGCGGTTGAAATACGGGCCATAATCTTCATCCAATTGACGCTGGATTCGCATTAGGTTGAATCTTTCTATGAAGAGTGTCTGTTTCTTCCCGAAAAGTTTCTTGAGGTTCTCTACTGTCGTTGCATACGGGTAGTCGGTTGGCTCTTTGGGCATACAGGACCGATAATACTCGCTGAAGGCTTCGTTAGACAGTTTCGAGACCAGATACTTGACTTTGGCAACGTCGGTCAGATTTGGGACACTAATATCCACGAGATAGTCAAATCTCTTCAGCCATTGTTCCAGTTTGTCGCCATCGTGTTCATCAGGCTCGAAGATTGGAATGTCAAGGCAAGCTATTGTGGATGTGGGTGCTGGAGTCGAGGTTGACGGACCGGAGGTTCCTGCTGTCTGGAGTAGAAGGTCGATGATCCTTTGGTTCTGCTGCTGGGACGCTATTTGCTGCTGCATAAACGCGTTCAACACGTCTCCCAGAGCGGACGAGGAGTCGGAGGATCCGCTTTCCTGCTTTGGCATGTTGTCGGAATCAGTATCGCGACTTTACCCGGAAAACCGTAACGCGACTATATCCGAAGACCGTAAAACGACACCCCACTTCTGACACCACTGTTGTAACGGCTCATGGAGAGAGAGAGAGAACGCAAGAGGTAACAACCAAAACAACTTTATTAAGATAAGACCGCCATCGGACCGAATGCCCCTTTTCATTGTTAAACTTTGGTATATATATACAATTTAAAAAACATGTGACAAGATTAAAAAACGATAACATATTAGTAGGTTATTTTTTCCATTATTGGAGGAGTTCCAACAGCGTACAATAAGCCCTTACCACAACTAGCTAAAACGGTATTTTCGTCTATCCAGCCTCTGACACAAACCACAAACATACAAACTCTCAGATCATAATCTTAAAAGCCAGTATGTCTTTCGCAACTTAGATAAAAACCTATAGCAGCTACACGTTGAAGGGTCAGGAGATGTTTTCAACGACAACTATAAATAAATAACAGCGACCCAGTTCATGTGGACATTGTTTCATAAAGAAGAGGCTTTTCAATTTCTAGCCGCCATTTAAAAAGATTTTCACAAATCGAGCCCAAAAGACCATTGCACCCGTCTATAGGTTAAAGGAAACCAGTGTACTCAATATTTGTGAAATCGGTTGAAACGCGCGAACTTTTTTGCATAGAGAAGATTTTTTATATTTTTGGGCGCCATTTATTAATATGGCGGCGGATTGGAAAAATATTTCTGAGTACGTGCCTACTACTTACGAGTAACGTTCCTGCAAATTTTCAGCCTTCTAGGACAAGCGGTTTGGGCTGGGCGTTGATTATCAGTCAGTCAGTCAGAACTTTGATTTATATGGATATAAATAGATTAACGCATAAATTTCGACTTTTCTTAAGGAATTTCAGTTCCTTCAATCGTATTTTTATTTCCCAACAGAGTTGAAGACACTGCGCTACAGGACTGCAAAATTCATCTAGTGGATGATATGTATATTATAGAAGACAATGTCCTCTTGGCAGATAGAGATGCCACCTTAAATGAACTGATGCTCAAGGGCTCTAGTCTAAAAAGTACAATTTGTTTGTTGATTAGCCAATTTTAGTATATCACTTCAATTTTTCACGTTATTCTTCTTTCGCTCCAATAGGACTTAGAAAACCCGAGTGTTCCCATTGTCAGGATAGACCTGACGTTACATGCCGAGAATGTTCGTGTTCAGTGTGTGGTGGTAAAGATGAACCTCACGAACAAATAGTGTGCGATCAGTGTCAAGAGTGCTTTCACCTCTGGTGCCTGAATCCAAAGTTGGATTCGGTACCAGAGGGTGATTGGTTCTGCGCCAGTTGCAAAAATAAGGATGATATCCGCAAACCCGGACAAAAAGGGAAAAGCAAAAAAAATTCGAGAGGGTCCATGAAATCATCCACTCGTGATTGGGGTAAAGGCATGGCTTGCGCCGGAAGAACCAAAGAATGCACGATTGTGCCCATGGATCATTTTGGCCCTATACCTGGAATAGTAGTAGGAATGTCCTGGCAGTACAGGATTCTAGCCTCTGAAGCTGGCGTTCATCGTCCACCAGTTGGTGGAATACACGGACGGGAAGAGGACGGAGCGTATTCAATAGCACTCTCCGGAGGCTACGAAGATGATCTTGTTAGTAGTCGTTGAGTCCAGATTTTCGATGTACGCTCTATCTTGAAAAAAGTGATGCTAAGATCCGCCTCTTGGACGCGCATAATACGAATGAGAGGGAAATGGGTTACTACCAGAACCTGAATAAGGCGGGGATTTCGAAAAAGGGGGGAGAGTAAGGGATAAGTCAGGGGTTTGTCCTAAGTTTTGTCCTAAAATGTCAAGTATTTCTTTTGGTATATCAAACCATGCTTCGAGCAATGGTAAATATGGGTCAGGTGTGATGAAGTGGGCTCAGGGATATTTTCAAAACTTCGTCAGGGATAAGCTGGAAAAGTCAGGTATTTTCGATATAACAATTTCGTCCGAAGCCTGCTTACTGAAAAACGGAGGTTTCAAGATGTTTTTTGGTTCAATCTTAAAATGGTGTTGATGAATCATGACGTATTTTCGAAACTCCGGTCTGTTAGATGGACATTACGATTGGCCTCAAAATAACGGCCCATTTTTCAAGTGCAGCGTATATCGAAAATCCGTGAAGAAATTTCAAGCAAAGTTTATTTCTCATAAAGATTGCGCTTCTAATGCATTGTTTTCTAAAGATGAATTTTAAAAAGCTTGTGTTGAGGGCAAAATTCCAGAAAGTGCTTGGTAATCTTAAAAATTATCGTAAAAATTAAAATTTTTCTCGTACCCTGTTGATGTATATACTCAGCAAGGAATAATCACCTATGAAAACCCACCTTTAGTGTAGTTAGAAGTGGTGATGAAATGTTCACAAAAGGGCTACTCGTGATTTAAGTCGCTATTTTCTCGCTCATACAGTCCTTTCTACGGGATCAATTCCTCTTGTGTATAAAATGCTCAGCTTGAACTTCATTTATGTGGTTGTTGTTGCGTGTGGGAAACGCCTATTTGATAGAAGCGCAACATTTTTGGCCCACATTAACACGGAACGAAAGCAATGAACGGATTCGTTTCTTTTTAGGATGAAGGAGAAACATTCTACTACACCGGAAGTGGAGGCAGGGACCTCGGTGGAAATAAAAGAACGGCGGAACAATCATGCGATCAAGTTCTAACTGATAAAAACCAGTAATAATTATTTCTTCTTATGGCCTTTTCAGACGATACAACTTTTTGACTTGTTAAGACGAGTCAACCCGAGTTAACTAGTTCGGGCTTATGAACAAGTTGAATCACCAAATTAAAAATTGATCATTGACCCATCTAGTTGAGTCGGAAGTTGTTTCGTTTGAAAAAAGCCTTTAAAGCAACAGGCGGCTCCATTATCGCCCCTAGCATTCTGGCTAGCCTTCTGGACACGAATTTTATCTAGCGAAAGGCAGGAACCAATCAGACCTAATGCACTAGGTCCCATTGGTTCCTGCCTTTGGCTTAACTAGCCTTTAGAAAGCTTAAACACTGTGTACACTCTTAAAAATTTTGGGTTGTTTTTGACCCAAAATGGGTCATTTTTTAACTCAAAGATGGGTCAGTATTTAACCGACCCAATTTTTGGGTTGTTGCTCCTTGACCCAAGAAATAGTTGTCTAAATAACCCAATTTCGAGTAAGTATAATCTATAACCCAACTTTGGGCGAAACCGTAACCACATTGCTGGTTAAATAATAACACCATATTTGGTTAAAAAAAAGCCCTAATCTGGGTTAATTTTAACGGTGACCCAATGATGGGCTAAACACTAACGCCAATTCTGGTTAAATAATAACACATATTTTTGTTAAAAAATCAACCCAAATCGGGTTTAATTTTAACGGTGACCCAATTTTAGGCTAAACTGTAACCCTAAATCGGGTTAAATCGTTACTTAAATTTATTTTTCTTCCCCCCCGGCCCCCTCACTGCATATAAGATTTCTTTCTCTTCGTGTTTCAAAGTATAATTCTCCCGTTTTTGCCACCTTTATTGCCTGTGCTACGCCCTGCCTTCTTGTTAACAAAAGTATAGTATGCCACATCGCCACGTATATCACATGTAGCCTGCGTGAAATTCTTCTAGTTAAAAATTCCAAACTTTTCCTTTCACCTTCTCTTTAATTAACGTCATTCTTGTTCAGTGCATCAGTTAAAAAACATTTTATTTTCTGAATATGACAAAAATCATTTTTAAACTGGATAAAAATTCTGTTTTTATCAATGTGATAAAAATATCTGTTTTTATCACTTAAAGTTTTATTTTTAGAGCTCATCACTATCACTTTCACTAAGGTGAAACCACTGCCTCAGAGAGCGTATGACATTGGTGATCTCTCCTGAATTTTTCCCATCAATTTGGAAGAATGAATCTTGTATAAGTTCCCATACGCGTTTGCATTTTGAGGGATAGCTAAGATCCAGAACGTAAAACATCTTGAAGCATGCATCAACCGCCCGAAGTAGGGACGTTCGAAGGAAAGCAGTTTTTTCTACAACCACGTAGCACATTGTGGGTTGTAGGGCGTCTCCAAATGTAACTATGTGCGGTTCAGCCATCTTACATTTATCCAAGTAATCAGTTATGGTTCCATCCTGAAATATCAAAGTTTGTATTAACGTGGTAGATGAAGTCACATGCTACTGATTTATGATCGAGAACGATTGATAACTCTCTAGATGACTGAGGCATAACAGAATACCAAAAGAACGATTGGGTAGAAATTATGAAGTTTTCATGCAGATGATGAATGTAATGAAGTAAATTCGGGGCCTGAAGATAACTTTTAGTTACGCGCGGCTAGTGTTTGGGTGCTAAACTTTGGTATAGTTAGAGAGAAATTTTTACCTGGACATTCATAATGAAGGAATTTTTTACATCTTCTTTTGAAGGTTTAACAGTGCGCTTGCCAATTTTGAAGGATGAACTTGGAATCAAGTAAGGTAAAGCCAGGAAAGCGGCATTCTCTAATTGATCTGTAAATGGGTTTAATTTAATTAACAACGTTGTTACCCAATTTATATGAAAGAGAGGGTAAGCCCGTTATGTAGAGGCGGAGCCTCTAGTAAGCTTCTCTCTTGCACTTCTTCTTTGCCAAAGGCAGGAACCAATCAGAACTAATTTATTAGGTCTGATTGGTTCCTGCCTTTGGCAAGGACAAAACGCAAGAGAGAAACTTTCTTGAGGCTCCGCCCCTACATAACGTTCTAACCCTCCCTTTAAATAAACCCTTCACCAGCAGTTGCTTCTTCTCTTCCTTGAGCATCCAAATGCAATGTGATAAGAACATTATCTTTTAGTTCCACGAGAGCATGTTCACGTATTTTAGCAGAATAGTCAGTCCAATTCATGACTAAATTTTCACATTGTTTAGGATAGAGTAGAGAAAAATCCTGTTCGAACTAAGGGGAACGCAATGGGTAGGAGAAGTTATCTACTATTGCAAACAATAAAAAATTATGAATATATTTACCATGCCCGGAATGTCCTTTAGTCTTGGATACATTCGAAAAATGTCTTCGACTGGTATTGCAGGGTTATTTTTAATCCATGTTTGTCTAATGGTAGCAGTTAACTTCATGTACTCTTTAACTTGCGCATATGGAACAGTGTTTTCTTTAAGCCAGTCTGTCATGGCTTCCATTTCGTCTTCATTGAAATTTTCTGACAAAAATACGTGTATGTTTAAAATAGGTTCTTAGAAAGCATTTTTCTCTATTTATCCTACCAGGGACCTCCACGGGTGGGTCGTCGCTAGTCCCTTGGGGTTCTGTGGTTTTTGAAGATACGCTTGGGCTTTCGGTTTCAGATGCTTGTTGCTTCTCTTCAAACGAAATACTTTTTTTTAAACGTTTCCTTACATTGCGAAGTCGTTCTTCTAAATATCCAGTGGCAGGACGCTTTTGTCCATGAGAAAACCACACGAGCTAATAAAGAGCAGTTATTTTTGGAAAATAAATAGGACATCAAAAATCTAAAATTACATGGCCTTGTTTATCTCTGTCATCGAGCTTCGGAAACTCTTTCACAATGCTTTTCGATAGTTGAATCTTCAACTGTGCTGAAGGGCTATCAATAATTTGTTACATAGGTGTGCAAGATCATATAAAAGCAGAAGTGAACCAAAAATATTAAACTTACTATTCACCACATTTCTCAATTAAGTATGAGACCATAATTCTGCATAATAGCCTTCTGGCTTTTAAAGTTACTGGACCTGAAGAAGACAATAGCGAGCAAAGCTCTTTCCCTTTTGGATGTTTGAGAACAACATTTTTCACATCCTTTAAAAAATATTGTTTCATGATTAAAATACATTTTAGATCAATTTAAATAATTTGTAGTACACGGATAAATATTTGTATGACGAATAAATAAGGAAAAAAATAGAAGCGACACTGAATTTTCTCCCCATCTCTACCGCATAAGGGTGACACTTTGCGATGTGGGCGGGCATTATATTAAGCTTACGACGCTTGACCCATCGGCATGTTAGGATCGTCCCACATCTGTTAAGTATATCATAGCGGCACCACTGGGATTTCATTTGTCGCTTCTAGGCTTTTTCTAGTAAATTAGGTATCACTTACAAAGTTATAATTCGAACATATAGTTTTTGGAGTTATATCCACCGTACTAGGGCTTCTGTTTTGCGAAGATTTTGGCGATATTGCTGATGAAATATCTCCATCCGTATTTTTCCTTGGTGATTTTCTTGATGGAGTGTTCAAATCGCAGCACTTTTTTGGTGATTTCTTTGACTGCGCGCCCATATCAAAGAGTTTTTTTGGAGATTTTTGTGGTTTTCTTGGTGACTTCATTGGAGTATTGTGATTTTTTCTTGGTGATTTTCTTGGCGGTGTTCCCCAGTCAAATGGACTAGGCCTTTTGGGTGTGCCCAAATTCTTAGACACATGTTCACTACTTAAATTATTTTCCAACAAAATGTTCACATCGTCAGTGGGTAATTGATAAGGATTCTTAAGTCCATCTGTTGTTTCCATGGATTCATTTTCCTCAATCATATCGGACGTTGTTCTTGGAAATAAGAAGGCTTTTTGGTTAGAAATAGGCATACTTTGGCACAATTAAAAAACCGTCTTCATTAGTGCAAGGAGTACAATGTAATGGACTATAATCATCTATCTCTTCAACTGATTTAAGGGATAGTTTAATTGGATTAGTTTCAGAAACATGATACGCATTGAAATGTCTTTTGTAGCACAAGGTTGCAAAATTTGAAATTACAAATGTGAAAGATTGCTGCCCATTTACAATGATATGTTCAATCCTTCCAAATACTGGTAAATCATTATCATCGGATACCGCTAACAGAACCACATATGTTGGTTTATAGACCACGCCGTTCTGTTTAACCCAGTTCGCACAGCCCACATCTTCATACAGTGTTACTCGTAATAGCTTGGCTACCTCTTCACCGTGATTCAAATTTGCTAAAAGGCTATTTAGGCAAGCACCAATTTCAGTTGCCCGTTCATCCAAAACTTTGCAATTTCTATTATTGTAAGCAAATCTGACTTGATGTCTGAATGCCAATGACTTGGTAATGTTTTTGAAATTGCATATCACGCGAGCATATTGCTTAAAAAAATTATGCTTTGCTTCGAAACGTATAACCCCTACCCTTGAAAGGGGGCCAATCATTTTAATGCAATCTACATAGTGAAGCATGAAATGGTGTTTTGGTTTTAAGGTGCGATCTGGAAACAAGCCCAGAAAATATTCGTGGTGATCGGATATTATTTGCGCAAGGTACGGAATATTGTGTTGATAAATAACTGGCGAAAAAATACTGGCAACGCATTCCACGAGCATAAGTAAAAGTTCATAAATTTCATGTTCTTTTGGGACCAGATCACCAATTAAGACCGGCAAGTATCGTAACAGACACCAAGACTGAGCCGCAGTTTGCCCTGTCGCGCCATCTGGGTTTCCCAACATATTTTTAGTGATAGCTGAGGGTTTATCCTTAATGTCAGGGCCGTATTTAAATAAGGATATTCTGGAATTCAAGTCCTCAAGCCTAAAGAGTTTTTCCCTAATTAGGCTGTCTAAAACTAATTTTATCTCTAGAGGCCCTACTCCTTCCAAGATATCATGCATTATATCAGGGACAAAATTTGAAACTACATGGAAATATTTTAGTTCATTTAACAAGCATCGTCTTTTAATACCAGTTTCGGAAGAGTTTTTTTGCATTACGTCGTCTTCATAATTGACTTTATTCCGTAGTAAGTTTCGGTCGAGAGTAACTTGCTGGCCCATTTCATTTCTGTGTATCTTGCAAAAGCGGCACATGTAATTAGCCGTAAAACCCTCGACTAAACCTAGCATAGAATTCAGGCCAAGATTATCACCACACACTTGAGCTAAATATGCGTAAACTGTGCCCTGATATGAAGGTGTATCAATGTAAACGCCATTTGTTTCGGTCTCATTAAATTCAGCAACAATAACAGATAAAATTGAATCCATTTTCTCATTTTTTAAATAAGCCGATTTGCAAAGTGCCAGTAAGTAGCAGTTGTTTAAACATGAGTTAAGTTTTGGTGGAAACCCTTTGATCGTGTAATAGAATGCAGTGACCTTGTGCAACCCCGTTTTTGAACCAAGTGGGTTTGTTACTTCAAATTCGTCAGAATACATCATTATTGGTATAAGAACCTTATTTTCATCGCACTGTACACCATTTTCTGCAGCCTGCATACCATCTTTAAAATCTCTTAATCCATCAGACTCTGAATTCATGTACTCCTTTACTCTGTCAAAAACCCCTGGACTTTCTAAAATAACTTTGAGCATGCTTTTAAGAGGTATGAGTTGAAACTCTTGAGTGATCCTTTCATTTTGTTCGCTATTTTCATTTGCCTCAATGCCTCCAATTTTTATATCCTTTGGTGGAATTAAATGGCCGCTTTCTCTAAGACATTTATTTTGCAAGTACTCCGTATCAAAATATTGAAACAAATTTGAAATTTCGTCGAATTTTGATAGTATATTTTCCATGTCCTCATTGGTACCTTGATTAAGATTTTTGTGAACGATATCCTTCAAATAGGTTACTATCTCGCCAATTAAAACTTTTGTACTACCAACAACTGTTTGCACAGTTGTTGTTGTTATTCCAGGCGACGATTTAAGTCGGCAAATAAATTGAACAGTTATATTTTTAAGAATATCATAGCTCAAAGGATTATCTTCATTATCAGAATTATTATTTTCGTTCTCATTGGCCACTTCGTTTTCAGGATGAAATTGTTCTTCCGCTATTATAGGCGTTGGGTTAGAAATGTGATTTGGGCCTAAGGAATCCTGATGATTTTTATCCAGGTGCTTTTTTAGGGTACAGAAGTATGAATAAGACTGATTGCAGTTCTCTTCAGCACAATAAATAGGCCCAGCCCCATCATTTAACCCATGAAGATTACGATAATGATGAATTAATTGTCTGGAAGTTTGACCGACTTCCTTATTACATTTAAAACAAGTATAACCCATGGTTGGTTTTCAAATATTTACAAATGTTTATATAGCTCTATTGAATAGATAGTCAATATATTGCCTTCCTTTTTGCACAACTAACTTACTCGGAGGCGGGTTTTATGACAACCAATTCTTTAGCAAACCTTTCTTTGAGTGTAGCATGAAATGAGAGAAACTTCGCTCTTGGACCAATGGGTGGAATAAGTTCCCTAACTAGATCAGGAGTAAGCAGCAGGAATCCGTCCTTGTCGATTTCATTATCTTTACAAAAAATTAGCAATTAATGTGAACAAATAAATATTGAGCAGAAAATTACAATATAATAATAATAATTATATATAATATATAATAATTCAATTCAATTAAATAATTAAAATTAAAAAAATTAAAACCATTTAAGAGTGTTAAAAATATCTATTTATATTGCAAGACACTTTGTGAAGTGCAGTTAATTTCCGTTAGAAAGCGGCAAAGACGTCAACAACTAGCCCCTCGATATTGGTTGAAATAGGAAAATTTTAATTTTCAAATCATTCGGAGATATTTCCTGGACCCTATTCTCTAAGCTCCATTTGGCGCCATATCAAGCCAAATCTTTTTGTTTGGAGTAACTTTGGACCCTATATCCTCTAATAATTGAAAATCAATTGTTCGGATCGGCCCCGTTTGAAGCGCACCTATTCTCTAACCACAATCCAAATCGTAATTCAGATAGTTTTAAATTTTTCTCTCAATCTAAATGTACTGTACGTTAAGGCAAGAGTCGTTTATGGGCCAATTGTATTAGACGCGCTTTCAAATTGAATGGATGGAAAATTTGAGACTTCACACGTTCTTTCCTTAAGGTAGAAAGACGTACTTCTTTTGTTATAAAAATTAATTAGAGTATGAGTTTTTACATTATGTATTTATAGACCTTAACTCTTCCATTTCTCGCGATTCCGACTCAAACCTAGTAGTTTGATTGTTTATACTGGGCTTATAGTGGTACAAGCCAGTATAATTAACTATAACGAAACCACAGACTTACTGATAAAGTTTTCGCGGTATGAAAGTAGGGACCATTCGGTCAGTCTTTCTTCAACAAAGTTATCCATAACTTAGGTAAATCTATTAATTATAATTACAATTTAAATTGGAATTAATCCGTAATCAAAAACTCTTAAAGGGGCTAACCGTAGGCTTGCGGGCATGGTAGCTTTGCATGAAGAAAAAGCAAGTCCGCCGTTTGTACGTGTCAGCCTAAAGGTCCCGCAAAGCTCTGGTTAGCCCCTTTAACAAGTAAAAGGCTTTACCTTATGACTATAGAATCCACTTTTGAAACATTTATCTCAAAGCAAACCGATTTTGTCGTGAGAAGGCAGTAAAATTTTCAATGGTACCTGTTTGATCTTCAAAAACAGGAAACAACAACGACCACACCCAAGCCGAGTCCCAAGTCGGAATATATGGGATGGATAAGTTTTCAACTGAATATTTTAAAATGCTTTAACATAAACCGTTTTTATAAAGAAAAACAATATTTTATTTTCAAAATATCGCTTACCTCACACACGTTAAAAATTTTCACTTTATAATAAACAAGTTGGGAAAACCAAAATATTACCTCTCCGAGTCAAGACGACTACTTACAAACTTATTTACCCAGATATGGAAATGTTTCTTAAGTTAAAATTTATGAAATATTAAAGCAGTATACAAAGCATAGCAAATTTACTGTAAATCAGACGACATTTTACATCCAATAATGATATACTTGTACACATTAAAATCATCCGATGGGGGAAAAACGGGTCATCGGCGTTTTATAAATGACGCTAGCCTAATAAAGCGTGCAAGGTACCAAGGCTTAACAAAAATTGTAGGATAACATATTTATATAGATAGATAACAACTTTTATAATTAAAATTAGAAACTAACATATATCTTAAAATTCTCGCGTGATCAACTGGTTTCACGCCAATTAAATAGCTATAGTCCCATAGAGCTATTTGTATTAATTCCTCCATAGTTTTTTCGCCAAGCTGAGAACTACGCGTTTTACGTCACGTTACCCAAAAAGCCGACTATTTTCTTTGAAGACCGCGCTAGCTCAGCGCTAAGAACCGTAACGTCAAAATTCAAAAACAAAATCCCTGGGCCGCGTTCAGCAACGCTGGGCTCTGCTGAACGCGGCCCAGATTTCCACCATGATAATAAAATTTAAGCCTAATTATTTAAAAGTGTATTTAACTTTCGGCTCACTCTGAACCGTTAATGTCTCTGCATACAGAAACGAAAACCAAACCCAAACGTTTACTTTTTGGTTCACTAGGCCTATGGACAAATAAGAGGTCATTTGACCAACATAGTAGCATTGTGCTTGTATTTACTGTGATTTTAGAAAGGATTATGCTATAAACAGATGTTGTATAGCTTAAGTAATATATAAACATCAATTTTAAATAATAATATTTAAAAAAATCTTTGGAATATCAAAATGAAATAGAGCTTTAAAGCTACAAAAGTACGAAATGCATCATAATTACGAAAAATATTTCCACATATTCACTTTATATTAAGGATAAAGGGAATATTATGGTTTCTTTACACATCAAAACAAAACGAACTTCTAACGCAGCGCACTACTGTAACAACGGACGGACACATACAGACAAAAACATAGACTGCTTTTAACTCTTTCCGTATTAATTTTGAATTGAGAAACAAGATTATCTTAAATATTAAAATAAATATAATTAATATTTAATATTTTCTTCGTTAGTTATTCGCCTTATTGAACGTTACATCGTTTTGAAAAAGAACAATTAAACATTCTTGAGAGACTTGACTAATATTGGCGTTTGAAATGAAGCATACGCCGGTTGCTTCGCCTTCATCAAATAGGTAGTATATAAGGGTGTCGAATCGCAGCTATGGATAAGAACAGCGCAATTGCGTGAACCTTTGGTGGAAGCCCCACCATTGGGAGGCCGGACGTTTCTCGTAACCCTGGCCGATCGCCGCGTATGTCTTAACCTTAAGGAGTAGAAGCCAGGTGTACAGACTGGTGTCCATGTGGGATGGACAAAAACAAAGACCAGAAGATGGTGGTGTTAGAAGCCAGGTGTACAGACTGGTCTCCATGTGGGATGGACAAAAACAAAGACCAGAAGATGGTGGTGTTAGAAGCCAGGTGTACAGACTGGTGTCCATGTGGGATGGACAAAAACAAAGACCAGAAGATGGTGGTGTTAGATGCCAGGTGTACAGACTGGTCTCCATGTGGGATGGACAAAAACAAAGACCAGAAGATGGTGGTGTTAGAAGCCAGGTGTACAGACTGGTGTCCATGTGGGATGGACAAAAACAAAGACCAGAAGATGGTGGTGTTAGATGCCAGGTGTACAAACTGGTGTCCATGTGGGATGGACAAAAACAAAGACCGGAAAATGATGGTGATAGAAGCCAGTAAGTGCAGACTGGTGTCTATGTGGAATGGACAAAGACCACAAAATGGTGGTGTTTGAAGCCAATAAGTACAGATTGGTATTCATGTAGAATAGACAATTGACTAGTCAGATGAAGTAATAGTGGCCAGTTGATTTGTGGATAGATTCAAGTTTTGAAATTTCCGGGAACTGTGAATACGGTCCGGAAATAGCGAACACATTTGCTTCAATTCGGAAACTGCGAACACGGTCCCCTGGGGTGTAAGTCAATAACAACAGACAGACAGACAGACAGACAGACAGACAGACAGACAGACACACACACAGACACGTCGAAATTAGAACCTCTCCGTGACATACGTCACTCGGAGAGGTAATAAAAGCCTAAACGGTACAGCGCGAAATCGCGACTTTCGCGAGTGGAAGTTTGGCGGGAACAACGAAAAATCAGTTTTATCATGGAAAATGCTAGAAAGAGTTGCCGTGTACACCGCCGTTTTGGGTCTCTGACGTTGCACCCCCGCATTCCACCATTGGTTCTAAATAAGAGCCAATTGGAGGCGCAATCGGTAAATGTCGACTGCTTTAGTTTTTGACTGTCGTTTGAAGACTGAAATCATGCCTCGGTGTATAATTGAGGGTTGCGAAAATAACTCTCATAACGCTAATCTTAGCTTTTTTCAAGTCCCAAATTATATCCGATTTCCGTCATTAACAAGAAAATGGATCAGCAACGCCAAGATACCGGTTAAAAATGGTTTTGAGAACATTATGTCATCCAAAGAGCCAAGGCTCAACAAAGACAAGTCTAAGGAAGTTACCAAATACAGAGTATGTGAAGTACATTTCACTCAAGAATGTTTTGAAGTTGAGCCGCCTATAAAAGTTATGATTTGTGGAAAGACAAAGAAGAAGATGCTTAAACATGGATCAATACCAACACTATTTGGGAGCGATACCAATATATCAGCTTCAATTATTAGCAGCCGCACTGAAGAAACAGTAAACCCAGCTACTGATTTTACTGCTGAACCTGAAATAGCACGAAGCCAATTCAAAATTGTAAAGAGTTTTGACAGGAACACTCAAACCGAACCTGGGATCACGAGGACGTGCGATGTGGGTACAGAAACTTGTACAGAACTAGACATAGATCTTGAAATGGAAAAATTACAGCGGTCACACGTTTCTGGTATCATTCAAGAACATTCATACGCAACAGACACGGGTAATACTTTTAATCATTTAGGAACATTGACTTCTGTAACTCCAAAGAAAGCTTCACTCTCTCGTTCACTAATCCACTCAACCAGAAATAAAAAAGAACACATAGTTCGGGATAAGAAGTTCATTGTTTTTGAAAGCAACCTAAATCAAATTTTATCTCGATTAGTTTGCGATCACGAAGGTTGTACAAGCCGGCTTGATATTACAGATGCAAATAAATCTGAAATGGAAGGTAGTCTTGTCACTGTAAAAGCGTCATGCATAAATGGGCATCAATTTATTTGGAAATCACAGCCTCTTCTAGGAAGAATGGCAGCAGGAAATATATTGATAGCAGCAGCTGTGCTTCTTACAGGTGGAACATTTGATCGCTTTCACTCATTCTTTGAATTTGTGGGCCTGAAAGCAATCGGCAAAACTACCTTCTACTCATTGCAACAAAAACTATTGGTTCCTGAGATAAAGCGAACATGGAAAATTGAACAAGAGAAAATTTTGGATCATTTAAAAAGTAGTGCAACTGTAAATCTTGCGGGGGGTGGAAGATGTGACTCACCTGGTCACAGTGCAAAATATTGTACTTACACCTTAATGGATCAATTTTCGGACAAATGCCTGCATTTTGAATTAATTAAAAAAACTGAAGTTGATTTTAAATCCACTAATATGGAAGTGTTGGGTTTGAAAAAATGCTTGAAAAAAATGGACGAAGAAGGCATGACTGTAACACGCTTGACAACAGATCGTCACATACAATGTAGGGCTTTTATAAGGCAAGAATATTCAAACATAGATCATCAGTTTGATGTGTGGCATTTGAGTAAAGAATTTGGAAAGAAAATTCTTGCTCTGTCAAAAAAAGAAGAATGTGAAGAACTAAAACCCTGGATAAAGTCATTAAAAAACCATCTGTGGTATTGCTCTGAAAAATGTGACCAAGATCCAGATAAGCTGGAAGATATGTGGAAGTCTATTGGCTACCATGTTTTAAATGTGCACAACTTTCAAGATTTGCCAAATTATAAAAGGTGCGGACACCCAAGGCTAACACAAGATGCTAAAATAAGAAAACAATGGCTAAAAAATGGTTCTCCAGCTCATGATGGGCTTTTAAAGATCATCAACAACAAGTTACTAGTGAAGGATTTAAGGCAAACGAATGGTTTCTCTCACACATCATGTTTAGAAAATTATCACAGTTTAATGAATAAATACTGCCCAAAACAAGTAGACTTTAATTTTGAAGTCATGGAAGCTAGAATAATACTCACTATTTTAGATCACAATTCCAATATCAAACGGGGTTGTCGTTATAAAAAGAATGATCCTGAAGTTCAAAATAAAGAAGAATTTGAATATTACTGTTCAAAAGTTACCAATGAATGGCAAGAACGTCCAGTAAAAGAACCAAAGTCAAATGACTTCATAATCAGACTTCTTGAAAATATACTAATAAGTTATGAGGATGTCAACATAACCCTACCAGAAAAACAACAACGCAAAATCATTACTCCAATTCCAAAACCAGAAAAGGGCAAATTTCAGCGTGAAGCCAAAAAAAGAAGACCAAAATTTTGATATTTTGTTTAAACTAGTTTTTTAATCACAAAATTTATCTTATCACTAAAAAATAAAATTTACTATTCCTATTAATCATATCACTAAATTTTTGGCCATTAACTTATCACAAGAAAATTTGATTGATCTTATCACAAAAATTTGCATTTATCTTATTGCATAAATATATTTAAAAAATTTACATTTTAGATATTACATGAAGTCGACTTGTATTTATTTCATCTTAAAAAGGATTTATTTAATTTTAAAATTTATTTATTAATTTTAAAGTATTTGCTTGAAAAGTATTGTTATCATATTAGAAGTTTCATTTTATTACAAAAATGTAACATTTTAACAATATAGACTAGTTAATAAGGGTGGCCTTAATTAAGCATTCCATGCGGCTACTACTTCAGGTACAGGTTTATGGCTAAAATATAAAGGCCCGGTTTTATGAAAGTGATTTGTGAGAAAAGAAAAGAAAACCAAAACAATCGCGCGAGGACTTTTTGGCGTGTTTTTATGTTAGCAATAGAGTTATTTTTTTTCTATACACTGCAACGTCATAACCCTCTATCTCTTACCTTAGTGATATCCCCCTGCTGGGGGCAAATATTATTCTCTAACACAAACTTGCCCCCGAAGCAGGGGATGAATGGTTCACTTCCCCTCCAAAATTACTCTATAATTTTGAAACAATAATAAGAAAGAGCCAGCGACAAAATGTTTTAAGCCAATAAAGCTTAATAAAAAGTGTCACGCGCCTTTTTAAAATTAGTTATACACAGTAAGCCAACTTTGAATGTTAAATACTCTCCAAATAATGGCTGTAAAATTATTAAATGGGGCTCAAAATATAAATTTGAACTTACTTGACTTCTAATTTGAAATTCAGCCACGAAAAAATTCACTAAATGTATTAAAAATGCTACAACACCAAGTCGGCTTTCAAAATTTTCTCCCCATAGAAAAAGCGTTATGAGTTTCCCCGGTTGATAGCGCACTGAACGGCGAAAGTGGGAAATAAGGGCACTTTTGCTAATTTTTCTTTAACATGGGGTTTGGGAAAAACTGCCAGGCCTTCTACCGCCGAAACAAGGTAATCTAAGTAGGCCAGAAGTCAGGTGATTCCTTTGGGTATTCTTTTCTTATACTAAGATTGAACGCACATAGGAAGTACTCTTCGATTTTTCTTACCCAAAACATTGTAATCTATAAGTTCTAGAAGGAATAAAGCTCAAGATGTGGGCTATAATCCTCAAATCGTGTGATGCAAACAAGGGTATTGATTGGAACTTCTTCCCCGAGGAAGGTTTATACTTTTCAAATTTGCTTGGAACTTATAACTCCATTTTAAACATCCTTATTTATACATTTAACTTCTGATTCTGAAAGACTGAATTAAAGCTCTTTATTTGAGCGTTATTTATCAAATTATTCGAAGTTTAAGACGAAAATTAAAGTGAATAAAGATGGATAAAGTTAAAAGGGCCCGTGTGACAAATCTCGCTCATCCTGACCAAGGCCTAACCATTCTGGCACAGTGAAAACTGGAACAATTTTAATTTGCCATGTCTACGGTTAATACCAATTTTTGAGCCTGATTATAGGCGGAATTTTCTTCAATTAATCTCAATTCTTCATCGGTATACTCTTCATATAGGGAATATCGCTTTGTCTAATTAATTTTTCAGCTACCCTAACTATAAGCAGTCGACATTTTAACCGATTGCGCCTCCAATTGGCTCTTATTTAGAACCAATGGTGGAACGTAGGGGTGCGACGTCACTAATTTGTAAAATTACAAATGACCCAATTTGGGTTAGTAAAATAACCATATTTTCAGGGTTAAAAACAACACCATCCCAAACTACCAAATATAACTTATTCAACTAGCACTGGGCTATTTTTTAACCCAAATGAAGTTGAAATTCAAATAACCCAATTCATTCAACCCATGATTTTTAAGAGTGTAGTAGAAAAGCCATCTTTAAAGGGAACCATTAGGGATAGCATTTTTCGACAAATAGAAGGCTTTAAGCTACCTAAAAGAAAATGTGGAAACTGAGCCTCATTTAAGTTTTGTTATTTGAAAATCGAGACTAGTTAGAAACAGGAAAGTAAATTACGCATAAAGGCTAATGATGTCATAAAGGTGTCACCATCCGCTTTAAAGATCAGTATTTCGCGCTGTCGTTTGCTTCGAAGTAACTCTGGTGCATTGCAATTATTGCTACTTTATTGATGTTATAACATTGTGGTTATAATCAAGATGTCCCCCCAAAATCTAAAATTTTAAGCACATTTTTCTAGTAGCAACGTCATCATAACCTAGTCTAAGTGAGCCAATATGATAATTTAAAATATTCGTTACGTGTAGAAGTGGGGGAGATCTATACTGGGCTATGAGTCGGAATGAAGTAACTACTAACCGTTCTCCATTCCTACTTATGAAATTACATCTATTCCTGATGAAATGTATTATTTTATTTTCTATCTTGAGAAACTAATTCCAAATTTAATGACAGATTTACACGCTATTAGCACTTCATGGTTAACATTAGTTGATAGTCGCGATCATTTAAATAACCAAAAAATATTTAATTTACTTTTCTAGAGCGTTAGCCAAAAATTGCGCAGCGCCGTTTAATGATAAGGATGGAGCCGAAGCCGAAGACTGGCGGAGCGGGAAACCCATTAGGGTTTTAAGAGGTTTCAAAGGTTTTAAACACTCCAAGTATTGTCCTGAAAAAGGTTATCGATACGATGGAATCTATAAGGTGAAGAAATAACATGAAGACTGATATTTTATGAACCTATTTAGTGTTCAGGTGTAGCTAACTAAAGTTAAAATTGTAGGTTGTTAAATACTGGCCCCAGAAAGGCCGTTCCGGATTCATAGTTTGGCGCTACCTTCTCCAAAGGGACGATCCAACACCAGCCCCATGGACTGAAGAAGGGAAAAAAATAATCGAAGACCTCGGAATTAAAATGCAGGTAAATTAATTTGGAAGCAACGAAATATTTTTGTTTCAATATTAATAGTACTAATTTTTTAGCAAAGAGTTTAATTAATATTTTCTCTGTAGATGTTAAATGAATCTGAATCTTCACAAACTAACGAAGAAAGTGAGGAAAAACCTTCTAGTAAGAATCGGAAAAGGAAGAGATCTCCTCAAGACTCTGTTGCTCCCGAACCAAAGAAAAACAAACCGGTTCCTTACGTTCCACCCAAAAAAGTAGCGGCCATGATGTCGGTGGATAGTATTAATGAAAAGATTTGGGAAGAGTGCAGTTCGTTTTACGAGAAAGGCGAATTGGTAAGTTTATGTTTTATTACAAGTTGATCACACATCCTCTCCCGTTCTTTAATGAACTAAGAAAATAAGGCTCTCCCACAAAAATCTTAGAATTGTAAGAATTATCTCTGTAGGCAGTGTCAAAATGGCTAAATTCCAAACGAAGCCAATAGACCCAACCAACAAATCTTTTGAATTTTTAAAACGGCTCAAGATCTCGAGCTCGGGTTTTGAGGGGAGAAAGGGATAACCTGATTGGCTTGATTTTGTCATGCGCAGAACCCGTTTTACCACAAGAGTCAGACTATAATAAAATAACAGATTTATTTTCGTCACCCAACGACAGATGGTACTACATTAAACTTTGCTAGTCACGTGATCCTATCCCTTAGATGGAGACTAGACCAAGCCAACTTGTTTATTTGTTGGTTGGGTCTATTTGGCATATTTCTTCAGTAGGAGGAGCTATCTTAAGCCATACCTCTGACCTCTTGCTTTACGGTGGTGTGGAGTTTGCTCTTTCGCCTCTCAGCAAGAAGGTCCCAGGTTCGATCCTGGACAATGGCATCCTGGGAACAAACCCTTCTGTGTAGAGTTTGCAACTTCTGTTCCCACTTGTAAAATTAATCTTACTTCACGTTGTTGTAAGAGAGCTCCGTATATTAAAATTAACATAAGCGGATAATAACCAAGTAAGATTAGATTTTTACCTCCCCGAGTGACGATGACGTCACGGCGAGGTATTACACTGGACGTGTCTGTGTGTCTGTCACCGCGTTCGCAAATCGGAACAAACTTGATCTCAGAAAGCAATTTTTGGCTTCTACTCCCTTCGTTAGGATTAAGAAATACTAGGGTTAGTATTACGAGTAGTGCTTAAAATTATGAACTGTTTCTTCTTTTATGACATCTGATTGCGATATCTTTCCCGTAATATCGTCAACAGTTCATTGAACGTCGTATTTTCTTTCAGTTATTAAACCTGATCCGATAAGGTGATAATTTTCATCCGACCTAGCGGTATCTGAACGATTTATAATCTTATATCTGTTCAGATATCTTTATAATTTTACAGATATCCGTGTTTAACTTTATACACTGATTACATGTACAACCATTACAGTACACATGAAAACCTTCAATTATTTAGTCAAGGCTGAGATACAGAGATTCGTGTAATTTTAGAAGCAGGAATAGAGAACAGGAAACTTTTTGCGCACGTCAAAGTCCACGGCACCCTTCCTCGAGTCGGGGCCGGGGGGGGGGTATGAAAGAAGAGGCAAATCATTGTGACATAGGTAAAACGCAACGATGTATTTTTGGCCGTCTCCGTCAGGAACGTCATCAAAACGTAGTTTAAGTGAGCCAATTAGATAATTTAAAATTTTCGATACGAGTTGAAGGGATTGGATTTATACTGAGCAATGAGTCGGACTGAAGTTTAGACCATGAATCTTCTATATAATGGACCAGAATCTTAATGGCGGATCCCATGTTAAAGAAAGTGTCCAAAAATAATAAAGAAAAAAGCTAGCAGACGAGAAGGTCTTGGAGGAAGACGGTACAATGTAAACAAGTAAAATGGCCCCCGCTTAAGGTCTCATTTCGCTAAGCCTTGGGACAATTGTTAATTTTTTTGCATCAATTTAAAGGTAGAGTTTAATAAAATAATTAAAATAGGAAAATTAAAGATTTGTGCGTTTGGCAATTGTGAGAGTGATTCAAAGAAATTAAAATGTAAAAAAATAAGTTTTGTACTCTTCCCAAAAGCGTCACGTTTGTTTACGTTTTACCGTGGTGGGCGTACCCTGCAAAATTGGCGGGCAACTGCGCACGTTGTACGCAGAAAAAACCTCCCAGTTTCTGGTCCTTCTAGATTGAAGGTTCATGTTTAGACTAACCGTACTTTATTCCTGCTAGTAAATTTACATAGATCCCTGGTCAAGACAAGTTACTGTGTTTTGATAAATCATAGGCAAACTATCGCACGATAAGTTCTTTCTATCTTTATTAAATAGGTGGAATAAATTACAATCGCAACCAATGTTGTGATTTTGAATAAATTGGTACCACAAAAATAATTGCCTGATTCTAGGAAAAACTTTTACCTCATACCTAGAAATGTGAAATTAATGTATATTTTTAAAACGGTAACTTACCCGGTAAATTACTGATTCAAATTTTGGGAAAACCAAAATGACAGTTCAGTCACTAAATTTGTTAATTTATATTTTACGTGCCTACAGTAAATTAAATTTAATTAGCTTTGAATTGTGAGCACTATATAAGGTTCTTTACATGATTTTGCGGCTTTTGCTACCAAAACGGCAGCCGTGGCCTTTCTATTCTGATCTTTAACTAACGATTTTAGAGCTGGCTGGCGCCTGGCGAGTCCATTTGGAAGTAAATAGAGAAATAGTTGATTATTTAAATATAAAATGAAGTTTGAATGCGAAATGAGCCCTTGACCCAAATAACATCGCACTAGCATGTGCGTGTGACTACTTGGCCCAGCTTTCAAATAAACACTACTTAAGTGAATAACAATATGAGGATGTGTGAACTACTATTTTAAGCTAAAACAGCTGCATGAACGAACGGGAAATCGAGGAAAAGAGAAAACCGAAGTAAAAATGGACGAAGTTTTAGTCTCTGGAAGGCTAGTACACTAGGTTTCAGTCCCAGAGGTTTGTACACTCTGAGCATAAAAATTTTAAAAAATTTGGTATATTACCGACTCACATTTCTACTAGAACCAAGTCAATTATTTGGGAAAATAAACAGAACTGTTTCCCTCCGAGGTAGGTTGGATGTCGAGGGATTCCGAATCCCTCGACATCCAACCTACAGCAAATATGCAATTTGTCTGGATGTTTTTTGAAGTATAGGCGTTATGAATACATTTCAAGCGTTTAAATTCTTAAAAAGTATTAATCCGAAACTACGTCCGATGCAACAGATATCTGATTCAAATGTCTACAATCTCGTTTTTATCTCAGATATGATGTGATCCGAATGTGCATCACAAAAAGGCATCTGATCTGAAGTGAAAATGGCTCTCAACTGTTTAACCGATAGCTGAAGTCAAGCAAAGATATTTCATCTGTTCGGATCATAAATCAGATAACTGTGTTCGGTTTAAAGCACTAATTACGAGAAACGTCTAGCCTGCCAATGGCAGCTAGGGCTTCCACCAAATGGGCTTTTTCTCATCATTTATTGCGAATCATTGGCCTTATATACCCTAAATTTCTAATAATTCTTAAAGAGGCATACGCTTGAATTGAAACGACAACAATAGCTATGTTTAAAATGATTTTAGGAATAAAGTCCCTTAAAACGATTTAACTAGAATTAAGGTAAATTGCGGACGAGTAAAATAATTAATATCAATTATATTTATTTAATTATTGTAGAAAAACCTCTTAATTTCGTCCGGACTTGGAGAGGTTTATTTTGGTTTCCCAACTTGTTATTTTAGAAACATAGTAGCGTTCAATTTCAACTACCATGAAAATATAAGACCGCCATGATGTCATAACAGTGTCGCCTTCGGGGGGGAGGAGGGTCTGTGATTCCTGTCTGCCGTTTTGTTTCAAAGGCAAAACAATTATTTTGGAAAATATTCGTTTAAATACAAAGCCTTTCTGTTTTATTTTCTTTTCGAAGTTATTCTAATTGATCATTAAATAATAATCAATTCCGTATTACCCCCTTCCCCTTAAAACCATTTGAAATTTACTTACTCGCTTATACATTATTCTCGTTTCAGGAATTTAAGAAAAAAGTAATGGAGACCTTCAATTGCCTAATTTGCCAAGATTTTGTTACAGACCCCGTGACTCTAAATTGCAGCCACTCCTTTTGTTTAACCTGCGTGAAAAGACAGTTGAGAGTAAAGCAATATGAATGCGTACATTGTAGAGACGTTCTTTGCGACGACTTTCAACCTGCCATTAACGAAATGTTAAGAGAAATTTTGAGAAATTTAATCCGTTGAGTAACGACGTACTCACTCACGTATTCACTTTGGAGAGAAAAAAATAACAAAATATCTTGAACGTTTCCCAAGTAGTGGAATATTTTTAAAATAACTTGTTTATCTAAAACGTGGTATAAAATTTACCGAGAAAAAAAAAATAGCTGGAGAAAGGGTTTATAATTTTATAAATTTATAAGTTGTAGATTGTTCTTTATTTAAAATTTTAACGAGTATTAAAATTTACTTGAATTTTAAGAAAACTATTTCATTTACAACCAATTTCTATCATACTCCGTGTGGTTATGTAATAACTAGAGGTGTGCGGTTAACCGTTCCAACCTAATACCGAACCGAATAATTCGATCCGGTATTCGATAAGCCGATTTTCGCTATTCGATACGAATATCGAATACCGAACTGACTATTCGGTTAAAGTTCGACTACCATAAATTTAGGTCCTGAACAATTGAGAGACCCACCTTATTTAAAAATAAATCATCCCGATTTTATTTGTCTCTCATCAAAAAATACCATGTGCCTAGGAAAATTTTAAGAACTGCTTGGCAACCAATGAGGAGAGGTATTTTGAAATTTAGAAGCTTCTAAATCTTTTGCTTTGTATTAACTATTCGTTAATATTAGCGTTACTACCCGATTAATCGCGAATATTCGCGAATACTATGCTTAACTATTCACGAATACTGTGCTTAACTATTCACGATTAATCGTTTAGTAAAAAATTTACCAAGGCCTAACTATTCGGTATTCGATTTGGAATAAACTATTCGATACAGTATTTGATTAGGAAAATGTTTTGGTATTCGGTAACCGGTTCGATAGCCAAAAAGTGGTATTCGCACACCCCTAGTACCAGAAGTATATAATACTTCTCTTCGAGAGAAGTGTACCACAAAGCCGTGTAAGTGTAACGTCATTCTTCCCAACATCGGAACATTTGGAGCAAGGTTACTAAACCGAATCACATACGCGATAAATAGTTCCCTCATCATTACTCTATTAGCGTTTAGATATTTGGCAAGACGCGCTTGCGCATTTTTGTCCCACGTCAAGACGAGGTTTGTGGGATGATTGCTGGGGATTTAGTGCCAAACAATTATAGAATTCACCTTACGGTGCGATGCCCATCTGTAGTTTGATGAGCTGGAGAGCAAACAAAAAAGGGTGAGCCTGGGAAGAATGACGTTACATAACTAATGTATTAAGATGATACAGAGTGGCATCCTTCCTCTATTATCCCCTTCTGCTAGTACTAATAACCAACGGAGTAATGCGCTGATAACTAGTTATTTAGTTAGTGTGAACGTACAAAGGCAATGTACCCGATGCCATGGATATTTCAATCGTAAAAGGGACTGGTAAAAGTTACGGCTTTGATAGTTCAATAATTAGTTTTGAAGTTCAATGTAAAGATAGGGTTCTAAAAGGAGTTCTGAAACGTTTCTGATAAGAGTTTGTAGAAGTGTAGAATCATTTTTGAACTCCTCCTAGAAATGAAGAATTTAGCATTGTTTGCTAGTCCCGTATGAGTTTATATTGTCTTCTGAGCCAGATTTTGTATGCATGTATATGTATAGAAAGCCTTCCTCACTGGAAGCGATTAGACACGGTGAGGTTGGCTTCGAACTTTCTTAGATATCGGGAATACCTTCAATTGACCCGTATGTTGATGGATTTAGTGTTCTGGCAAACGAAATTGTGAAATTTCTTACTGCAAGGGTTTATTTATGAGTTACAGAAAGACCAAAAATGTATGCTAAACTAGAAATTCCACCTCATAGTGTTGTTGTCAGTGTACCCCACCCCCACGAGTATTGAATTTAGAAAGCATTTCTCGGATTTACGTGCCACTCTTCGTAACTTCATAATGTATGCGAGACACTGTATGCGAGCGGTAGCCGGTAGCTCTCTTAGATAAGACTTCATACTGCTCTTAATGTATAAGGAGGGTTTTTTGTTTGGATGTAGTTTTTTTTTGTATTGTATAAATTGTTTCGAAAAAATTCCACAGAACTACAATTCGGGCCCTCAATATGTGGTTAAAATTTCAAAAAGATCCACCCATTATTTACATTTCCATAAAATTAATCAGCCCTTTTGGGGAAAAAGTTAAATTTTCCCATAGAAATATCATGGAGTTTTTCTCAAATTTAACCATTTTGTCGCCACCCTTTCGAAATGAAATATTCGTTTCTTACGTTTGGGAACGGTTTTATATCAAAATATAAACCTTTATCTAGGAATAAATTTAAGGTTTTTGAGAAAAATTAAGTTTAAGTGCTACATTTCATGATTTTTTAATAATGCTTTGTTGCACCCTATATGTCATACTGTTGGACTTACGGCGTTTTACCGTGGATAAAGCCGAGGAGAATGCCACTCTTGCACATACGCTGTTTTACCGCGGACTTTTATATGATTTTACTCTCTTTCGTTGCAAAAACTGAATGATTTTAGGTAATTTAGCTAGACTAACGATTACAGGTAATTAAGCTAGATTAACGATTACAGGTAATTAAGCTAGATTAACGATTACAGGAAATTAAGCTAGATTAACGATTACAGGAAATTAAGCTAGATTACCGATTGCAGGTAATTTAGCTAGATTACCGATTGCAGGTAATTTAGCTAGATTACCGATTGCAGGTAATTTAGCTAGATTACCGATGACAGGTAATTAAGCTAGATTACCGATGACAGGTAATTAAGCTAGATTACCGATGACAGGTAATTAAGCTAGATTATCGATTGCAGGTAATTAAGCTAGATTGTCGATTGCAGGTAATTAAGCTAGATTACCGATGACAGGTAATTAAGCTAGATTACCGATGACAGGTAATTAAGCTAGATTATCGATTGCAGGTAATTAAGCTAGATTACCGATGACAGGTAATTAAGCTAGATTATCGATTGCAGGTAATTAAGCTAGATTACCGATGGCAGGTAATTAAGCTAGATTACCGATGGCAGGTAATTAAGCTATATTACCGATGGCAGGTAATTAAGCTATATTACCGATGGCAGGTAATTAAGCTAGATTACCGATTGCAGGTAATTAATCTAGATTACCGATTGCAGGTAATTAAGCTAGATTACCGATTGCAGGTAATTTAGCTAGATTACCGATTGCAGGTAATTTAGCTAGATTACCGATTGCAGGTAATTTAGCTAGATTACCGATTGCAGGTAATTTTAGCTAGATTACCGATTGCAGGTAATTTAGCTAGATTACCGATTGCAGGTAATTTTAGCTAGATTACCGATTGCAGGTAATTTAGCTAGATTACCGATTGCAGGTAATTTAGCTAGATTACCGATTGCAGGTAATTTTAGCTAGATTACCGATTGCAGGTAATTTAGCTAGATTACCGATTGCAGGTAATTTAGCTAGATTACCGATTGCAGGTAATTTAGCTAGATTACCGATTGCAGGTAATTTAGCTAGATTACCGATTGCAGGTAATTTAGCTAGATTACCGATTGCAGGTAATTTTAGCTAGATTACCGATTGCAGGTAATTTAGCTAGATTACCGATTGCAGGTAATTTAGCTAGATTACCGATTGCAGGTAATTTAGCTAGATTACCGATTGCAGGTAATTTAGCTAGATTACCGATTGCAGGTAATTTAGCTAGATTACCGATTGCAGGTAATTTAGCTAGATTACCGATTGCAGGTAATTTAGCTAGATTACCGATTGCAGGTAATTTTAGCTAGATTACCGATTGCAGGTAATTTAGCTAGATTACCGATTGCAGGTAATTTAGCTAGATTACCGATTGCAGGTAATTTTAGCTAGATTACCGATTGCAGGTAATTTAGCTAGATTACCGATTGCAGGTAATTTAGCTAGATTACCGATGGCAGGTAATTAAGCTATATTACCGATGGCAGGTAATTAAGCTATATTACCGATGGCAGGTAATTAAGCTAGATTACCGATTGCAGGTAATTAATCTAGATTACCGATTGCAGGTAATTAAGCTAGATTACCGATTGCAGGTAATTTAGCTAGATTACCGATTGCAGGTAATTTAGCTAGATTACCGATTGCAGGTAATTTAGCTAGATTACCGATTGCAGGTAATTTTAGCTAGATTACCGATTGCAGGTAATTTAGCTAGATTACCGATTGCAGGTAATTTTAGCTAGATTACCGATTGCAGGTAATTTAGCTAGATTACCGATTGCAGGTAATTTAGCTAGATTACCGATTGCAGGTAATTTTAGCTAGATTACCGATTGCAGGTAATTTAGCTAGATTACCGATTGCAGGTAATTTAGCTAGATTACCGATTGCAGGTAATTTAGCTAGATTACCGATTGCAGGTAATTTAGCTAGATTACCGATTGCAGGTAATTTAGCTAGATTACCGATTGCAGGTAATTTTAGCTAGATTACCGATTGCAGGTAATTTAGCTAGATTACCGATTGCAGGTAATTTAGCTAGATTACCGATTGCAGGTAATTTAGCTAGATTACCGATTGCAGGTAATTTAGCTAGATTACCGATTGCAGGTAATTTAGCTAGATTACCGATTGCAGGTAATTTAGCTAGATTACCGATTGCAGGTAATTTAGCTAGATTACCGATTGCAGGTAATTTTAGCTAGATTACCGATTGCAGGTAATTTAGCTAGATTACCGATTGCAGGTAATTTAGCTAGATTACCGATTGCAGGTAATTTTAGCTAGATTACCGATTGCAGGTAATTTAGCTAGATTACCGATTGCAGGTAATTTAGCTAGATTACCGATTGCAGGTAATTTAGCTAGATTACCGATTGCAGGTAATTTAGCTAGATTACCGATTGCAGGTAATTTAGCTAGATTACCGATTGCAGGTAATTTAGCTAGATTACCGATTGCAGGTAATTTAGCTAGATTACCGATTGCAGGTAATTTAGCTAGATTACCGATTGCAGGTAATTTAGCTAGATTACCGATTGCAGGTAATTTAGCTAGATTACCGATTGCAGGTAATTTAGCTAGATTACCGATTGCAGGTAATTTAGCTAGATTACCGATTGCAGGTAATTTAGCTAGATTACCGATTGCAGGTAATTTAGCTAGATTACCGATTGCAGGTAATTTAGCTAGATTACCGATTGCAGGTAATTTAGCTAGATTACCGATTGCAGGTAATTAAGCTAGATTACCGATTGCAGGTAATTAAGCTAGATTACCGATTGCAGGTAATTAAGCTAGATTACCGATTGCAGGTAATTAAGCTAGATTACCGATTGCAGGTAATTAAGCTAGATTACCGATTGCAGGTAATTAAGCTAGATTACCGATTGCAGGTAATTAAGCTAGATTACCGATTGCAGGTAATTAAGCTAGATTACCGATTGCAGGTAATTAAGCTAGATTACCGATTGCAGGTAATTAAGCTAGATTACCGATTGCAGGTAATTAAGCTAGATTACCGATTGCAGGTAATTAAGCTAGATTACCGGTAAGCATATGACATGTGTTGGTGCACATTAAGTCTAAGACATGTGTTGGTGCACATTAAGTCTAAGACATGTGTTGGTGCACATTAAGTCTAAGACATGTGTTGGTGCACATTAAGTCTAAGACATGTGTTGGTGCACATTAAGTCTAAGACATGTGTTGGTGCACATTAAGTCTAAGACATGTGTTGGTGCACATTAAGTCTAAGACATGTGTTGGTGCACATTAAGTCTAAGACATGTGTTGGTGCACATTAAGTCTAAGACATGTGTTGGTGCACATTAAGTCTAAGACATGTGTTGGTGCACATTAAGTCTAAGACATGTGTTGGTGCACATTAAGTCTAAGACATGTGTTGGTGCACATTAAGTCTAAGACATGTGTTGGTGCACATTAAGTCTAAGACATGTGTTGGTGCACAAGTCCAGCCCAAACCTTATCGAGAGGTTAGACAGCGTAACGCAGCTGTATATTCATAGTTATATAGATTCATGCTAATTGTAAATTTTTCATAGAAAATAATATGTAAACTCGTACTATTTTTAAAATGAAGCGCATGTTTCCTGTTAAAATATTTTACTGAAGTAATTTTGGTGAAAAAGAACTAAGATAAGAATTTTTTCAAATAATTGATGTTTTATAATCATGTGTTCAAAAGTGAAAATTGAATATCTGTACTTCAGGCAATTAATTTTCTACACTTATCTCTTACTTTTTCCCATCTTTGTCTACAAAGACAGTTTTTATTAATAGCCTTAGTCCTGTCATAGCCCACTCGATCACGCATACACGACGCGAGCAGCTTGCGTTGTCGAGTGCGTGATCGAGTGGGCTATGGTGCTGTACAACCTTAGCACATTGGAAACCACACTGAGTGATGCAAAAAATTTTTTGCCCTTCTTATAATTCAAAAATAGTAAATGAGTTTCAGAAAACTATTTTCAATACTGGAAGCCCAGCGGTCCTATAATTCCAATAAAATCCTAAAGTTTGAACCTGTCCTATATCATCCATTAATTTTACGAAAGGTCCTTTAATATCCTAATTTCAGACTTATTCGAAATGTTAGTACAGTCAGAAGGGGATTAATACATTAGTTATGTAACGTTAAACGTCATTCTTCCCAGGCTCACCCTTTTTGTTTGCTCTCCCGCTCATCAAACTACAGATGGGCATCGCACCGTAAGGTGAATTCTATAACTGTTTGGTACTAAATCCTCAGCAATCAACTCCCTAACCTCGTCTTGGGGTGAGACAAAAATCCACAAGTGCGTCTTGCCAAATAGTTTAAAGCAAATAGACTAATGACGAGGGAACTATTTATCGCGTATGTGATTCGGTTTAGTAACCTTGCTCCAAATGTTCCGATGTTGGGAAGAATGACGTTACACTTACCCCGCTTTGTAGTACACTTCTCTCGAAGAGAAGTATTATATACTTCTGGTACAGTTTAATATCAAATTTACAAAAGTTTCGTTCCTTTATCGCGATTAAATTTGACTAGACATCGAAAACATGAAGCTCCATATTTTGGCGAGGTGCGTTATCCCTAAACCTTTTTCTCAGAAAATTTTCCTATTTTATTACATTTTTGCATCAGTTCATAATATATGTACCATAACTTCGTCACTGGTTACTGAAAGGTTGTCATGAAATGACGTAGGCATTTACCCACACTCATTGTGTTCGGGTTTTATTTATTTATTTGAATGTGTTGTTCACAAAGTCAACTGGTGTGACGTATGTGTGAACATCGTAAATCGATACATTAGGCAGGTTACGGAAAGACACTAAGGGAGTACAGTAATATGAGAACAAAAAACGGATAATAATGTAATATTAAAAAAATAATAATAATTATAACAATTAATAATAATAATTATACAATTAAATAATAATAATTATAACAATTAAAACAATGTCAGATAATTTAGAATTCGCTGCACAATAACTTCTTTTCACTATCACAAAACTATTCCACGCAAAATGGAAAAAGGCATAAGATCATTGACCCGCTTATTGCTTTGCGAAGCTGCGGCTTTAATGCTATTTTGGACTACAGACCAGGCTAGGAAATAAGACAGGTTTACAGGTCAAAAACCAGTTTATTAATAGCTTGGACCACTTTTTTTATAGGGAAACAGCACGAACAATTCAGTGACGTCACCGGTTTGTAATTTTTTACCGCCCGATTTGAATTTTGAATCGGCCGCCATATTGTATGTGTCGCCCTCTACAAAAATACATTGAACTCTCGAAAGATGGTGCTATACTGTTGCGTTTTTGAATGTAAAAGCAAAGCTGTTGCTGAAAGTCGTGAGATATTCTTTAGAATTCCAAGAATAATAAGAAATCAAGGTAAAAAAACCTTGGATTTATCAACTTTTGGGACGTTATGGCCGGGTAATCATTTAAGCCTTGGCTCCAATTTACCGTATTTTTACAGTAAGGATCCTCATAATTAACCAATGAAATTTTTTCTATAGGCCTATACCTTTTTTTAGTTGTTTCGGCTAAAGTTTCTAAATAATCTGATGTATCGAAATTAATTTGTTGATTTGCCATGTCTTCCACTATATTTATAAGGTGCTTTTTACCAATAATTCACATACAACATGGCGGCCATTAAATAAAAACAAATCCAGAGGTCGCGGCTTCCGGGCGTGACGTCACTAGAAGGTCAAAAACCGCTTCATGCTGTTTCCCTATTCAAAACGTGAGGGTCACTGGTCCCAATGACTAGTTTATTAATTGCAAATCTATAGGAGAACAAGGGTGGGGACCAGTCTGGAAACCAGTTTATTATTTCGGAAACTAGGGGGTCACTGGTCCCAAGGACTAGTTTAAAAATTATGCTTATTTCCCAGCCTGCTACAGACTGTTGCTAAGGTTGCTTTTATAGTTTGCACGTTATTAGAGTTGGCCGTGGCTCTCCTTTTAAAAAGGCGGGAAATTCCCCTAGCGCTACCGGCGATTTGAATTCCGGGGCGCGGCCCTGGTGGGTTAGAAAAGGCGGGAAATTCCATAACTGCAACTGTTGTAGCCTAGGGCGAAGCGCACGGCGGTCGGTGGCAGTTGCGAAACACACGCCAAGTAACCCGCACTCCGACTGTCCGACACTCGCGGCTTGGACCATAGATATGTTAAAAGGGTAGATACACAATTCAATGGGAGGTCGACGTGGAAGGGGCAACGAGCAGACAGCCGCTATTTTCTGGGGGTAGCCGTATAAAACGCCATCTATCGGGAACTTTCGAAACTAAATTAAGGGATGAGCTTAGAGTAGTGGCACTCTATGTTAACCCCCTATAGGGCATAATAAGTCAAACCCTCGGAGATGCCATTACTCCATTTTATACGAGCTAAGAGCAGAAAAACGTATTTTATAAATTTTACACCTGTAAAATCGTTTAAAAAACACTTGGAACTTGTATTTCTACTTACTTTCGAGGAAATACCACCGTTTTCTGACGGTAAGAGTCTTTTTTATACATTTATTAGTAATAAAAACATTTAAGGCGAGCTAAGCCTTGGTCTTGTAAAACACGGCAGATTAGTGATTAGCGTTGTTTTCAGCGTTGAAAAACGTTATTTTATCATGTTAAAAAAACGTTAGCAACGTTTTAAGGTACTGATATTTAAATATCCGGACATTAAACAGTTACATATTCTTAAAATAAGAGTCGATAATGGTGCCCACCATAACAAACTTTGTTAAGTGTGTGTCTCTATATTTAAAGGCATAAAACAAAATATAACATAAACGTTTTTATTTACTTATTTATGTAACAATCATGGCTTCAACTCATGTTTGCTGCGTTCAAACTGTAGGTGTAAAGAACGTTTTCTTTCTTACCACAACTTTCCGAAAGAGACTGCCACTAGAAAGAAGTGGATTAATTCTATAACAACAGCTGTAGGACCTCTGTCCACTGATATCTCCAGTTTACGGATTTGTTCAAAACATTTTACAAAATCAGATTTCTTTCCCACCACTGGAAAGAGACTACGTAGAGCGCTCAAACCGTACGGTTCGCGATTCCATCCTAATTTGGAGATCAAATTAATGTAACCGATGAAATTATCCCTAAACTGACTCTCCGTAATTTGACTCTCGAGCAACAATCTGAAGCATTAGAAGAAATGGGAGCTTTGTCCTTTGATCATGGATTGAAGCATGAACCCGCTGCTTTTTCAAATATTCAGGCAACACATTAATACCCAGTATAATAATAATAATAATAAAGTTTATTGACGGGTAAAAAAGAAAGCCTGAGGCTTATTGTGGCCCGACTCAGGTACAAACAAATTGGAAAAAAGTAATAATAATAATAATAATAAATTAGAACGGAGCAAATGGGTTAAACAAATAAAATAATAATAATAAAAAAAAAAAAATTAAATTTAAAAACAAAACAAAAACCATAAAAAAAAAAAAGAACAAAAAAATAAAAAAAAAAAAAAAAAAGAAAACAAAACACAAAAAAAAGCAATGACGCGACTCAATGCACGAATTTGTCCAACCGAGCCTTGAACGCATGGACGGACGAGTCCCTCTTCACCTCACTAGGAAGACCATTCCACGAGTTAATAACCCGTTGCGTGAAAAAGACACGCCGAGGCAGGGACGTACAGCGGAACTTGGAAAGAGTGGGCGCCCTCCTCCCAGTCCAGCGAACGGTAAAAAACGCGGTGGCATCCACGTCGTAGTGGCCATGGACCAATTTGAAGGTTTCCACCAAATCCTGACGCAGCCGCCTATCAGCTAGGGACATAAGGCCCAGCCGTCTGAGGCGCTCCGGATAGGGCAGAGTTCGTAGGCCAGAAACAAGTTTTGTGGCCCTGCGCTGGACCCGCTCAACATTCTCAATGTCCCTGACGAGGTGGGGAGACCATATGCTTGAACAGTAGTCAAGATGAGGGCGGATGTAAGTTCTATACAGGACGCCAAATGACCTGACGCTAAAATGCGAAAAGGAGCGCTTTAGAATGTAAAGAGCACGGGAGCCACGGGCCGCCGCCACTCTACTATGGGTATCCCCCAACATTCCACCAGCCAACATAACCCCGAGGTCCCTCACAACAGACTGAGCCTCAATAGGCCTACCCGCCAAACGGTACTGAAAGCGAGGGTTGTCTTTTCCGCAATGCAGGACCACGGATTTGGTGGGGTTGAAGCTCATGCCGTTTGAGCTGGCCCACACCTCGAGAGCATCCACGTCCCGCTGCAGTGCGAGAGAGTCAGCGGGCGTGCGAATGCCGCGCCCAACCTTGGAATCGTCCGCAAACAGGCTCACAAAAGAGTGTCGGATAGCACGTGGGAGGTCGTTGATGTAGACAATAAAGAGCGTGGGCCCCAGTACCGAACCCTGAGGCACACCACTGGCCACTTCACACCACGAGGAGTAAACACCCCGAAGTGCCACGCGCTGAAGCCGATTTCGGAGAAAGGCCGCAATCCAGGTCACAAGCGTGAAGGGCCAGAGTTGGGCACTCCTCCTTAGATAGATTTTTTTCCTATCAAACTATCATAGATGGCGAAACTATCAATTCTTCTGGCTATATTTTAGAGTGGAACTCCTTCTTAGATAGATTTTTTTCCTCTCAAACTATCATAGATGGCGGAACTATCAACTCTTCTGACTATATTTTAGACTGACATTGCTGGTTAGATAGATATTTTTCCTCTCAAACTATCATAGATAGCGAAACTATCAACTCTTCTGACTATATTTTAGACTGACACTGCTGGTTAGATAGATATTTTTCCTCTCAAACTATCATATTTGGCGAAACTATCAATTCTTCTAGCTATATTTTAGACGGGCATTATTTGTTAGATAGATTTTTTCCCTCTCAACAAATCATAGATGGTGAAACTATCAAATCTTCCTTCAATATGTTAGATTGGCTCTCATTGTTAGATAGATTTTTTGCCTATCAAATCAAATTGAAATCTTTAGGAACGACTAAATTAATCGATTATTTAATTTCCGGACTTTAAATTTGATTGTTTTCGATCAAACTGATTTGGGCTCTACCTACTTTTACTCTGTTTAATCGATTCCTGATATTTCCTGATTTTGTAGAATTTCTAATATTTTCATATATTCATATAATTTCCATAATCTCATTTCTCAAGTTTGACTTTAACTGTCTATAGTTCAAAAGCTACTATCCAAACTTTTTCAAATTATTCGCCCTTGATTTAATCTAAACCATCTACTATAAACGGTTAACTAATAATAATTAAAGGCAAAAATTGCAATTAAAACTGTGGGTAATAAAAATCAGAAAATCTACACTTTAATTTATCTAATTCTACGTTTGGATGATTTCGTGGAATCGTTCTTCCTCCTCGAGTAGTCGTTCACATCAGTGACAGCACGGAGCTTCTATATACAAGAAGCTCCGTCTTCACAGTTTGAACTGTTGAACCATCGTTTATTTTATTTTTATTTATTTGTTTGAGAGGGTTATAACGACCACCAAGTACAGAATCTTCTTATAGAATAAACCTACACTTGCTAACGTTCAAATATATTAAAAACTTCGATATCATTCAAAAAACGACTTATCTTTCCAGAAATTTTCATAACTATCAAAATTGCCTATCAAAGATTAGCACATAATTTTTTAAAATGAAATCAGAAAACAGATGTCGCCAAATAAACTCACTCAAAGAATCAATTTATTTCTCAAGGAATAATGCCTATCATTTTTTATGATTTCTAAAAGATGGGGTTAGTAGCCAGATCACGTTGAGAATCGATATTTTTCTCTAGAAGATTTCAACGAATCAATGAATCATATCAACTTCGAGTGCACTTTCTAAGCTATCAAACTCAATCGATCATTATAATTCAAATTTTTCTCGAAAATAACTATCAAAATTGATACTTTGATAGGGGCAGATTTAGTTTTCTATCGTATCAAGTGGTAAAACTATCAAATGATATGATAGTGCCCATCTATGTGAAGGGCACGCCAAGCCATTCTAGTTTCCGAAGTAACAACGAATGCGGGACCGTATCAAAAGCCTTGCGCAAATCAAGGTAGATTAAGTCTACCGAGGCGCCCGAATCGAGCCAACGGGAGGCGTTCTCAAGGGTGCTCAACAAGTTTGTGAAACACGACCGTTTCATCAAAAAACCGTGTTGGTCAGGCGTAAAGAAATTCCGGGCCGTTAGGAAGGAGACAAGAGCATCCCGGACATAGAGCTCCAATTGTTTACACGGTAAACAGGTCAAGCTAATACCTCGAAAATTCGAGACCGAGCAGGAAGAGGGTGACTTCTTGATAGCCGTAATGTTCGCCCTCCTCCAAATAGCAGGTACGACACCCGACAAAATTGACCGTTGAAATATGGCCAACAGGGGCGCAGCCAAAATCGTGGCACCCTCGCGCAAGAGCCGCGGATGAAGATCATCCGGGCCAGGAGATTTGTCGAGCCGCAAACGTCGCAAGTAGCGGCGAACCTCCACATAGGACAAACCAAAATCCGAGGGCTCCATTTCTACTAGGAGCGCGGTCTCGTCAGAAGCGACGCGTGACATAAAGTCCCCAAGATAAACCGCCTCCTCGTGGGGTTCCGGATTAAAGACCGACTGTGTCACACCTCTGTGGGTTTGATTGTTAATCCACAATTTTTCTTCCTTGGGGCAAGCCCCGATTGCCTTATACTGGTTGAGGACCAGCTGTACTTAGTGGAGATCAAATGCCCTTACACTATTTTCAAGAATAAAGAAACTATCAGAGGAAAAGCAGCTTCGGGTAACTTTTACTTTTACATTGACGAAGAAACGGATGAACTGGAACGTCTATCATCAGATTCAGGGTCAGCTTTTCGTGTGTAACGTACCCGTATGCTTTTGGGCAGTATTTGTGCCACCCGATAACATCGAAATCTTGATGATAGTGAAAGACAACCAATTCATCAATGATACCTTGCTTCCAAAATTATCCTCTAAATATTTCATTAGTCTCCTAGGCCTACCTCATTTTGCCATAGAAATGTTCGAAAAGCCTAAAAAATAAATTTTCCAAGTCACAAAAGTACAGCCTCTTTTCTCTATGTGCAAATCAAATCTACATTATGGCCATGACCAAGGCTTAGCTCGCCTTAAATGTTTTTATTACTAATAAATGTATAAAAAAAGACTCTTACCTTCAGAAAACGGTGGTATTTCCTCGAAAGTAAGTAGAAATACAAGTTCCAAGTGTTTTTTAAACGATTTTACAGGTGTAAAATTTGTAAAATACGTTTTTCTGCTCTTAGCTCGTATAAAATGGAGTAATGGCATCTCCGAGGGTTTGACTTATTATGCCCTATAGGGGGTTAACATAGAGTGCCACTACTCTAAGCTCATCCCTTAATTTAGTTTCGAAAGTTCCCGATAGATGGCGTTTTATACGGCTACCCCCAGAAAATAGCGGCAGTCTGCTCGTTGCCCCTTCCACGTCGACCTCCCATTGAATTGTGTATCTACCCTTTTAACATATCTATGGTCCAAGCCGCGAGTGTCGGACAGTCGGAGTGCGGGTTACTTGGCGTGTGTTTCGCAACTGCCACCGACCGCCGTGCGCTTCGCCCTAGGCTACAACAGTTGCAGTTATGGAATTTCCCGCCTTTTCTAACCCACCAGGGCCGCGCCCCGGAATTCAAATCGCCGGTAGCGCTAGGGGAATTTCCCGCCTTTTTAAAAGGAGAGCCACGGCCAACTCTAATAACGTGCAAACTATAAAAGCAACCTTAGCAACAGTCTGTAGCAGGCTGGGAAATAAGCATAATTTTTAAACTAGTCCTTGGGACCAGTGACCCCCTAGTTTCCGAAATAATAAACTGGTTTCCAGACTGGTCCCCACCCTTGTTCTCCTATAGATTTGCAATTAATAAACTAGTCATTGGGACCAGTGACCCTCACGTTTTGAATAGGGAAACAGCATGAATATATATATATATATAAAATGGAGTAATGGCATCTCCGAGGGTTTGACTTATTATGCCCTATAGGGGGTTAACATAGAGTGCCACTACTCTAAGCTCATCCCTTAATTTAGTTTCGAAAGTTCCCGATAGATGGCGTTTTATACGGCTACCCCCAGAAAATAGCGGCTGTCTGCTCGTTGCCCCTTCCACGTTTTTTTCGTTAAGCCTAAGCCAGCGAAGTGGATCTAGACCCTTTATAGTTTTACTATATCTATGTATGGGCCTGGGTGTCTGACTGAAAGGGGAAGCGGTGTAGAAACCGTCACCGTTGACGTCATGCATAATTTATTTGACGTATTTTGCGACCTGCGCCGCGACTCCCACGACCTATGCGCGGTGAACCCGAATATAAACATGATCCGTCGTCTGAACAAGTAGACCAAGGATTACGTTTCTAAAAAAAGGGCGAGACTTGCTTTCCGTTAAAAACTCGATATTACTATTCTCACAGAATGGAGTAAAAATTTAATTCCTTCCACCTTTCACCAAAGTTATACAAAACCAAAACATCAGTATCCCTATTCAAAGGCTTAGGGTTTAAGGGGAGGTAAATGTCATCTTTTCCCGAAATTATTACAGTCTTCGTTTTCAATACTGAATTTCGAGCTTCTAAATCGTCGACTTTAGTTAGAGTTAGAGAAATTTCCTCCTCAAAAACGTCGTTAACGTCAAACTGTTCCAGGTTCTCGCACTTTTCGACAGGCTGGGAAATAAGGATATTTTTTAAACTAGTCCTTGGGACCAGTGACCCCTCTAGTCCCCGAAATAGGGTACGTTCAGTAACCCTCTTTGATGGCAGCGCTTACTAAGCGATGCCAGATTTTCACTACTGTACGCTTTTTCGCGTTTCCGGTTTTGACGTCATGATGCTCAGCGCTTGCTCATCAGAAAAACCATCTAATCGATATGGTTTTTTTAATGGCGTGACGTAGCGCTTGACTGTTGTAGGCGCGGGATTTAAAAATTACATTCCAATAATGCTATTCCAACAGTAATTGTATTCGTTTTCTTTACAAAACTACTTCTACCATTCAAATGGACATAATTTTCTTAAACAATTTCATTATTTGCGAGTTCATTAATAGTGGACAAGAACCATTTGCGCTTCGTAACGTTTTGAGGGCCAGTAAGACATTTCCCCAACCCCATTTTCGAAAACAGCGCTAACTTCAAAATGTGACTTTTCCGTTCAACAACCTTTTACGTCACTGTGACGTCTCGAGCCCATCAACCAAACATCAAGAAAACAGCGATTTCTTTGAGATTTTCGTTACTGAACGTACCCATAATTAACTGGTCTCCGGACTGGTCCCAGCCTTTGTTCTCCAATAGATTTGCAATTAATAAACTGGTCCCGAGGACCAGTAACCCCCACTTTTTGAATTAAAAAACTAGTCCAAGCAATTAATAAACTGGTTTTGGACCAGAGGAAGTGTGCTATTTCCCAGCCTGCTTTTTCGACCATTTCGGAGCCGAAACTGATGCAGACGACAGCTTAAGAGGTCATGATCTCGATCTGTCCCACACATTCGCATAACCAATGAGACGCGAGGAAGGAGGAGCAGGCGGTTTAAAAGTTTTTGGCGCTTCCCCTCACAGTCAATCAGATATTTGTATGGGGTCTATGGCCTCTTATAGATTCCAAGTACTAAATCTATCAGAAGCGGATAAGAGGAGAAGCCTCTATCTAGGCGAAAAACGTGAAACGTCTTGTTTTCGCGCTTAGAGACATCGACGCAGCGATACAATTTTATTGACGGCGAAAAAATAGCGCCTTTACATAAGATATAAAAGTCCTACGCCAGCGGCTATTTTGAAATTGTAACTGTCGTCTGCTACAGTGGAGTCTGTGATAAAGTGATGGTAGGCCCAGGGTTATTTCAATAATGGATATTGATGCTGTTTATGATTTAATTTTAAAAGATATTACAAGTGAAAGTTTCGCAAAGCATATTGGGAATGAAAGGCAAGAAATTTTACATAATTTATTTGTAAAAATCTCGCTTACTTAAACACTCCCAAGTAAACTTAGGACTTTATGGTCTAATAAGAAGGTTATGTTCAATATTTTTAAATTTGAAAGAGAATATTTCCAAAAATAATTCCAAAAAAAGTGCCAAAAACTGAAAAACAATGTTGAAAAGAATACTATGCTTATATTAGATTGGTATTCGGCGATTTCCAAAGACTATCATTGTCTCTCCTCGTATTTTGATCGTATGTGCACCGCCATTTTATTTTATCTTTTTTTTTTGGGCAAGTCGAACTATTTTCTTTCTACAAAGACTATTCATTAGTTGTCAGTCCTCAACCACTTTAGTGTTCTCTTTAGTGAAGCGCGAAACCAAGACGTTTCAGATTTTTAACGTGGCGTCTATGGCTTGATAGAGGCTTCCCTCCGAAGGAGGTTTAATTATAGGCTTCTGATCTATGTATTCCTGGTGCAGCCATAGCGGAGTTACTGTCGTCTTCTTCTTTCACACTTCTTCTATACTGGTTGGTAGATTCAAGCCTTCTCTCTTCCTCGAGTAATTTCGACTTCAATGTTGATAAATCAAGGTCATTTTTATCAATTCGTAAACTTCTGACAAGAAATTCATACTCTTTCGGTAGTCTAAGAACGGCAAAACCAGCCAAGACTACTTCCTCAAATTCAAAACCAGAGTGGCTTACTTTATAGTACAGAGCACTTCTTCTAGTGAGGTATTCTCCAATACTTTCATTTTGACCTTTTCCGGTGTTAACGAAATCCTTTAAAATAAGAAGTCCGTGCCACGTGTCGAAAGTAGTGTGTATATTTTTTAACGTATCCCAAATCGCTTTTGCACTTATGCATTCTGCAATGTCATCTAAACTTTCGTCATTTACAATCAGGTACATAACGTTTTGGTTTTTAAATACATCATTAACCAGAAAAGTAAACCAAATAATCAAGCTGTGCTAAATTATTTAAACCTCTTTGTATGATTTAGAGATGCCAAAATTGGCAGCTCATCATGCAAAAGCTGTAAAAGCAGCATAGCTAAAGATGAGCTAAGAATGGCGGCAATTGTTCGGTCACGAATGTTTGATGGAAAGGTAAATATCAAAATTGAGCATCTGATGACGCGTGTAACAATAATTTCTTATTGTGGAAACAGGTTCCAAATTGGTACCATTTTCTTTGTTTTTTCTAAAAGTTTAAAGTGTCAACTGAGGCTGACATCTCACACTTTGAGGCTTTACGTTGGGAAGATCAAGAGAAAATGAGTAAAATTTCGAGTGGGTCTCAAGCAGCAGCTGCTGATTCAAGCAAAACCCCATCTAAAGGAACAAAGAGAAAAAGCTCCTCCATTGAAATTCAAGACTTCTCAACTGAATATGCCGAAAGTAATCGGTCATCTTGCAAAGGTTGTGGAGAAACAATCGTAAAAGATCAAGTTCGCATTTCAAAACTTGACAGACAGAGTGAAAAAGCTAGACTATTTGGTCCACTACCAGCGTGGTATCACGTTGATTGCTTTGTACAAGCGAGAGAAACTTTGGAGTTTTTTGAAGATGGCTCTAAAATACCAGGATTTAAGACACTCGGTGTTGAAGATCTAAAGGCCATCAAAGAAAAAATAAAGAAAATAGAAGTCACTCCACTAAAGAAGATAAAGAAAGTGTAGCGAAGTTGTGCGACGATAAAATATTCGCTTAGCATATTGCTAAGATCACGATTAAAAGTTTAAGGGGAAAACCTCACTACAAAGAGGAATAAATATAAACACGTGGTCCGGGCTCGTTACCCTTACTTTCTCTAGCGGGGTAGCGTATAAAGATTAAAATACTATTGGTCAGTATTTCTAGGGGATTTTTAGAGAGGGAATAATTAAACGACATTGAGAGTTACCAAGGTCTTAATGTTTAATTTTAATAAACTCACTAACAAATGCATAACCAATAAACTAAAATAATAAACATGCACGCGACAAAGAAAATAATAATAAAAATAAAACTATTCATGCACAATGAAATAATAAATTTATAAAAACAAAATGGTCATGACCCATTCTCTTACTTCTCGTTAAGCGAGATATATGCCTATAATGGTTTCAAATGATCGTACAAAGTTTCAAAGTTTTAAAACAAATACTTCTTTTCTACTTCCCTCACGCCAAGAAGCAGTGTAAGCACAATACAGCTCCGTGGTGTAAGTGGACTAGCCTCCCGCGTTTAGTGAACGCGAGCTCCATCTAGCGAGAACAACTCTTCTAATATGGCAATCCTTCCCCTGTGCGTTGGTTTCTCGGCAAGTATTTAATGGAATGGTCTATCAAATGCAATTCTTAGCTTTACTAGTACAATTAAATGCAAATCTTGACCCTACTAGCACAATTAAATGCAATTCTTAACCTTACCAGCACAATGAAATGGAATACTTAACCTTACAATTAAAATTTCCTTCCTTTTAAAAAACAAACAAAGGAAAAAATATCATCACCTTACCACAATCTTCTCCCTTCACAGGCGAGCGAAAAATTTTATACTGCCAAAGGCGATAATGTGGCACAACAGCTACAGGAAGGTCGGACTAATAGCCCTATCGTAGATATACATCATACGATGTAGCGACATGTATAGAGATAGTTGCATTATCAGTGTCAGCGTTTCGATTAAAATTCAAAACGCAAAAACTTTCAAAGATTACCATCTTTTATTTATGTCTCCATTAAAGAGTACAAACCAAAATTATTGAAAAAATGTAACAAGTACAATAGCAATTTTAAGGGACTTATTTAAAATTGCGTAAATTTAGAAAAACATTTCTTGAACATGAAATTAGTTGAAAATTTTGTTTGGCCAATAAAAACTACAAACACATGTTCGTTTATTTGGAGTAAAGCTTTGAAAAAAACCCAACAAAACGAGTAACTTTATACAATAATCACTAAATAAGAGAAAACTAAATGTGAACAAAAAAATTAGTATGTAATTCTGTATTACTTTTGAAAAATTGTAGCTTTTGAAGGAAAATTCTTGAATACGAAAGTAATACTAAGATAACCATGTTTGGGTTAATTTGAAAAAATGCTTTGAAAAAAAAAAAAACCCTGACAAAAGGAGTAACTTTTCCTTGTCACAGTGTAATCACTAAACAATAAACAATATTTATGTAAGGATACTAAGGATGTAAGTTACAAGATGTAACTACAACTGCGCACAATTCTAAATTACTTATTTAAAAATGCTCAGTTTTTTTGAAGAAAAAAATCTCTGTACAAAATTCAACAACTTGTTTTATTTAGAAAACAAATGCACTAATTTGAAGAGGAAAAAAACCAAGTAAATATGAGTGAAGTTACACGCATTTTAAGAACTTAATTTGCGCAATTAAGATCCAACTCAGGAAAAAGCTGAATTAAAATACCAGTAATGGTTTCCTTCATCATATCTTGAAAGTAAAAATTCTTCAATATCTTAAGGAGGTTTTTGGCCAAGTTCTTACTGACAACAGTTCGAGCGAGGTAATATTTCAACAGATCCGTATCGTATTCAGCCAACGTTTCGATAATGGGAAGATGATCAGGAGATAACAAATTCTTGTCATAGCTCTTGGGCTCAATGCTATCAATTACCATTTTGATGGACACAGCGTCTTTGTTTACAGCCAATTCAGAAGTGATGTCATCAAAGAACCTTGAATCGATAACTTTAATTAATTCTTCTCTTGGGAATCTGGTCCAACAATATCTGAACAAAATACTACAGTTGTAGCGTCTGACAAACTCGAACGCGCCATCAGCAAACTCTACCAAATCATTGCCGTTTGTAGCTTCAATGGCGCCTTCCAATTTGCCAATGTAATGGTCCAATGCCTTTAGAATATGTGTATTTCTTGGCCACGCGAAGTATGATATGTTCATCAATAACTCTTCAGGAGGTTCAAATTTGGATACTAATGCGCACATTTGCGTGTAATTTAATTGACTCAATAAATATCCCTGACCTGATACTTCTGAAAGTTGGAGAGGGTTGTTGCTTGCATAATTCGATGGTTTAAAAATAATATCCAAGGCCTCAGTTTTTTCTTCTTCAGTTAAATTATTAAACAGAAATTTTACAGTTAATTTTCTAAATTCCAAACGATGAAAAACCATGACAAAAAATTGAACATCAATTGTCGTAAAAAAAGATGGGTCTAAAAAGGAATAATTCGGCGGGGGCAGCCCTCCTACTTTATAAATCCAGTATCTAACCATCAAATATTCATTATCATGGAAATATTTTAAATGCTGTTCTTCTCTGATTCTTGGCCACAATTCCCCAATTTTATCCTCCAAACAGTACGTGCACGCCATGTAAAAACTGAATGTCAAATCGAGGTCACTTTGATTCTCTAGTAGTAATCTGGTCATCTTGGGTCGATTTAATGAGCCTTCAACAGTCCAGCTCAAATTGGAGAGTTGGTGTTCCAGGGTAATGTCAGTGATGTGGTTTTTGATTTCTAAAAGCCAATGATATATTTCATTTCCTACATCATTCAATATCATTAGGGTAATTTCTTTAAAAAGTGTTGGTATGTTGGAACGCTTCAATTCGTCAATCGCTCCGTCGTTCAGTGACTCGAGGTTTAACCGAAAACGCAGAGGATATCGCAAGGATTTTTTAATTGAACTAACCCATACTAACGAGGCGAATTTAGTCAGGGCTTGGCGTTGTAGCGAAATCGCAGGCAGCTTGGCAAGCTCCATTTCGAATCGTTCAATACGGCTTTTAATAAATGGGCGTATTCCCTATGTGTAAATACTTGATGTATCGAATCTTCAAAATTTCCAATAGTGAGTAATAGTGTTAACTAAATGTTTTCGATATGAATCTTCAATCTAATCATCAGGAATTATCGCTTTTGTTGCAATGCGACTGACCTAAAACCATAAAAATTAAATAAGAACTAGAGGTTATTTCTTCCATGCAAAAGCAAGAAAAAAACATGCATTACTGCAGTCATCGCTAAATAAAAAATGCATTAATGCAGTTATTGCAAAATAAAACATTCCAAAAGGGATTTCAAAAATGAAATACAACTCCATGCATCTTACAAGAAGATAGATTGCTAAAACGCATCACGATGGTACCCATAGTTAATTGTAATTACCGACAATTATCTTCAATTTTTCTAACTTCAGAGCTTCAAACAACGGTTTAAAATATGTATGGATTTAACAGTCATAGTAAAACGTTAAGAGTATGATGAAATACTAATTAAACGAGTACACCAACTGAAATATTTAAGTTAATGCCACCCCACATGTCTCCCAAAACAAGCTCTAATTTCCTTCTAGAAAACAGATGAGAATTTGAGAAAGGACTCTGTTTCCGCCCAAACGCCAAGTTTTCCAGCACAAAATAAACATCTATAATGTCGTTTCGGCAGAAAAGTAAATTAAGGAAAAAAGTAATTATAAAAACCTTTGCAAGTAGCCAATTCCGAACACTCGATGAATACTTTACTATTTACATTAAACGACGTGTTTTTAACAGACAATATTCAGCGGCATGCCACGTTTTACCCAGGGCCGGAAATAAGGAAAATTTCTTATAGGACATGTGTCCAGTGACCCCCTATTTGACTGGAAAATTTATTGGACATTGTCCACTGGCGTGTGCATAAATAGTGTCGCATCTTCATAGTCAAGCTATCAAACCTATGGAAAATTTATTGGTCAAAATGTCCAGTGACCCCCTTAGTTTTTAAAAAAATTATGGGACATTTTAAAATTTTATTGGACAATGTCCAGTGTCCTGTGCTTATTTCCGGCCCTGGTTTTACCGCTTTTTTGAAGCAGACGACTGAAGACGGCTTTGTTTGGTCACTTTCAGCGTGGGAAATAAGGCGGTGGCACACGGCAAATGACCAGTTTAAAAATTGCCTGGACCAGTTTAAAAATTAAATCAGAGGGGGGGGCAGTGGTCCACAGGACCACTAAGAAAATTCAAGGGTTTCCAGAGTCCAGACATTAGGTAATATATTGTAATAATCCACGTCTTCAGTTTAGCAGACGACGCGGCCTGGTCAGTGGTCATGGACCTGTTTATTTATTCCAAGCCAGAGGGGTCGCTGCCCAATGTCCAGCTTAAAACAAATCCTTATTTTCCACCCTGTCAAAGATCGTAACGAAGTCTGTGGCAGTCTGGGAAATAGCACACTTCCTCTGGTCCAAAACCAGTTTATTAATTGCTTGGACTACTTTTTAAATTCAAGAAGTGGAGGTTACTGATCCTCAGGACCAGTTTATTAATTGCAAATCTATAGGAAAACAAAGGCTAGGACCAGTCCAGAGACCAGTTTATTATTTCAGACAGGGTCACTGGTCCAAAGGACTAGTTTAAAAAAATATTTCCCAGACTGGTCACTCTGTGGGCTTTGGAAAAAGTTAAAGGTGTCTGCTAGACGTTCTCTTTACTTTTCTACGGTAACGGACTAACGGTTCATCCTATAATAATAATTTATTGATTATCAAAAAGAGGATCCATGTACAAGAAAAGCTCTTAATAAAATTGGAAGCTTTTTCTCCCAAAGACCCGAAAAACATAAAAAACAGAACAGTGTGAGTAACTGTGGAAGAAAAACGTTCATATAAGCCTTGACTGGTAAGAATCTATAGGGGAACACTATTTTACCCCGAAATTATTTTTGCCGAACTTTTGCCGAATTACCCCAAATTCTAAAATAGTAGAAATCTCCCAAGCGTCGTCTGCTAAAACATCCTAAATGACTTCTGGCTTCGCCTACGGCTTTTCGGGGTAAATTAGTGACAGTTTCGGCACTTTTCGGCACTAAAGAGTGGGGTAAAATATAAAAATACGGCCCCCACACTAAAAGCAGCAATTAAATCAAGCAAAAATTCAAATCCATTTCAGAAACTAAATAAGCTTAACTAATCTACCCTCTCTCGCCCCAACGACTATTAAAATAATAAATGTTTCGGCAAAGATCAAAAACTCAACTAAACATTGACATTAATGTGAACTGTTTATTGAATCTCAATTTATAAGCTAAATCTACTCTGCCGAACCACAATCCAACGTTAATTTCAACTTAATTAAGTTTAATTAACGTAAAATTCGACCAAAAACGTACATTTTTGGGACAAAAATTAAAATAACTTTTAATTAAACTACATAATTAAGATTAAAACTAAGCCATAAGCTGGTAAATCCCCTTTTTTCCCATTTTACACATAAATTAATTGATATTATCTTTATAATACATTAATATTCAGGAAATTCCAAAGTTTGGGGTAAAATAGGGTTTGTTCGGCAAAATATTATGGGCGTGAAATGAAAAAATATGCCGAGTCTTTGAAGAAGCGCGAAATTCAAAAGTTTGGGGTAAAATAGGGTTTTTTCGGCAAGGATTGAATTTTCAATTAAACATTGATATTAATGTGAATAATTTATTCAATCTCAATTTATAAGCTAAATCTACTCTGCCGAACCACAATCCAACGTTAATTTCACTTAATTAAGTTTAATTAACGTAAAATTCGACCAAAAACGTACATTTTTGGGACAAAAATTAAAATAACTTTTAATTAAACTACATAATTAAGATTAAAACTAAGCTATAAGCTGGTAAATCCCCTTTTTTCCCATTTAACACTGAAATTAATTTATATTATCTTTATAATAAATTAATATTCAGGAAATTCCAAAGTTTGGGGTAAAATAGGGTTTGTTCGGCAAAATATTATGGGCGTGAAATGAAAAAATATGCCGAGTCTTTGAAGAAGCGCGAAATTCAAAAGTTTGGGGTAAAATAGGGTTTTTTCGGCAAGGATTGAATTTTCAATTAAACATTGATATTAATATGAATTCTTTATTGAATTTCAATTTATAAGCTAAATCTACTCTGCCGAACCACAATTCAACGTTAATTTCAACTTAATTAAGTATAATTAAAGTGAAATTCGACCAAAAACGTACATTTTTGGGACAAAAATTAAAATAACTTTTAATAAAACTACATTATTAAGATTAAACCTAAGCTAGAAGTTGTTAAAGCCCCTTTTTTCATATTTCACTGTTAAATTAATTTATATTATCTTTAAAAAAACATTAATAGGCGTGAAATTCAAAAACTCCACTAAACATTGCAATTTTTTGTGAATTATTTATTGAATCTTAATCAACACCGCCGAACCACAGTCCAACGTTGATTTCATCTTAATTACGTGTATATAATTAACGTGAAATTAACGCAAATTTTTGGCTAAAAACATAGATAACTATAAATAAACTAACGAATGAAAATAAAACTACACTTATCTTTCACCCAGCTTCCATTTTCCTTTTGATTATTTACAATTATCACTCAGAAGTACTTTTTTCCACATTGAAAGCGAGAGCCATTGAAATTTAAAGGTCGTACCTATAATAACCCTTTAATACCTATAATAAATTTTTGGTGAGGTTTTTACAATAGCCAATAGTTTCTCGCGCCATATAGACGGAAATCATTTCCTTCGCAAGACTACCAAATTTTTCCACGCTGATAAGACCGACCGATAAATATAAGTCGAAGGAAACGTCGCAGTGGACGGCAACCCTTTTCTTAAAACAGCTTCATTGCCCATTTTTCAGTTTCCTAACTTTTCCTTAGGTAGATATTTTAAAGGTATACTTAAAGGCAAAAATACAAGCGCGTCGGCAAAGCCAAACCCCTATTAAGTTTAAAAAAAATCAAACTCATATTGTAAAGTAACAAAACACTACTAAAACCAAGGTACACCATTAATATCAACTTAATTAAGTATAATTAATGAGATATTAAAGCAAAACAACCATATTTTCTGAAAAAACGCGAATAACTTTTAATGAAACTAAATAATTCATAATTATAATTACACGAGTTGTTCGTCCAACCAATTTTTTCATTTAAAATTTACATTATCAATGAAAAACATGGAAGGCGCGAATGTTCGGCAAAAGATAATTAGGGAAAAGTATTTATTGAAACTCATTTTATAAGCTAAAACAATACTGCGGAACCACATTTAAGTGTTAATTTCATATTCATTTGGCGTAATTAAAGAAGAATGAACCGAAAACAACCTTTTTCGGGTAAAATTCATGGATAACTTTTAGTTAGGGTAAAAGACTAAAATTATAACTACACGAGTAGTTCGTCTAATCTCAAATTGCCTATTTCACACTTAGCACTTCAATAAATTTACACTATCATCTAAATTCATGAAAAGGCGCGAAATTCCAAAATTCAGGTAGTTCGGCGAAAACTAAACTATACACTATAAATTAAACTAACACAATTGCGCTACACTACAACCTTAATTTTAGCTTTACTGAGCAAATTTAAGGTAAAATTCACCCTCAACGTCCATTTCCTGGCAAAAGAAAATATATACTGATGTTATTTTTATTAATTGAACGTCAAGTACGTAATCATTTTAGCACTGTTAAAGGTAACTCGATCATCGAGGGATAATCACTAACACTTTCTGTTATTCTATTAAGGGTTATAATACTTGTGTGTAATCAGTTTAGCATTGTTAAAGCTAAAACCTCGTTTTTAGAATGGCCTTACGGGTAATCATTTTTTGAAGCACCGTAGGAGCGAAGGCACTCGGCGTTGCCCGTCAGCCCGTGGGAACATTTTTTCTTACTTTTCACGCGGACATTATTCTATGAAGAATTGTTTTTAAGTTTTTAGCCGCCATTTAAAACGATGGCAACAAATCGAACCCAAAAGACCATTCAGCCCATCTATAGATTAATGGAAACTATTGTACTAAATATTTTTGAAATCGGTTGAAACGCGCAGACTTTGTTGCATGGAGAAAAGTTTTTACATTTCTGGGCGCCATTTTTTAAGATGGCGGCGGATTGGAAAAATATTTCTTAGTACGCGCCTACTACTTACGAGTAACGTTCCTGCAAATTTTCAGCCTTCTGGGGCAAGCGGTTTTGGGCTGGGCGTTGATTATCAGAGTTAAAAGTAGCCCATCGAGGGCTATTCACATAAATTTTATGTACGCCTGTTAAGTACGGTACAATGTGGCTACTATTATGAGCCCAGCCTTTGGGCCATCTTGTTGTATTTTTAAAAGAGAGACAACTCTCTCCACGCTGATATTTTTCTGGACCATGAAATAAAGATCTTATGGATTATTTACCCCCACGGCTTTTCATTTTTAACTTAATGAGTTTGTATCCGGTCGAAGAAGGCATAGCTAACTGTTCCGGGGCCTAACAACTGTAAGCCCCACAAAACTGGTAGGCTTACCTAGAGTGAATACAAGTACTTTTATAATCAAAATTTATTATTGACTCACCCAGCCATCTCTCAAAAATATTACAAAGTAAAAACTTTCTTTAAATAAACAAAAAGGTGCTCGGGCCTTCCTCCTTCGTCGCTGGAGCCAAAGAGAGTGTAGGGGAGGAGTGGAAAGAGGGGAAAATCTTGTTGCTCTTTTCTACCGCGCATCTTCAATGCGCAGTACCGAGGCATTTCCGTTTGAGACATTAAATAGTATCGTAGGTGGCGCGACTGAGCCGGAAACTCCCTCGTACCACTAGTATAATGTAGAGGCAACATTGTAATTTAGCCTTGTGGAGCGGGGGAGCTTCCACTCCTCCCCCATACTCTCTTTGCTGGAGCCAAAAGATATCTCTCGTCCCCTCGGTCCCTCCTTTTATAGACACAGGGTCTTGAATCGGGTCTAAGGGTTCCTACCCCCTTTGACTTTTGGTCAAGGGGTTAAGTCTCTGTCGGGACATAGATAATAAACACCAGGATCAGAAAGTCGGGGGAGAGCTTGCCGCGCTTTGTACAAACTGGGTAGGTTCTACTTCCGGAAACCAGCGCATGCGTACGGCGAGTCATGCACGAAAAACGAGCAGGCAGACCTCGTCTGCGCAGAAGCGGAAGTCAACTGCAGAAGTTTGGCGTGCGCCCCCCCCCCGCACAGGCGCGGCAAAGAGAGATACACTACGGAAGGCATACCTTCCGATCCTTGTGTATATTATCTATGGTCGGGATTCCGACGAGGACAGTTGCGCGGGGAGACAGTTGTCTCTCTTTTAAAAATACAACAAGATGGCCCATGGGCTGTGCTCATAATAGTAGCCACATCGTACCGTACTTAACAGGCGTACATAAAATTTATGTGAATAGCCCCTCGATGGGCTACTTTTAACTCTGCTAAAATGATTACCCGCAATCCATATCTATATCTATATAAATCAAAGTCCTGACTGACTGATAATCAACGCCCAGCCCAAAACCGCTTGCCCCAGAAGACTGAGAATTTGCAGGAACGTTACTCGTAAGTAGTAGACGCGTACTAAGAAATATTTTTCCAATCCGCCGCCATCTTAAAAAATGGCGCCCAGAAATGTAAAAACTTTTCTCCATGCAACAAAGTCTGCGCGTTTCAACCGATTTCAAAAATATTTAGTACATTGGTTTCCTTTAACCTATAGATAGGCTGAATGGTCTTTTGGGTTCGATTTGTTGCCATCGTTTTAAATGGCGGCTAAAAACTTAAAAACCCTTCTTCATAGAATAATGTCCGCGTGAAAAGTAAGAAAAAATGTTCCCATGGGCTGACGGGCAACGCCGAGTGCCTTCGCTCCTACGGTGCTTCAAAAATATTAGTCATCAGTAAAATCTACCCATTCTTTATATCCTTTTGATGGAAGTTTTTATTACACGCGAGCGGGTAACGACTAGTATTTCAATAAATTTATTTATGTTATAATTGTAATAGTGCGACGCAAAGAGAAAGATTGAGTGAGTAGCCCCTCGATGCGCTACCCTTAACATTGCTAAAATGATTACCCGTAAGGCCATTCTAAAAACGAGGTTTTAGCTTTAACAATGCTAAACTGATCACTCACAAGTATTATAACCCTTAATAGAATAACAGAAAGTGTTAGTGATTATCCCTCGATGATAGAGTTACCTTTAACAGTGCTAAAATGATTACGTACTTAACGTTCAATTAATACACGTACAGAAGTTTTAGTTAACAACTTATTCCTTCGCATACTTATCGCATCTTATAAATTTCTAACATGAACTTTTGTCCAGAAGCGTTTTAAAGAGAAAGAATTCTGTAAAACACCAGAAGTGGATCATATTACAGCTCCCTAGAAGTACTGGACTATATAACATCGCCGTGCATCAGCATTGTCTCCTAGCACAGAAGAGAAAAGGGTATATGCGAAACGCAGCGGCGAATTTGTGAACTAAACCAGAGGAATGATTTTGGCGCGAAAGTAATTTTTAATAAGCGGGCGAAGCAAACGGAAATAAGTGGTAGTCTGGTAGCCAATGAGGAAAGGTTTGGGAGAAAAGAACGCGGAAGGAAACAAGTTGTTCCATACTAGAGAGCTGCAACTCCGTGGAAGAACTCCGAAACCCGCTGGGTTCCGCGTTTAAGCGATGGGAACTCCAGGAGTTGGAAATGTTTTTCTGAGATAAAATTGGAATTGGGTGGCAGTGGAAGTTTTCGGGTGCGGAGTTGGGAGGCAATGGGAATAATGATAATTATAATTGCGGAGTTGGGTGGCAATGGAAAATTATCTTAAATCATGGAAATCTACGGAGTTGGAAAACTTAAGTCTGGTAAGTGGTATTGCTCCAATTTAAAAGCGGACTTTAGCGTTGTTTGTCTTCAGATGCTTCGTACGAAATTCTTTTTTCACCCGTAACCCAACGTGACACGTCCTCTCAGTGTGTCTCTCACACAATGGGGCCGCAGGCGCTTTCCTTTTCTCTTAAACCCATTGACAAGAGTCTCCTTTCTAGCTTTGAGGCATATTTAAGTAAGGCAGTAGGCATATTGGCAGGCACAACTAATAACAGAATGGACTCTAGTGTTAGTATTTCTTTATTCGTGAAGTTTTCATGGAAGGAATTGGAAGGAGTTTAAGAAATTTTATTTTTCATGGAAGGAGTTGGGAGGAGTTTAAGAAATTTTAATTTTCATGGAAGGAGTTGGGAGGAGTTTTACATTTCGCTTGGCGGAGTTCTGCGGAGTTGAAACTTTTGATTATGGCATTGGGAGGAATTGGAGTCATTGTTGTGTATTGCCTTGGAGTTGGAAGGAGTTGGAGGTTAATATTTTCATTTTGCAGCTCTCTATTCCATACAAATGTTGGGTTGTGAATATAATAGTAGAAGTCCACTTTATTTTTCCGATTTTGAAAAATAATTGGCGGTCTATAGGTATTTTTAAACGCTTGTGTTGAAAAGGAAATTAATATGAATTCAAATTATCAAAATAGCCTTCATCATGCTAGAATATTTTTAATGTATCCCAAGTACAGCACTGAGCTAAGCTTCCACCGATCGATTTAAAGATTATTAGCGGGGATAGTTGGACCGATTTATTACAAATTAAAGGTTATGTGCGTCGACATAGAAATTTGATTTCCTTTTTTAAGTGTGACAAATTTTTTCAATGCTTTAAAGTTTTCCGTTTGCGAAAGATGCTGGTCAATATTTTTCAGTTTTACAAAACGATTTTTAGTTGCTTACGGTTAAGTGCTTTTAATATCACATAGGTCGTGTTCAGATGTCTCTTTAATGTGGGCATGCAACAATTGAAATTAGTTACATTGATCCTAACATAAGCCATTCTAAATCCAAATTATAACGCAATAATAAGCTTCACACTAATCACGACACTGACGGCGGTCTGACAGCCGTTATCATCAACCGGAACTTCCTTAGGTTAACGTAACTCCAGGGCCGGGATAATGGGAAAACTATACTTGCAAAACTGAGCTAAAGATGGCGGGCTTGGATGTCTTGGAAGAAAACGCTGTTTACAAAGCATAACCTACGTCCAGTACTTATAGGGAGCTGTAATATGATTCACTTATGAAAACACCCAATGATTGTAATATACTAAGACCATTCTAAAAATAACATCAGTATATATTTTCTTTTGCCAGGAAATGGACGTTGAGGGTGAATTTTACCTTAAATTTGCTCAGTAAAGCTAAAATTAAGGTTGTAGTGTAGCGCAATTGTGTTAGTTTAATTTATAGTGTATAGTTTAGTTTTCGCCGAACTACCTGAATTTTGGAATTTCGCGCCTTTTCATGAATTTAGATGATAGTGTAAATTTATTGAAGTGCTAAGTGTGAAATAGGCAATTTGAGATTAGACGAACTAATCGTGTAGTTATAATTTTAGTCTTTTACCCTAACTAAAAGTTATCCATGAATTTTACCCGAAAAAGGTTGTTTTCGGTTCATTCTACTTTAATTACGCCAAATGAATATGAAATTAACACTTAAATGTGGTTCCGCAGTATTGTTTTAGTTTATAAAATGAGTTTCAATAAATACTTTTCCTTAATTATCTTTTGCCGAACAGTCGCGCCTTCCATGTTATTCAATGAGAGTGTAAATTTAAGTTTTAAATGAAAAAATTGGTTGGACGAACAACTCGTGTAATTATATTATGAATTATTTAGTTTCAATAAAAGTTATTCGTGTTTTTTCCGAAAATATGGTTGTTTTGCTTTAATATCTCATTAATTATACTTAATTAAGTTGAAATTAACGTTGGATTGTGGTTCGGCAGAGTAGATTTAGCTTATAAATTGAGATTGAAAAAATTATTCACATTAATATCAATGTTTAATTGAAAACTAAATCCTTGCCGATAAAAACCCTATTTTTCCCCAAACTTTGCAATTTCCTGAATATCGATGAATTATAAAGACAATGTAAATTAATTTCAGTGTTAAATGGGAAAAAAGGGGACTTACCAGCTTATAGCTTAGTTTTAATCTTAATTATGTAGTTTAATTAAAAGTTATTTTAATTTTTGTCCCAAAAATGTACGTTTTTGGTCGAATTTTACGTTAATTAAACTTAATTAAGTGATATTAATTTTGGATTGTGGTTCGGCAGAGTATATTTAGCTTATAAATTGAGATTCAATAAATAATTCACATTAATATCAATGTTTAATTGAAAATTCAATCCTTGCCGAAAAAACCCTATTTTACCCCAAACTTTTGAATTTCGCGCTTCTTCAAAGACTCGGCATATTTTTTCATTTCACGCCCATAATATTTTGCCGAACAAACCCTATTTTACCCCAAACTTTGGAATTTCCTGAATATTAATTTATTATAAAGATAATATAAATTAATTTCAGTGTTAAATGGGAAAAAAGGGGATTTACCAGCTTATAGCTTAGTTTTAATCTTAATTATGTAGTTCAATTAAAAGTTATTTTAATTTTTGTCCCAAAAATGTACGTTTTTGGTCGAATTTTACGTTAATTAAACTTAATTAAGTGAAATTAACGTTGGATTGTGGTTCGGCAGAGTAGATTTAGCTTATAAATTGATACTCAATAAATAATTCACATTAATATCAATGTTTAATTGAAAACTAAATCCTTGCCGAAAAAACCCTATTTTACCCCAAACTTTGGAATTTCCTGAATATCGATGAATTATAAAGACAATGTAAATTAATTTCAGTGTTAAATGGGAAAAAAGGGGATTTAACAGCTTATAGCTTAGTTTTAATCTTAATTATGTAGTTTAATTAAAAGTTATTTTAATTTTTGTCCCAAAAATGTACGTTTTTGGTCGAATTTTACGTTAAATAAACTTAATTAAGTGAAATTAACGTTGGATTGTGGTTCGGCAGAGTAGATTTAGCTTATAAATTGAGACTGAATAAATTATTCACATTAATATCAATGTTTAATTGAAAATTCAATCCTTGCCGAAAAAACCCTATTTTACCCCAAACTTTTGAATTTCGCGCTTCTTCAAAGACTCGGCATATTTTTTCATTTCACGCCCATAATATTTTGCCGAACAAACCCTATTTTACCCCAAACTTTGGAATTTCCTGAATATTAATTTATTATAAAGATAATATAAATTAATTTCAGTGTTAAATGGGTAAAAAGGGGATTTACCAGCTTATAGCTTAGTTTTAATCTTAATTATGTAGTTTAATTAAAAGTTATTTTAATTTTTGTTCCAAAAATGTACGTTTTTGGTCGAATTTTACGTTAATTAAACTTAATTAAGTGAAATTAATTTTGGATTGTGGTTCGGCAGAGTATATTTAGCTTATAAATTGAGATTCAATAAATAATTCACATTAATATCAATGTTTAATTGAAAATTCAATCCTTGCCGAACAAACCCTATTTTACCCCAAACTTTGGAATTTCCTGAATATTAATTTATTATAAAGATAATATAAATTAATTTCAGTGCTAAATGGGAAAAAAGGGGATTTACCAGCTTATAGCTTAGTTTTAATCTTAATTATGTAGTTTAATTAAAAGTTATTTTAATTTTTGTCCTAAAAATGTACCTTTTTGGTCGAATTTTACGTTAATTAAACTTAATTAAGTGAAATTAACGTTGGATTGTGGTTCGGCAGAGTAGATTTAGCTTATAAATTGAGATTCAATAAACAGTTCACATTAATGTCAATGTTTAGTTGAGTTTTTGATCTTTGCCGAAACATTTATTATTTTTAAAGTCGTTGGGGCGAGAGAGGGTAGATTAGTTAAGCTTATTTAGTTTCTGAAATGGATTTGAATTTTTGCTTGATTTAATTGCGACTTTTAGTGTGGGGGCCGTATTTTATATTTTACCCCACTCTTTTGTGCCGAAACGGTCACTAATTTACCCCGAAAAGCCGAAGGCGAAGCCAGAAGGCATTTAGGATGTTTTAGCAGACGACGCATGGGAGATTTCTACTATTTTAGAATTTGGGGTAATTCGGCAAAAGTTCGGCAAAAATAATTTCGGGGTAAAATAGTGTTTGCCCGTAACAAAGGAATTCACAACAAACGCCAAAAAAGAGAACGTCTAGCAGACAGCTTTTTCCTAACCAATCAGTCTGGGAAATAAGGATATTTTTTAAACTAGTCCTTGGGAGTACAGGGTGGGAATGGGAAATAAGGATTTTTTAAAACTGGACACTGGGCCTGCCAGCCCTGGTCTGAAATAAATAAACTGGTCCATGACAGGGTTGAAAATAAGGTGAATTTTGTAAGTGGTCCTCGATACCAGCGACCCCTCATGTTGGAATTAGTAAACTGTTCTTAATCCTTTTCTGAACTATCCTTATTCCTTATTGCATTTTACATAAATTCGGTGGCAATATCTTCTCTCGCTGTCAGTAAGCCAGATCAAAATCCTGTGAGTATAGACGCTAGACAAGATCGATAGTCAATAGAGTATAGACTACAAAACTTTTGTAGGGAAGTTGTAGCCAAGGAGTACTAACTACCTATGAGTAGAATTGGTAGAAAATGTGTTGAGCTAATAAGGAACCCCGAACTTAATAAACTGGTCCCACCGTCTATTTTTTCCAAAAACCATAATTAATAAAATGGTCCCTGGGACCACTGACCCCAAGTTTTGGAATAAATAAACTGGTCCGAGCAATTAATAAACTGGTTTTGGACTTGTAAACCTGTCTTATTCCATGACCATTGACCAGGACGCGTCGTGTGCTAAAATGAAGAAGTGGAATCCACTTAGTGGATAATTAAAATAGTTGAGATAGCGTCTGGACTCTGGTTACCCTTGAATTTTATTAGTGGTCAAGTGGATCACTGACCCCCTCCGATTTAATTTTAAAACTGGTCCAGGCAATTTTTAAACTGGTCATTCGCCATATGCCACCGCCTTATTTCCCACGCTGCTTGGGACCAGTGACCCCTCCTAGTGTCCGAAATAATAAACTGGTCTCAGGACTGGCCCCCAGTCCCCCACCTTTGTTCTTAATTAATAAACTGGTCCCGAGGACCAGTAACCCTCACTTCTTAAATTTTAAAACTAGTCCAAGCTATTAGTAAACTGGTTTTGAACCAGAGGAAGTGTGCTGAAGACTGATGTGGAGTGTGGACCATAGATGGGCACTATCATATCATTTGATAGTTTTACCACTTGATACGATAGAAAACTAAATCTGCCCCTATCAAAGTATCAATTTTGATAGTTATTTTCGAGAAAAATTTGAATTATAATGATCGATTGAGTTTGATAGCTTAGAAAGTGCACTCGAAGTTGATATGATTCATTGATTCGTTGAAATCTTCTAGAGAAAAATATCGATTCTCAACGTGATCTGGCTACTAACCCCATCTTTTAGAAATCATAAAAAATGATAGGCATTATTCCTTGAGAAATAAATTGATTCTTTGAGTGAGTTTATTTGGCGACATCTGTTTTCTGATTTCATTTTAAAAAATTATGTGCTAATCTTTGATAGGCAATTTTGATAGTTATGAAAATTTCTGGAAAGATAAGTCGTTTTTTGAATGATATCGAAGTTTTTAATATATTTGAACGTTAGCAAGTGTAGGTTTATTCTATAAGAAGATTCTGTACTTGGTGGTCGTTATAACCCTCTCAAACAAATAAATAAAAATAAAATAAACGATGGTTCAACAGTTCAAACTGTGAAGACGGAGCTTCTTGTATATAGAAGCTCCGTGCTGTCACTGATGTGAACGACTACTCGAGGAGGAAGAACGATTCCACGAAATCATCCAAACGTAGAATTAGATAAATTAAAGTGTAGATTTTCTGATTTTTATTACCCACAGTTTTAATTGCAATTTTTGCCTTTAATTATTATTAGTTAACCGTTTATAGTAGATGGTTTAGATTAAATCAAGGGCGAATAATTTGAAAAAGTTTGGATAGTAGCTTTTGAACTATAGACAGTTAAAAGTCAAACTTGAGAAATGAGATTATGGAAATTATATGAATATATGAAAATATTAGAAATTCTACAAAATCAGGAAATATCAGGAATCGATTAAACAGAGTAAAAGTAGGTAGAGCCCAAATCAGTTTGATCGAAAACAATCAAATTTAAAGTCCGGAAATTAAATAATCGATTAATTTAGTCGTTCCTAAAGATTTCAATTTGATTTGATAGGCAAAAAATCTATCTAACAATGAGAGCCAATCTAACATATTGAAGGAAGATTTGATAGTTTCACCATCTATGATTTGTTGAGAGGGAAAAAATCTATCTAACAAATAATGCCCGTCTAAAATATAGCTAGAAGAATTGATAGTTTCGCCAAATATGATAGTTTGAGAGGAAAAATATCTATCTAACCAGCAGTGTCAGTCTAAAATATAGTCAGAAGAGTTGATAGTTTCGCCATCTATGATAGTTTGAGAGGAAAAATATCTATCTAACCAGCAATGTCAGTCTAAAATATAGTCAGAAGAGTTGATAGTTCCGCCATCTATGATAGTTTGAGAGGAAAAAAATCTATCTAAGAAGGAGTTCCACTCTAAAATATAGCCAGAAGAATTGATAGTTTCGCCATCTATGATAGTTTGATAGGAAAAAAATCTATCTAAGGAGGAGTGCCCAACTCTGGTGTGGACTGGAGTGAACTGTGGTTCTTGAAGTATCATGTCGAGAAAATATCGGAGATTCTGCCAGACTTGGACCGCAAAAAGTATCTATAACAATTTTCAAAAGCAAACTAAATATATCTGTAAAAGTAGGTAGGTATTTCGCGATTAAATCAATTCATATGTCTTCAAGTAAATGTATCTTAACGCTTACAAATCAGTCGTTCTAATAAAAAATAATTACTAGACAGAGCTAATTTAAATACAGGTTTTTGCGCGGGAAAAACAAAAACCTTGAATTGAACTCCACTCTCGAATGATCCCGATCTCGTTAATTGCACCTCGGTCATTCTAATTGAAATTAATTAAAAACCTGTTTTTTAAGGTACAAAAAAGCTTTCATTGTTTAGTTTATATACAGAATCATCAGAATGCAAACTTAACCCAATAAACGTATGATAAAATAAACTTGACAATATGAACAAACAGTAAAATTCTCCCATTAAACCTCTATACGTGAAAACACCTACTAAGTACTAAAAAAAAGAGCATGAATTCAACGGTAAAGTTAGTGACAATTTTCCTGCATCTATGTAGACAATAAACACTAAATAGACTTGGAGACCACCTCTATGAAGAATCTTCGTGATATTGTTTAAATTTTCTTACAACTTTCAAATTCAGTGTAACAATACTTAAATAGTGTTTAATCATAAAACTAAAATGTTACTGGCCCAGAATAGGACGTTCATAACAGGCTTAAAGGCTACGGGTTCACTGCATTACCAGTCTATAGAAGAACTCAATCAAACACACTAAACCAGGCAGCAAATATATTTAGATTAAATTTTCATCACTGAAACGGTCCTAAGACATTATACAGAATGAAAACTTATCTTAATAAACGTATGATAAAATATACGTGACAATATGAACAAACAGTAATATTCAGCCATTAAACCTCTATACGTGATATACCTACTAAGTACTGAAAAAGCAAGAGCATGAATTCAACGGTGAAGCTAGGGTTAGCGACAATTTTCCTGTCTCTCTTGCTTCTTTCGAAACCATCTACTACCAGAGCTGATGACGAAGTTTAAGTAATTAAAGACGCAAATGACGATCCAGGACCTTTAGCAAGTACTACGCCAAAACCTGAAGAAACTTCAGACAGTGGTAATGAAAGTTCCGAGGAGTCTGGTGGAAAAAATGGAAATCCAAAATCGCCAGGAAAAGGTTATGAAAAAATTTGAGAAGAGATTGGCAAGAATTGAGAAAAATATTGAACGTAATTTGAAACAACTTTCCGGTATGAGGGTCAGTTTTGCCATGGAAGCAACGAAACTAAATAATACCTTGGAGAAATTTAAAAGGGAGATGAACAATAAAATTAGTCAATTATTACGGTAAGGGAAGATATAATTACTGTAATTTCACTTGTAATATTAATTGATGTTAAATAAAGCCTTTGAGACAATATTGTTACTAATAAATTTTACTATCCGTTCGTAATGGTTTTATGAATAACTAGCAAAATCATATTATTATTACTACTTTTAGAAAAAAGGTTCGGCGTTGACCGTTAAGACATTTGGTTAGTTCCGGCCGCCATTTACTGCAGTATATTTAAAGCACACAACCATAGAGCCGGCATGGTAATTATTCGGTATTTAAGGGTGCTTACATCATTTCTAAGAATGGAAAGTTTTCTTAGAGATTACCTAATACAATTGTAAAGAACAGTAATATTTATTCGGAAAATGAAAACATTTTGTAGTACAACACATTTAGTAAATGTTCTTTCCAAGTTTGCTGAATATCCTTCACTATAATCCAATTTATTATTCCTAGTGATTACTACGTTGATGTCGGATTAAATGACTCTTCCGTGCGCTGCCATAATTACAATGATCACTTTTGACTTTCACCACTGTGAATGAGTTGATGTCTTTTCAAAGCATTCTTCCACGTACTTGCATAGTCACACTGATCACATTTGAAGGGTTTTTCACCTCTGTGAATGCGTTGATGTCTGAACAAATCACTATTCCGTGTGTAAGAATAATCACACTGATCGCATTGAAAGGGTTTTTCACCAGTATGAATGCATTGATGTCTGGTCAAATCATCCTTCCGCGCACCTGCATAGTCACACTGATCACATTTGAAGGGTTTGTCACCACTGTGAATGAGTTGATGTGTGATCAAATTAATCTTCTGCGTGAAGGTATAATCTCACTGATCACATTTGAAGGGTCTTTCGCCGCTGTGAATGCGTTTGTGTTTGATCAAATGACTCATGTTCTTGCTACCATAGTCACACTGTTCACACTTGAAGGGTGTTTCACCACTGTGAATGCGTTGATGTCTGATCAAATCATCCTTCCGCGTACTAGCATAGTCACACTGATCACATTTGAAGCGTTTTTCTTTGATATCCTTTCGAATGTCAAGTTCGAGCTCCCTTTCATTTTCTGGTGAATAATCGTATCGAGCTGAACATTTTTTTTTTGGATTTTCCTACAGAAAGGAAATAGATAAAAACCTCAAATGGTATCATAGAACTCGCATCACAAACATTTCAATGTTCAAAGGCAATTGATATAACAGGTTATACTTAGGCTTAAAAAGACACAAAGGCAAACAAAACAAGTTCAGAAACAATAATCGATGTCCGAGTCGAAACAGCGGTTTCCAAAGACCCGACCTGACCTTACCAAATCTAATACATGCGTTGAGAACGTGGACGATTCAAACTTGATCCCACATTAGACACTTGTGTAATACAGAATGTAAACTTCCCCATAATAAACGTATAATAAAATATACGTGACAATATGAACAGCCATATTCTGCCATTAAACCTCTGTAGGTGCATGATAACACCTACAAAGTAGTGAAAAAACACAAGTACGAATTCAAGGGTAAAGTTAAGCTTAGCGACAATTTTGCTGTCTCTCCTGATGTTTCTGCTGAAACCAACTAGCACCAGAAGTGATGACGAAGTAAAAGTAAGGAAAGAAGCAAATTACGATTAATCAATTATTATGGTATAAATATCATTCTTTATTAGCGAAGATATAATATACCATTTGTCATATTAAATATTGTTAAATATATTTTTTAAAAAAAGGTTACATTAAATATTGTCGTGAAGGTTTTATAAATAACTAACACAAACATCGTATTACTACCAGTTTTCCGTTAAGACGTTAGGCTTGTTACATACCACAATTTTGTAAAACCATGTGGCCTGCCCTGTGACTATTCCGTCACGATGGGTTTTTTAGTTTTTCATAATTTTTCTATGAACGAAAACATTTTGTTTTGTGAGCATCTACTACAGAACGGTAATGTACGTGTTAAACGAAAATGAAAACACGTTGCGCAATTAACACTTTTTGAAATGGTCCTTTCCAAGTTTTAAATTGCTGAGTATGCTTAACAGCAATCCTTTAATTAGTCCATGTGATTATAGCGTCGATGTCTGGTCAAACTAATCTTCTGCGTGCTGCCATAATCACACTGATCATATTTGAAGGGTTTGTCACCACTGTGAATGCGTTGATGTCTGATCAAATTAATCTTCTCGAAATGCATGTCAAGCTAAGCTTAAAACGGAAGAGAACTTGAATTTTCATCCGAGCAAAATATTTCTGAGATGGCGGCATATCACTCAAGAAATTAATCAAATTTAATTTGTAAATTAAGACAAATCATAGTGCGGAGGGGGGGGTTAAAGAAATGTGACGTGGTTTTAGGGGAGGGGTCTGAGAAAAGCGTGACGAAGCGTGATCTGGGGGGACGGGGGGGTCAGAAAATGCTTTTTTTCGCGTGACGTAGTTTATGGACGGTCCCAAAAATATATTAATCAATTACTATGGTAAAACTTTTATTCTTTAATAACGAAGATATAATTACTTATATACCATTTGTTATATCAAATATTGTTTATTAGAGTTAAATAAAGGGTTATATTCAATATTATATATATTGTGATTGTTACGTTGATGTCTGATCAAAATATTCTTTTGGGTGCTGACATAATCAAACTGATCACATTTGAATGGTCTTTCGCCACTATGAATGCGTCGCTGTTTGATCAAATTATTCTTCATTGTGCTGGAAAATCACACTGATCACGTTTGAAGGGTTTTTCACAGCTATGAATGCCTTAATGTGCGATTATAGTACTCTTACGGGTACTAGAATAATCACACCGATCACACACTGAATGTATTATCATAAAAGAAACGAGTTTGGAAACAGAAATAATCCATGTGTCCGAGTCGAAACAGCGATTCCCAAAGACTTGATCTTACCTAACCCAATATATGCTTTGAGATTGTGGAAACTTAAAAAAAAAATTGTAGGGTAATAAAAATATGCAAAACATTCTATATTATTTGTTTGAATGATATTCCACGTGAACCTAGGAGGTGCACAAATCTATGACTGTTGAATATATTTGCAGTGATGTAACCGGGTTCGATCAGGGAGGGGGAATGGAAGCTTTCCCCCTGATTCGATTAGTTAAACTTATAGAACTGTCCGAGTCTCTATTTACTGACAACGCACAGTCTACTTTATGCCTTCAGATATTTAGCTCGTGAGAATTTTATTTTCGATCCATCCCAAGTCGTTAAATCTTTGCAGAGACAATTGTAATTAAACATTAATGTGCTTTGCACATTACATTATCTGAAGAAACTTTGTTAAACGCCCGATATGTACCCATTTAGGACTTATCACCGCTCTGAATGTGTTTATGTGCAATCAAACTACTCTTCTGAGTGCTTCCAAAGTTACACTGATCACATTTGAAGGGTCTTTCACTACTGTGAATGCGTTGATGTCTGATCAAATTACTCTTGTTCTTGCTACCATAGTCACACTGATGACATTTGAAGGGTTTTTCACTACTGTGAATGCGCTGATGTTTGTTCAATAGAGTCTTCTGCGAACCTTTGTAATCACACTGATCGCATTTGAAGAATTTTTCACCACTGTGAATGCGTTGATGTCTGTTGAAATCACTCTTCCACGCACTTGCATAGTCAAACTGATCACATTTGAAGGGTTTTTCAGCACTGTCAATACGATTGTGAATGCGTTTGTAAATGATCAAATTGCTCTTGTTCTTGCTACCATAGTCGCACTGATCACATTTGAAGGGTTTTTCACCACTGTGAACGCGTTGATGTCTGATCAAACTACTCTTGTGCGTGCAGGCATAATCACACTGATCACATTTGAAAGGTTTTTCACCACGGTGAATGCGCTGATGGACGTTCAAATGACAGCTCTGCGAGCTGGCATATTCACATTGATCACACTTGAAGGGTTTTTCACCGCTGTGAATGAGTCGATGTATTCTCAAACTTTTCTTCATTGTGCTTGCATAATCACACTGATCACATTTGAAGGGTTTTTCACCGCTATGAATGCGTTGATGTGCGATTAAAGTACACTTACGGACAGTAGCATAGTCACACTGATGACACTTGAACGGTTTTTCACCACTGTGAATGCGCTGATGGACGTTCAAATAGCCCTTATGCTTGCATGTATAGTCACATTGATCACATTTGAAGCGTTTTTCATCGTTACCCTTTCTTACGCCACGTTGTAGGCCCCTTTTATATTTAGTTGAATATTTGAGCCCCGTTGTACGTTTCTTCTCGAATTTTCCTATAGAAAACATAGAAACCACAAACATCATTTACAATTTAGTATCAAAAATACAAAATATTCAAGCGAACTTCATTAAACAAGATGGCCCCGGCCATATTAACGTTTTGCGTGGGCTAGCTAAATTTATTGTAAGGTGACCCCGGCCTATATACTTTACGGTTATTTTTTTTTCTTTTAAATATCAAAATCATTCCAATTATGAATAGCTTGACTTTGACCAAGATTAGTTTTCATCTAAATTTAAAGCGGAATTAGGTTCAAAAGCTGAACACACTGATTTTCCGGTAGGGACTCCGTGACGTGTCTCCCACATTGGAGATTTTTGGAAGATAAAAAAAATATATTCGGATTTTATTAAGGAAAACAACGTCGATCTCAGAGCAGTTAAATCATGTTCGTGTCTGATCAAAGAACCATTCTCGGAGCTAGTATAGTCACACTGATCACGTTTGAAGCGTTTTTTTTTCAGTACCATTTGTAATGTGACTTTCAAGATCACTTTTATATTCAGGAGAATATTTGCAAAGAGTTGAACGCTGCTTCTCGGGTTTTCCCTTCAGAAAGCAAACAAACTGAAACTTCTTACAATTTGAATCAAACACACAGCACTGTTCAATAGCACTTGATAAAACCGGTCATGCCGAGGACAAAAATGGCACAAAGTTAAAGAAAACAAGTTCGGAAAAAAAAATTAGTACCGCTCCGAATCGAGATGACTATCTCCGAAGATTTTACCCATCAGAAAGTGGAAAATAATGGTTATTGATTATTAAGAAAATATTTAAGGTTTTAGTCTATTGCAATATAAATATGCTGATAAAATAAATTGGAAGAAAAATGATATGACTGCCGTTATTGAAAGGCGTTATAATGTTTTTTTGGTTCTAGGTGATCAAGTTAAAATGCAAGCAACTGCAATTCGTTAACACGTAACACCAAATTAAGCACTTGGACTGGCGTTACCCTTTTGAGCAGAATATGATGGTGGAGAAAGTGGAAAATTTTCGATAAGTCAGAACATCATAATTTTAAGATATGATGGCCACTTCTCAGAGGAAAGTAGACACTCAGCGTAAGTGGTGTATGTGACAAAATCGTGATTTACTTATTGCAACAATTGAGTCAGATGAAATCGTCTTGGATAGATTGCAACGACTATAACATTATTTTTCCGAAAGGCTCAACCCAAATCTCAAGGATGTTTACCTTAACACCATTTTCTCTTTAAAATCCTTGTTTCCCCATACATTAAGTAATTTCAACACAAAGTATGCATCTTGGGCCATAGGTGAGCTACACGATATATTCGAAACGCCTCGTATAGAACCTCCTAGCACGCGAAGGACAATTATTCGGTGACGCGGTTCCTTCGACACTACCTCAAGAACCGATTAACCACTTACAAATATTCGAGAACTGCTATAAAGACGGAGTAAGTTCTCTTAAATATTCTTTAGATGAAATTATTCACAGTTTCAAAGACCATTGGGAGTAAAGCACTAAGGTCTTATCAATCTGAGCAACGTTTGCTTGGGCTCCTTAAGACACCAAGGACGGCCGGGTACCTGCATTTTTAACAGTGTTCGTACGGGGTCCCCGACCCCGACCCGACAAGTCGGGGATCCCCGGGTTTTGAACCCCGACCCCGACACGCATTTTCGACTCGCCCTGGTTGATTCTCTTCTTGATTTTAGGATAAGTTTTAGTTTACGTTATTGTCAAGGAATTAGAAGAATTTCCAATTGAACCATTGGTTTCAACGGAAATAGAGGCAGAAACTGAAGATTTATGATTTATCTTCTGATTGCAATTCTTTTTCAATTAAAAGCATAAAATTTTGAAAATATATCTTTTTTTGTTTTTTTTTTCAATAAACCCCGACCCGACCTGACCCGACCCGGTTTTTCGGGGTTTTTTTACTCCCCGACCCCGACAAAAATCCCACTTCGTACTAACACTGATTCTTAAAAGGGAATTTTTTCTCGTCTGGTGGCCACGGAGCTCAGGCTCAACCGCTGAATTTAGGTAACCAAGTTTTGAGCTTAATATTATTCGCAGGGACAATTTTCCGTTTAAATTTAAAGTTAAAAACGTATTAATTTAAATGAGACAAAATTTTTGGAAACTTAAGATTTAACATGCTAAACATTGAGGATTAGGTTGGAAAATCCCAGGGAAGACAGAAAGTAATCAGGGTTAGAAAGGACGGGGTTAAAAACCTGTTTGGGGAACTACCACTAGAAAATTTCGAAACATCCTCTGTTTTTGGTGAGGTTTCTACTGTAAGTGGCTCAATTTTGACGATTTTTGAGTCTTATTGTTTCAGTCCCGAAAATCGTTGCTGACCCTAAGCGTAAAATGACTTACCAATTTCCGAACTGGCAGAAGTTGTATTACTTTCGGAACTACTTGACGAGCTACTTTCGGGTGTATCAGAGCCGGACACTGAAGTACTATCTTCAACTTCAATCGGTACTTTTGGTAAATCGCTTGGCAAGCACAGTTTAATAGTTTGATTTTGTCTATTATCAGTTTTCTTTGAATCGGTCGAGGTGATTTTGGACTGGTTATCATCAAGATTCTCCTCAAGAGCTTCTTCCTGAGAATTGCTTTCCTTGATTGCGTCTAGTGACGACAATTCCCCATGTTTTTCAAGGCACAATTTCTTGGATCGAGTGTCTATACTCTCATTTCCTCTCTTGGTCGAAGAAATTCGTGATTTGGGATAAGAATTGTTAACGCTAACATTGTTCTCGGGAGGCGAATCTGTCGTTGGGGCAGGAGACATTTCAAACTGTGCTTTGCCTTCAAGATTAAGTAAAGGAACACCGTCACGGAATTTGAGTTTAGGAATACATAGTTTCATAATTCGCGTTGTAAAACGCGCATTTTTTGAGGTAGTTTTAGTTTGGGACGTGTTTCTTTTGCCAATCTCCGCATCACATTCAGGTGATTCTTCATTAATGTCTTCTTCAATCAGAATTCCATCGATATTGCAAGCACCTTCAGCTTTTACCATGGAACCTTGATGGTCAAAACGAAAAAATAACCCTAATAGTTTTATTAAACTGGAACTACATCAGGTTGCGTGTCAGAATTACAATAATGTGACACCATACCTATTCCAAATTGCTCGAGGTTCGTGGCTTCCACTTTAAGCAGACTTTGGTAAATGTTGTTGGTAATCTCAGCTTGTATACTTTGCGAACTATCCAAATAAAAAATCGTCAAAACTGATATAGCAACAGTAATAAAAGATTAATACATTTTATCAGAAGGGGATAATAGAAAAAGGATGACACTCTTCAGTTATATGTAACATGATTCTTCCCAGGCGAAGGACCCCTTTTTGAACATTTGCTTTCCTGCTCAACAAACTTCAGATGGGCATCACAACGTGGGGTGAATTCTTTAACTATTTGGTATTTGCTAAATCCTCAGCAATGAACCCTGCTTAAACCTTGATTGTCTTGACGTGGGACAAAAATGACCGCAAGAGCATGCACCTTGGCAAATAGTTGAGCACTAATAGAGTAATAATGAGGGAACTATTTAACGCGTGTGATTTGGTTTAATAGTAACCTTGCTCCAAATATAAAATGATGTTGGGAAGAATCATGTTACAATTACCCCACTTCTCTCTCGAAGCATTATATACTTCTGATTTTATTCACCATTCTCGTGGCAAGGCTTAACGAATCAAGTTTTATGGACGCGAATTAGTCAGTCAAATAAAATATTATACTTGAGCTTAAACTTAACCATAGCCGAGACTTGACTATGGTTTAGTTTAAACAAATGACACTAGATGCTCCCATAGTCGAGGGGTGGAGCTGACAGCCCCGCTGAGCTTAGCAAAGACTAGTTTTAGCTCCGCCCTCGTTGACAAGTTCTCATTGGTTTTTGCTTTATATACCTTTGTATTTGTTCTTCTGTTTGTTGATTTATCAGAATTGGATGAGATAATTCCTGTTCATTCAGTCCTAAACCATTTTCAACAGGTTCTGATTTCACGCATTCAATGTTGGCTCTTTCATGTATTCCACTTTCCTCCTATGTTATAAACAATTAACAATAATTGAACTAATACTTTTAACCTGATTCTCTTTCACATCGACTATGAAAATGAAGAATGTTACAAACCATCAGATCCTTGATTTTACTTTACAACTCATTAATGACCCCATTGAGCCTTTCAATTTCGTCCAGTTTCTTATTTATCGTAAATAAACTTGTCATTCTCACTTCTTTCATGTTTGATATTAAACCATTACACTGAAAAAAATAGACTGCATTACAAAATAGGACTTTCTTATCGCAGAATGTCTTTTAAAGTGTCCAGAAAGAAAACCGAGAAACCAGTGACGTGAACAAAGGGGGGATCAGAAGGGGTTTTTTCGTCAAGGGCGCCACCAGAGGCTTGCAGGCCCGATAGCTTTGCAAGAACTATAAGGAAGGCTGCAGTTTGTGTGCGTGGGCATAGAGCTCCCACAAGGCTTTAGTGGTGCCCTTTAATAACGCTATAAATGGTCGAGGGATGTGTGATAGGCTTATGGTGTTTCTAATCACCCACAAATAAACATTGGTTTACTTAAGGTTTTTCTATTGCGATTTATACTTTAAAGCAAATATCAGCTACTGTGGTGCGCGTAACACACTGATTAACCTTCTACACACCAATTTTATGAAGCCAAAGGCAGAAACCAATCAGAAACCATCTTCAAGCCTATGATAAGCTTATTGGGTCAGTCAACTCCACCCCTCGACTATGGGAGCATCTAGTGCCGTTTTTTATACTAAACCACAGTCACAGCTGAGACTCGCTTTAAAGGGATTTTTTTTTTTGCTCCGTTTTTATTGTCGAGCTAGGACCAAAGAAAAGGTCTTACAGCTCCGAAGCTTTTTGAAAAAACTTATGTACACTTTACATTACAAGGGCTACGTTCAGTAACTGGAAATCGGAAAAAGCCGTTACCGCTACCGATGTGATTTTATCCGAGCGCTACGTCAGAGTGACGTCAGACGTCACTGAACGTTTTTTCTCTCTCTGTTGCGTTTGATGATAGTTTCCATGATGGCGTCTGCTACAGATCTTGGATTGAGTCGAAAACGAAAACTTAACTGTTATTTTTGTTTTTAAATGAACTATCTAACGACGATGAAACGGAATTAACTTTAATTCCAGTTGATTTGAAAAGATCTAAAAAAAAAGGGGGTAATTGTTTCGCTAGTGGCTTTGGACTGGATTGTTCGCCATGGCGAACTTCAATTAATGACGTCATAAATCCGATTCGCATCGAAAAAACCTGCTCTTCCAGCCGCTACGATCGGTGTCCCATCGATGCGTAGCGTGACGTAGAAACCGGAAGTGCGAAAAACCGTACAGTAAAAAAATCGGTCTCCGATGCGCGCAGCGCTGCGTACGCTAGCAGTTACTGAACGTAGCCAAGATATAGGGAATATAATACAAAATTAACATTAATTAAAATTAAATTAAACAATATGAAATATAATAACAGGAAATTGAGGAGAAGTTTAAATTTAAATATGTAGGAGTAATTTTAAATGACTCTTAAATTGGTTCACTGAAGTAATGGAAACTAGGTAATCAGGGAGAGAATTTCATAAGGGAATGGTCCTGCGGAAAAGGGAGTTACGTAAGATATTGGTACGGGAAGGAGGAAGAAATAGTTTACGCCTGTGGCCTCTAGTACCCTTACTATGAGAAGCAAATAAAAAATATTTCTGGGAGGAGTGGGATAGGATTTTAAAAAGGCTCACTAGGTCGAGGTAGGTACGACCATGAACGAAATAGTGAACAATCCAGGACTTAACAGCCGCACCTTTGTACGTACAAACCGAGGCATCCACTAGTTGTAACAAGAAGGCGGTGGAAAGATAGGAGGAGGGGATAGAAGTTTGAGACAAAAAAAAGAATTGGGGACAAATTAAGCGGTTATTTCCGGTTTTGCTAACGCCATCTGCGGGTAAACAAGTAAAGTATAATATATATTACATTTTGAAGTCTGATGTCGTAAAACGTATCTCTGGCTCTCATTTCTTAAAATTGTGAAATTTGGTCGTTATTTAAGTAAATTGGCTAAGAATATGTACTTTGTGTATCCAAATTGTAACAGTGATAGCCGGTATTTAAGTCTTACCTCAATTCTCTCTGTTTACATAAACCGCATTCTCTATTTCGTGTATGCCGCCTTAGATAGCCACCCTCTCACGTGACCTTTAATTCTGTCCCTAAAATGACGTAGTTCCGCTAGCCCAAATTTGTCTCAACAGGGGGAACTAGTAGTCGCTTGTTACACATAGTGGACGGGTTTTTTCGGTAAAGGCATGTCCTGGATTGTTCACTATTTCGTTCATGGTACGACGGAGAGAGAGTGGAGTCCAGCCAAGAGCGGACAAACGGAGTACCCGAGGTTTGGAGCGCAGGGTACTAGATTGGATGGCTCATGCTGTACTGGCCAAAACACTATAGGCTTTGAAACTCACCTTGGCTTTTAGTTGCATTATTTGATCATATTTGCTTAAATTAATGATCACAGTTACAATCATTCGCCTCCATTTCCTATAAACAAAGTCCAGTTTTTTGAAATTTGAAATTTCTGTGCAAACCACGGATAGTCCAATAATTTCTCAAGTACCTCTTTAAGCGCCACCCTTTGAAGACTTATTAAACTCATTTCGGAAATGTCTGACTCTAAAGACATAACTTTTCAAACTAGAACTACAGTATTTTATCAAAAACAAACAACAAATCCTTTACGAAAATCGGCAATATTACAGAATAGCTCCTGGTAGCAGATCTCTTTTGTTTTTATGTTTATTAAATGTAATGTTGGATGAAAAAAATTATGGTGCAAAAATTTTTCGGCGCAAATTATTATTTAAAAAGTTACAAGCGTTTAATGCTTTGGCGTGCGCAAAGGCTTAGGGATCCATGTCATTAGCTAAATAAGCAATTATAAGTGGAAAAAGGACCAGACACCAAAAGTGAATAGGCTACTACGTACAGAAAGTGAAGAACTTCCGCGTTGTTATGAAACGTGTTATTTCTCTCGCTCTCTTAAACGTCCCCGCCTTAGCGGAAAACCACAGTAACGCGGTGGCGAATCACTTGTACCTTTGTATCCCTACCTCTTGAAGTTATAGTTCCTGGTACACGTGACTATTAGACCGAGTGGGGAAAGGTATAGCCCCTCCCATTGACATGCGCGGTAACCACTGGATGTTTTACTTCCAACAGCAACACGTAAATGGCGGGGAAAATCTATCCTATGGCGCGAAATTGAAATTGCTTCGTTTTAGAACATTGGTCTTGCTATAGATAATGTTAGTTCGAATCTTAATAAAAAGATGAATATTCGTGGTATTATATAGATTTTAAAATATATTTCTCGCCATGTTTTAAACAACATACACATGGTTTATTACAAAACAATATAAGTTAATATTTTTAAGTCCATGAGTTTTTATTATTATTGTATAATTATGGGAATAAGTTGTCTTTGGGATTTAAATTTATTATTTCTTAAATAAATATGAGTTGTAAATGTCCAATCCCGAGTTTCAGAAGCACAGAAATGGATGTATATTTCCCAAATAATCCCAACGTTAGGAAACAATGTTTAAATTTATCGGTGGACCAAGCAATGATGCCTTGTCTTTTGCAAGATAATGTCTTGTTCTATCAAAGAAAGACTAATAGTTTACTAATAGCCACTTCGTTTGCATTATCATTTTTCTCTGAATTGCTTTGGTAGAAATAATAAAGAGACTCCCACATGCAGTTCCTTCAATTGAAGCCCCAAAACCAGGAGCAGATGACAAAGGAGTCTCGGACGCTAGCTTCCACAATATAGAGGGCAATGGGACCCGCGTACGTCACAGCTGTAGCGGTATCGTTTGCCATAGAGGCGCTATCAGACATTATAGCAGACGATGCTTTTGGTGGATTATATCTGGCACCAAAGTCTGCTGGGAATTTTTTTTGTAATAACGGACTAACGGTGGCTACTGAGGTTCATCTTACCCGATCGCGACATTAATATACACAATATAATTACTTAATTCAAACAGCTGTAATCGTTGGTATTAAGATAAAAGATAAGACTTCATTTTGTGACCTTAAAGGTAGGAATTAATTGACTGCTACAAGAGGTAAGAAATCACTGTCTCTTACTTTTTGGGTTTTAAAAGATCGTGAGTGATTTCTTTTCCCAACCTCTTGTAGCTATCATTTAATTCAAGAAGAAATTTAGAAAAATTTGGCACTGAAACACATTTTAGTTTTTTAATAGTGTACATACGTTACTCGCTGGGCTTTTCATTATCAATTTTAGTCTAAAAAAAGATTAAAAAGTCGTTGAAATCCATTTTTTAACTCTAATACTCGTTAGGCCTAGGCTAATTATAAGCAGACGATACGTATTTTTAAAAAGAGGCTCCAGACGCGATTTCCCAGATCTCCTTTCGAGACTTTGCAGCCACGCTATTGGTTGGAAAATAAAGCTCAAATTTCCTACGAGAGGTGGCAGTGGCGTAATGATTTTGGTTAATAACCGTGACGTTCGCGGATCCCATTGCCCTCTACATTATGGAAGCTAGCGTCCGAGACTCCTTTGTCATCTGCTCCTGCCAAAACCAACTGATGCATTCACAATATCTATGTCTAAGATGAATAAAAGAATGAACAGAGGAAATGCACAACAAGTTTGGATTTAATAACATTTCTTGCTCTTTTGCAATCAGGATTGTTTTTGTTATTTATTGAGGTTAATTCCATGATGAGGAGAGACGTTTTTGTAAAGTACTACGCTTGAAGTTAATTGAATTGGCCAAAAAAGTAAGTAATCGCAATTAGGAAATAGAATGAATGTTTGTTAAACTTACTTTGCTTGGGCAAAATTAATGCAAAGTTAAGACCATAACAAAACAAGTCATTATCGTCATTATTTACATTTGTGGGAGCTAAATTGACTCCAAGAGCCGCTCTTTACAAAGACTACTCTCCTCATCCTGCAATTAACTGCAAACGTTCACAGAAAAATGATCCTTCAAACAAATTAGCTATTAGAAAACTTCCAATAATTTAAACCATTTTTCATAACGTCAGGATTAATAATAATAAATGTAAATCCTTTATTTTTTAGTAATAAATAATGTGTACGTGGTAGGAAATATACATATAACACAAATATTCACCTTTTCATTATGATTTGAACTAACGTTACCTATAGCAACACCAATGATCTATAACTAAGCATTTTAAATTTCGCGCCAAAAAGTAGATTTTTTCGCCATCTACGGGTTGCTGTTGGAAGTAAAACATCCAGTGGTTATCGCGCATGTCAATGGGCGGGGCTTTACATTTCGTCACTCGAACTACTTTCGGTGATGTAATTGCTTTGAAGCACGATTGGCTGCTCTAAACGGAGGGAAGTTCGAATACAACCAATCTGGTTTGACTTCATCTTTTACGCGTCGTCTGCTCAAGAGTTTTCTTTAAAACCACAGGAAAGGCGCTACAGAATTCGATTTCTACACTTTCTGTACGTAGTAGCCTATTCACTTTTGCAGACACGTATAGGAGTCACGAATTAAGATCTCTGCAGACGAAAATAACCTAACCAAACCTAAAATAACCTAACCAAACCTAATATATAAATATTTTGGTAAAGGTGGCAGCTAATTAATAGGAGAATATTTTGGAAAAGGTGGCAGCTAATTAATAGGAGAATATTTTGGAAAAGGTGGCAGCTAATTAATAGGAGAATATTTTGGAAAAGGTGGCAGCTAATTAATAGGAGAATACTTTGGAAAAGGTGGCAGCTAATTAATAGGAGAAAATTTTGGAAAAGGTGCCAGCTAATTAATAGGAGAATATTTTGGAAAAGGTGCCAGCTAATTAATAGGAGAATATTTTGGAAAAGGTGCCAGCTAATTAATAGGAGAATATTTTGGAAAACGTGCCAGCTAATTAATAGGGGAATATTTTGGAAAAGGTGCCAGCTAATTAATAGGAGAATATTTTGGAAAAGGTGGCAGCTAATTAATAGGAGAATATTTTGGAAAAGGTGCCAGCTGATTAATAGGAGAATATTTTGGAAAAGGTGCCAGCTAATTAATTGGTTATTTTCGTCTGCAGAGATCTTAATTTGTGACTCCTATACGTGTATGGTCCTTTTTCTACTTATAAATGCTTTTGTAGCCAACGACATGGACCTCTAAGCCTTTGCGTAAGCCAAAGACTTAAACGCTTGTAATTTTTAAAATAATCATTTGCGCCGAAACATTTTTGCACCATAAATTTTTTCATCCAATTTTACATATAATAAACATAGAAAGAAAAGTGAAAGACTACCAGGAGCTATTCTGAAATATGTCCCGAAAATCATTCCCCCAATGTTGCCAAATAAATTGAAAGGGAAGACAGAAAGGCTATAAGTTATAGAGTAATAAAATTTAATGGTTATTTTAATTTTTGTCCCAAAAATGTATCTTTTTGGTCGAATTTTACGTTAATTAAACTTAATTAGGTTGAAATTAACGTTGGATTGTGGTTCGGCAGAGTAGATTTAGCTTATAAATTGAGATTCAATAAACAGTTCACATTAATATCAATGTTTAGTTGAGTTTATGATCTTTGCCGAAAAATTTATTATTTTAATAGTCGTTGGGGCGAGAGAGGGTAGATTAGTTAAGCTTATTTAGTTTCTGAAACGGATTTGAATTTTTGCTTGATTTAATTGCGACTTTTAGTGTGGGGGCCGTATTTTAATATTTTACTCCACTCTTTTGTGCCGAAAAGTGCCGAAACGGTCACTAATTTACCCCGAAAAGCCGAAGGCGAAGCCAGAAGGCATTTGGATGTTTAAGCAGACGACGCATGGGAGATTTCTACTATTTTAGAATTTGGGGTAATTCGGCAAAAGTTCGGCAAAAATAATTTCGGGTTAAAATAGTGTTCGCCTGAAAAGTCAGAACCCCTTCAGGTTGGGGCCAATTTCGGTTCAAATTGTGTAGCAGTCATGGTAGCAGACGATGGTATAAGGGCGGCGCCGCCGCAGTGCCGCGGCACTCAGCCTGCCGCACGCTCCCACGCTCCCACGCTGGCAGACTGGCACGGGCCATGGCCAACTTAGATTACCGATGGTAGAAGGCCTGCCAGCTTCACCCGAGCCCCATGTTAAAAAACAACTAGCAAAATCGCCCGTAGTTCCGACTTTCGCCGTTAGGTGCGCTACCAACCCAGTTTTCCTCATAATGCTTTTTCTATGGAAGAGTGGACTCGGTTTAAGAGCATTTTTAATATATTTACGGATTTTTTATCGTGGCTGAGTTTTAAATGAGAAGTCAAGTAAGTTCTAATCTATATTTTCTGACCTATTTCATAATTTTCCGTCCGTTTTTTGACGAGTAATCAACATTCAAAGTTGGGGTTGTTTTTAAGGCGGATAAATTAAATTTCTCGTAAAACCTAAGCCTTGGTCCAACGGCGCCACTAAAATTTAATGTAAACTTCCTTCAAGACCGAGGCTTAACCCTAAACGGCGCATTTCTCCGCCTTAAAAAGAACTCCAACTTTGAATGTTGATTATTCGTCAAATAACGGAGGGAATATTATGAAATAGGTCTCAAAATATAGATTAGAACTTACTTGACTTCTCATTTAAAACTCGGTGACGAAAAGAATCGGTAAATATATTAAAAATGCTCTAAAACCGAGTCCACTTGCGAATATTTTTTCCCATAGAAAAAGAATTAGGAGGAAAACTGGGTTGGTAGCGCACCTAACGGCGAAAGTCGGAACTAGGGGCGATTTTTCTAGTCGTTTTTTAACATGGGGCTCGGGTGAAGCTGGCAAGCCTTCTACCACCGGTAATCTAAGTTGGCCATTCACGGGCAGTCGGGCATTCCCTAATTTCCCTTTTGAAATTTTAAATAAAGTGCTTCAAAGAGAGAATTATTCAATTCTAAATATGAACTTTTCAAGGCGAATGAGCGCTATCAAGGAACAATAAAAATTGCAGACCTTGATTCTGCAGGAACGGTCTTTAACTGATGACCTCAAATACTTCTCCCATTTTCATTGCTCCATGGAAGCAAAATGAGTTAACTTGGAGGAGATAGTACGCTGGAGTAAAATGTTGGTGGAACATGTGCGGCAATGAAAGTCTCCAGGAGTACCTTGCGGACGCCACTACCCTTCCATAGTTGATTATTAAGTTCTGCCGCGTAGCACCATTGTATTTGTATGAGAGTAGTTTCTATTTTTATGACATAATGGGCATCTTTGACGTTTTCGTACCGTATTACCCCATACCGAAACAGCGAGGATGCTCGGAGAACGTAGTTGCCATAGATGTGTTTATAGAGGCTACTTTATAGGTAAAGAGATGAAGTCTCCATCCCACTCTCTTCTCCAAGTAGGAAAGTCATAGCCCACTCGATCATACGCCCACGGACGATTCTATTGATTCGAATGACCAGAAATTTCATTGAGACATGTGTTGCAATACATTCTATTTTGCCATAGCAGGGATAGATTTAATTTTAGAAGTAGGAATGGAGAACAGAGTAATGTGGGCGCGCGTCTAAGCCCCGGACCCCCTTCCCCGGGACGGGGGGTATGAAAGAAAAGTCGGGTCATAGCGATAGAGGCAAAAAGGAATTACGTATTTTTCGACGCCCCCATCAGCAACGTCATCAAAACGTAGTTTAAATGAACCAATAGAATAATTTAAAATTTTCGTTACGTGTTGGAGGGAGGGGTCTATACGGGGCTATGAGTCGGACTGAAGTAAATACTAACCGTTCTCCATTCCTACTTCTAAAATTGAATTTATCCCTGGCCATAGATTGAACTAAAAGGTTTCGAAGTCTTACATAAAAATAAAAGAAATTATACTAAACACTGCATTTAAAGCAGGGATGTCCAACCTTTATTCACGGTGGGCCACATTCAAATTTAGAAACCATCAAGCGGGCCACAGAATGAAAATTCACCTATTAAGAAAATCCCGTCAGGGATTTTCTATTTATACTCAATCCGAAATCGTAATGTTAAACTCTATGGAGCTTAACATTATGAGGTGGAAACATTTTCGCGACCAAGGGGGTACACTTTTTTCACAGCCTAACTTTACAGCACTAGCAAAGGCTGAAAAGGTATAGTATCTCATTTCTCGTAGTGTAAGGTTAACTTTGCCTTTTTGTATAGGTTTAAAAAAAAATTTAAACCACGCGCTAGCTCACGCGCCAGCACGCGCTGAATTTCAATAAAAGTTTCAATTCAAATCTCGCGCTTAATTTCACCATTTTGATTCTCTAATTAAGTTCACGTGATTTTTTTTTAAAACTCTTTGGGCCTATTTTTTGTCTTTGTAAGCCTAAGGTTAAATGATCATAAAGAAATAGTTGGAGAATTTTTATAATTTGAACATGGTTTAGCATAGTGTGTTTTTATACAGTGCATTGTATTATCCGACCATTCCAATTTCCGAATGTAAGTTACGATTTAGTGAAATACTATATAATTAGTCTTAAAAAAATTGGACGAATGAGTTTCACTATTCCAGAACTAATTTATTCCGAAATAACGTTTCTCCCCAAAAAGGGAAAGATATTATACAAAAACGAGTTTTGCTTCGCAGTCCTTAAAAAACTGCATTTATGCACAATCCGCGGCACTTTTTCAAACCCACAAAGGGCCAGAAATTAAAAATTATTTTATGTATTGCAATTTGAAATTAAGCTTAATCGATATGAGAAATTTGGTTTTAATTGCGTAGTTCAAACATTTGTTATGATTAGAAATTTTACAACAAAAACGGGTATAAATGCGGCGTTTCGGAACAAAGAGCTAAATCAAGGACGATTATGACTCGAGTTCGAATTGAAGTTTAAAACTTATACAAGATGTAACAACACACATATGAACACCTTTTCTGAATGTATGATAAATGTCCGAAATACGACACTGCTTTTAAAACCACAAATCAGAATGAGGGACCTCATTGTAGGAGTAGCAAAGCGACATTTTACTCGAAATAAGTGTTCTTATCTCTTCCACCCTGAAAAATTAAAATGTTAAAAGCTCATTTTGTATTTTTTCGCCTTAATTTGACAGGGATAAGTTTTTAAGGGAACAGATTCTATATAATTTCATACGTGAAAATCTAAGCTCCCTTTATCTCGAAACGCCGCATTTATACCCGTTTTTGTTGTAAAATTTCTAATCATAACAAATGTTTGAACTACGCAATTAAAACCAAATTTATCATATCGATTAAACTTCATTTGAAATTGCAATACATATAATAATTTCTAGTTTCTGGCCCTTTGTGGGTTTGAAAAAGTGCCGGGGATTGTGTATAAATGCAGTTTTTTAAGGACTGCGAAGCAAAACTCGTTTTTGTATAATTTTCAATTATTTTTTAAATTTTACAATTGTTTTTACCAGTTTTAGTGAGAAACCTGACTTTTCTTTTGTTTAATTATACAGGGTGTTTCTGAAAAGTCCATCACAAATTAAGGGGCGTGTTTATGGGACCAAACTGAGCGGAAAGTACCAAAGAACATGGGGTGTACAACATTTTGTTACGGAGATATGGCCTTCCAAACATTCGCCCCTAAAACAAGGAAATATCGAAAAATGAGGAGTAACACTTAAGACCGACTAACCAGCTTGTTTAAAATTACTAGACAATTTCAATAGCCTTTAATCGAACAATTGATTTCTACCTTTACTAATCAGAAGCGTATAAATGAGTAGAAGTATGCCTACGGTGGTAATGTAAAACTAATCCCAAGTGACATGATGTTTCAAGATCTTCCCAGCACCAAGTAAAATGGTTCTGATTGAAGGGACTTTTATTAGCACAGCGTAAACAACGTTATTTTCAGGAATTAGTCCAAATGTCCACGGGCGGCATTACAAAAACGAGGCAGTCTTTCGAATGATACTTGGACATGTTGGAAGATCCCTGGCTTGTTCCTGTTATCTCAAACCGTAAAAAGCTACGCAAATCTTCATCATCACGGACAACACTCTTGTACGTTAGGTATGACCTTGAGAAAACCTAAAAGGACATCTCGAATGTATTTGAAAAACCCATCTCCAATTAAGGGGCGTGTTGTTTGTTTCCAACAGAGTAAACTCGCCCAGAGAACAATTACAATGCAGAGCCACGTTTCGGCGTTAATGGCCCACAAAGGTGGTCCCAAAAACAAGAACAAACTTTAATTTGTTTCGTTCAGTAAGTGTTTCATGTGTCATAGATAAAACGCCATGATTAATGCACGAAGAAAATGTTATTGACAAGTTTTAACATTTAATTGCAACTAGTTACAAAAATTGTTCAAAGTGTTCACCACCCGCGTTAAGGCACACATTAGCACGTCTTACAAATGATTCCCTTACACGTTGAAAAATGCCTGGAGTTTCGCGAATTGTTTGACAGCCGTGAATTATTCGTCGACGTAGCTCTTCAACATCGGGCACTTCAGTCTGATAAACTAAGTCTTTCAGGTGGCCCCAAAGAAAGAAATCACAAGGGTTCAGATCGGGTGATCGAGCAGGCCACTCCACAGGTCCACCTCGACCTAACCACCGCAAAGGGAAGGTCGCGTTAAGATAATTTCGGACCGCGATGCTGAAATGTGGTGGTGCACCATCGTGCATGAACCACATTCTGTTTACCAAACCTAAGGGTACGTCTTCGAGTAGTTCCGGTAAATCGTCCCGTAAGAACTGCAAGTAAGCCACACCGTTTAACCTGGGCTCTAGGAAATATGGCCCAATTAAATTGTCACCCACAATACCACACCACACGTTTAAACTGAATTGTACTTGGTGACTTCTAACGCAAGTTGCGTGGGGGTTTAGCTGGGACCATTGATGTTTATTATGTAAGTTAATAATACCATCCCGTGAAAAGTTAGCTTCGTCAGTAACCAACAAATCCCGTGGGAAATCGATATCGTTTACTTTAGCCAGAAACCACTGACAAAACGCCGTGCGTCGTGGGTAGTCCGCTGGATTCAAACCTTGAACTTTTTGAACATGGAAAGGATGAAACCGGTGGCTTCTGAGGATTTTCCACACGAGCGTGTGGTTTACGCCTAATCGGCGACCAACTTGGCGGGTACTTGATTCAGGCTCGTCCTCGAAAATGGTGAGAACTTCGTCTTCTACGGCCTCTGGGATGGCTCTCGCTCTAGGTTGAGGTCCAGCCGGTTGGATTCGTCCATCTTGCCTCAAACGTCTGTCCACAGCCTCGAACGTCAGTCGATTTGGTAGTCGCCTCTGCGGAAATCTTTCCTGATACAAGCGTACAGCTGCAGCGGCATTCCCCTCGGCTAGTCCATACATTAGGTGCATATCCGCATATTCGGCATTTGTGAAGAAAGGCATTGTAACAGACTTCGTTGAATTATGAGTTTAATAAAACAAACACATGTACGTGAAACCTCTTTTATTCCTTTCTTAAAAAACATAGTGCTCTGTTTTAGTGCTCTGTTTTTTAAGAATAGGCGAAGTTCTCACTATTTTCGAGGACGATCCAAAAACAAGCAGCCGCCAATTGGTTTGCTGATTAAGAAAAAACCACACGCAACTTGCGTTAGAATTCACAAAGTACAATTCAGCTTAAACGTGTGGTGTAGTATTGTGGGTGACAATTTAATTGGGCCATATTTCCTAGAGCCCAGGTTAAACGGTGTGGCTTACTTGTAGTTCTTACGGGACGATTTACCAGAACTACTCGAAGACGTACCCTTAGGTTTAATAAACAGAATGTGGTTCATGCACGATGGTGCACCACCACATTTCAGCATCGCGGTCCGAAAACTTGTCAATAACATTTTCTTTGTGCATTAATCATGGCGTTTTATCTATGACACATGAAACACTTACTGAACGAAACAAATTAAAGTTTGTTCTTGTTTTTGGGACCACCTTTGTGGGCCATTAACGCCGAAACGTGGCTCTGCATTGTAATTGTTCTCTGGGCGAGTTTACTCTGTTGGAAACAAACAACACGCCCCTTAATTGGAGATGGGTTTTTCAAATACATTCGAGATGTCCTTTTAGGTTTTCTCAAGGTCATACCTAACGTACAAGAGTGTTGTCCGTGATGATGAAGATTTGCGTAGCTTTTTACGGTTTGAGATAACAGGAACAAGCCAGGGATCTTCCAACATGTCCAAGTATCATTCGAAAGACTGCCTCGTTTTTGTAATGCCGCCCGTGGACATTTGGACTAATTCCTGAAAATAACGTTGTTTACGCTGTGCTAATAAAAGTCCCTTCAATCAGAACCATTTTACTTGGTGCTGGGAAGATCTTGAAACATCATGTCACTTGGGATTAATTTTACATTACCACCGTAGGCATTCTTCTACTCATTTATACGCTTCTGATTAGTAAAGGTAGAAATCAATTGTTCGATTAAAGGCTATTGAAATTGTCTAGTAATTTTAAACAAGCTGGTTAGTCGGTCTTAAGTGTTACTCCTCATTTTTGGATATTTCCTTGTTTTAGGGGCGAATGTTTGGAAGGCCATATCTCCGTAACAAAATGTTGTACACCCCATGTTCTTTGGTACTTTCCGCTCAGTTTGGTCCCATAAACACGCCCCTTAATTTGTGATGGACTTTTCAGAAACACCCTGTATATCTCTTAATATTCCATTATTTCACTACAGCATCTGAATCCTTGCATATTAAGCAAACTGGCCTACCTTGAACAGAAACAAAAAAGTAGTTGTACGTCCATTTGAAATTATACCAAAAATATAAATTTTTTGGGATAAAAACTCGAATTACTCATATCTAAACTACTTAATTAAGATTAAAACTACACGAGCCGTTGGTCAAACCCCATGTTTCGCATTAAAGCTTAAATTCATTTACATTTTCATCGAAGTACATGAAAAGGCGCGAAATTCAAAGGTTTGGGGTAAAATAGGGTATATTCGGCATGAATCATTCCATTAAACATTGCAATTAAAGTGAATTGTTTATTAAATTCATTTTCTACTCTGCCGAAGTACAATCCAAAGTTAATTTCCACTTACTTAAGAATAATTAACGAGAAATTAGACCAAAAATATACATTTTTTGGATAAAAATTATAATAGCCTTAATTAAACTACTTAATTAAGATTTAAAAACGAGCCGTTGGTCAAGCCCCCTTGTTTCCAATTTCACACTTAGCTAATTTATGCAAAATTTGTTCGTCCAACCTCATTTTACTATTTTACGTTTAAGTTTATCTAAATAATCATTAAAATACACTAACAGTAGTGAAATTTGAAAGTTTTGAGGTAAAATAGTGACTATTTGGCATTTTTCAGCTAAATTATATGGGGTAAAATGGAAAAATATGCCGAACCTTTAAAAGAGCGCGAAGTTCAAAAGTTTGTGGTGAAATAGTGAATGTTCGGCAAGGATCCAAAACTCCACTATGTATTGCAAATAGGCTCATTTTTTCAACTAAATTAACTCTAATGAACAACGATGCAACGTTTGTTTAAACTTAGTTAACGTGAAATTAACCCAAAACTACAATTTTTTGGGTAAGAACATGGATAAATTTGAGATTAAAATAACAAATTAAGATAAAACTTCAGATGGTGTTCGTACAGCCTCAAATGTTTCCTATTTTACGGATAATGCGTGTCTTTTACTGAACGATAATTTTAAATTAACCCAAATCAATAGCGTGAGCATTTGGTGGATGCCCTGCCATTTGGGGCTATACCTTACTCGTTACATGTTGTACCCCTAACGATTTTACTGAAGTAGAAGGTAATCTGAAAGATTTCTTTCATACGGAATAGATGGTGGTGGAGTTAGAAGCCAATGCGACAGATTCGGTTTATGTGGAATGGACGAGAGGCTAGGCACATAAAGGAATAGTGGCCACTTAAAGAGTGGATCGGTACTCGAGTAAAATAATTAACATAGTGAAATATAATTTCCCCCGATTACGGGAAAAAGCGTACGCGGTTCAGAAATTAGGAACGAGTTTACATCCATGTAAAACCTGTGAACGCACTCTATTGTAACAAAGCACAGAAAGCCAGACACAGAAACGTTTCAGACAGTACCTCTCAATAGCATAACGATCCTATAATAGAGGTAAAAATAGCGTTGATAAGGTATGTTTACCGGCGAATAAAAGTTATGGATATAAATGTGATGAAAATTAATAAAAAGGAAGTAAAACGGTCGTTTAATTTTTCACTCAAAATGTTTAACATATACACTTGGAATTAATTGCAACCAAAAGATAGGAGAAGACAAGTTACAAATATTTATTTGCTCTTGATTGCACGTTTGGAAACTTTCTAGCCTGGAGAGAAGCACCAAAACAAGATGAAGATGCGTCTCTTTATTTTTTATTTTAGTAACGTCATTTAATTTAAAATTAATTCTGAAAACGGCTGTTAGTGAGCCAAGAGTCCTGTCCTTGACAATGCGCACAGTTTCCGTTAATACAATTCAGAAAGGAAAAATTTAATGGATTCTTACGTAAACAGTTTCGGCAAATTCATTACAAAAGAGGATGAAAGATGGTTTTTGTACAACGAATTTAAAATGTTCATTTTAAGATTAAAAAGAAATTTTACATTGTCAAGCAGCCTTCAAATCCATCTATTCATTCTTGTGACTTCTACGTTTATGTGCTATCAAAGAACTCTTCCGCGTACATGCATAGTCACATTGATCACAATTGAAGGGTTTTACACCATTGTGAATGCGTTGATGTGCGATCAAACTAATCTTCTGTGTACATTTATAGTCACAACGAGTACACTTGAAGGGTTTTTCGCCGCTATGAATGCGTTGATGCACGATCAAATTACCCTTCTGCGTGCTTGAAAAGTCGCACTGATCACATTTGAAGGGTTTTTCACCACTGTGAATGCGTTGATGTCTGATCAAATTAATCTTCTGGGTACATTTATAGTCACACCGTGTTGATGAGGAATTATTAGTGTCATTGTTTATGAATATTTTTAATCGCCTTCAAGAAAAAACTGTTATCTATTATTAATCATTTTGTGGAAACTTTTCTATTTTGGATTTTTTTACTTCACTTTGTGAATAGTCCCTCTTTATCCTCGCTGAGCCCCCAAAAAAACCCTTTCAATAGATCTAAACTCTAGAATTCAATAGGTTAATTTCCGTAGCAAAAAAATAAGCGCACGTGCAAGAGAGTTCATCGGACCTCACCTCGAGATGGAAATTTACCGCAACCCCACGCGAGAGGAATCTTTTTGAGTAAACAACTGGGAGGCTCCGCTGAGTAAAAAAGAGAGATTACAATTTTAACCCTTTTATTACCACTTCACTTTAAAAACTTGTACGGGAAAGACCTCGCTATACTAGCAGGCAAGGAAAATAAATTTAGTTGTGTTTTTTGTTATAACTCTGGACTTCTTACTTTAAACTCGACCTTTCATCCTCGAACCAACTCTTGGTTTAGTGACTTAACTAATAACTTAGAAACCTTGTTTTTCAGTCGGCAAGGTTTTAGTGCCAAATTAGCTCTCCCCCCTTAAAACGAACTATTTCTCCCCCACATTTTGGTGCCGAAACCCGGGGAAGGCGAGTTTGTAACAAGGCGAATTAACTTAAAACAAACTAAAAGACTATCGGATTCGTGCTACTTAAAACTAAAGGATTAATCAGGTGCGTGCCGTGCTACTTAAATACTTAAAACTCAAAGATTAATCGGGATTAATCGGATGCGGACTTGTGAAACTTTAACTACGGACTAACCGGAGAATCGGAACTATGGCGGACGACCAACTAAAACGCGCTGTAAGGGCACTCAAAGCGCTACGTACATCTGTGAGTACAGTGATTAACTCGGTCGAACTTGAGATACAAAAGGAGCAACCTAAACTTGAAGCTTTTGAGCAAGCAATCGCGCTACTGGACTCAAAAGAAACTGAACTTAAACATCTGGATGATCGGTACCAGACACTACTAGATGGAGCGGTATCTGAAGAACAATTTGATCAAGAACTAGCTTCGGCGATCGTAATTATGGAAAAACTGGTGATTTCGCGAAATCGCGCGAAACGGTTTATTGCGAAGTCAACGCATCATTTCCCTGGGACTGGTCAAAATCAGCAGCAGTATCGGCCTCCAAGCGTAACGTCGAGCGAAGGCAGGAACCAGACAGTGCGTCTCCCAAAACTGGAAATGCAAAAATTCTACGGCGATTTCTCCATGTGGCAAGCCTTCTGGGGACCCTTCGAAGCGGCAATCCACAACAACGAGAGTCTGGGACCAACAGATAAGTTTTCTTACCTTAGGGGATTATTAGGCGGTGACGCCGCTACGTCTATACGGGGTTTATCTTTAACTGAAGAACATTATAATGAAGCGATTAGGATTTTAACTAATCGTTTTGGGACAAAAAGTGTGATAGTTAGCGAGCATAAAAACAATCTGTTACAATTACCAGCTGTGCATAGTAGAGATGACATTAAAGGGCTCAAAAAACTACATGATTCGTGCGAAGTAGAGGTCAGGAGCTTAACGTCTTTAGGTGTCCCTCAAGAACAATACGGTTCCTTTCTAGTGCATATACTTGGAGGGCTATTGCCCTCAGAAATGATGTTAGAATTTAGTAGGGGTAGAACTTGTGAAGATGAAGATACTGAATGGGAAGTATCCGAGCTTTTGCAATTTCTTAAAAAGGAAATTGTCTGTCTAGAGCGGGTCAGGGCGGTCACACGACCACAATCAAAGCCTAAAGAATTCAAGAAATTCAGTGAAAAGCCAAACTTTACACCTAGACAGACAAACTACACGGGGAAGCCAACCATTCCAACCGTGGCTTCTTTGCAGGTCGCAGTGAATGACCAAAATAATGCTAACCCACAGGGCGACCCAAGTCTCTGTCCTTTTTGCGAAAGCTCTGATCATCACCCCCTAAATTGCAATCTTAATATTGGTGAACGTAAAAAGAGATTATCAGAAAAGAGGAATTGTTTTATATGTTTGAGAGGGAAGCATCCTGCCATGCGTTGTCGCTATAGATATAGAAGCTGTGGTTCTTGCGGGCGTAAACATCATCAAGCCATTTGTGACAGCAATACCTCTAACGCCCCCCACCAGCAAGCCCCTTTAACTGGGCAGACCCAAAATAACTCTTCTACGGGGTCGGACACGCGACAAAATTCTTCAACGGCGGTTGTTTCGACGCACTTCACGAACAACCATCAACCGGAAGAAATATTACTACAGACGGCCAGAGTTAGGGTTATCGGTCCAACGGGCGCCTCTCTCAAAACGCGAATATTCTTCGATAGCGGCAGCCAAGCCAGTTTCATAACCGAATCACTCTCGCGCAAGCTAAACTTAGAAATCATTGGAGAAAAGCCTATAAACGTGCATAAGTTTGAAGGGGAAGCTCCCGTTCAAACTACTAGAAAAATCATTCAGCTACAGCTCCAAAACGCAAATGATCCTACGCAAACTTGTTCTATTAAGGCTTTTGAAGCAGGCTCAATCTGTGGCGCGGCCTTCTCCGTGCCAAGTCAAGAACTAATTGGAGAAATGGCAAACCGCGGTTTAGAAGTCGCGGACTACCCAAGCGACGGAAACAATGCAGAACACCCTATCGACATACTTATCGGCTCTGATTGTTATTGGGAAATCGCTAGCGGGCGTACAGAGCGTCTAGGAAAAGCCCTCGTGGCACTAGAAACTAAATTTGGATGGGTCGTACAGGGACCCACGGGCGTCGCCACTGTTTCTGCGGTAGAATCACCTTCGGTTGCCGTGAATACCGTCACCATAACTCGAACGGAAGTACGGCCTGTGACTCTAGCAACTGAAGAATCTCTATCCCGCCAAATTAGGTCTTTATGGGAGTTAGACGCGATGGGCATTATGGATAACGGTCATGTCAAATCACTCGAGCAAGATGAAACACTTAATCACTTGGAAGAAACAATATCCTTCGTCAATGGAAGGTATCAAGTGGGATTCCCATGGAAGACCAACAAAGACCAACTGGGAAATAATTACGTCATAGCGAAGAAAAGGACTGAAGGTCTTTTGAGGAAGTTAAGAGCGAATCCGAAGCTCTACCTTGACTATAATGACGTAATTGCTGAACAGCTGCGAGTCGGTATCGCAGAAGTTGTACCACAAAAGGAAGAGATCGTTTCTGATCCACGAATCGCGGTATACTACATCCCACACCAAGCCGTCATACGAGAAGAAAGCGAAACCACAAAGCTGCGAGTGGTGTTAGATGCATCCTCTCACGCATCCGGCATTCCATCACTGAATGACTGCATGAACTCGGGACCGAGCCTCGTTCCAGACCTATTCGACCTCTTGATTCGATTTCGCGAACACGACATAGCCCTAACCGGAGATATCGAAAAGGCTTTCCACCAAATCGAAATCAAGCCTGAGGACCGTGACGCACTACGCTTTCTGTGGGTGAAAGACCCTAGCGACTCAGAAAATCGCGAACTGCAAACGTACCGCCTAACTAGGGTGCCCTTCGGGGTCACAGCTAGTCCCTTTCTGCTCTCAGCAACTATCAAGCACCACGCGCGGAAATACTCACAGACTCACCCACTCGCTAGCAAAACTCTCGATCAAGACTTATTCGTCGACGATCTACTTACGGGAGGAACAAGCGTCAAGGAAACTTATGACATGGCTATTGACGCAGCGAAGATAATGAGCGACGCTGGAATGAAGCTCCGAAAATGGAAAAGTAACTCCATAGAACTAAAGAAGCTCCTGGGAGGCGAGATAGAGCCGGAAAACCCAAATGAAGCCTTGACCAAAGCGAGATCGGTGAAGGTTTTGGGACTCTCCTGGGACGAGCAAAAAGATTCCCTATACTTTGACGTGAGCGCTCTACTCCAGTTTCTACTAGACAATGGCAATACTAAACGCTTTGTGCTACAAGCTGTAGCAAGGATCTTCGATCCCCTTGGATTCTTAAGCCCCTTCACTATAAGAGCTAAAATGCTCATCCAAGAGCTCTGGCAGAAAGGGTTACCATGGGATGAAAGTCTACCCAAAGACTTATCTGAGAAATTTACAAGTTGGTGCGGAGAGTTACCAGAGATGCGACACGTGCAAATTCCACGATTCTACACACTAGATTCGCCCAAGGACGCGTCAACCGGAACCGAGCTCCACTGCTTTGTTGACGCGAGCGAGCAAGCTTACGCGACTGTCGTCTACATCCGCTACCAAGACAAACATTTCAACTACCGTACCACCCTCATTGCCTCGAAGGCTCGCGTGGCGCCGCTTAAAAAACTCACTCTTCCGCGACTAGAGTTAATGGGAGCTGTCATCGGAGCCAAACTGACTCATCGTCTCTTGAGCCAATTAAAAACTAAGCCGGCAAGGATCGCAATGTGGACCGACTCTATGATAACATTGCACTGGGTACGCGGAACCGCAAACAAATGGAAGCCATTCGTAGCCAATAGAGTTAGGGAAATTCAAGAGATAAGCGACCCAATAAACTGGAACCATTGTTCTGGGAAAACTAACCCAGCCGACTTACCGACTCGCGGAGGAAAGCTCGCGGATTTAATTAGCAACCCACTCTGGTTGCACGGACCTGACTTCCTCCTCAAAGGAGATGCTCCAACCAGAAGCACAGAAAAAGTAGATAACGAGATAATTGAGGAGGAATTGCGACCCAAGAGCCTAGCCGTGACGCAAGTGATTGGCAGCAACGAGCCACCCAGGTCACCTCTATTCCCATTGGACAACCATAGCAAACTAACTAGAGCTTATCGCGTGACGGCATGGATAATCCGATTCACGGAAAACGCGAAAACTAAAACTAAAATAACTGGACCCTTGACCGCGGAAGAGATCTCCAAGGCCGAGAAGTACTGGGTGGAGCAAACTCAACAGCAATACTATACAACGGAAGTGAGCGCGCTAAAAAACGGGAAGCCAATTGCGAACACCTCGCCTCTGATTACTCTCACTCCCTCACTAGACAAAGATGGTCTCATGACCGTTGGAAGCCGTATTGGTAGCGAAAATTTCTCATACAGAGAACAAAATCCATGGATACTTCCTTCCCAGAGTCGATTAGCTCAACTTCTAGCTATTCACCATCATCAGCGACTAAACCATGTCGGAATAAGCGACATTCTGGGAGAAATCAGAGAGCAGTATTGGATTCCGAGGGCCAGAGAAATGGTCAAAAGAGAATTAAACAAGTGCACCAGATGCAAATACTTTCGAGCACAACCCTCAGCCGCGGTAATGGCCCCTCTCCCCCCAGCGAGAACTACACCTGCTCCAGCCTTTGAAGTTTGCGGCGTCGACTTCTGCGGTCCCTTGTATGACCGGGACGGACGCAAAATATATGTAGCATTATTCACCTGCGCTGTCACGCGTGCCGTGCACTTAGAGGCGGTCTCAGACTTAACCACGGGCAACTTCATCCTCTCTTTTCGTCGGTTTATTTCGCGACGCGGGATGGTTAAGACAATGTTTAGTGACAATGCCAAAACCTTTAAACGGGCAGAAGCGGACTTAGCCCTACTTTGGAAAAACATGAAGAGCCCGGAAGTAGCGGACTTCTTCAGGACGCGAATGATTTCCTGGAGATATATAGCGGATCGTGCCGCCTGGTGGGGCGGCTTCTGGGAGCGCCTCGTGGGAAGCGTTAAGGTGGCACTTAGAAAGGTCGTAGGGTTAGCAAGGCTAACTTTTGAAGAGATTGGGACTGTGCTTACCGAGATTGAAGCGACAATTAACTCGCGCCCAATTACTCATACGTATCAAGATGCGTCGGAACCCATGCCCCTTACTCCTGCTCATTTCTTGGTGGGCCGACGTTTGACAGTACTTCCATCCAGAGTTTTCCCTCGCAATGAACCACAGCAAGTAGCTAGAGCAGACTTAACTAGACGATGGCAATATCGTCAAACTTTGATGGAGAGATTTTGGTCTCGGTGGAGGAGAGATTACTTATTAGCCTTGAGATCGGCACACCACCGGACCAAATGCCAACCCACAAGGGAATTAGAAGTTGGCGATGTAGTATTAGTAGAGGAGGCTAAAATACCCAGATTAATGTGGAAAATGGGTAGAGTATGTGAAACTGTTAAGGGCAGGGACGGAATAATCAGATCTTGTGTTTTAAAGTTACCAAAGGGGAACACTATTCGCCGCCCCGTTCAATTGTTATACCTTCTAGAATGTTAAAAGAAAAAAAAAGTGATTCTGTTAAAACTTAAAAATCTTGTAAACTTAATTGTCTTGACCTTCCGTCAAGGGGCGGGAGTGTGTTGATGAGGAATTATTAGTGTCATTGTTTATGAATATTTTTAATCGCCTTCAAGAAAAAACTGTTATCTATTATTAATCATTTTGTGGAAACTTTTCTATTTTGGATTTTTTTACTTCACTTTGTGAATAGTCCCTCTTTATCCTCGCTGAGCCCCCAAAAAAACCCTTTCAATAGATCTAAACTCTAGAATTCAATAGGTTAATTTCCGTAGCAAAAAAATAAGCGCACGTGCAAGAGAGTTCATCGGACCTCACCTCGAGATGGAAATTTACCGCAACCCCACGCGAGAGGAATCTTTTTGAGTAAACAACTGGGAGGCTCCGCTGAGTAAAAAAGAGAGATTACAATTTTAACCCTTTTATTACCACTTCACTTTAAAAACTTGTACGGGAAAGACCTCGCTATACTAGCAGGCAAGGAAAATAAATTTAGTTGTGTTTTTTGTTATAACTCTGGACTTCTTACTTTAAACTCGACCTTTCATCCTCGAACCAACTCTTGGTTTAGTGACTTAACTAATAACTTAGAAACCTTGTTTTTCAGTCGGCAAGGTTTTAGTGCCAAATTAGCTCTCCCCCCTTAAAACGAACTATTTCTCCCCCACACACCGAGCACATTTGAAGGGTTTTTCACCACTGTGAACGCGTTGATGTGTGATCAAATTTCTCTTATACTTGTGTGCATAGTCACTCTGATCACATTTGTGTTTTTCTTCGTTACCCTTTCTAACGTGACGTTGCAGATCCCTTTTATATTCAGTAGAACACTTTAACCGAAGTTTCTGCTTGAATTTACCTACAGAATATATATATAAAAGAAATATAAAACGACAATTTATAATTTAGTATCAAAAATAAAATACAGTAACATTCAAGCGAACTTAAAAGAAAAAAACGTAATGCTGAGGCCTCTACGAAAACTCAGTATTAAAGAAAAGAAACAGTGCTGATGAGTAAACGAGCATATCAACAAAAAGGGGATGAAGATTAACTTTAATGGCGAGGAGAAACCTTGGCTCGAAACCATTGAGAGTGGTAACTTATCGAAAGGGTTAAACTGGTCCATAAGTTATAGCTTGCTTTAATTAGAGACCGTGAAATTTTAACTTGACCACCTAGTTTTTTATTAGCACGAGGGGAATTCGCGAAACATCCGCCGCTTTTCGTTCAAGGTTTGATGACACCTATGACTAATCACCTATTTAGATATCGCGCTCTCATGGACGGCACGAGGTTGGCATAAACCCTTTAAACGAAAGTTATCACTTGAGATAACTCGCTTAAAAAGTTAGAGAATTGCCCCCATTGTTTCTATTTTTTATTTTTTAAAAAATGTTTTCAAATTCTATGTAACGATGCTTTAATAGTGGTTAATAATAAAGCTCAGATGTTACGGGTCCAGAATAGTATGTTCTAACAGGCCAGGGGTTCGCCGCATTACCAGTCTATAGAAGAACTCAATCAAATTAGTTTTAAAATTTACCGATATAAACCAGGCAGCTCGGTCAAATTCGGAAAAAATAAACATAAACAAATAAACAACTTCCGAATATATTTTAGATTAAAATTTGATCACTGAAACGGTCCTCAGACAAATACAGAATCCGCGGACATCTTGAAAAATGGCGGCTAGAAATGTGAAGTTTCTTAGTGTAATTTGTAAATGCATTGATTTTCATCAAATTAAGTTCTTGCGTGCTTCCAAGGGAACACTAATCTCATTTGAGGGGTTTTACTGGTTCGCGTTTTAATGGCACGTTATAAATTTCATCCTTACTAAGTTTGATACTGAATTAATTTAGCCTGGGTGAAGAAAAACCATTCACGGTAGAATTAACGATGTACTCATCACATAAAGTTTGCAAAAAAAAGGCATTAAATACGTAGAATTGTGTAGACGCACTTGAAAAGAACAGAATGCCAAGTTGTACGAACAAGCAATGTCGAAGAAAAGTAAAGGCTTTGATCACGTGAATCAGCGTACGCTCCAATAATATAAGCAGTATAACTACACTAAAGTGCGCAACCACAACGATTGAATATAAACATCGCTTAGGGGCTTTCGACCCAAGATTAGTTTTCATCTAAGTTTAAAGCGGAATTACGTCCAAAAGCAGGGAGGCCGTGTCTACATCATTCGCGTTTTACGGAGGGGGAAAAATACATTCGGATTGTATTACGAGCAGTTAAAAGAAATACGCGACTAGACCTTATACCGAGAAGGCGGAAATAGTTGCTTAGAAATATGATATCTCAATCTAGGTACTCAAGACTATTAAAGAATGAAATGACTTACCTGCAATTTCCGAACGAGGCGATGAGGTTTCACCTTCTGGATTCTTTGGAGCGACATCTTCAAATGTCTCCGAGCTGGACACCGAACTATTATGTTGAACTGCAAATGGAACTTCGGGTAAATCGCTTTCCATAGAGACGGGGGTCAATTCTGATAGTTCAATTGGGTTACGTTCTACTTCAGGAACATGCACTGGCACACACAATGAGCTCGGATCGACAAACTGTTCCACAGTTTGATTTTGTCCATCACTTTTCGTTGCATCTGTCACGGCGATTTCGGATTGGTTTTCATCAAGTTCGTTTTCTAGGACTCTTTCTAGTGAATCGCCTTCGACATTTGCATCAAGAGAAAGATCCAAATGTTTTTCGGATTCGACATTCAATTCAGGAACACGAAATTGCTTCGATGGAGTTGTATTATCCTCAATTTCTAACTCTGTCGAGACACTTTGCGATTTACGATAAGAATCGTTAATGGTAATATTGTTCTCAAGAGGTTCTCGTGGCGAATCACTCTCCGTGTTCGTGTCAGGAGTCATTTCGAATTGGTTTTCAACCTTAATTTTAGATGAAGGCGCACTTTGAGGCAAACTGTCACTGTATTTCAGTTTAGGGACACATGGATTCGTAATTCGCTTTATAAACGCCATATTTTCAGTTTTTTTCAAGGTAGTTTCGGTGTTTGTATTGCCAACCTCAGTAACAGGTGATTCTTGACTAATATTTTCTTTACACAGGTTGCCTTGGACATTGTGCATCACAACAGGAAGGGTTAACTCCTGGCCATTAATTTCCATATCATTTTCAACGAGTTCAGTTTTCACTAATTCATCATTTGGAAATCAGTGTAATCCACTTTTCTCCGGGATCGACTAATCTGCTGAATGTCTGAACGTCTGAACTGCTGAAAATAGTAGAATTCCTACTATCAAATTCTCCCATCCTACCAAACCGTAAACTGTCTGAACCTTTTTTACTATTTTGCTGAAATGCCGAATTCTGAACAGTGAACATTGAAATTAAAGTAAGAGATCGTCTGAACCTTTTTGACTATTTTCCTGAAATGCCGAATTCTGAACAGTGAACATTGAAATTAAAGTACGAGATCGTCTGAACCTTTTTGACTATTTTGCTGAAATGCTGAATTCTGAACCGTGAACTTTGAAATAATGAAATAGAATGGAGACCGTCTGAACTTTTTTGACTATTTTGCTGAAATGCTGAATTCTGAACCGTGAACTTTGAAATTAATGTAAGATAGAGACCGTCTGAACTTTTTTGACTAATTTGCTGAAATGCCGAATTATGAACCGTGAATTTTGAAAATGAAATACAATGGAGACCGTCTGAACTTTTTTGACTATTTTGCTGAAATGCTGAATTCTGAACCGTGAACTTTGAAATTAATGTAAGATAGAGACCGTCTGAACCTTTTTGACTATTTTGCTGAAATGCCGAATTCTGAACCGAAATTAATGTAAGATAGAGACCGTCTGAACTTTTTTGACTAATTTGCTGAAATGCCGAATTCTGAACCGTGAATTTTGGAAATGAAGTGGAATGGAGACCGTCTGAACTTTTTTGACTATTTTGCTGAAATGCCGAATTCTGAACCGTGAATTTTGAAAATGAAATACAATGGAGACCGTCTGAACTTTTTTGACTATTTTGCTGAAATGCTGAATTCTGAACCGTGAACTTTGAAATTAATGTAAGATAGAGACCGTCTGAACTTTTTTGACTATTTTGCTGAAATGCCGAATTCTGAACCGTGAATTTTGAAAATGAAATACAATGGAGACCGTCTGAACTTTTTTGACTATTTTGCTGAAATGCTGAATTCTGAACCGTGAACTTTGAAATTAATGTAAGATAGAGACCGTCTGAACTTTTTTGACTATTTTGCTGAAATGCCGAATTCTGAACCGTGAATTTTGAAAATGAAATAGAATGGAGACCGTCTGAACTTTTTTGACTATTTTGCTGAAATGCCGAATTCTGAACCGTGAATTTTGAAAATGAAATAGAATGGAGACTGTCAGAACTTTTTTGACTATTTTGCTGAAATGCCGAATTCTGAACCGTGAATTTTGGAAATGAAGTACAATGGAGACCGTCTGAACTTTTTTGACTATTTTGCTGAAATGCCGAATTCTGAACCGAAATTAATGTAAGATAGAGACCGTCTGAACTTTTTTGACTATTTTGCTGAAATGCCGAATTCTGAACCGAAATTAATGTAAGATAGAGACCGTCTGAACTTTTTTGACTATTTTGCTGAAATGCTGAATTCTGAACCGTGAACTTTGAAATTAATGTAAGATAGAGACCGTCTGAACTTTTTTGACTATTTTGCTGAAATGCCGAATTCTGAACCGTGAATTTTGAAAATGAAATAGAATGGAGACCGTCTGAACTTTTTTGACTATTTTGCTGAAATGCCGAATTCTGAACCGTGAATTTTGAAAATGAAATAGAATGGAGACTGTCTGAACTTTTTTGACTATTTTGCTGAAATGCCGAATTCTGAACCGTGAATTTTGGAAATGAAGTACAATGGAGACCGTCTGAACTTTTTTGACTATTTTGCTGAAACGCCGAATTCTGAACCGTGAATTTTGGAAATGATGTACAATGGAGACCGTCTGAACTTTTTTGACTATTTTGCTGAAATGCCGAATTCTGAACCGAAATTAATGTAAGATAGAGACCGTCTGAACTTTTTTGACTATTTTGCTGAAATGCCGAATTCTGAACCGAAATTAATGTAAGATAGTGACCGTCTGAACTTTTTTGACTATTTTGCTGAAATGCCGAATTCTGAACCGAAATTAATGTAAGATAGTGACCGTCTGAACTTTTTTGACTATTTTGCTGAAATGCCGAATTCTGAACCGAAATTAATGTAAGATAGAGACCGTCTGAACTTTTTTGACTAATTTGCTGAAATGTCGAATTCTGAACCGTGAATTTTGGAAATGAAGTAGAATGGAGACCGTCAGAACTTTTTTGACTATTTTGCTGAAATGCCGAATTCTGAACCGTGAATTTTGAAAATGAAATACAATGGAGACCGTCTGAACTTTTTTACCTATTTTGCTGAAATGCTGAATTCTGAACCGTGAACTTTGAAATTAATGTAAGATTGAGACCGTCTGAACTTTTTTGACTATTTTGCTGAAATGCCGTATTCTGAACCGTGAATTTGGAAAATGAAATAGAATGGAGACCGTCTGAACTTTTTTGACTATTTTGCTGAAATGCCGAATTCTGAACCGTGAATTTTGGAAATGAAATAGAATGGAGACCGTCTGAACTTTTTTGACTATTTTGCTGAAATGCCGAATTCTGAACCGTGAATTTTGGAAATGAAATAGAATGGAGACCGTCTGAACTTTTTGACTATTTTACTGAAATGCCGAATTCTGAACCGTGAATTTTGAAAATGAAATAGAATGGAGACCGTCTGAACTTTTTTGACAATTTTGCTGAAATGCCGAATTCTGAACCGTGAATTTTGGAAATGAAGTACAATGGAGACCGTCTGAACTTTTTTGACTATTTTGCTGAAATGCCGAATTCTGAACCGTGAATTTTGGAAATGAAGTACAATGGAGACCGTCTGAACTTTTTTGACTATTTTGCTGAAATGCCGAATTCTGAACCGAAATTAATATAAGATAGAGACCGTCTGAACTTGACTATTTTGCTGAAATGCCGAATTCTAAACCGTGAATTTTGAAAATGAAGTAGAATGGAGACCGTCTGAACTTTTTTGACTATTTTGCTAAAATGCCGAACTCTGAACCGAAATTAATGCAAGATAGAGACCGTCTGAACGTTTTTGACTATTTTGCTGAAATGCCGAATTCTGAACGGAAATTAATGTAAGATAGACACCGTCTGAATTTTTTGAATATTTTGCTGAAATGCTGAATTGATAATATGCCGGGGGGAGGGCAACTAAATGAACTTCAAGGACTGGCGACAGAATTATAGTTATGGTATTTTTAGGACATACAGAATTTACCAAAACCATTCATTTTTGGTAGAGTAATCTGAGAAATTTCCAAATTATTGTGTGAAGAAAATTTTAGAAATTCCAAAAATAAGGAAAAGGCGAATATAAGCGGGAAGTTGGAAAAATTACATTAGCGATATTTTAGTTTCTAAAAATAAACAATAAACCAATATTTTGGGGAAAAGGCACTATTTGGTTTTTAAGTAACAAGGCTTTCTCAACTAAAATTTGCTTTTTCCAAAATTTTTATACTCAAATAAAATGAGACCTTTTCTGAAATTTTTCTCAATTAAAATCCACCTTTTTCAGAATTTAGATGCTTACTTTATTTGCAACACAAATAAAATGGGACCTATTCCTATTTTTTTCTCAATAAAAATCCACCTTTTCAAATATTATAAGCACCAATTTCATAATTTTAGTAGATTCTGCTTTTATTATTCTCTATCTTACATTAATTTCAAAGTTCACGGTTCAGAATTCGGCATTTCAGCAAAATAGTCAAAAAAGTTCAGACGGTCTCCATTCTACTTCATTTCCAAAATTCACGGTTCAGAATTCGGCATTTCAGCAAATTAGTCAAAAAAGTTCAGACGGTCTCTATCTTACATTAATTTCGGTTCAGAATTCGGCATTTCAGCAAAATAGTCAAAAAAGTTCAGACGGTCACTATCTTACATTAATTTCGGTTCAGAATTCGGCATTTCAGCAAAATAGTCAAAAAAGTTCAGACGGTCTCTATCTTACATTAATTTCGGTTCAGAATTCGGCATTTCAGCAAAATAGTCAAAAAAGTTCAGACGGTCTCCATTGTACTTCATTTCCAAAATTCACGGTTCAGAATTCGGCATTTCAGCAAAATAGTCAAAAAAGTTCAGACGGTCTCCATTCTATTTCATTTTCAAAATTCACGGTTCAGAATTCGGCATTTCAGCAAAATAGTCAAAAAAGTTCAGACGGTCTCCATTCTATTTCATTTTCAAAATTCACGGTTCAGAATTCGGCATTTCAGCAAAATAGTCAAAAAAGTTCAGACGGTCTCTATCTTACATTAATTTCGGTTCAGAATTCGGCATTTCAGCAAAATAGTCAAAAAAGTTCAGACGGTCTCTATCTTACATTAATTTCGGTTCAGAATTCGGCATTTCAGCAAAATAGTCAAAAAAGTTCAGACGGTCTCTATCTTACATTAATTTCGGTTCAGAATTCGGCATTTCAGCAAAATAGTCAAAAAAGTTCAGACGGTCTCTATCTTACATTAATTTCGGTTCAGAATTCGGCATTTCAGCAAAATAGTCAAAAAAGTTCAGACGGTCTCTATCTTACATTAATTTCAAAGTTCACGGTTCAGAATTCAGCATTTCAGCAAAATAGTCAAAAAGGTTCAGACGATCTCTTACTTTAATTTCAATGTTCACTGTTCAGAATTCGGCATTTCAGCAAAATAGTCAAAAAAGTTCAGACGGTCTCCATTCTATTTCATTTTCAAAATTCACGGTTCAGAATTCGGCATTTCAGCAAAATAGTCAAAAAAGTTCAGACGGTCTCTATCTTACATTAATTTCAAAGTTCACGGTTCAGAATTCAGCATTTCAGCAAAATAGTCAAAAAAGTTCAGACGGTCTCCATTCTATTTCATTTTCAAAATTCACGGTTCAGGATTCGGCATTTCAGCAAAATAGTCAAAAAAGTTCAGACGGTCTCCATTCTATTTCATTTTCAAAATTCACGGTTCAGAATTCGGCATTTCAGCAAAATAGTCAAAAAAGTTCAGACGGTCTCTATCTTACATTAATTTCAAAGTTCACGGTTCAGAATTCAGTATTTCAGCAAAATAGTCAAAAAAGTTCAGACGGTCTCCATTCTACTTCATTTCCAAAATTCACGGTTCAGAATTCGGCATTTCAGCAAAATAGTCAAAAAAGTTCAGACGGTCACTATCTTACATTAATTTTGGTTCAGAATTCGGCATTTCAGCAAAATAGTCAAAAAAGTTCAGACGGTCTCTATCTTACATTAATTTCGGTTCAGAATTCGGCATTTCAGCAAAATAGTCAAAAAAGTTCAGACGGTCTCTATCTTACATTAATTTCGGTTCAGAATTCGGCATTTCAGCAAAATAGTCAAAAAAGTTCAGACGGTCTCTATCTTACATTAATTTCAAAGTTCACGGTTCAGAATTCGGCATTTCAGCAAATTAGTCAAAAAAGTTCAGACGGTCTCTATCTTACATTAATTTCGGTTCAAAATTCGGCATTTCAGCAAAATAGTCAAAAAAGTTCAGACGGTCACTATCTTACATTAATTTCGGTTCAGAATTCGGCATTTCAGCAAAATAGTCAAAAAAGTTCAGACGGTCTCTATCTTACATTAATTTCGGTTCAAAATTCGGCATTTCAGCAAAATAGTCAAAAAAGTTCAGACGGTCACTATCTTACATTAATTTCGGTTCAGAATTCGGCATTTCAGCAAAATAGTCAAAAAAGTTCAGACGGTCTCTATCTTACATTAATTTCGGTTCAGAATTCGGCATTTCAGCAAAATAGTCAATAAAGTTCAGACGGTCTCTATCTTACATTAATTTCGGTTCAGAATTCGGCATTTCAGCAAAATAGTCAAAAAAGTTCAGACGGTCTCTATCTTACATTAATTTCAAAGTTCACGGTTCAGAATTCAGCATTTCAGCAAGATAGTCAAAAAGGTTCAGACGATCTCTTACTTTAATTTCAATGTTCACTGTTTAGAATTCGGCATTTCAGCAAAATAGTCAAAAAGGTTCAGACAGTTTACGGTTTGGTAGGATGGGAGAATTATATAGTAGGAATTCTACTATTTTCAGCAGTTCAGACGTTCAGACATTCAGCAGATTAGTCGATCCCCTTTTCTCCTATTTTTTAAACAATTAACAATAACTTTCATTCTTAAAGGAAAAGTTCACCTTAGTTAAAAACCTTATTAAATCGGTAGAGCTACACATACATAATACATAAAAAAATTCAAAACAACAAAAAAAAAGAAATCATTAATAAATAAATAGAAATTAAATCTATCCCGAAACCCGCCGCTGCGCGCCATTTTTATGAAAATTTTAAATTGTTGAACGTCATTTTTTTTTCGGGTTTTCATTCGCCAAACTTTCCGTCCAATGACGGTCTTTCTTCGAAAACAACTGATACGCTTCGTCTGCTAGTTACGATTGACGCGATAGTTTTGTGTCCTAAACTAGTTTTCCGAATATTTTTTAAAATGTCGTTTTGTATCATTAAAGGTTGTCGTAATAAGTATTCAAACAAAAATATAAAATTTTTCTCTGTTCCGAATTTTGTAAAAAATCCCCGGCTTGCTCTCCGATGGACTGAAAATGCCGAAGATAAAGTAAAAACTTTCTATCAAGAGGTAACAAAACCTAAGCCTTGGCCAAAACATAATAGGAAATTGGAGTTTGAAGAAGGGTTTGTTTTGAAGAATACCCCATATAAAGTGTGTGAGGTACATTTTAAGGAAGATTGCTTCGAAATTGACTTAAAAGGCAAGCTTTTGAATAAAGTTATTAAGAAGAAACTTATAGAAGGTGCTTTTCCGACACTATTCAACATTGAAACTCCTGATAGCGCTTCCATATCTTATGGGAATGAAGCTGGTAATTTTATATCTGACTCAGTTGTTGAATTATCGCAGCCACGTGCTGTGTCACATCAAGAAACACAAACTGATGGAGTTTTCATTAAAATTTTGAAACCAAGATTAACTTCAGTTGAAACTCAAACAACAGTAACAACTTCAGATTTCTCTATGGATGTGTGCGAGGCTCAGATTGAACTTGAAATTGAGCAATCAAAAGCTCTTAAACTTTCATCAGCGTTACGAGATCATTCTTATCCAGTTTTTCAAGCTTCTTTAAATCCCCTAAATCCGGTAGATAATCCTAGTGTATCTACAAAAGTCTGGGAAGATATGAATCGTAAAAAAAATATAACACAGTTTCAGTCTACTCCTATTCCAAAGGGAAAAAAGTCAGATTTTTTATCACCAATTATGGAAAACCTTTCTATTTCGGAATCTTTTGAAACTTCAATAACTGAAAATGCCTCTGAAACTTCGTTATACATTCCAAACTCCGATGATGATGATGAATATGACCCTGATGACTTTTCATTTCAAATTGACGATGAACATATTCCAGAACGGCTTGTAAAAGAGGCCAAGTTTGTGGTTTTTGAAAGCAATTTGGATGATTTGCTTAGCCGAATTATATGCGGTTGGGATTCATGCATCCGTGTGGTTGACAAAAATACAATTAAAAAATCGCAAAATGAGGGAAGCCAGCTTACCATTACCTTTAATTGTTTGAATGGTCATACTAATATATGGAAATCGCAACCAGTCCTTGGAAAAATGCCATGTGGAAACCTTCTAATTGCTTCATCTATCTTGTTAACTGGGGCCACTTATCATCGAATTAATTCGTTTTTTGAATATATGGGCATGAGAGGGATTAGCAAAACTACTTTTTATTATCTACAGCGTAACTTTGTGATTCCAGAAATTAATAACGCATGGGTGGCAGAGCAAAGTGAGGTTTTAAGCAGTATTAATGAAAAAAACGATTTAAGTGTTTCTGGTGATGGAAGATGCAGCTCACCTGGCTATTGCTCAAAGGATTCCGTTTACACACTGATGGATCAGGAGAGTGATCAGATTATTCATTATGAACTAATAAATAAATCTGAAACAAATTATATTTCTGGAAACATGGAACTTTTAGGATTAAAAAGGAGTTTGACAAGACTGATAGAGAAAGGAATTGAAATCAAGCAAATAACCACTGACAGACACATTCAGTGCAGGGCCTATCTAAGAGATTATCACCCAACAATTGATCATCAGTTTGACATATGGCATCTAGCTAAAGGAATCCGATCTAAATTGTTGAACGCAGCAAAAAAAGAATCTGGAAAAGAATTATTGCCTTGGGTTAAAACTATAAACAGACATCTTTGGTACTGTTCTGAAAACTGCGAAGGCGATAAAGAAGTATTGATCGATATGTGGAAGTCGGTATTATACCACATCAGAAACATCCACGAATTTCCAGACCTAGAAAATTATCCTAATTGTGGCCATGAACCTTTAAGCGCAGAAAAAGCAAGCGTGAAAAAATGGTTGGATATTGAAAGCGATGCCTACGCAAAATTGGAGAAAATTGTCTTGGATAAAAAGCTATTAAAGGATCTTAAACAAATTAACAAATATTCTCACACGTCTGGATTAGAAAATTATCATAGCTTGGTAAATAAGTACTGCCCAAAGCAGTTGGACTTTGATCATAACACAATGGAGGCCAGAATTCAATTAGCAGCTTTAGATCATAATAACAACGTTGGTCGTCAAACATTATTTGAACTAAATGAAGGCTTAGAAATAGGCTCTCTTAATAAAGAGGAATTTACATATTACTTTTCAAAAGCTACGTCAGAGTGGCACGCACGCCCAATTAAAGAAGCTAAGACATATTTCTATATATTCAAGATTATTGAAAATATAGTTAAGAGGAAGATTCAAGGTACCAATGATATTAAAGAACCAGTGGTTATGCCAAACATAGCTCCGATTCGTAGACCTAGCAAAACCGAATTAATAGCTGCCGCAAAGAGGAGAAGATTAAATTTTGACGTGTAAATCTTTACATTTAAACAATTTGTGAAGTCCTAATATTTCTTTTGTGTAAATAAAATAGTTATCAGAAATGTTAATTTTAGGAACTTTGCTTTAATATTATCACATTAAGGAATGTTCTTTAACAAACCTCAATTTCCATTTCTCTTTAATAAGTGTTACATTAGAATAAAAATTGGGATCACTTGTCAATATTTTTAAAACATTAAATAATTATTTTGATATTATCCTTTGTTTATTCACTATTTTTTAAATCCCGGCACGTTAACCTAAAGCTTGCTGATCTTCAGGTATTCCAAATCGTTTATAACCAATGTAATCTTCTACATTAGCTTTCGGAAACTCTAGTCTTATTCTAATTAGCGCACAGAGAGGTAGCATTCTTCTGTTATTCTTTCCAAGCTTTTCGTACACCATATGTACAAAATCACGATAACCAGTGTATCTGAAAGTTCTACAGCAGAAACTAATTAGACTAGAATTACTAAATTATTTATCAATACTTTTTAATAGTATCACCTATTTGAGTTGATTTCCTACAGGTTTATTTCTATTCTCAAGTTTTCGATAGTGAAGGTAGGATTTGTAGAAGGTTTCTAAAACTACGCGGTTTAAGCACATAGTTTTAAAATTAGCATTATCGGTGATACATTTTGGATCTCCTGTCTGATTAGGATGTTTAGTTAAAAATTTTACTACATCGGGTACTTGATGGCAACACAGAACACCCATTTTAAGATCATTTCCATTTAGTACCCTTTTCAATCCATTTTCTATATTATCATCAAATTCGTTTGGTATTTTAAAGCACCCGCCGTCACAAACACAGGTTTCTCTTATTCTATTAATGTCAACATCAATTATAGGCAAAGGCCTAGCATTTTCTTCACGATTTCTCCTTTCTTCTAGCTCTTCTTGCGTATATTCAGGTTCGAATTCGTAGCCTTGCACTCTCATACCTCTATTTCTGTTCATTTTCTCTAATCTGAGCTGAAAATTTATTTGATTTTATAAAAGAAAATCACGATCACCCGTCACCGTCTGAGCTTCTATTGATATATAAATAATAAATCGTTTGCGGCCATTTCTTTCGCTTGGGAGGCTGGGATCATAATGCCCAATAGACAAGAAGAAGCCTGGCACGTGACCACTGAAAACCAGTACCAATCAAATATCGAAAAAAGAGTGACGTCATATATTTTGAAATAAAAATGGAGCCGCGCTACTTCTAATTTTAAATTTGGCAATTTATTTCTCATTAATTAAAATTAATTGAGAAATATGAAATTACATTTTTTTACAAGCCCTCGTAACAGGATCTCTTATTTTAAATTAATTTGTAACTAGGGTGATCCTTTCCTTTAAAGTAATTCTCTTTCCAATCGAGTATGAAAGTGAAGGATGTTGCATACCATCAGATCTTTGATTCGCCATTCCAACTCTTTAATGACCCTATTGAGTCTTTCAATTTCGTCTATTTGCTTATTTATCGTTAATGATGTTTTCACTCTCTCTTTTGCCATTTTTGAAATTAAAACATTACACTAAACAAAATGAGATTCCATTACAAAACAATCTTCGGAGTTTCTTTGGCTAAACGTATTTTAAAGGGGCAAGCGAGAAAAAGAGGAAGATGATGACACGCAAGAAGGGGATCAGCAACAAAGGCCCTCGTCGGGTTTCTTTGTTAATAAAGAAACGAAGGACGTGTTGCCAATCCCCTTAGCTTTGTGCCAATCCTGATAGGTGTTTTCACCAATAACCTTAATTAATTAACCCACTCCTAGAGTTTGGTTCTATTTCAAGGGACACCTGATTCAACAACTGTCCATTTAAATTTTCTCATATCTCTGTGCTTAATTTCACACTGCTAAAAAACCCCTATGCTTAGAAAAATACCTTAGCTTCCAGTTTCCTAACTCGATCATCTCTAGCTTTTACTTCATTGATTAGATCATCTTTGCTCAAGTGATCATAGTTACAATCTTCTTCGTAGTCCATTTCCTAAAAACAAAGTTTCAATAACTTAACTCAGTTTGCCTAAAACAAGGAATATTCCAATAACTGCCCAAAATACCTCTTTGACCGCCAACCTTTGAAGATTTACTAAACTCATTTCGGAATTTTGAAAAGAGAGTTGGTGAGATTGTAAATCATCCCTAAAATAAAATAATTCTTCGAACTTAAGGTGTATAAAAAACTAACAAATAACAAGAAAAGTTTCCCCACGCATTGTAGCTTTCACTATCAAAGCTAAGAAAACATGGCAAAGCTTAACTAGTTCAAACAAATTGTGACAATCAATACTACAAGACTAGGGATTTTCTCAAGCCCATTTTTTGAATACAACTACAACTATATAGATTCTAATAAATTATTTACTCTGCTAGCATTTTGAATTTTTTAAATAGCAAGATCTATTTCTTTTCAAGGTATAATAGTTTCAATTGGTTTGGATCCGTTATGCCTTATTGACATCAAAGAGAATATACCAAGAGGAGCAGAAAGTCTAGCCTTTCACAAGGCTTTTGAAAGGCCCGGCCACAGTTTGGGTCGTAACTAGATCCGGTTTGTGTTGATTGGCTAAGCAGCGACGCCTTTTATCGGTTAAATTATGTCGACTGCTCATTTTTGGTGGTGGCTACAGGGCCGGAAATATGAAAAATTTCTTATAGGACACGTGTCCAGTGACCCCTCTATTTGACTGGAAAATTTACTGGACATTGTCCACTGGCGTGTGCGTAAATAGTGTCGCATCTTCATAGTCAAGCTATCAAAACTTGGGAAAATTTATTGGTCAAAATGTCCAGTGAACCTCTTAGTTTTTAAAACATTTATGGGACATTTTTATATTTTATTGGATAATGTCCAGTGTCCTGCGCTTATTTCCGGCCCTGGGTGGCTAAGGGTTGATCTCTGGGTTGAATATTGACCTACAAAAGGTAATTTTTAAGTAGACCGAAGACTACAAGGTCACGTGAACAACCGGAACTAGTTGCTCGGTTGCTCCAAATTCAGAGCCGGTCACTATTTACAAAGTTTCTGCTCCTCTTGGTATATTCTCTTTGTTGACATGATCCAAGTTGCATTATATTCATCACTTACCAACTTAAACGTTCGACCATAACACGACATTCTTTAACAAATTCCATCACTTTTTGTACAGTTTCCCTGTTAAGATAATATAATACGTAATATTTTAATAATAATAAAAAGTATGGCCATAAACAAAGATTTGGTGTTACCAAGGGCGTTTCCCTGAGTTTAATATACATTCTTACCAGGCATGGCTTATATCAAAAGTACTTTTTGCTTATATTAACGTTGTTTTTCTTTCACAGTTACTCACACTGTTATGTTTTTGGGGTTAAAAAAGAGAAAAAGCTTCAACTTTTACTAAGAGCTTTTCTTGTATATAGATACTCTTTTTAATAACTATTAAAAATACATTAAAGCCTTCAAAGGAGGAACCGTTACCGTAACAAAGGAATTCACTAATCACTACAAAGTACAAACGGCAAAAACAGGGAACGTCTAGCAGACAGCTTTAACTTTTTCCTAACCGCCGTCAATCAGTCTGGGAAATAAGGATATTTTTTAAACTAGTCCTTGGGAGTACAGGGTGGGAAATAAGGATTTTTTAAAACTGGACATTGGGCCAGCCAGCCACCCCCCCCCCCTGGTCTGGAATAAATAAATTGATCTATGACCATTGACCAGGACGCGTCGTCTGCTAAAATGAAGCAGTGGATAATTAAAATAGTTGAGATAACATCCATAGATATGTTAAAAGGGTAGATATACAATTCAATGGGAGGTCGACGCGGAAGGGACAACGAGCAGACAGCCGCTATTTTCTGGGGGTAGCCGTATAAAACGCCATCTATCGGTAACTTTCGAAACTAAATTAGGGATTCAAGTCATATGAGTCGTGTGCTCTGTTTTATTAAAAAGATATAGATTCATTAATCATTTCTCGGCAATTTTATAGAATAGCTTCTGGTAGCAGGTCTCTTTTGTTTTTATGTTTGTTTTATGTAAAGTTGGTTGACAAAAATTATGGTGCAAAACTTTTTCGGTGCAAATAATTATTTAGAAAGTTATGAGTGTTTAAAACTTTGGCTTACGTAAAGGCTTGGAGATGCATACCGTCCGCAACAAAAGCAATAATAAGTAGAGAAGGACCAAACACGTACAGGAGCCAGGAATTAAGATCAAAACAGACGAAAATAACCTAGCCTAACCAAACCTAACCTAACCTGACCCAACCAAACCTGACCCAACCAAACCTGACCCAACCAAACCTGACCCAACCAAACCTAACCTAACCAACCCAACCCAACCTAGTGATAAGCGATTTTCCGTCTGCAGGGGGATTAAGTCTAAGAATTGAAGTTGGCACAGTAGTAGCAGGCAACACGGAGCTCTAAGCATTCTCGTAAGCCAAAGTTTTAAACTTTTTTAAATAATCATTTGCGGCAAAAAATTTTTGCACCATAATTTTTTTCTTCCCATTTTTCATAAAATAATCGTAAAAACAAACGTGACCTGCTACCAGGAGCTATTCTGAAATATGTCCGAGATGACATCCGAAACATTTTATTAATAATAAAAATATCGCCATAAACAAAGATTTTGCGTCACTTACTAGTCAGGGCTTATATGAAGTTCTGATGGCTTTTCTCAGGAAATACTATTTTACCCTAATTTCAATTTGCCCAAACAAAGACTTAAGTGTCATTCTTACTCAAGGTTGTTGGAGATATTGCTTATATAGGTGTGCCAACGCGACCGGTTTTCGACTCGGAAAAAACGCGACGAAGGGAGAAAGTTTCGTGACGTCATATTCCGACCTCCGAGATTCCGGGTGATACTAGTTTACCTAATTTTTTTTTGCTACCGATTTTTTGCTAACCCGGCATAACTCTCAGAATTTCTCAGAAAATTAAACGGCGTCTGCTTATGCGTCTGCTTATTCTATATTAAGCCTTTGACAATCCTGAATGAATATGAATTAACCTAAATGAATATAAATTAAGCGTTAGTTGTTAATTAAAATAAAAGATGTAGAGAAAATAATAGAAAGGCGACTTCCCACAATATATTAAAGTAAAACTGCGACTAAATAACTGTATTTAAACCTATTAATTTATTTATAGAAATACATAACTCTTTAGTACACAAAATTAGGATGGTATTACCAAGAAACACTTCATGAAAGTACTTTTCGCAGAGAAAATACCGGGAAACATTAGAAAATACATTTTTAATTGATACTTAATTGTTCCCAAGCGATTTTACTCCTTTGCTCGTTAAATTATGAGGTGGCATAATGATTTTCTACTTGACAACCTTTTTTCTTTGAGTGCTTGAAGGGGAAGTGTACGGGTATGGGAACTATTGGGGAAGGGGAGGTATCCTAATTCAAAATGAAATAGTTCATAAAATTAGTTTTTACAGAGATTCATTACTGTTATTTAATTGTTCCCAAGGGTTTTTCTCCTTTGCTCGACATACACTTATGACAGTAGTAACATTTTCTAATTTATCAACGCTTTTTCCCAGTACAAACACCAGAAAACTTTAGAAACATAATTATTGATTAATATTTAATGATTTCCAAGCGTTTTTACCTGTTTGCTCGCTTAATTACGGGCTGGAATAACGATTTTATTTTTGCTAACCATTTTTTCGTCTGCTTAAAGGAAAAGCGAACTCGTAGGGGAACTATAGGGGGAGGGGAGGTATTACAAACCAAAATTAAAATATTGAATAAAATTGGTTTTTCCCAACAATTTCTCAAGAAACTTCGAATACATAATTAATAACTCATATTTAATCGTTTCCAAGCGTTTTTATTAGTTTGCTCGTCAAAATTACACCCGGCATAACGTTTTAGTTTTTGCTAACCGTTCAGAGATGGCTATAGCTCTGCAGTGGGATGAAGGCTCGCCAAAGTTCGAGGCACCTAATGGCATAAGCGTCTAATGTACGTCCGTAATGACAGTAGTAACATTTTCAATTTTATCAACGCTTTTTCCCAGTACAAACACCAGAAAACTTCATAAACATAATTATTGATTAATATTTAATGATTTCCAAGCGTTTTTACCAGTTTGCTCGCTTAATTACGGGTTGGAATAACGATTTTATTTTTGCTAACCATTCTTGCGTGCTTAAAGGAAAAGCGTTCTTGCAGGAGAACTATAGGGGAGGGGAGGGATTACAAACCAAAATTAAAATATTCAATAAAATTGGTTTTTCCCAACAATTTCTCAAGAAACTTCGAATATATAATTTATAACTCATATTTAATCGTTTCTAACCGTTTTTATTAGTTTGCGCGTCAAAATTACATCCATAATTCTCGCTAACCCTTCATAGATGGCCATAGCTCCGCCACTGATGAAGGCTAGCCAAAGTTCGAGACAGTAGCAATATTTTCTATTTTATCAACGCTTTTTCCCAGTACAAACACCAGAAAACTTTATAAACATAATTATTAATCAATATTTAATGATTTCCAAGCGTTTCTACCAGTTTGCACGCTTTATTACGAGCTGGAATAACGATTTTATTTTTGCTAACCATTCTTGCGTGCTTAAAGGAAAAGCGTTCTTGCAGGGGAACTATAGGGGGAGGGGAGGTATTACAAACCAAAATTAAAATATTGAATAAAATTGGTTTTTCCCAACAATTTCTCAAGAAACTTCGAATACATAATTAATAACTCATATTTAATCGTTTCCAAGCGTTTTTATTAGTTTGCTCGTCAATATTACACCCGGCATAACGTTTTAGTTTTTGCTAACCGTTCATAGATGGCTATAGCTCTGCAGTAGGATGAAGGTTCGATAAAGTTCGAGGCAGCTAATGGCATAAGCGTCTAATGTACGTCCGTAATGACAGTAGTAATATTTTCTAATTTATCAACGCTTTTTCCCAGTACAAACACCAGAAAACTTTATAAACATAATTATTAATCAATATTTAATGATTTCCAAGCGTTTCTACCAGTTTGCACGCTTAATTACGAGCTGGAATAACGATTTTATTTTTGCTAACCATTTTTTCGTCTGCTCGAAGGGGATTTGTTTTTGTAGGGGAAGGGAGGTATTACAAACCAGAATTAAAATATTGAATAAAATTGGTTTTTCCCAACAATTTCTCAAGAAACTTCGAATATATAATTTATAACTCATATTTAATCGATTCCAAGCGTTTTTATTAGTTTGCTCGCCAAAATTACACCCGACATAACGTTTAACTTTTTGCTAACCCTTCATAGATGGCTATAGCTCCGCGGAGGAATGAAGGCTCGCCAAAGTTCGAGGCAGCTAATGGCATAAGCGTCTAATGTACGTCCGTAATGACAGTAGTGACATTTTATAATTTATCAACGCTTTTTCCCAGTACAAACACCAGAAAACTTTAGAAACATAATTATTGATTAATATTTAATGATTTCCAAGCGTTTCTACCAGTTTGCACGCTATATTTCGAGCTGGAATAACGATTTTATTTTTGCTAACCATTTTTTCGTCTGCTTAAAGGAAAAGCGTTCTTGTAGGGGAAGTATAGGGGAGGGGAGGTATTAGAAACCAAAATTAAAATATTGAATAAAATTGGTTTTTCCCAACAATTTCTCAAGAAACTTCAAATATATAATTTATAACTCATATTTAATATTTCCCAATCGTTTTTATTAGTTTGCTCGTCAAAATTACACCCGGCATTCTCGCTAACCCTTCATAGATGGCTGTAGCTCCGCGTCAACCAATCACAGGGATGAAGGGTCGCCAGAGTTCAAGGCAGCAAGTAGCATAAGCGTATAATATACGTCCGTAATGACATACACTTATGATAATAGTAATAATTTCTAATTTATCAACGCTTTTTCCCAGTACAAACACCATAAAACTTTATAAACATAATTATTGATTAATATTTAATGATTTCCAGGCGTTTCTACCAGTTTGCACGCTATATTACGAGGTGGAACAACGATTTTATTTTTGCTAACCATTTTTTCGTCTGCTTAAAGGAAAAGCGTTCTTGTAGGGGAACTATAGGGGGAGGGGAGGTATTACAAACCAAAATTAAAATATTGAATAAAATTGGTTTTTCCCAACACTTTCTCCAAAAATTTCATATTTATAATTTATAACAGATATTTAATCGTTCCCAAGCGTTTTTATTAGTTTGCTCGTCAAAATTACACCCGGCATAACGCTTTTTTTCTTGCTAACCCTTCATAGATGGCTATAGCTCCGCGGAGGAATGAAGGCTCGCCCTAGTTCGAGGCAGCTAATGGCATAAGCGTTTAATGTACGTCCGTAATGACAGTAGTAATATTTTCCATTTTATCAACGCTTTTTCCCAGTACAAACACCAGAAAACTTTCTAAACATAATTATTGATTAATATTTATCATTTCCAAGCGTTTTTACCTGTTTGCTCGCTTAATTACGACCCGGAATAACGATTTTCTTTTTGCTAACCATTCTTGCGTGCTTAGAGGAAAAGCGAACTCGTAGGGGAACTATAGGGGGAGGGGAGGTATTACAAACCAAAATTAAAATATTGAATAAAATTGGTTTTTCCCAACAATTTCTCATGAAACTTCAAATATATAATTTGTAACTGATATTTAATCGTTTCCAAGCGTTTTTATTAGTTTGCTCGCCAAAATTACACCCGACATAACGTTTAACTTTTTGCTAACCCTTCATAGATGGCTATAGCTCCGCGGAGGAATGAAGGCTCGCCAAAGTTCGAGGCAGCTAATGGCATAAGCGTCTAATGTACGTCCGTAATGACAGTAGTGACATTTTATAATTTATCAACGCTTTTTCCCAGTACAAACACCAGAAAACTTTAGAAACATAATTATTGATTAATATTTAATGATTTCCAAGCGTTTCTACCAGTTTGCACGCTATATTTCGAGCTGGAATAACGATTTTATTTTTGCTAACCATTTTTTCGTCTGCTTAAAGGAAAAGCGTTCTTGTAGGGGAAGTATAGGGGAGGGGAGGTATTAGAAACCAAAATTAAAATATTGAATAAAATTGGTTTTTCCCAACAATTTCTCAAGAAACTTCAAATATATAATTTATAACTCATATTTAATATTTCCCAATCGTTTTTATTAGTTTGCTCGTCAAAATTACACCCGGCATTCTCGCTAACCCTTCATAGATGGCTGTAGCTCCGCGTCAACCAATCACAGGGATGAAGGGTCGCCAGAGTTCAAGGCAGCAAGTAGCATAAGCGTATAATATACGTCCGTAATGACATACACTTATGATAATAGTAATAATTTCTAATTTATCAACGCTTTTTCCCAGTACAAACACCATAAAACTTTATAAACATAATTATTGATTAATATTTAATGATTTCCAGGCGTTTCTACCAGTTTGCACGCTATATTACGAGGTGGAACAACGATTTTATTTTTGCTAACCATTTTTTCGTCTGCTTAAAGGAAAAGCGTTCTTGTAGGGGAACTATAGGGGGAGGGGAGGTATTACAAACCAAAATTAAAATATTGAATAAAATTGGTTTTTCCCAACACTTTCTCCAAAAATTTCATATTTATAATTTATAACAGATATTTAATCGTTCCCAAGCGTTTTTATTAGTTTGCTCGTCAAAATTACACCCGGCATAACGCTTTTTTTCTTGCTAACCCTTCATAGATGGCTATAGCTCCGCGGAGGAATGAAGGCTCGCCCTAGTTCGAGGCAGCTAATGGCATAAGCGTTTAATGTACGTCCGTAATGACAGTAGTAATATTTTCCATTTTATCAACGCTTTTTCCCAGTACAAACACCAGAAAACTTTCTAAACATAATTATTGATTAATATTTATCATTTCCAAGCGTTTTTACCTGTTTGCTCGCTTAATTACGACCCGGAATAACGATTTTCTTTTTGCTAACCATTCTTGCGTGCTTAGAGGAAAAGCGAACTCGTAGGGGAACTATAGGGGGAGGGGAGGTATTACAAACCAAAATTAAAATATTGAATAAAATTGGTTTTTCCCAACAATTTCTCATGAAACTTCAAATATATAATTTGTAACTGATATTTAATCGTTTCCAAGCGTTTTTATTAGTTTGCTCGTCAAAATTACACCCAGCAATCTCGCTAACCCTTCCTAGATGGCTATAGCTCCGCAGAGGGATGGTTGGCTTGGCTCGCCAAAGTTCGAGGCAGCTAATGGCTTAAGCGTTTAGTGTACGTCCGTAATGACAATAGTAATATTTTCTATTTTATTAACGCTTTTTCCCAGTACAAACACCAGAAAACTTTAAAAGCATAATTATTGATTAATTTTTAATGATTTCCAAGCGTTTCTACCAGTTTGCACGCTATATTACGAGCTGGAATAACGATTTTATTTTTGCTAACCATTTTTTCGTCTGCTTAAAGGAAAAGCGTTCTTGTAGGGGAAGTATAGGGGAGGGGAGGTATTACAAACCAAAATTAAAATATTGAATAAAATTGGTTTTTCCCAACAATTTCTCAAGAAACTTCAAATATATAATTTATAACTCATATTTAATATTTCCCAATCGTTTTTATTAGTTTGCTCGTCAAAATTACACCCGGCATTCTCGCTAACCCTTCATAGATGGCTGTAGCTCCGCGTCAACCAATCACAGGGATGAAGGGTCGCCAGAGTTCAAGGCAGCAAGTAGCATAAGCGTATAATATACGTCCGTAATGACATACACTTATGATAATAGTAATATTTTCTAATTTATCAACGCTTTTTCCCAGTACAAACACCAGAAAACTTTATAAACATAATTATTGATTAATATTTAATCATTTCCAAGCGTTTTTACCTGTTTGCTCGCTTAATTACGACCCGGAATAACGATTTTCTTTTTGCTAACCATTCTTGCGTGCTTAGAGGAAAAGCGAACTCGTAGGGGAACTATAGGGGGAGGGGAGGTATTACAAACCAAAATTAAAATATTGAATAAAATTGGTTTTTCCCAACAATTTCTCAAGAAACTTCAAATATATAATTTGTAACTGATATTTAATCATTTCCAAGCGTTTTTATTAGTTTGCTCGTCAAAATTACACCAGGCATTCTCGCTAACCCTTCCTAGATGGCTATAGCTCCGCAGAGGGATGGTTGGCTTGGCTCGCCAAAGTTCGAGGCAGCTAATGGCATAAGCGTTTAGTGTACGTCCGTAATGACAATAGTAATATTTTCTATTTTATCAACGCTTTTTCCCAGTACAAACACCAGAAAACTTTAAAAGCATAATTATTGATTAATATTTAATGATTTCCAAGCGTTTCTACCAGTTTGCACGCTATATTACGAGCTGGAATGACGATTTTATTTTTGCTAACCATTTTTTCGTCTGCTTAAAGGAAAAGCGTTCTTGTAGGGGAACTATAGGGGGAGGGGAGGTATTACAAACCAAAATTAAAATATTGAATAAAATTAGTTTTTCCCAACAATTTCTCAAGAAACTTCAAATATATAAATTGTAACTGATATTTAATCGTTTCCAAGCTGTATTATTCGTTTGCTCGTCAATATTACACCCGGCATAACGTTTTAGTTTTTGCTAACCCTTCATAGATGTAGAACACCCCACGCGCGGTTGTTTTAAACATCTTGGCAACCTATCGAAGTTTCTCAGTGCTTTATAAACAGTCTATTACGAAAAGCGTACATTAAATATTGAATTACAATTAATAATTAATTAAAATAGATTATCGTTCCTTAACTAGTTTGCTAACAAATTTTTCAATTAACCCGACTATTTTAGAACTCCAATAAGCTAAAAACGTGTCTTTTTCTGATTAAAATAACAAGAAAACATTAAATTAAGCCTAATTAATTGCAATAAAATTGATTCTTGCATTTTGTTTTCGTTTGTTTTGTAATTATTCGATATTACAAAAATATTTGTTGCTAACGATTTATCACCCTTAGGAGAAGTATACGACCAGGGGCGGTAGGGGTGTGAAAGGGGTAGGGGGAATGTTTTGGTAAATTAAATAACTTTATAATACAACTTTTTCCCACTACAAACACCAGAAAACTTTAAAAGCATAATTATTGATTAATATTTAATGATTTCCAAGTGTTTCTACCAGTTTGCACGCTATATTACGAGCTGGAATAACGATTTTATTTTTGCTAACCATTTTTTCGTCTGCTTAAAGGAAAAGCGTTCTTGTAGGGGAACTATAGGGGGAGGGGAGGTATTACAAAATTGAAAAGGTTCATAAAATTAGTTTTTCCCAACATTTTCTCAAAGAAACTTCAAATATATAATTTATAAGTGATATTTAATCGTTCCAAAGCGTTTTTACTCGTTTGCTTGCCAAAATTACACCCGGCATAAAGTTTTGGGGGATTTTAATAGTAAGTTTAAGCGTTGCATTTAATCGTACTAATAAGGTTGCAACGGAACGTCAACTCACTCAGACATTTACACTGTCAGGTTATAGGCCTGGCTGTAGGCTTAATTGTAGACCTCACTGTAGACCAATGCCCTAGTAGGAGGGAGGTCCTAGCGCGGGCTTGTAAAAACCTTTGACAGTCATTGCAGTCATTTAGTTAGTGCACGGAGTGAAGTTGAGACCTACTCGGAAGTATAGGACAGTAGACCATCTAAATACTGTTTAGTTTGCGCTCCACTTAAGCTTCGACCTTCTTAAGTTGCGGGTTAAAGTAAAAGGTTCCATTTACTTTACGAATTGGTGTTTAAGTTCTTCAATTCGCGCTTCGTTTGTGGGCCTCCAATCGACATTAAATGGTTCTTCACACCCTGGTGAGTTGGCACTCTTGCTTCCCTTATATACATTTAAGAATCTAGGCTTCCCTCGTAGTTAAGGAATATCACTATTCATTATTGTCATTGACTAAACCCCTAACTACTTAACCTTAGTTAATTTGTACTTGAATTAACTCCGTATTTTTGTACAACACTGCTAAATAACTAAGATTTTAAGCAATCTATAGGGTTTTTAAGTATACTCCCCTATTTCAAAATTCAATGAATCGAAGGGAATTTTTAAATAGCAAATGCAAGTATATAGAGTGCTGTCTGTTGTGACGTCAGATCCAAGGTTAAACGTCACGAGTCTGCCTTTAGCAATGGGCGGCCATGATAGTTACCGTTTTTTCTTTATGGGAAAACAGCATGGGTGACGTCACACCGGCGCTTCTGACAACACTCTATACCGACGATAGATTTAGAATGGTCTAAAGGCGGTGTTTATTATTAGAAGTGTCGTGTATTTCTCCACAAATCGAGAACAATTTTAAAAGAAAGTACTAGCTTGTGGCCCTGGATATTATAATTATAGCGTAAGTTTTATTGAAGTAAGGATTAAGGGTTATAATTTTTTGTTCGGGCATCACTCTGATTTTTTGTACTTCTTTTAATGGAAATTTACGGATATTTAGTTTTTACCACTGTTAAAGAATGCACATATTAGGGGTGCTCAAACTTATAATTGTAACAGAAGTTAAAAAATTTAAGTAATAATTTTAAAACAGTTAAAGGTATCGCATCGAGGGGCTATTCACTGAAGTTTTCTGCACTCCTGTTAAGTACAGTACAATATGGCTACTTTTACGAGCCCAGCCCTTGAGTCGTCTTGTTTTCTCTAATTAACTTCACTTTCCCCGGCACTAATACGAATTGCTGGCCAAGTAGAAAATTTCGACTCGATAAAGTGGGGTTCGTCTTTTAAAGGGAGAATGAAAAGAGGGATTCGTGATTTTCAAAGGGAGAGAATTATGATTTGTCTATAACAGTGCATTGGGAATGTAGTCTGCACATATTAATGAAAACACTTAGAGTGAAAAGGGATAAATTGTGTTAAGGTGATAGTTTTCATTCATTGGCGATTTTAAAGGAAAGAGGATTATGATTAATCTATGACAGTACAATGTGGAATGCACTGTGAGGATATTAAAGGGTATGAGAAGCTTCGTTTGAAAAACCTCTGATTTAGGCCTATACAGGGTGTTTGTGAAAAGTCCATCAATAATGAAAGGGCGTATTTATTGGGCCATTTTGAGTCGAAAATGTTCTATGACATTTTGCCGTCCGAGCCACGGTTTTCGAGTTATGATTTGAATATTTTAGGGATGACCCCTTCATTAAATTAGCGCTGTCTTTCAATTTCTTAATTAAATTTAAGGGGTCATCCGTAAATTACTCCAATCATAACTTGAAAACAGTGGCTCGGACGGCAAAATGTCATAGAACATTTTCGACTCAAAATGGCCCAATAAAAACGCCCCTTCATTATTGATGGACCTTTCACAAACACCCTGTATAACAAAAGATAGAATTAATTTCTGTGGATTCAAAAATATCAAGCTTTTAATTCTCCGATTTCTGGTTATTTGGCAATATGCGTTTGAAAATGCTTCATATGAAATTATTTGAAATCCACTTTTTATGAAAGCCTAAAAAGTTTCCCGTTGGCTGACATCCCACATATTTTTCACGTGAGATGACGAATTGACGATAGCTATCACACCCAGAGAAGCTCGAGACGGGTATAAGATTCCCACGCTTTTTTTCCTCACGTCATAGTGATGTCATCAAACGGGCGAACAAGCTCGACAAGACAAAATTATTGATATATCGAAACTGAGTTTTCGTGATTTTTCAATGGATTTTAAAAAATATAAACTTTGGTTCAATTATATTAAAAACTTGATATTTCGAAAGTAGAGATTTGAAAGTGTAACATAATACCACTTTCGTGGTAAAATACGATATGAAAACGAAGCTTCTCTGTAACAAGGCACTTTTGCCACTTATTATATACTTCTGATAAAGCTTTGGTTCCTCCCATGACTCACCACTGAGTTAGGAAAACTTTTAGGTTTTCGTATTTTGTAAAATCTTCCGATGTTTGTAAGATTCACGTTTCCTATTTCCCCGGGTTTTAACACGGAAAAACACCGCTGAGGTCCCCCTCATCCGAGACCAAGCGAAAGGGTATAAAAGGAAACGTGGGTTATAGGAAGAGGAGATTCCTTTTTTGTATATTGAAAGAGAAGCACGCTGGACCATGTAAATAAAGTTCTTTGGAATATTTTACCCCCACGGCTTTTCATTTTCAAATTCGTTTGTATCCGGTCGACGACGGCATAGCCAACCGTCCCGGGGCCTAACAACCCCAACGCCCGCTACATCTCATACCCTTTAATGAACAAACACTAGTATCTGTAGGTCTTTTATGAACACACAAATTTGTCATGTTGCCTTACAAAAAATGGAAAATTTCATACTCTCTTTAAAATTTCTCGCCTTTTAACGAGGGGTTAGTCACTTGAATAATCAGGTGTACAAAACCGCAGAAATCGATTACTTGATTTCTAGAATTCTTAGAAAATCATCAGTAATCAAAATCATTTCTGCAGGTAATCAAAGGTAATCATAAATCTCCGATAATCACTGGAAATCACGTGAAATCTTGAGAAAATCAGAAATAATCACATGATTTACTAGTAATCTTTTGCAATCACCTCGGTAATCACATCTTTCGTGAAATAATCATACATAATCAATCGAGGAATTCGAAAATCCAAAATCAAAATCGTAATCAGAAAATAAATAATCACTCTATAATCACGGCATTCTTCGAAATTCACGAAGAATCCAGTGGTAATCACTGCATTCACCAAAAGTATCACCGGGATTCATTGGAATTCAAACAGGAATCACAAGTAATCCGCGGCAATAACGGGAAATCAGTGTAAAGATTATGGAAATCACCGAAATTAATCGTAATCACAGAAATCAAGGAATTCGTTCAGTAATCACCAGAATTCGCATAAAAATTCAGAAATCAGTAATCAGGTGTACAAAATTTTGGCGAATGACTAGCCCCTCGCCTTTTAAGACAGGAATATTCCAAGAACCCGAACAACTTTCTATAAAATAAAAAATTCCGAATTTACACAAAGAAAGAACTCAAGTTGGGTGTTTTACCGAATTCTTTCTCTTTCACACGCTCCTGGCCATATGCCAATGTTAAAAATGTATGAGATGCGATAAGTATGCGTGGACATAAGTCTATGTTGTAAGTTTAGCACTGTTACAGGTAACTGATGGAGGGGATGATCACTAAAACTTCGTTCTTTTATTAAGGGTCACTTAGGTGTGTAGCACTGTTAAAGGAATCGAAGAGCTATGCACTGATGAAAATTTTCTTTCATTGGTGAATTTTTTTGACGCTTTTAAAAGTGATAGGGATTCATTGGTGATTTAAAATGGATGGGGATTAAGGGTAGCTAATACCTGCCATGAAATCGGCCAAAACATTAGTACAAGAAAAAAAATGATAAAAGCTTGTCAAATAGTATGGGACACATCCTTGCGTGGTTGTGAAAGTATCAAGGATCGTGTTTCAAAACCTTGCATAGCAGAGAATATTCTAAATAATATGGAAATCCCCTTCCTTCTTTCTTTCTATTTCGCAAAATGGGATGAACCCACTAACGAGGACTGTTCCTAATTTTCAATGTTAATTCTAGTGGATAGTGGTTGTGAAAATATAAATATGGAACATAAAAAATGTTTTCTTCAACTGAGTGTAAAGGGACTGTAAAGTTTCCGGTGGACCGTTGAATTTGTTTTGAAAAAGGCACCCGACCCCCTCCCCCACAATCATTGGCACTTTAAACAGTAAAAGGCCAAAAAGAGAATGAAGAGTGGTAGTTTTATCACTTGAGAATTCTCTTAAATTCCTCTCAGTCCCTTATTCTCCCCTTTTCTCAATAAGCATGAATCACTCAAAGTAAAATAAACGGGGGTTCAAGTTTTATCACTTGAGAATTCTCTTAAATTCCTCTCAGTCCCTTATTCTCCCCTTTTCTCAATAAGCATGAATCACTCAAAGTAAAATAAACGGGGGTTCAAGTTTTATTTCTCGTGGGAATAACCCTTGGCCACAGAAAAATTTCAACATTTTTATAGTTGTTTCTTTGCTGTGGAGAATCGGGCAGGCATAAATATTATTAAATATATCGTAAGCCTAAAAATCGCATACCAACGTCTTTCTGAATTCAAAGCTGATGGTTATGGGTTTAGAACAAGACGGCCCAAGGGCTCGTAATAGTAGCCATATCGTACGAGTGAATAGCCCCTCTATACCCTACCCTAATGAGTGGATAACCCCTCTATACCTTACCCTAATGAGTGAATAGCGCTATCTTTTTCAATGCTTAAATGATGCACCGTGCATAAAATCAGAGTTAATAGCCCCTCGATTCCCTACTCTAAACAGTGATAAAATTATAACCGTATAAATTTAGTTATGCTGTAATTCTAATATTCCGGCGAATCGAAGAACAGATAGTTTTAGTGATAATCCCCTCGATGAGTTTACAGCATAGACTTATGCCGATTCACACTTATCGCATCTTATATATTTCCAACACGGATTTATGCCCAGAAACTTTTGAAAGAGAAAGTTTAGTTATAGTGATTACGCATTTTAGTGATTATCCCCTCGAATTACCTATAGGGCGACAGCAGAAAGGGCATTAAAATAAATGGCATACGTCACAGCTTCAGAATACAGTCGCGCCATCTAGTAAGGCTCAGTATAAAGAAAGTTCGTTTTTTTGACAAGATTCAAAATTTTATCTAGCCGCCATATTTGGGGAGCGGGATCAAAGGCTTCAATAATGAATACGTCTAAAATAACTAGTAAGGAGCCTAAATTAACATATTTTGAAACTCTTAATGAACATATTAAGAAAAGGTATAGAGAAAAAACAAGTTTAATAGGTGATACAGACCCTTATTTAATAAAAAAAAAAGATTTGAAGTTTTTGAATGCCCAAGACACCGGTGGTGAAACGAGCAACTCGTTTGACTTGCTACCACCTGTTAGTTTTCCTGATATGTATGTTTATTTAATTTCTGGACAGTCCCCTTTCACTCATATGCAACTGAAAAATTATAAAGCACTTGAGGCTTACGATCAGTTTGTTTGTGGTTTCGTAAGAAACGTAGGGCTCAAAACCTTCCCTAGGGATGATAATGACGACAAAGTGCTGATCAAATGCCAAGTAAGTTTACATATTACTTTGATACTCTGCTCGAGTAGTTATTTATGAATATCTAAATTTAGGTTATGCATTCGCAAAGACTCAGAGAGAAAGTGCTAGAACCATGGGTGATAGCAGGAAGTTCAGGTACGATTCATTGTGGACATTGCACATGTATGGCCGGCTTAGACGAATGCTGTACCCACATTGCAGCGCTACTTTTCTATGTTGAATACGCAGTAAGATTCCGAGAAAAAGTAACTGTTACTGGCCAGAAAGCTTACTGGATGGTTCCTATAACCAAAGAGCCATCGTATTCGCCTGTTTGCCAAATGGATTTGAGTTCAGCGAAAGCAAAGAAAAAAGCGTTAGATGCGAATGTAGAGGGCCTTACTCCGTCAAAACCCAAATCGCTCGTTCGCAAGCCGCTAAAAGAGGTTCCTGATTTCAGCGCGCAAGAAATGAGTGAATTTTGGGATGAAATTTATAGCGAATCCCCGAACTTGGCTATTTTTAGGGTTCTTCCCAAGTATCATGAAAAATGTATTCCAACCTACATGAACAAGGAAGTATATCCATTAGTTTTAACGGAACTTTATAAAGAACATTTATCAAAATTATCATTTGGGGAACTGTTAATCCATTCAGAAGTAGTAGAAGTATCATTCACCCAAGAACAAGCCAAAAGAGTTCAGATGGAAACAAAATCTCAAGCTAAATCTAAAAGTTGGCATAGATTTAGAGCTGGCAGAATTACTGCATCAAATTTACGAAAAGCATGTCAAACAGATCCCTCAATGCCCTCGGTTTCTTTAATTGAAACAATATGTTACCCCGGAAAAACGTCATTCAGTTCTGAGGCTACTGACTGGGGAATAAATCATGAACGTACAATGAAAAAGGTTTATCTAACTGTAATGAAAGAAAAACATCAGAATTTGAAGTTCGAAGAGTCAGGCCTTTTTTTAAATCCTAAATATCCACACCTTGGGGCATCGCCAGATGGATTAGTAGAATGTCAATGCTGTGGAAAAGGGGTAATTGAAATAAAGTGTCCCTATTCAATGAGAACCAAATCAGTTAAGGAGGTGAACAAGACTTTTTGTCTAGAAAGCACACCTGATGGTCTTAAATTGAAAAAAGAACATGAATATTACTACCAGGTCCAAGCGCAGATGTTCTTGTCTGAGAGGAGCTACGCAGATTTCTGTGTATGGACACCTGTAGACCACCACATTAGCCAGATGAAGCCCTGTGGGATACAGCCAATTCTAGAGCTAATGAGTTTTTTAGAACAGCATTATTGCCAGAATTAATTGCCAAGTATTTCACAAGAGAAGTAACTTCTGAAAGCAAACGACCCAAAGTTTCGTGTACTTCAAAAGCCGGTACACTAGATACAAGTGATTCCATTGTGGTCTCTAAAATTCTATCGCCAAGTAAAAACAGCAATGAAAGTAATGAAGATTTAAATCTAGTGAATGATGGTGAAAAATGGTGCTACTGTAAAGAGGGAGAAAAAGGGAAAATGATTTTTTGTGAACAAGAAAACTGTAACATCAAATGGTTCCACATAAAATGTCTAAAAATGAGGCAGATTCCTAAAAGAAAATGGTTTTGCCCCGACTGCAAAAAGATCATTCGTGCTGACAAAATTTTAAATAAGGTTAATAAGAAACCATTAAAAAAAATTTAAAATATTTTACCCTAGTCAAACTGTCAATTTGTGCTTAATCCAAATAATTTTAATGATCAAATAAAAATTGTGATAATTTTAATGATCAGATAAAAACTGTGATTTGTGATAATTTTAATGAGCAAATAAAAATTGTGATAATTTTAATGAACAAATAAAAATTGTGATAATTTTAATGAACAAATAAAAATTGTGATAATTTTAATGAACAAATAAAAATTGTGATAATTCTAATGAACATATAAAAATTGCGATAATTTTAATGAACAAATAAAAAAACTGTTTTTTTGAAATATTTTTACTCTATTGGGATAACGGGGGATGTCAGATTTGTTAATCCACATGCGGAAACAACAATCTTATCAATTATAGCTATAGTTTCATCTTCAGGAGCTTCATGCAAGAGTTCAATTGGTATTTTTGTGTGTAGAATTTGATACTTCTGGCGCAATAAACCAATAACCCTCTCAACATGAATTCTAACATTAGCTATTTTACGGGTATCTTCAATTTCTTCCGGATTTAACTGTGCCTTTCCTTTTGTGAAAGCCGGTAATTTTACTGACGCATAGAACATGCTAACAGAATCAGCAATATTAAAACCCCTATCAGCTAAGACAACATCTCCAGGCAAGAGATTGTTCAAAAATCCGCAATTTTCAGTCAGGTGTTTATCGCTTACGCGGCCTCCCCATCCTTTGGACACAAAACTTATCGTCCCTTGGGGTGTAATTGCAATTAAATATTTTACAGTGTTACTGTGTTTATAGCTTGACCAGGTTTCTGCCTTACTTAATACATTTGATGGCTTTTCAGTAAAGATTTCGAAACAGTCAATGATTGTAGCCACCCTTTTCCCAAAATTCACCTGGAAACACATCGGCATAGTGGCCTGAAGGATATCTCTCTCAGGCCATATAATACTTTTTTGGAAAAGTTTATACAAAATGTTTAAAGTGTTGTGAAAAAGTCGACCAACGGTTCGGTCTGAGATGTTAAACCTATAGGCCAAATCCAAGTTTGTTACCGCTAGTCTCATTTTCATTAGGGTTAATATTAGTTGTTGAAAATGATCGAGCTTAGAATTATTAAAAAGAAACGGTCGAATCCGTTTTAAAACTGTCAAAACCACCCCCATACTTTCTAGGCCCGTAAAATATTTAATTTTATCGTTATTGCCTTTAAAATAGGTTTCACTGTAGTTTGAATTTGCCAATTCTGACTGCAAAGCATCAATTTTACCAAGCAACTTTCGGTTTTCGGATATGTAATTTCTTATTTGCTCATTAGCTTGTTCATATTTCTCATTTAGACCCTCAAACAATTTTTGGGATTTTTCCAATTCATACTCAACATATTCTAATTCAAACTGTTCCACCACTCTAAATAAAGTTTGAGTTTCGCCATCAAACTTTTCTAAATAAGTTTGCGTTTCACAATCAACTTTTTCTAGAAATGTTTGCATTTCACTTTCCTTTACATTGGGTTTTGAATCAGATATTAAATCAAATTCAGAATAAGTTTGAACCTCCTTATCAGCGTAAACCCTAATTGTAGTTTGCATACTACCATCAACAAATAATTTTAAAGGCCCTGGGCTGGAAGAAACAAGAGCACTTTGGTCATCCTCAATCTTCGGAGAATTTTCTACGAGTTGTGTTTCTTCTTGTTCCATAATGGCAGAGAGTTCATTAGTGACAATATCGTCTTCATTAATTGTATTTTCTGTTGTACAATGTTCTATGTTTGTCTCTTCGAAACTTCTTAAAATTGTGTCACTTTCATGACCAAGGAAAGTACTTGAAGCTTGACTCTCTTCCGTTTCCATAATACATGCAGTAGAGTTATTTCCAATGTTTGTGCTCTGATAAAGATTTATACAAATCATTATGAGATAGGCTTATTAAAAACAAAGGGAAATGAATACATACATGTATCTTGTTTGTAATATACCCTAGTGCAGAACGTCTCTTTTTGCGTTGATATCTTGCGACCGACTTTTGAAGAAAAGCATCACTTGAAACACTTAGTGGGTTTAGACTCTTATTTGGAGCCCAATCGGGGTTAGTTTTATCGAATAGCGCGGAAGGTTTTGCTTAAATAAAACATAGATTATATAGTTAATAACAGGATCAATTTGAATTAAATTCTTATCACTTACCAGAGAAAAAATGCTTAGAACAAACTCTAGTATTTTTTGTTACGACATCAGGGCCAAGGCTTAACCTTTTCATCCAAAGTTTACGACGTTTAGAGGATAATTCTCGCGTTGCCTCATCTTGGTTTGTTATAATACCGGGTATACTAAAAAAACTTAACTTTTCCTTGGTACTAATACTTTTACAGCTCTTCAAACAACAGGTCCTAACCATTTTATGAACAAACCGCCTTAAAACAACCCAGTTAAACTCCACAAAGATGGTGGCCGAGAAAACTGCCATTTAAAGACTAGACGCGGCGCTGCTAACTGTGGCGCGAAAGCAAAATTCAAATTGCGTGACGTCACCATATGTCTTTCTGCTGTCGCCCTATAGCAATGCTAAAATGATCAAACGCATAACGCTCTTTTAACACTATGTTAGCTCTATCTAAACCCACATTTGAATTAACCGCCAAAAACGTTCCAGTCAAACATAACATAGATGACGATAGCTACCGAACGAGAACGAAACACATGAGGAGCGCGGTAGGTAACGGGGAAAATCGTTATCTATTTAATTAGCACATAAATAAAAAAGAAAATAAATATAAAAACCCCAAACATACAAATTCATAAGTATCCGACCCCACAGATAAAAATTCAAAAGTATTCGACCCCACAGATTAAGAGGTACCCCACCCCACATCACCCCGACATTTTAGAGATAAAAATAAATAATAAAAAACTCGGAGTTTCTATGAAGTCTCTATGGTTCAGTTGGTAGAATGTCTGCTTATTGCGCCAGCGACCCGGGTTCAATTCCCGGGTCTGACCTGAAAAAATTTTAATTAAAATTAAATCTCTAACCGAGCCCAGTTACCCCAATGGGTGGGTTGTGGTAATATAAAGTTCCTTTTAAGCTAAAATCTGACGATAACGAAAGCGAAAACTCCGGCCACAAGTACTACTACTACTACTATTACTACTACGGCTCGGGTCAAACTAAGAGCCTATCGTATACTACGATATGGCTAAAAAGCAGTCAAATAATCTAAAAACACAACAAGTAGTACGGACAGCGTCTCGCAGTCGCTCATAAATGGGTTGCCTAATTGTGACTTGATATTTTGTGAGTTAAAATTAAAGAAGCCAAAAGAGTATCTTACATGAACTTCTAAACTAATTATCCGTACAAAAACAATAATTTGTAAAAATATGTCAAGCTTCGCTTTGGACGTGCTACACTTAAAATCTTCTGAGATCCCATTCACTGCCAAGTTTTAAATAAATTTATAATGCATATCTTCACTTGCTTATAATATTGGTAATATTATGAACTCATTTCTGCTGCGCTATAGCCAAGTGGCAATATGTTTTATATAAAGTGCATAAAATTCAAACTTATTTATATGAAACTTGTTCGTACATGGGATCTGAGAACCTTTACGGCATATTTTTGGACGTTAGTGATTTTGTTAGGATCTTACTTCTTTACAAAGGTATAGTTTTTAAAGTGAGAACTAGAAAAATATTTAAAGAAATTTCAGTATTTTTAAATTTTTCCTTACTTTTTATATAAAATACTTAATAAATTCGAAATTTCTACCTCTTCTAGAAGTACCTTAGAATTTTCATGATCGGTCAGTGAGCTAGTGAAACAAGCAAAATTTGACTTAAGTAATATCGTAAACTATATTAGGTACAAACTTATAATTTGGCGATAGAGACAGGCCCAATAAGTTTTATTTGTTAGTGAAACTTCCGAATTTTACCTTTAACCAGAACGAAGATACCAGGGCTCAAAATTGCCTAAGTTTGCTACGAGAAAAAAGTGTTTGGAGTGCTTTTGGCGAGAGCACGGAGTCCTTAATTTGTTGGACCCACTGCTGTGAACCCAGATATTTTCCCTCCCGATGAGTTGGTGAATTTTTCTAGGGGCCCAACTCATAACCATTCCCGGGGCCCACAAAGTCTCTCGACGGCCCTGCTGAAAATCAAAGGTGTGTTTGTGCCTCGAGTTTTGTACATCTAAATGTCGCAATTGGACACTATTCTAGTCCCCAATAATATTAGAAATATCCATGAAAGCGTACAAAGCGCGTGCACGCGCTATAGACCATTGCATTATTAACATGTAGAGAAACTTTTTTCCTTTTCTGACCATGGAGATATGATGTGGGCCCTGGGGAAATCTAACGAGGTTTGTACCAGATTCGATCTTTCATGCTGCATTTGAATGGAAAATAAAATTTGTAGTGAACATAATTAAAACGTTATTTCAAGCTATTGAAGGGTCAGGAGATGTTTTCTCGCCAAGATCCTCCCGTCCTTGAGTGGGTTTTCTCGTACGTTGCGCCTGGAACAATTAGGTTGGCCCTGTGGGGAAGGTTTACCGTGAGCTATATGGGAGAGCTAAATTTTCGCTGTAAATGTTGCCGACTGAAAAAACAACATTTACTAAGTTTTATTCGGTTTGAGGGCCGAGTTGAATTAGTCCAAAAACTGCACCAATTAGTAACAAAAAAACAGTTCTTTAATGATAATCGTTAAGTAAATTATTCCATACGCGCACTGCTAGAGTAGCAGAAAAGATTCTCGTGTATACGCGTACGAGTTCTTAGTTCGAAGTGAAGAAAAATTGTCGCCAATGCCCCCCCCCCTCTCTCTCTCTCTCTCTCGGTTTTCTTTAAGCCTTTCACCTTTTATTTGCACCTTTTATTTGTAAAAACCCTCTTAGTCATATGTTGGTCGAGAGAGAGGCTACCGCGCTAGGAATGGAAAGTCCCCGTCTTTGGTGGTCCTCTTTTCTCGTCGCTCGAGATTCTCTTCTTCATGGAAAATTTTGTACCACCAAAGACGTGCTTCCAAAAGTTCACAATTTCAATAAGTAAATCACATACATACAAAATACAAGGTTTCAAATGAAAAAATACTAAATCAAAAGTAATACAAAAATTCAAGGATTAGTTTACGTCATTTACTTTTTAACAGGCCCACTTTATTCTGCCGCTGGAACACAGCAGACCTGCTTCTATACAATACATAGTTTACAGGCGTGGAGGATTCATACCATTTGCACAAGGAGACCTGGCAACTTAGAGTGTAAAATAGCACTCTAAATACACTCTAAGTCGCTCGATCTCTTGGTGTTAATGGTAGGAATCCTCTACGCCTGTAAACTATGTATATCTTGTCAGATCCCTCTCAGACCTATTTCACTGCTAACCCTTCCTCCTACACGCGCGGCCACTCGTACAAATTATTTGTTAGGCGACCACGTCTAAATGTGATAAAACTAGAACGTAAAGTTGGGAAACTCAAAATATTACCTCTCCGAGGCAAGAATACTACGTACGAACTTATGGAGGGGTTAAATCCTAAGCGGCGTGAAATGATTTTGGAAACAACTGATGTGGCTTAATTTACGCTAGTGACGTCTTAGCCTGACGTAAAAATCGTATTTACCACTTAAATTATTTTCATTCATTCATTCATTCTTTGGCCGTCAAAAAAAACTTGTTTGCTATAATTCTCCACCCTCTACCCTAGGTCCTTTGCTTAAGCTGAGAGAATCGAATATGAACGCGAACGGCGGCGAATCAGCGCATTTAACTTTAAACAAGATGGCCCCCGGCCAGATTAGAGCCCCATCGTTTGTACGGCTCCATCTATTGAGAACATTCTATCTTTGGAATAGGTATTAGTTACCCTTTATCCCCATTCATTTTAAATCATCAATAAATCCCTATCACATTTAAAAGCATCAATGAAAATCACCAATGGAAAAAATCTTCATTAGTGAATAGCCCCTCGACGCGTTGCTTTTAACAGTGCTAAAATGATTGCTCAGAACCACTAAATAACCCCTATTCCCAATCCCTTTTAAAAGACTTGCCATGAACCTTTTGAAGGAGAAAGTTTAATTATAGTGATTATCCCTTCGATGAGTAACCTTTAGCAATGCTAAAATGATCAAAAGCATAACGCTCATTTAACTTTACAACATAAACTTATGCCAACGCACACTTATCGCATCTTATAAATTTGATAGTTTTAGTTTAGCCTCTCGATGAGTTGACAAAATAGACTTATGCGGACGCATACATATCGCATCTTATAAATTTATAACATGGACTTATGACCAGAAGCCATCTCGAATATTAAGCTAAAAAACATGAATACTGTACTACATTCGCACTTCAGGCTCAACCACATCTATCTAATACGTAAATATTTTTTACGTGACTTGTTAAAAATTACGGTAATTTCACATCTCTAACTCCGGGTACACGAAAAACAAGCGTGGATTGAAACCGATTAGGGGAAAATTCACTACCACCTTGGAGCTCTTAAATGTGAAAGAATTGTGAAAGGAAGCGCATTAACGCTATGGTATGAGATAACAGTAGTTTTCCGACTTCGGATGGACGTAAAACAAGTTTTTCGGGGCGCTTGTTAAGAAAATATCCCCTTCGGGCTCTTAGAAGTATTGGGAAATAAACAATATTGGCATTGTCAAAGAATTCACCCGGTTAGATTGCGACAACCCCCAATTTTCGTTTAATTTGATTGACAGCTGTGGCGAAGCCCATTTGTTGAAAGCGTTTCAAATTAAAATATTTTCTCTTTACTAGGGCTGTGCGAGCCTTGAGTTTTTGGGTTATCGAGCTTCGAGCCTTAAGCTGCATGTTGAAAATCTGGTTTCGAGCTTTTATCGAGCCTCGAATTTCTATGGCAAGCCTTAACGACTTTCAATTTCAACTCTTTAATTTGCAGTGCTATTCCTTAACAATTTCAATACTGTCCTTAGTAAAGAAAAAATACTTATTAATTCGTAAATATAACAGATAGACTTTAATTTGCCTATAATTACACTTGGATCCTACTACCACTAATTGAAAGTACTTAAGAGCACTGACAATTACATTAAAAAAGAAACCAAGCGTATTCTTCCAAAAGTAAAAGTAAAACTCCAGGAATAATTTTTATTCTTTACCCAAAAGTGGTAGTAAAACTTAAACCAACTTTAAAATCCAATAAAATGTGGGCTTATAAAAATGATACAAATCTTAGCAATTAAAAACAAGAATAATTTTCTATTTCGCGCGCAACTGAAGCTTCTCAACATCAGCAGATTGTGTTAGTGTTAGACGGTAATTCCTGACCTTTAACCTAATCTAAAATCTTGGCTCGAGCTTCTTCACAAGGCTCGAAAACTTGTCGGCCCTTAAAAAGTTGCTTATCGAGCTTTCGAGTCTTATCGAGGGCTCACACAGACCTACTCTTTACTCCGGTTTTTGGGGTTAGCGAGGGTGGATGGGAAATACGGGCAAGGTAGCTAGAGTGAGAGATTGATTTTCAGGCGGAAAGGGCACTATTAAGGTTGGGTTGCTGTTATTTATTTATAGTTTTCGTTGAAAACATCCGAGGATCTTGGTTGCCCGAGATTGTAACGACGCTAGGGGAGAAGAGTCTTTTACATGATATCATAAGTTTATAAGATATGTTCCATAAGTGTGTCACTCGTTAATGAGAGCTTGTCATGAAGTGACGTAGGTGAAACGTCATAGATTCTTGTAAAGCGTCGCGTAGTGAGGCCTTGTCAAAGGCTTAGTACAGACTAAAGAGGAGGATGGACTGCAAAACCGAGTGTAGTCAATTCTCACGGATCGTTCTTGAACTAGCTCTCATTAAGCCTCTAACATTACGAAGCATGGGTAGTGACATACTTATGGAACATACCTTATAAACTTATGATGATATGAACGCCATAGGCGAGAAATATTCTAGAATGGGCCTGAAAAATTTATTGTATAGTAGTGTTAGTGTTTTTTGGTCTAAAAATGATGAATTTCGGCGAAGAGCTCCGATAACACCAATGGCGCGGGAGGCAATATGGGCGCAATGTCGTATACCTAAGAACCCTATAGATTGCTTAAATTCTTAGTTATTTAGCAGTGTTGTAGAAAAATAAGGAGTTAATTCAAGTACAAATTAACTAAGGTTAGGTAGTTAGGGGTTTAGTCAATGACAATAATGAATAGTGATATTCCTTAACTACGAGGGAAGCCTAGATTCTTAAATGTATATAAGGGAAGCAAGAGTGCCAACTCACCAGGGTGTGAAGAACCATTTAATGTCGATTGGAGGCCCACAAACGAAGCGCGAATTGAAGAACTTAAACACCAATTCGTAAAGTAAATGGAACCTTTTACTTTAACCCGCAACTTAAGAAGGTCGAAGCTTAAGTGGAGCGCAAACTAAACAGTATTTAGATGGTCTACTGTCCTATACTTCCGAGTAGGTCTCAACTTCACTCCGTGCACTAACTAAATGACTGCAATGACTGTCAAAGGTTTTTACAAGCCCGCGCTAGGACCTCCCTCCTACTAGGGCATTGGTCTACAGTGAGGTCTACAATTAAGCCTACAGCCAGGCCTATAACCTGACAGTGTAAATGTCTGAGTGAGTTGACGTTCCGTTGCAACCTTATTAGTACGATTAAATGCAACGCTTAAACTTACTATTAAAATCCCCCAAAACTTTATGCCGGGTGTAATTTTGGCAAGCAAACGAGTAAAAACGCTTTGGAACGATTAAATATCACTTATAAATTATATATTTGAAGTTTCTTTGAGAAAATGTTGGGAAAAACTAACTTTATGAACCTTTTCAATTTTGTAATACCTCCCCTCCCCCTATAGTTCCCCTACAAGAACGCTTTTCCTTTAAGCAGACGAAAAAATGGTTAGCAAAAATAAAATCGTTATTCCAGCTCGTAATATAGCGTGCAAACTGGTAGAAACGCTTGGAAATCATTAAATATTAATCAATAATTATGCTTTTAAAGTTTTCTGGTGTTTGTAGTGGGAAAAAGTTGTATTATAAAGTTATTTAATTTACCAAAACATTCCCCCTACCCCTTTCACACCCCTACCGCCCCTGGTCGTATACTTCTCCTAAGGGTGATAAATCGTTAGCAATAAATATTTTTGTAATATCGAATATTTACAAAACAAACGAAAACAAAATGCAAGAATCAATTTTATTCTAATTAATTAGGCTTAATTTAATGTTTTCTGGTTATTTTAATGAGAAAAAGACACGTTTTTAGCATATTGGAGTTCTAAAATAGTCGGGTTAATTGAAAAATTTGTTAGCAAACTAGTTAAGGAACGATAATCTATTTTAATTAATTATTAATTGTAATTCAATATTTAATGTACGCTTTTCGTAATAGACTGTTTATAAATCACTGAGAAACTTCGATAGGTTGCCAAGATGTTTAAAACAACCGCGCGTGGGGTGTTCTACATCTATGAAGGGTTAGCAAAAACTAAAACGTTATGCCGGGTGTAATATTGACGAGCAAACGAATAATACAGCTTGGAAACGATTAAATATCAGTTACAATTTATATATTTGAAGTTTCTTGAGAAATTGTTGGGAAAAACTAATTTTATTCAATATTTTAATTTTGGTTTGTAATACCTCCCCTCCCCCTATAGTTCCCCTACAAGAACGCTTTTCCTTTAAGCAGACGAAAAAATGGTTAGCAAAAATAAAATCGTCATTCCAGCTCGTAATATAGCGTGCAAACTGGTAGAAACGCTTGGAAATCATTAAATATTAATCAATAATTATGCTTTTAAAGTTTTCTGGTGTTTGTACTGGGAAAAAGCGTTGATAAAATAGAAAATATTACTATTGTCATTACGGACGTACACTAAACGCTTATGCCATTAGCTGCCTCGAACTTTGGCGAGCCAAGCCAACCATCCCTCTGCGGAGCTATAGCCATCTAGGAAGGGTTAGCGAGAATGCCTGGTGTAATTTTGACGAGCAAACTAATAAAAACGCTTGGATATGATTAAATATCAGTTACAAATTATATATTTGAAGTTTCTTGAGAAATTGTTGGGAAAAACCAATTTTATTCAATATTTTAATTTTGGTTTGTAATACCTCCCCTCCCCCTATAGTTCCCCTACGAGTTCGCTTTTCCTCTAAGCACGCAAGAATGGTTAGCAAAAAGAAAATCGTTATTCCGGGTCGTAATTAAGCGAGCAAACAGGTAAAAACGCTTGGAAATGATAAATATTAATCAATAATTATGTTTAGAAAGTTTTCTGGTGTTTGTACTGGGAAAAAGCGTTGATAAAATGGAAAATATTACTACTGTCATTACGGACGTACATTAAACGCTTATGCCATTAGCTGCCTCGAACTAGGGCGAGCCTTCATTCCTCCGCGGAGCTATAGCCATCTATGAAGGGTTAGCAAGAAAAAAAGCGTTATGCCGGGTGTAATTTTGACGAGCAAACTAATAAAAACGCTTGGGAACGATTAAATATCTGTTATAAACTATAAATATGAAATTTTTGGAGAAAGTGTTGGGAAAAACCAATTTTATTCAATATTTTAATTTTGGTTTGTAATACCTCCCCTCCCCCTATAGTTCCCCTACAAGAACGCTTTTCCTTTAAGCAGACGAAAAAATGGTTAGCAAAAATAAAATCGTTGTTCCACCTCGTAATATAGCGTGCAAACTGGTAGAAACGCCTGGAAATCATTAAATATTAATCAATAATTATGTTTATAAAGTTTTCTGGTGTTTGTACTGGGAAAAAGCGTTGATAAATTAGAAAATATTACTATTATCATAAGTGTATGTCATTACGGACGTATATTATATGTTTATGCTACTTGCTGCCTTGAACTCTGGCGACCCTTCATCCCTGTGATTGGTTGACGCGGAGCTACAGCCATCTATGAAGGGTTAGCGAGAATGCCGGGTGTAATTTTGACGAGCAAACTAATAAAAACGATTGGGAAAGATTTAATATGAGTTATAAATTACATATTTGAAGTTTCTTGAGAAATTGTTGGGAAAAACCAATTTTATTCAATATTTTAATTTTGGTTTGTAATACCTCCCCTCCCCTATACTTCCCCTACAAGAACGCTTTTCCTTTAAGCAGACGAAAAAATGGTTAGCAAAAATAAAATCGTTATTCCAGCTCGTAATATAGCGTGCAAACTGGTAGAAACGCTTGGAAATCATTAAATATTAATCAATAATTATGCTTTTAAAGTTTTCTGGTGTTTGTACTGGGAAAAAGCGTTGATAAAATAGAAAATATTACTATTGTCATTACGGACGTACACTAAACGCTTAAGCCATTAGCTGCCTCGAACTTTGGCGAGCCAAGCCAACCATCCCTCTGCGGAGCTATAGCCATCAAGGAAGGGTTAGCGAGAATGCTGGGTGTAATTTTGACGAGCAAACTAATAAAAACGCTTGGAAACGATTAAATATCAGTTACAAATTATATATTTGAAGTTTCATGAGAAATTGTTGGGAAAAACCAATTTTATTCAATATTTTAATTTTGTTTTGTAATACCTCCCCTCCCCCTATAGTTCCCCTACGAGTTCGCTTTTCCTCTAAGCACGCAAGAATGGTTAGCAAAAAGAAAATCGTTATTCCGGGTCGTAATTAAGCGAGCAAACAGGTAAAAACGCTTGGAAATGATAAATATTAATCAATAATTATGTTTAGAAAGTTTTCTGGTGTTTGTACTGGGAAAAAGCGTTGATAAAATGGAAAATATTACTACTGTCATTACGGACGTACATTAAACGCTTATGCCATTAGCTGCCTCGAACTAGGGCGAGCCTTCATTCCTCCGCGGAGCTATAGCCATCTATGAAGGGTTAGCAAGAAAAAAAGCGTTATGCCGGGTGTAATTTTGACGAGCAAACTAATAAAAACGCTTGGGAACGATTAAATATCTGTTATAAATTATAAATATGAAATTTTTGGAGAAAGTGTTGGGAAAAACCAATTTTATTCAATATTTTAATTTTGGTTTGTAATACCTCCCCTCCCCCTATAGTTCCCCTACAAGAACGCTTTTCCTTTAAGCAGACGAAAAAATGGTTAGCAAAAATAAAATCGTTGTTCCACCTCGTAATATAGCGTGCAAACTGGTAGAAACGCCTGGAAATCATTAAATATTAATCAATAATTATGTTTATAAAGTTTTCTGGTGTTTGTACTGGGAAAAAGCGTTGATAAATTAGAAAATATTACTATTATCATAAGTGTATGTCATTACGGACGTATATTATATGTTTATGCTACTTGCTGCCTTGAACTCTGGCGACCCTTCATCCCTGTGATTGGTTGACGCGGAGCTACAGCCATCTATGAAGGGTTAGAGAGAATGCCGGGTGTAATTTTGACGAGCAAACTAATAAAAACGATTGGGAAATATTAAATATGAGTTATAAATTATATATTTGAAGTTTCTTGAGAAATTGTTGGGAAAAACCAATTTTATTCAATATTTTAATTTTGGTTTGTAATACCTCCCCTCCCCTATACTTCCCCTACAAGAACGCTTTTCCTTTAAGCAGACGAAAAAATGGTTAGCAAAAATAAAATCGTTATTCCAGCTCGAAATATAGCGTGCAAACTGGTAGAAACGCTTGGAAATCATTAAATATTAATCAATAATTATGTTTCTAAAGTTTTCTGGTGTTTGTACTGGGAAAAAGCGTTGATAAATTATAAAATGTCACTACTGTCATTACGGACGTACATTAGACGCTTATGCCATTAGCTGCCTCGAACTTTGGCGAGCCTTCATTCCTCCGCGGAGCTATAGCCATCTATGAAGGGTTAGCAAAAAGTTAAACGTTATGCCGGGTGTAATTTTGGCGAGCAAACTAATAAAAACGCTTGGAATCGATTAAATATGAGTTATAAATTATATATTCGAAGTTTCTTGAGAAATTGTTGGGAAAAACCAATTTTATTCAATATTTTAATTCTGGTTTGTAATACCTTCTTTCCCCTACAAAAACAAATCCCCTTCGAGCAGACGAAAAAATGGTTAGCAAAAATAAAATCGTTATTCCAGCTCGTAATTAAGCGTGCAAACTGGTAGAAACGCTTGGAAATCATTAAATATTGATTAATAATTATGTTTATAAAGTTTTCTGGTGTTTGTACTGGGAAAAAGCGTTGATAAATTAGAAAATATTACTACTGTCATTACGGACGTACATTAGACGCTTATGCCATTAGCTGCCTCGAACTTTATCGAACCTTCATCCTACTGCAGAGCTATAGCCATCTATGAACGGTTAGGAAAAACTAAAACGTTATGCCGGGTGTAATATTGACGAGCAAACTAATAAAAACGCTTGGAAACGATTAAATATGAGTTATTAATTATGTATTCGAAGTTTCTTGAGAAATTGTTGGGAAAAACCAATTTTATTCAATATTTTAATTTTGGTTTGTAATACCTCCCCTCCCCCTATAGTTCCCCTGCAAGAACGCTTTTCCTTTAAGCACGCAAGAATGGTTAGCAAAAATAAAATCGTTATTCCAGCTCGTAATAAAGCGTGCAAACTGGTAGAAACGCCTGGAAATCATTAAATATTGATTAATAATTATGTTTATAAAGTTTTCTGGTGTTTGTACTGGGAAAAAGCGTTGATAAAATAGAAAATATTGCTACTGTCTCTACGGACGTACATTAAACGCTTATGCCATTAGCTGCCTCGAACTTTGGCTAGCCTTCATCAGTGGCGGAGCTATGGCCATCTATGAAGGGTTAGCGAGAATTATGGATGTAATTTTGACGCGCAAACTAATAAAAACGGTTAGAAACGATTAAATATGAGTTACAAATTATATATTTCAAGTTTCATGAAAAATTGTTGGGAAAAACTAATTTTATTGAATGTTTTGTTTTTGGTTTGTAATCCCTCCCTTCCCATACAAAAACAAATCCCCTTCGAGCAGACGAAAAAATGGTTAGCAAAAATAAAATCGTTATTCCAGCCCGTAATTAAGCGAGCAAACAGGTAAAAACGCTTGGAAACCATTAGATATTAATCCATAATTATGTTTATAAAGTTTTCTGGTGTTTGTACTGGGAAAAAGCGTTGATAAATTAGAAAATGTTACTACTGTCATTACGGACGTACATTAGACGCTTATGCCATTAGCTGCCTCGAACTTTATCGAACCATCATCCCACTGCAGAGCTATAGCCATCTATGAACGGTTAGCAAAAACTAAAACGTTATGCCGGGTGTAATTTTGACGAGCAAACTAATAAAAACGATTGGGAACGATTAAATATGAGTTATTAATTATGTATTCGAAGTTTCTTGAGAAATTGTTGGGAAAAACCAATTTTATTCAATATTTTAATTTTGGTTTGTAATACCTCCCCTCCCCCTATAGTTCCCCTGCAAGAACGCTTTTCCTTTAAGCACGCAAGAATGGTTAGCAAAAATAAAATCGTTATTCCAGCCCGTAATTAAGCGAGCAAACAGGTAAAAACGCTTGGAAATCATTAAATATTAATCAATAATTATGTTTCTAAAGTTTTCTGGTGTTTGTACTGGGAAAAAGCGTTGATAAATTAGAAAATGTTACTACTGTCATAAGTGTATGTCGAGCAAAGGAGAAAAACCCTTGGGAACAATTAAATAACAGTAATGAATCTCTGTAAAAACTAATTTTATGAACTATTTCATTTTGAATTAGGATACCTCCCCTTCCCCAATAGTTCCCATACCCGTACACTTCCCCTTCAAGCACTCAAAGAAAAAAGGTTGTCAAGTAGAAAATCATTATGCCACCTCATAATTTAACGAGCAAAGGAGTAAAATCGCTTGGGAACAATTAAGTATCAATTAAAAATGTATTTTCTAATGTTTCCCGGTATTTTCTCTGCGAAAAGTACTTTCATGAAGTGTTTCTTGGTAATACCATCCTAATTTTGTGTACTAAAGAGTTATGTATTTCTATAAATAAATTAATAGGTTTAAATACAGTTATTTAGTCGCAGTTTTACTTTAAATTTACTTTAATATATTGTGGGAAGTCGCCTTTCTATTATTTTCTCTACATCTTTTATTTTAATTAACAACTAACGCTTAATTTATATTCATTTAGGTTAATTCATATTCATTCAGGTTTGTCAAAGGCTTAATATAATATAAGCAGACGCATAAGCAGACGCCGTTTAATTTTCTGAGAAATTCTGAGAGTTATGCCGGGTTAGCAAAAAATCAGTAGGCCGGGAGTGTGGCGCACTCCTGTAAGCCAAGCTACTGGGCGGCAAAGTTTGAGGGAATACGACACATGTCGGCGATCCTACCCTATAGGTGCCGACTGCCCCGTGTCCGCCGGAGGTGACTTGACCCCCACACCCCGCCCGTCACCTCCCAAGTAAACCTCATTTCCTTCCCCTGCTTACACTCCTACTGAAACCTGAATAATCACATCCTTGCCGCGGTCCATAGACCCTATCGCATTGAAACCTCAAAAAAAAAAAAAAAAAAAAAATCAGTAGCAAAAAAAATTAGGTAAACTAGTATCACCCGAGATTCCGAATCGCCTGTCACGGGTGTCTCGACTCTCGCCAGTTCGTAGGCTCGCTACGAGGTTTTTTCGTGGAGGTTTTATTTTAATGGTACGTTTAATTCTCCAATTTTTATTTGAAATGTTGTTATTCATGCTAAATACGATTATCATAAGGTTAAAAAAATCCAACGTTGAGGTTTCTTTAATCATTCGCTGTCACACTAGATATTCTAGGATTAGGTTACATTAGGACTTGGTCAATAGATTATGAAGCCTGTATCAGGGAGTAGTCGGGAGAGTCGACTCAGCCTAGAACAGGTGAAAGTTAGTTTTTAAATGGAGATCGAATCGCCCCCTGGCTGTCATACGGAAAAACGTCGTCTGCTGCATAAAGATTGGCGGGAAATTTAAACTTTAAAAAATCGGCGCTTTACATTGAAATGTTTTTATTAGTTATCTATTTAATGACATTTATTAATTATTATAGTAAACGCGTAATACAACTTTTTAAATCATTCGTTTCTTAATTTTTGTAGCTTTTTTGCCCCTGAATCTTTTTTAGTTTTAGGTGATGTATGCCTACTTGCAAATAATTTTTCCCTCTCCCTAATTTTTTTTTCTTTTCATTTTCCTTCCGTTTTCGTTCTTTCTCCTCAAAAACTTCTCTGTTCTTCAGACGAATATTATGGTGGATTCTGAGTCGAATATAAAGTTTTATAATTTTTTCTATTGTTGTTGGACACATTTCAGGATATGATTTTAAATTACGTAGCCCTTGAGCCAGTTTTGCCGCAATTCCCATGCTTATGTCAGTCTCCCAACTTCACTACCTTCTTCTTTACAGTATGCTTTGAGGACTGTCAAAGTTTCCCTTGTATTTGTCATTTGCTTGGTTTCTTTCATAATAGCAGTTCTACAAAGATCGCAATCATGAAATGATAAACATTTTTTTGCAAGAAAACCTCCAATATAGGTAATAACATTAGAAGTTTTGCTATCTTCTTGATTAGGTATAAATGCTTCACTTATTGATTCTTCGTTGTGACTAAAAAACGGGACTACACGTTCTTCTGGCTGTGGCTTATTCCGCTCACTATTTCGGTTGTTTAACAGATCCATTAAAAAAGCGTCAGTGTCTGGCTTTTCAGCACAATTCGCAGATTCTGGCACTCGAAATAAAGAAGAGGCCATTACTTTCCTCATCTGCAATCGAAATAATTGAGGCGTAGGATTGTCTTGGCAGCCACCAAGTCTTCTAATTTTTCCAAAAGTGTTCTGAAGTACATCTTGGCTGAATCGAGATGTTAAAATGAAATCCATTCCTTCTTTTTCTAAAAGATACTCTGACAGCTGTATTACGCATGAAATAGTGGTTTTCCAGCCTTGAATGACTGGTGGCTGTCGGTCGCAATCAAATTGAAGCCCATCCAACCATATTAATTTTTCTTTGAGAAACTTGAGATGAATGGAATTTTTGGTAATTGCGCATCTATACTCCTTCGCTTCATATTTCCTTGATGAATTTAGAGAATCAAAAATTTTGTCAAATTCAATGATAAAGTTGGCTGTTTCCATAGCTTCAACAGGAAGCTGATTTTTCATGGTGTAGAAAATTATTCCCATTGCAACACTGTGACTGATTATTTGTGTAGCTAATTTTACTTTCATTTTTGAAAATGCCGTTAAATTTAAGTGCTTCAACGTTAGTTTTGGAACAACTTTCAAAGGTTCTTTTGAGTCAAGGTAAAAAAGCCTTTCAATGTGTGCCCAAGAAGCTCTGCACGCTTGTACTGAGACATCATGATTCTTCAGGTTGTTCCGCAGGCCTTTAATTAAGTGTGATGGGTCATGCATGAAGAATATTTGATTATTCTCCAAAAAAATGAATGGAGTTTTTTCAGTAACATTTAACGTTTTGTAAACACTTTGGTTGTTTGTCCCTTGATCACAAACCACAATTTTTACATCTATTCCAACAGCAATGAGCTTCTTGAGAACGTCCATTAGAATACTGTTCAAGTCTTCCTTTCTCATTGGGCCTCTAGTCAAAAAGTAAGCAAGTGGCTGTTTCCATTTTGAAGAAATGCCAGCAATCATAAAAACCATAGCGTGATTAGCTAATTGTGCATTTTGACAATCAGTGCCCACATTGGCATAGCCTTCTATCATATCTTCTCCCTCGTTATAAATAAGACCTTCTTTAAGTGCAATTTCGTCAAAAGTTAAAACAGCCATTGTTTCTTTCCTGGTCATACATTGTACTTTTTTACCCAAAATGCCCCAAAATTCTAGTACAATCAACGGCTTACACGGGATATTTTTAAGCCATGATTTTAAAGAGGTTGAAGAAGGAAGAATGAATAATTCTTTTAAAAGAAAATATGATTTTGGGCCATGGTAGTGTAGAGTAAGACACAGCTCTTTCTCTTTGGTTGTCCATCTCCTTCCTTTAGCTTTTCTACCCGCAGCCCTAAGCTGCATATCAAAGAATTTGGCACCATTTTTCGGTAGATATTTTCTTATTTCTGTCATTAAGGTTTGTTTCGTGATTTTTGGGCGTTTTTTAGCTAACCTCCAATTTCTCAAATACTGCTTTTGTAATAATTGTTTCGCCCTTCTCTTGCTGGGTGAAACAAGGTTATCTGTTTGAATTTTAAGGCTTCTAGTCGGTTGCTTAACCTGAATTGATTTTGATGTTCTGCTCAAAGTACTATTGCTTTTGGGAGATGCCAAAAATAATGTTCTCCCCTTAAGTCTTGGTCTTTTTGGGGTATGTAAAAACTCAATTTCTAGGTTATCATTAGCTGTAGCTCGTCTTTTCTGTGGAATTTGACTAGTATTTGAACCTGGTTGAATTAATTACAGCATTAACTTATGTTATACTAAATACTTCTTGTAAATTTTGGGCAATATCCTATAATTTTACCACTATCGAAACTAATTTTTCGTCTTTGACTAGGTCTACTGCTTCTATTTCGTAAATCCCTTTTGACTTCTCTGCTCATTATTGGTGTTTGATTTAATTGATCATCTGATTAACATATTACTTACTTTGTGAACTAATGCTCAAGAACAAAGAAATGCTATCTATGTTACCATTCGGGTTATATTCCATTTCTATGGTTTGTTGGTCCTGAGTAGAAGTTTCAGTGTTTGTATTTTCAAGGGTTCTAAGTTGGCGTGGCGATGCATTTTGAAGGGCTTCATTTTCATCAAATCTATCCGGGATAGCATGTGAAACTAATCTAGGTCTACAGGAAAAATAATGAAGTTGCATACAAATAACTCATGTTTAAACTCAGGCACCTTGGCTTTAACGTTAAAAACTGGTTCTTTTTGAAGTGGTCACTACAAACTTTATATTTTTTTGGAAAACATGCTCTTCCCTCCCCATTAAATCGTCTCTTCCTGATTGAAGCAACCATTGCTTACACCTGTAACCAAGGCTTATGTAAAATGTGTTCCTAGATAATTTTCCCATAAAATTTTGATAATAATCTCGCTAAATTCACCTTATAATATCTTTCGGATAGTTGAAAAATGAAATATCACCCTTGGATTTGCCTTGGGAATTTAAACATTTCAAAAAAGAGCAGCTTGAACCACCGTAGTGATGCTATGATTCCGCCATGATTTTTAGCAGACTACTCCCTGGTTTTCCGTACGACAACCAGGGGCGCTCATGTCAGCAAGGCTACCAGCCACTTTTCAAAAAAAAAGGCTGAGTCGACTCTCCCGACTACTCCCTGCCTGTATGGTTTAAGAAGTGTATTTTGGTTTAATTTAAAACTTTTATGTACTTATTTTTTGTCATCGGGTATTGCCCATAATTTAATGGATTTTTACCTACAAAGCATCGTAATCAATTGTACTAATTAAATAGTCTAAATCCGCTCAAACTCTATATTATTTGCAAATCTCGGTTCTTAAGAATATTTTCCGTTGGTTTGTTTTAGAGGCTCATAACACTACACAATGCCAGGAATGAGGTGTGCAGTGGCTCTGTGCAACAATAGTTTATTTGCCACAAAACAGAATCCACAAAAATGCCACATAATTTATCATGCTTTTCCTAAAGACGAAAGACGTAGCATTTGGATAAACAAATGTAGGAGAAAAGATGTATTTAACCCGTCTACAAGTGTTATTTGTTCCGTTCATTTTAATGAGGAAGATTATGAGCGTAATCTCAAAGCAGAATTGTTAAACTATCAACCAAAAAAACATGGAAAGCTATTAAAGAAAACTGCAATTCCTACCCAAAACCTAGGTATTGAGGTTTTAATCTGTGATACTACAAGAAATGAAAGGCAAGCACGAGCCCGAAAACGAGAAAGACAAAAAATCGCTAAGGATGTGTTAAACTCAGAGTCAACCTCAATTAATTTTGACTTGGCTAATTCGGAGCAAGAAAAACAGGCTGTTAGCGAACTTAGCATTGAAAATATACCAAAAAAGCGCAAGTGTTGTAGTTGTGAAACTTCAGAAAAAGAACAGAACCTGCTTAAAATTTGGCAATCAAGGTATTCAAATATGAAGCAAAAATATGTGAAGAAAATCAGGGAAGTTAACTCTTTAAAAATCGAAAAACGTATATCGGAAATTTCCAACAAACAACTGAAAAAAGAACTTAAGCTTTTGAAAACTAAGAAAAACAAAAAAGAACTATTAAACCGCAAATGTTCCGAAATACTTAGCACTGTATTTACAGAAAGTCAGGTCAAACAATTAATGGGTAAAAAAATGGTGGTTTGGTCCATTGAAGATCTCACCAACGCATTTGCATTGAGATATTTCAGTAAACGGGCATATTTGTTTGTAAAAAAGGAACTTAAAATTCCTTTGCCATCTTTGTCAACTTTAAGAGCTTACGCTTCAAAAATATGTTTAGGAAAGGGAGTATTAGACGATGTTTTGAGAATCATGAAAAGTACTGGAATGAATATGCCTGACCTAGAAAAACTTTCAGTTTTAACCTTTGACGAAATGAAGATTAAAAGTCAATACGAATATGATGTAAAAAGAGATCAGGTATTAGGAAAACATAGTCAAATGCAGGTGGCAATGGTGAGAGGTCTATTCTCTAAATGGAAGCAACCAATTTATATTGATTTTGATCAAAAAATGACTAAAAAAATTTTGTTTCAAATAGTCTCCAAACTATACGATGCGGGTTATTTAATAGTTGCAATGGTCAGTGATATGGGAGGGGGTAACATGGGTTTGTGGAACGAGTTAAGGATCAATATAAACAATAATTTTTTTGATCATCCTAGTAATCCCGAAAAAAAAATATATTGCTTTGCTGATGCACCTCACGCGTTAAAATTAATTCGAAATTGGCTCTTAGATGGTGGGTTTGTTTTAGATGATGGAGATGTTGAAATCGGTAAAAATCCATTGGCGAAGCTCTTAAATGCCCAGAAAGGGGATATGAAAATGTGTCCAAAGTTAAAAAAGTTACATTTAGAATGTGCTGGATCTGGTAGGCAAAATGTTTCTTTGGCTGCGCAACTATTATCGAACACAGTATCTAAAGCTCTTCTCTATATGATTAAAAATAAAGCTAAGGAAGATTTAGAGCCAGATGAGTTAAATCAAACCATGGAACTCGCTTTTTTTATTGAAAAAGTAAACAATTGGTTTGATGTTTTTAACTCTTATGTAGAAAATAGTTCTAATCCAAACAAATGTGGCTTTGGAATACATTTAAAAGAGCAAGGGGTGGTCTTAGATGAAATGATTTCCTTAACTGACAACATGTTGTGCAAAGACAAAACTGGAAAAGTCAAACCTTTTCTTCAAATTTTCCAAAAGGAATAATAACTTCTTGTAAATCTCTCAAAGAGTTATTTTATGATTTAAAACGAAATTATGGTATTAAATATCTCCTTACGCATAGATTAAATCAGGACTGTTTGGAAAATTTCTTTTCCCACGTTCGCTCAAGGGGTGGTTTAGATGACCACCCAACACCCCTTAATGCATTACATCGAATTAGAGTTGTAATTTTAGGAAAAAATCCAGGGGTTTTTAATTGTAATAGCATTACCACTGATCAGATTCAAGCGGATTATTTAGCTTCAAATGTTTTAAATCATTGCGATAAAGAAAATAGTCAAAAGGATGTTTATCTTTTAAATAATATCTTAACAACTGCCGAGATTGAAACTGACCTCCCTGATTTGTTACCAAATGATGTCCTAGTCAATGACAGTTTAGAAATTAATACAACAACTAAACCCTTATGTTCACTGAAAGCGAGCAAAATTATTAACGCAACGATTGATTCGCAAAAGTATGAAAGTGATTTTAAGAAATGTGAAGAAAGTGGTTTAGAATACTTCGGTGGGTGGGTTGCTAAAAAACATTATAAAGCCAACCCAGAATTAGATTTAGTAGACAAAAATAAACTAGATCACGATTATCAAATTCCCTCTTGGGCAAATTTCTTATCATACGGAGGTTTAGTCATTCCCTCAAGTGCCTTTATGGAAAAAATCAAAATTTATGAGGACATCTTTAAAAATATATTACCCAACATTTCTTTGTCTAACGAAGAAAATATTGTTCAAAATACTAGTCAAAAAATATTTGAAATTGAAAATAAATACCCTTTAATAATTGTTAAAACATTTGTGAAACTTAGAATTTTCATTCGAATTAAACATTTGAACTCAATTAAGATTACAAATGCAGAAGACAAGGATGGAAAAAGAAAAGGTGCCAAAAAAATGTCTAAAATAGTTACTTAGAAATTTGTGATATTTTTGAATAATTTCAAAACTAAGCTTTTGGATGAACCTACCTATGAATTGTTTGTGAAATGATTTTAGGCTTGATGGTTCTTTGTGAAAAAAAATTAAGTGATATTTTTAAAACGTTTCCTAAAATGTTCCTTGTATTTAAAATGTTCCTAAAATGTTCCTTGTATTTAAAATGTTCCTTGTGTTTAAAATGTTCCTAAAGTACAGTACAAATTGTTTCAATAAAAATTGTTTAAATGTTTTGATAACTTCAGTTTTAAATTTAATAAACAAGTTATTTAAAATTATTTAATATATATTTTAATTTATTTATTTAAAAATTCCGCGCTTCTATAAAGTAGCGAAAAACCTATTCCATAGCGCGTAGTAAATATCTCGGGCGCTCGCGGAGGTCGGATTCTGACGTCACGCGCGAGGAGAGAAAAAAAACGCGAATTCGGAATTGAGCGTTGGCACCCCTTGATTCTTACTTACCAGTTAGGGATGATATGAAGTTATGAACACTATTTCGGGAAACACTATTTTAAACTAAATGTGCTTTTGCCCAACTTTTACTGAATTACCTCAAACTCCAAATAGTAGAAATCTTTCAATGCGTCGTCTGCTTTACATTCAAAATTACTTTTGGCTTTGTCGTTTCGGTAAAATAGTGAGTTCCAGTACAAAATTAAGAGGTAAAATTTAAAGGTAGCGTCGGCGAGGTTTATTACCGATCTAGAACGCTAGATGGCGCTCGCGTTGGGGGCGGTGGCCTAAAATTTGAAAAAAGGACCATACCCTACGAGTGGATGAATCGCGTCACGTGGGTTACAAAGACTCTATTTGCCCCTCAACCTGGACTCCACGTATCAATATAAATGAAGCTCGCCTAGAGCGCAAAGCCTTGCAGTCCATTTTGCACCCCTTTTCCTCATTCTTTCGTGACAGCGAGGAGCGGTTTTTCTTTTTCGCACCTGGGAACTTCTTTTATTCATGGAATTTTTCTTTTTTTTTTGTACTATGCTGTTATAGTCATAGGAGAGGGGAAATTCGCGGAATTGAGAAATCATTCGACTTGGTTTGGTTGGGGGCTTGGGGCCGGGTGCGTTTAGCGATCGGTTAGGTATCTTTCTTAGGGACCGGATTTCAGAAAGACGGTTAGCAAGAAACGAATTGAGCTTTCTTCATATCGCATGAAGTCAATTGTGTTCGGAACTGTTTTATATGAAGATGATAGGTAACTATTAATAAAAGCATCAAAACTATATCCGTGCCTGGTTTTAATTCATGCTTTGTTTTATCAGGATAATTATTTTAGTGGTGTTTGGTAATGAACATCAAAAATAAAATGAGGTAAAAATCGAATGTTAAGTTTGACCAATCTAAAAGATTAGTTACTAAACATTTTGTGACTTTTATATAGTACGTATACACCAGGACGTTACTGATATTTTAAAAGGACGTGTGAATAATGTTTGAAATTATTGAGGTGGGAGAAGTTGCTCCCTCTCTCAGCTTTATCTTCAGTGCCATTTTTTGATTGTGAGGCATTCAACGTCAGCCAAGATGGTCAAACTGAACTGTAGCCTTTCTCCCTGCAGCCTCTTGGCTTAGTAACACTGGGAGAACCAAAATGAAATTGAACTGGGTTACTGGACGCTTCGCAAAATTTAAATGGACGCTCGCGATATTTTAAATGGACACTCGCGATATTTTAAATGGACACTCGCGATATTTTAAATGGACACTCGCGATATTTTAAATGGACACTCGCGATATTTTAAATGGACACTCGCGATATTTTAAATGGACACTCGCGATATTTTAAATGGACGCTCGCGATATTTTAAATGGACGCTCGCGATATTTTAAATGGACGCTCGCGATATTTTAAATGGACACTCGCGATATTTTAAATGGACACTCGCGATATTTTAAATGGACACTCGCGATATTTTAAATGGACGCTCGCGATATTTTAAATGGACGCTCGCGATATTTTAAATGGACACTCCCGATATTTTAAATGGACACTCGCGATATTTTAAATGGACACTCGCGATATTTTAAATGGACGCTCGCGATATTTTAAATGGACGCTCGCGATATTTTAAATGGACACTCGCGATATTTTAAATGGACACTCGCGATATTTTAAATGGACACTCGCGTTATTTTAAGTGGACACTCGCGTTATTTTAAGTGGACAGTCGCAATAGTTAGAATATTTTTTCAAACTTCGTATTTATAAAAACTTCTTGAGGATACAGTGTATAGACTAATGGTGGTAGAGAGGGGTGAAAACCGTGTATCCCTCCCTCTGGGCGCGCTTTTGTAAGAGAGGATACTGTACGCGCCCAGTAGGGGCATGACACTGAGCTAAGAGATAGGAGGAATGCCGTTTGCATAGGTAGTACTGCCATTACTCTATATCGGGCCTGACTTCAGTCTTACAACATCAGAACCAGTTTGTGTACCTGTACATGTATATAGACAAGCCTTTACAACCAGGGTTTTCTATACAATGTTGTGATTCTTTCTCGTATAACCGTGTCTAATCATAGAGCTGTTAAACTGGCAGCTTCAAGAGGGAAAGGGTGTAGCGCTTCAAACTATAGTATCTATAAATCGAGACAGGTTTGGGAGAGAATAGGTAGGCTAAAGACATTTTCTACGATTTAGGAAAGGAGAAAAAACTTATGCGTCATGCACTGCACAGCCTTAGACCATTGTTGGGTATTGTACAACCTTAGCACATTGCAAAATAATTTTGGTCTTTGTTAGCAACATCGAATGATAGATAATACCAGGTGGTAATTAGCAAAGGAGATGTATGTATTCATCCTTATTGGCATTAAGGGGTAGAGGTTATGGACTGGTACTTGCTTAGTTACTTTGAGTGGGGTAAGGGTGTGATGGTGTTGGAAAATTTTTGCGCCGGCTCGCTAAAGGCAAGGAGGATGTATAAGAGAGAAGACTCGTTTTGGAAATGTGGAAATAAAAAACATGCATCGGCGCGTAAGCCGTTGGTAAAGGCGCACGTCACGTGATCGTTCTTGCAAACGAGGAATATTCAAAATTATAAACAAGCTGATGAGGCTAGAAAAAGGGGGCTTGAACGCATGGGCGAGAACGTACGCTCTCTTGCCGTGAGTGGGTCGTGGTAATCATGGTAACTGGGGAACGCCACAGTGTAATTTTATGAACTGCGGACTACGTGCATTTTGTCTGACTCTGAACCTCCTCTCTTATAAATCCGCCTTGCTACCTACCGTATAGACCATTTCGGAAATTAAATACGGTACCATTGCGGTATCCTCCTTGGCGCCAAGAAACCCCGCTAGATTCAGTGCGAGTTGGCTAGTCTCCCGCGAGCAGTGAACTCGGGCTCATTCTGGCGTCTCTTCTTGGCGCGAGGGAGAATACCCCAATGGCCGCCTCTCCCTTGTGGGTTGGTTACTCAGTATTTATATTCCGAAATTTTCTATAGTTTGTAGGTAAAGGGGGTCTGTAAACCAGAAATGTGGTTTTATTTTTGTTTGGGTTCTAAGAATTCCCTCCAGATCCATGAATGTATACCATTTCTCAGTCTTGGCGGATGGTGTTAATTTCGGGAGGGTAATTGAGGTTTTCCTACCCTTTTCTTAGTATCAACTCTGCTTTAAAGTGAAATTCCGGGTGGCTAGTGCTTCCCAAACACACCCATAATATCGGCCGGTTCTGACATTTCTACCTTGAATACAAGTTCATTCGTTCATTATTTTAAAAGGAGATAAAAGAAATGTTTAGGTGCATTGGAATGTGGTCACCGAAGAAATGGAGATAAAATTCAGTCTCGTCGAGGGGCTACTCACTATTATGGTTACTGCAGTGATTATAACATTATTTAATCGCCACTTGTACCCAGAACAACTCGCCAATTACACATGGCAAAGGTAATTGTAAAGCGATTAACGAGTCATTTCATTTCAGAAAGAAGTATGTTCGAAACACTTCGCAATTATCACACGATATAAGGAATAGGGAGCTAACAGTTCTGACCCTGAAACGTCACACCCTTCTATCTCTTACGGGAGTTTCATCCCCTAACGGTTGGAAACAGTATTCTACGCGCAAAAATGACAACCAAAGAGGGGCTGCGTGACGTCAGACTATCTCTTCCCCCTAGCCAGTTGTTAGCTCCCTATTAGATCGGGATAACCAAATCATTTCACGTCAGGTGTTCACAGGATATAAAGAAGGATCACGTCCCTTTCGTTTGAAGAACGTTCAAACCAATGTACTTTTTCAGTTTTTCCAGGAGCAGATGACAAAGGAGTCTCGGACGCTAGCTTCCACAATATAGAGGGCAATGGCACCCGCGTACGTCACAGCTGTAGCGGTATCGTTTGCCATAGAGGCGCTATCAGACATTATAGCAGACGATGCTTTTGGTGGATTATATCTGGCACCAAAGTCTGCTGGGAATTTTATTTGTAATAACGGACTAACAGTGGCTACTGAGGTTCGCCTTATCCGATCGCGACATAAATATACACAATATAATTACTTTATTCAAACATCTGTAACCGTTGGTATTAAGATAAAAGATAAGACTACATTTTGTGACTTTAAACCTACTAAATAGCCAAACTAGCAGAGAAACCCATGTAAGCCAAGGCTTAAGTAACAATTTGTGCCCACTGGAATGATTGGGCTCGGGTTTTCGAAAGATAAAATCAAGGTTTTAAAAGATGCCGAAACACAATGTAATAAATGTGTTTTAGGGCCAAAATATTCCGTATTAATTGAGGTTGGAAACGAAACACTGTCTCTAACTTTTTGGGTTTTAAAAGATCGTGAGTGATTTCTTTTCCCAACCTCTTGTAGCTATCATTTAATTCAAGAAGAAATTTATAAAAAATTGGCACTGAAACACATTTTAGTTTTTCAATAGTGTACATACGTTACTCGCTGCGCTTTTCATTATAAATTTTAGTCTAAAAAAGATTAAAAAGCCGTTGAAATCCATTTTATAACTCTTTAACTCGTTAAGCCTAGGCTAATTATAAGCAGACGATACGTATTTTTAAAGAGAGGCTCCAGACGCGATTTCCCAGATCTCCTTTCGAGACTTTGCAGCCACGCTATTGGTTGGAAAATAAAGCTCAAATTTCCTACGAGAGGTGGCACTGGCGTAATGATTTTGGTTAATAACCGTGACGTTCGCGGATCCCATTGCCCTCTACATTATGGAAGCTAGCGTCCGAGACTCCTTTGTCATCTGCTCCTGGTTTTTCCAAGAAATAAATAAAAATGCTCATTATATACTCTTGTTCAACCTCACTTGACAGTATTGTAGAAGTTGAGGAGCATTAGCCAAAATATAATGGCAAGTACGGTTTCTCAAGGGCGGATAAACAGGAGTATAGATATTTGTCTCCATAGTTTCATTTTAAGTTAAAAATATCGAATCGAAAAAAATAGTGAATCTTTATAAAAAGACCTTTCTATTCAAAGCTACTAGCCTTTAGCACATAGAGAGTGAGAAAATGGATTGAAAGGCGTGTGTATGGCATTGGGAAAAGGGAATAAAGGAATCAACTATAGGTGATTGGTTGTCAAACTATTCAGGTGGTCGAAGCTACCCTGCCCTTATTTGAAAAAAAGGGGGGGGGGGAGGTACCTCCTTCTCACAGAGAAAAAACTTAATAGTATTGCAATGTTAGGGGGTTTCAGTTTAAACCTTTGCCCTCTTAAAACTCCGAACCCCTTCTTGGTACCGCAGTCCCCAGGATAATCATGGCAGTAAGTCTATAGAGTAAAGGCACCTCCCTGCCTTTGGCTACGTTACGCTCTATGAGAAATTAACATGGAGTGCCACTACTCTTCATAGGGGCAAAAAGAAAACCCAGTCTGGCGTTTTTCGTTCCCCCGTTTAACATTCTTAAGCTATCCCTACCATCAAAGGTCACGTGGCACGGGCATCATCCATGGGGGAGGGGGGGTTTGGCGAACCTAAAGGAAGCGTGGCTTCGTCGTTGGTGCGGTAACGGATGGGGAAAGGGGGGGGGAGTAGAAAATTCGTTAGAAATAAACTGAGTTGCAAGCTTTTTCGCCTAGGCGGCAGCACATTTTCTCGGCGTTTGGAGCTACACAGGAAAGTTTCACTAAAGGGGCGCCAACCGAGCAGAGTTCCCCTTTAAATAGACGAAAACTCCAATAAACGTTCGTAGAACGTAATTTTTACTACTATACGTTTAAATTAATCTAAATAATCATTAAAATACACTAAGAGTAGTGAAATTTAAAGTTTTAGGGGTAAAATAGTGACATTTTGCTTCAAAATATTATGGGGTTTCCCCTCAGTTTAATATAAATTCTCAACAATAAGGGCTAATATGACGTTTATCGTTTATAATTCCTCACTTTCGTGTCTTCGTGAGTAAACGTTTCCACTTTTGAATATGGATACTAATTTTAATAATCAATAAACTTACATTAATGCCTTTAAAGGAGGAACAACAAAGGAATTCACTACAAGTCACAGTGCCAAACTAAACAGGATAACTTCTAGCAGATAGCTTTAACCTTTTCCTAGCCGCCGTCAAGTCCGTCAGTCGTCACCCCTCAGACGGAAGAATGATCTTGATGATCAGTGTTGTTCTAGCAGTAGCATGTCGGCAAAATATCAGAGATTCTTCAAGACTTAAACCACAAAAAATACCTATAACCATTTTCAGAGCAAACTAATAATTTTACGGATAAGCTATGTAAAAGTATATATTTTCTCAATTAAATCAATCCATATTTTCTCAATTAAATCAATCCATATTTTCTCAATTAAATCAATCCATATTTTCTCAATTAAATCAATCCATATTTTCTCAATTAAATCAATCCATATTTTCTCAATTAAATCAATCCATGTTTTCTCAATTAAATCAATCCATATTTTCTCAATTAAATATACCTCATGAAATGACTTACTCTAATCAAAAATAATCGAAATTATTAATTAAAATACGGGTTTTTGCGGGGAAAAATCATGAAAACGGTCAATATCCTTCAAATTAGGCACATAGATTCTAATTGAACTCCTCTTTTGAATGATCCACATCTCCTTAATTGCAACTAGGGTAGGGCATACCAATTGAATTTAACTGAACCCCCTCCGATTTAATTTTTAAACTGGTCCAGGCAATTTTTAAACTGGTCATTTGCCCTGTGCCACCGCCTTATTTCATACGCTCCCGTTCGCCCTATTCGAACTGGGGGGAGACGGTGGGACGGCATAAACCTTAGGTGCCGCCTGGTTATAGTAGCAATGGGATAGTAGTACGTGACACCCTCCCAAGTCTTACCGCTGTTCTGGTAGCCATATTAGGTGGTCTCAGCTTCATTCCTGCTTTAATCTTTGTGAAATCGTGAAATCACGAAATCTTTGGCAAAAATCACGAAATCTTTCTCATTAATCATTGGCAAAATCACGAAATATTTCTCGTAATCATTGGCAAAATCACGAAATATTTCTCGTAATCATTGGCAAAATCTCGTACGTTTTTTGGGAATGTCGGACCCCTGAGATGGGGCGCTCTACTTCTAAGACTTCTGAGAAATGCTCTTTGCTTAATAACCTACTTTTTTGGCTTCTCTTAGGGCGTTGTTTTTCTAGATATCTAGTGATATGTCTAACACAAGACTTCTCACGGCACTCTGTTTCTAGATATCTTTTTGATATGTCTAATACAAGGTCTCTTAAGGGGCTCTAATATATTCAAAAGGCTCCCGAAGACCCAAAAACATAATATTGAAGACGTTTCAACATATATAGATCTTCCATTCTCAACAGTAGCAAGGGTTATATGATTCATTTCAGCTCATATGAAAGAAATAGCGGAGTATGATGTTGCCCCATGAATTGACTATATTTTTCAGAATGTCCCAAAGTAAGGTAACTTACTTCAATTGAGATTACCTTCTGAAAATTGATTTAATTTAAACACGATTAATGAATTATAATATTCGTTAAATGTTTAATTCTTGAAGAAAATTTTCTTTCTACAAATGAGAAACTCAAACAATTAAAATTATCTTACAGTAAAATCAGCATATTAAGTATAATATTTACATTATTTCAAAAAGCAGTATTAACGTATAATGAATAATGGACATTCCACTATTACTACTTGATACCTTCATTTTGAAAAATTTTGAATATTTAGAACGATCACATTTGAAGGGTTTTTCTCCACCGTGAATGTATGTCTGTCGTGCAATCAAATTTCAATGGTATTTCACCGCTGTGAATGCGGACATGTCTGATAAAAAAACTCTTATATTTACTGGCAAATTCACAACAGTCACGTCTGAGGGGTTTTTCTCTATTATGAAGGGTATTATGTGTGATCAAAACGAACTTTCATGCGCTAGTAAAGTCACAATGATCACATTTAAAGGGCTTTCCCCCAACTTTGAACGCGTTGATGCCTGATGAAAGTACTCTTGCCAGTGCACCTAAAGTCTTACTGATGACATTTGAAGGGTTTTCCACCATGGTGTACGCGTTGTTGATGTATGGTCAAACTAGGCTTCTGTACGCTGGAATAGTCGCACAGATTACATTTGAAGGGTTTTTCACCATTGTGAATGCGTTGATGTATGATTAAACTATTCTTGTGATTACTGGAATATTCACACCGATTACATTTGAAGCGTTTTTCATCACTGTGAACGCGTTGATGTCTGATAAAACTACTCCTGACAGCGCACCTAAAATCACACTGATCACATTGGAAAGGGTTTTCTCTATTGTGTACGCGTTGATGTTTGATCAAACTAGGCTTCTGTACGCTGGAATAGTCACACTTATCAGATTTGAAGGGTTTTTCACCACTGTGAATGCGTTGATGTATGATTAAACTAGTCTTGAGAGTGCAGGAATATTCACACTGATTACATTTGAAGCGCTTTTTATCACTGTGAACGCGTTGATGTCTGATAAAACTACTTTTGACAGCGCAACCAAAATCACACTGATCACATTGGAAAGGTTTTTCTACACAGTGAACACGCTGATGTGTGATCAATCCGGACTTCTGCGCGCTAGCGTAGTCACACTGATCACATTGGAAAGGTTTTTCTCCACAGTGAACGCGTTGATGTGTGATCAATGCGGACTTCTGCGCGCTAGCGTAGTCACACTGATCACATTGGAAAGGTTTTTCTCCCCTGTGAACGCGTTGATGTCTGATAAAATTACCCTTGAGACCGCACCTAAAATCACACTGATCACAATGGAAAGGTTTTTCTCCACTGTGAACGCTTTGATGTGTGATCAATATAGACTTCCACGCGCATGCGTAGTCACACTGATCACATTGGATAGGTTTTTCTCCACTGTGATGTCGTTGATGTGTGATCAATACGGACTTCCATTTAGTAGTGAAGTCACACTGATCACATTGGAATGGTTTTTCTACACTGTGAACGCGTTGATGTCTGATAAAACGACTCCTGACAGCGCACCTAAAATCACACTGATCACATTGGAAAGGTTTTTCACCACTATGAATGCGTTTATGCGCGATCAGGCGACACTTCCGAGTGCTGACATGTTGACACTGATCACATTTAAAAGATTTTTCACTACTGTGATTGCGTTCATGTTTGATCAAATTACTCTCATTTGTGCTCAAAAATTCACCATGATCACATTTTAAGATTTTTTCTCTAGTAAGAATTTTTATGTGATGGTCTGGACCTCTTTTATCTTCAGTGTTATGTTTTTCCTTGGATTTATCTACAACAAGTTGGGAAAACCAAAATATTACCTCTCCGAGTCAAGAGGTCTACTACTACAAACTTATTTATCTAGATATGGAATTATTTCTCTTTCTTGAAGTAAAAATTTACGAAATATTGAAGCAGTATTCCAAGCATAGCGAACAATAGTAAAGCAGACGACATTTTACATCCAATAAGGATAAATCTTGGGCACATGGAAATCAGTCAATGGGGAAAAGATCAGGAAATGAAGTCTACGCTTCAGCTGTTTACCGTATATTCTGATAGCTACATTCACAACTGGTTTGCAGTGTAAACCCTATCGTCTCGTCTCACCTCAACAATATTCTTAGTTTGCCAACATGAATGTTAATGTTAAATAACACCAAAGCTAAATTGTAGCTAGACGCACTAATAGTCAATGCGCACCATAAAGAGAAAAAAGTCTGTAGCTACTACCCGTTTACCATTAGCCCTTTTACTATTCTAATTGCCACCATGATCTTTTCTTCTATTATAAAATCTTAACCTGGTGTATTTAACTTTCGGCTCACTCTTAACCGTTGATGTCTCTTCATTTCAGACAAGAAAATCAAAGCCACAAGTTTACTTCACCTCAGGCCTCAATTATTTACTCTTTGTTTCACTAAGCCTATTGCGGATGATACTTAATATACCATCTGGAGTCTAGGTCTTAGTTTTCTTCATGAAATCACTAAACCAGGGATTATTCTATATACAGATGTAGTATAGCTTAAGTAATATATAAACAGCCATTTCAAATAGCAATATTAAAAAAATCTTTGGAATATCAAAATGAAACAGAGCTTTAAAGCTACAAAAGTACTAAATGCAACATAATTACGAAAAATACTTCCACATATTCACTTTATATTATGGAAAAGGGAATATTAAGGTTCTGTATGATTTCTTAACACATCAAAACAAGGCTAACTGCTAACGCGACGCACTAGTGTAACAATGGACGGACACACACAGACAAAAACATAGACTGCTTTTTAACTCTTTCCGTATTAATTTTGAGTTGAGAAACAAGATTATCTTTAATATTTAAATAAATATAATTATTTTTAATTATTTTAATCTTCAATAATTAACATTAATAATAGTTAAATCGTTTAAAATAAAGTTATACCTATTATCATCTCAAACTGTGCTAATATTGACGTTTAAAGTGAATGGTACCCCTCTTGCCCGCTTTCTTCAAATTTTGGGGTTTATATACGATTCGTTTCCATTATAATAGTAAGGAAAAAGCGCAATTGCGAAAACCTTTGGTGGCGATCCCACCTTAGGGAGGCTAGACGTTTCTCGTAACCCTAGCTGATCGCCGTGTATATCCTAAACCCAAACGATGATAATGGAGTAGAAGCCAATGAGACAGATTGGTGTCTATGTGGAATTGACGGAAGACCAGTAGATGGTGGTGTTAGAAGCCAGAATGTACAGACTGGTGTCCAAGTGGGATGGACAAAGACCAGAAGATGGTGGTGATTAGAAGCCAGTATGTACAGACTGGTGTCCGTGTGGGATGGACAAAGACCAGAAGATGGTGGTGTGAGAGCTCAAGTAGAGGAGCCATTTCCGTGACTGTGAAAGCAGTTCGGAAATGGCGAACACGTTTGCTCCGATTTGTAAACTGCGAACGCGGTCACTTGGGGTCTGACAGACAGACACACAGACACGTCCAGTGTAAAACCTCTCCGTGACGTCATCGTCACTCGGAGAGGTAAAAATAAAGATAAACAAGTTGGGAAAACCAAAATATTACCTCTCCGTGTCAAGAGGTCTACTACTACAAACGTATTTACCTAGATATGGAATTATTTCACTTTTTTGAAGTAAAAATTTACCAAATATTGAAGCAGTATTCCAAACATAGCGAATGTACAGTAAAGCAGGCGACATTTCACATCCAATAAGGATAAATCTTGGACACATGGAAATCAGTCAATGGGGAAAAGAACAGGAAATGAAGTCTACGCTTCAGCTGTTTACCCTATATTCTGAAAGCTACATTCACAACTGGTTTGCAGTGTAAACACTATCGTCTCGTCTCACCTCAACAATATTCTTAGTTTGCCAACATGAATGTTAACGTTAAATAACACCAAAGCTAAATTGTAGCTAGACGCACTAATAGTCAATGCGCACCATAAAGAGAAAAATAAGTCTGTAGATACTACCCGTTTACCATTAGCCCTTTTACTAATATTATTATTATTATTTAAGAGTGTATTTAACTTTCGACTCACTCTGAAATGTTGATTTCAGACACGAAAATCAAAGCCTCAATTATTTACTCTTTGTTTCACTAAGCCTATTGCGGATAATACTTGTTATACGCGCCGGAGTCTAGGTCTTAGTTTGCTTCATGAAATCACTAAACCAAGGATTATTCTATATACAGATGTAGTATAGCTTAAGCAATATATAAACAGCCATTTCAAATAACAATATTAAAATAAATCTTTGGAATATCAAAATGAAACAGAGCTTTAAAGCTACAAAAGTACTAAATGCATCATAATTACGAAAAATACTTCCACATATTCACTTTATATTATGGAAAAAGGGAATATTAAGGTTCTGTATGATTTCTTAACACATCAACACAAGGCTAACTGCTAACGCGACGCACTAGTGTAACAATGGACGGACACACACAGACAACAAGAGTAACAAGGAGTATAAACCCATTAGTGGAAGCAGTATTTGTTTTCCGAAACAATCTCGCTTATGTTTATCCTCTCTAGACTTCGCTAAAAACGTATTACTACTACGTAAAATATTAATAGACAGGCAAAGATTGATACCATTAAAGAAGGAGCGCAATATTATCCATAATTTCATTTCATATACAGAGAACAGAAATTATTATGTTTCTGAGAGGAGCTTCCCATTTTAGTTGTTGTTTTGAAAAATATATCGCAATGCACGGGCCTTGATAGATATAGGAGGCAATGAATGAAATATATGGCATGCACGGGCCTTGGTAGATATAGGAGGCGATGATAATCTCTCTCTTTGCACGAGAGGTTTATCTTTAATATTTAAATAAATATAATTATTTTTAATTATTTTAATCTTCAATAATTAACATTAATAATAGTTAAATCGTTTAAAATAACGTTATACCTATTATCATCTCAAACTTTGCTAATATTGACGTTTAAAGTGAAGGGTACCCCTCTTGCCCACTTTCTTCAAATTTTGGGGTATATATACGATTCGTTTCCATTATAATAGTAAGGAAAAGCGCAATTGCGAAAACCTTTGGTGGCGATCCCACCTTAGGGAGGCTAGACGTTTCTCGTAACCCTAGCTGATCGCCGCGTATATCCTAAAACCAAACGATGATAATGGAGTAGAAGCCAATGATACAGATTGGTGTCTATGTGGAATAGACGGAAGACCAGTGGATGGTGGTGTTAGAAGCCAATGATACAGATTGGTGTCTATGTGGAATAGACGAAAGACCAGAGGATGGTGGTGTTTAGGAGCCAGTATGTACAGACTGGTGTCCAAGTGGGTTGGACAAAGACCAGAAGATGGTGGTGATTAGTAGCCAGTATGTACAGACTGGTGTCCAAGTGGGTTGGACAAAGACCAGAAGATGGTGGTGATTAGTAGCCAGTATGTACAGACTGGTGTCCAAGTGGAATGGACGAGAACCAGAAGATGGTGGTGTGAGAACTCAAGTAGAGGAGCCGTTTCCGTGACTGTGAATGCAGTTCGGAAATGGCGAACACGTTTGCTCCGATTTGGAAACTGCGAACGCGGTCACGTGGGTGTAACAACGGACAGACACACAGACACACAGACACACAGACACACAGACACACAGACACACACACACAGACACGGCCGTTACAGAACCTCTCCTGGACTACGTCACACGGAGAGGTAAAAAGACGTAGTCAATACCGAGCCCTACTTGTTAGCAAAATAGTTACTTAAAGGAATAGCGACGTGTTTTTAAAATTATCTCAAATCTAAAGAAAACCTTACTTTTTTGAGAGTTTAAAATCTTCTGATTCCAAAAATATGGTTGATAAATATTTGAATATGAGGGAAAACACAGAAAAAACACCTCGAAAACTAGAAATTTGGGGGAGCAAAAGCAAATTTGCGGAGAAGATTTTTGGCGGGTTTTTCTCCTTGATACGTCACTCACGGCATCTCGTGGAAAAGCCAAGCGCGAGCGCCCGAGACTCCCGAGTCTACTAATGCCGCGCGAATCTGAATAAAATAGGCTTAACGCGGCGCTGAGACACTAACAGGCGTCTCGTGAGCGACATCTAGAGAGAAAATTTCTCCTTACTACGTCATCAAACGAAACAAAATTTTAACTAGGCGTTTTCCAAACACAATACTTTACGAGAAGAAACACTGTAATCAGACGATGAAATGTCCGGGGATAACGAAGGCGGAATGCATCAAGGATCACATGAATAATTGGAAGCCCACCTGCATTTGTTTGTGCTGGGCACGCGATGAATGCGGGGGGTACCATTGCCAACAAAAAGGTCACATTTACCCCTATTGCGTTCGTTATCCGTCGAGTGACCCCTTCAGGTTATGGGCAATGCAGATGTAAAGATTACAAGCCGCGTTGGTAAATTTAGAGGGAAAAACACTAAATGATAGTAGAATAATACTACAACTCCCTTGCACTGTGTGAACTGAAGTATTTTGTATATTCATGTATCTTCCGATATAATAAAATATCACGTGGTAAAAATCGAGCTTTCAATCTTGTTTTTGTAAATAACGCTTTTCAAGTTGGCACGAAAAAAGGCCGAAATGAGGTAAATACATGCAAAACATTGCCTTAATGATGACGTCATATTGGTTGTGCTATAGACGTCGGGTTGGTACGTGGTTCACACAAATGGCGGGAAGATTGAAACAACCTCATTGGTCCCTTACATTAAACCGGAGTAACCATGGAAGAGACAAATGGCGCAATGTTAGCGCCACCTAAAGCACCAGGCTGTTTATGATACACGATTCCATCAATTTCAGATGAGAGCTTGACTGCGTTTTTCTTTTGGCCTATTTTTGATCTACTGTAACGCACTACAGAGCGAGGGGAAGATGCTAGCCATAATAATTCGGGTTATTTCTTTTGTAATCTGGACCAATTTTGACTTAATTTATTTTGAACATTTCAATCACCTCCATACCGAATGTAAATCTAATTTAGATTAAAATTTATAATTAAATATGATTTTTAAAGAGAAAAGCTTACCGAGTTTAGTGACTTCTGGAGTCTGATTGGTCAAGGGAAGTTATACAAGAGTGTCCCAAAAATCAAGAACAAATCTCACTTGGGCGCTTCGAAGAAATATACGAATAATACAACAACGTTGAATCCCCTTATTGTCTGGACAACTACAGTCTAAGGGGAGTTTGGTTCACGTACTGGAAGCGTTTAATATTCCAGACATTTGCATAAATTTCGTATTATTTAAAAAAAATTCATCTCGTAAACAATACGAGCAGATCTATTATGTTTTGATGTTCACTTGACACATGTTTTTGCGATCTACGTTTTGGGTATAAACAAATTAAAAACTCGTTACGTACCAGAGTCGTTAAAGGGATCGTGAAAGAGTTTCTAGTGAATATTCAATGCTGCTTCATCATCCCGTAGCAACAACCTAAGGTTTGAAAAACTGAGGTTTTCGATCTTTTCCGTTTATTCAAGATGATTGCAGTCTTAAAAATGAAGTTATTCCTACCCATCAGTTGAGTTTAATAAAGGAGAAATTTTAGGTCAGTTTTGAAACATTATCCATCGTCACTGTTCCTTTAAACCATACTTGGCATTGTCTAATGATGCCTTTCCCCTTCCCATGTTTAATTAAAAAAATCTGATAAAAACGCTTGACTGGTCTTATGAAGGAGCCATTGCCTTGCCAACTGTACAATTTCCTCGTCAACTAACCAAGGACAAACGTTCGCCGAAACTGTTCATTGTCATCGCTTCACTTGGCTGGTAAGTACAACCATAAGACTCGGCTTGAAGCGGAATTCATATTTTAGAAAATCATAGACAAAAACTTTGTAAATATCTTTTGAACTTCGATGTCTCGAGAGTTATTACTGAATTGTCTCTAGAACTTAACAAGACGATCGCTTTTAAGAAAATCAGGGATACAAACGTGTGGTGTTTCGCTAACTTTTCTTTTCGAGATATCGTTGAACAATGGGGATGTAATCGGTTGTCCGATTATGTTGGGAAAAAACAAATGGGGATTGAAGTGAAAGTCCATCTTTTAATAGCCAACGTAGTTCTATAATTAATTTTTGGTGTTTTGAATATTTACTTTAGTTTGTAGACTTACAATTATTCAATCTTTTACATCACATAGAAAATGCTGTTCAGGTGGGTCTTTCTCATTCTGATGGTGGTAAAGCTTCATATCCCGCCGTATTGCTAGAACTCATAGTAAGTATATCGAACTGGAATCTAAACAATTATTTATAAAGGTGTGGCTACAACAAATTTTAACATATAACTTGATTCATTCTCGGGAACGCATAAAGAAAGATTAGGTCTAGACTCGGAGAGGGGATATTTTGGATTTCTCAACTTGTTTTAATTATGATTTACTCTAACGCAGCATGTCCAGAGGACAGGATGAAACTCTGTAATGAGACGATGCAATGCCCGAAGGACACGAAGTTGCAATGCGTCTTTCACGCGCCACGTCCGAATCACGGAGCTTCTAAAGGTAGAATATTAAAGGAAATAAATAAAGTGGAGCATTCATGCATTGCAATTTAATGCACTAAAACAAATACGATTTCCCCTAATCATTTTATAGGGGGGAAACAACTAAATGATAGTAGGGTAATACTAGAAGTCCTTTGCACTGCGTGAGCAGAATTATATACTAATGGACATTATGCACATTCTTAATAATAATTATATTGTTTTTGACTTGATTGAAATGTGATTAACTCGCACTTTTTGTAAATTCATGTATCTTCCAATATAATGAACTGTCACGTGCTAAAATTATGTTCTGAATTATATTCTGTAAATAACGCTAATCAAATTGACAAGCGATGCGTGGTATAATACGTTGCAAAACAGCGCCTTAATCATGACGTCATCCATTCACTAAAAATGGCGGGGTAATTGAAACATCCTCATTGGTCCCGTACATTACAACCAGAGTTGCCAGGGAATATAGAAATGCGGCCCCCTAATGAACCAGGGTGTTTATAATTTCAATATGATCTTCCACTAATTTCAGCAGAGTAGCAAACATCTTAAGGCGCAGCGCCAAATATACTTGGGTTATTTAACTTTGGATGGCCAGCCGCAGTATTAGGCACGCTCAGTACAAACCAAAAGCAGACATAAACTTCCAGACATAACTTTCGCCACGTCGTCGTATTGCCATAATCTTCGAGAAAAAAAATTCCAATTTAATTTCGTAAGAATAATATTAATATAATATTTCAAATAATGCTTCATGATCTGTCTACACTTAATAGTTACGGCAGTCACAATCAAAGGTCTAAAATTTAAAAACCCATGACGTACAAGACTTCAAGTGATGGTGAAAAATTTCCTAGCTATTCATCAACAAGACATTTTAGAAGATATTATCAAAATATCATAATGTTTAAGTATGCAGTTTCCAAGATTAAATTTGATTCAAATATTGTTCTAAATAAAGCCAATTTAAGATGACAGTGTTAAAATATAACTAGACCTTGAGATCGCAAGTCAAGAAGTACTTAATCCAATATCCCTTTAAACTTAACTGCACTGTCTTGTCATCTTCCCAAATTAATACACGTTATTTAAACTAAAATGGAAGAATAAAAAAATATAATTTGAAATATTATTTTATGATCTTCCTATACTTAAAAGTTATTGCAAGCATAAACTGTAAAAACCCATGACTTACAAGGCTCGTTAAAGAGATGGTGAAACAATCTCTAGTAATTCATCAACTAGAGATGTTAGAAATTACTATCAATGAAGTTAAACAAGATTAAATTAGTTTTAATTATAGCTCCGTGTTAAAAAAAAAACATAATCAAGTTTGGAAATCACTACAGCCTAAAAGGCGCCTTGTTGGCGCTTAATACTTCAGTCATTTCCAATAGACAATACGTCAATTTGGCATAATGTTTCGTACAATTTCAAAAAATATTATTTCGTAAACGATACGAGATAAAAAAATATTATTTAAATTATGTTTTAGGTATCGTGAAATGGTATCAATCTATCAGTCAGGGCTGTTTCATCATACCATGAAAGCCTTTTGTTTCAGATAACTGTTTCTTGAATTTTTTCCTTTATTCAAGATGGATGCAGTCTTAAAAATTAAGATATTACTACCCATCAGTCGAATTTAATAAATTAAGATGAAATTTTAAGTCAGTTTTGGAATATTTAACTAGGTCACTGTTCCTTTAAACCGTACTTGTCATTGTCTAGTAATGGTTATTGCCTCCCCTCTTTTATTTCAAAACGAACCACATAAAAACGCATGACAGCGGAGCCATTGCCAACTGTAGAAGTTCCTCGTCCACTAACCAACGACAAACTCTCGCCGAAACTGTTCATCGTCATCGCTTCTCTAGACTGGTAAGTACAACCATAAGACTCGTCGGCTTGAAGCGGAATTCTTATTTTAAAATAGCATAGCCAAAAACTTTGTAGTTATCTTTTATGTCTCGAGAGTTATTCTTAAAAGCTTCAAGTGTCTCTGATTATTTAATTAGTTTGCAGACTTATAATTATAACTATTCAATCAGATAGAAATGCTGTTCAAGTGGGTCTTTGCCATTCTGATGCTGGTCAAACTTAGCTACTGCGATGGTAATCCGTTCAGTAAGTAATCTAACTGGAATTCGTTAGATAATAATTCATTTTGGCTAGCATTTCTATAAGTCAAACTAAGTATTTACAATTATTGCACAAGCAGGCTCAATTAACTCTCCGGATGATCTACGTCACGGAGAGTTATTGTTCTGGACTTTTCAGTCTGTTTTTACAATGGTCGTAGATTGGTATTAATTTTACTAGTAGAGCTGGTCATTATATATGGGCATAAGTCTATGTTCTAAACTCAAAAACTAAAAAAAAAAATTAATAAGACGCGATAAGTATGCGTTGGCATAAGTTTACGTTGTAAAGTTAAATGAGCGTTATGCGTTTGAACATTTTAGCATTGCTAAGGGTAACTCATCGAGATGATCATCACTAAAATATTACAATTACAGCATAAGTAAATTTATACGGGTAATAATTTAATCACTGTTTAGGGTAGGGCATCGAGGGGCTATTCACTCTGATTTTATACACGGTAAATCATTTAAGCATTGTACTAATTAGGGTAAGGTATAGAGGGGTTATTCACTCGTACGATGAGGCTACTATTACGAGCCCTTGGGTCGTCTTGTTACGTTAAGAAAGGGTAGGTCTTTGGCGACAGTAATTTCGACTCGGAGATTTAGTATTTTGGCTTACCCAACATGTTTAATTTATGATTTTCTCTTACGCAGAATGTTCCGAGGAGAGGTACAAACAGTGTAATCAGACACTGAAATGCCCGGGGGTGACAAAGTTGGAATGCATCGTGCACCAGCCATTTAGGGGGAATAGAATGACTGATGAGGAATTCGAAAAAATAAAAAAACTTCCATTGAAGCACGGCTGTCTTTGTATATGCCATGACGTATATGAGTGCACTGGGTTCAATTGCACCGGCAACAAACGTGGCGTTCACGAATATTGTTATTATCCGTCAGATAATTTTCAGGAACGCATAGGTTACAATAGAAATGAAGGAATTTGTAATTGTAGGGATCGCAAGGCGTATGGGTAAATTTAGAGGGAAAAACACTAAATGATAGTATAAATAATTCTACAACCCCTTTGCACTGTGTGAACTTCCTTATAATAATTATACTGTTTTTTCATTTGATTGAATTGTGGTTAACTCGCACTCTTCTTAAACACATGTATCGTCTTATATAATAAACTGTCACGTGGTAAAAAATACGCTTTCAATTTTCATTTGGGAAATAACGTTTGACAATAAAAGGTCAAAAAGCGATATGATGCATGATATATGCTTTGCCGAACATTGCCTTAATGATGACGTCATTTGTGGCTTTGCCAGGAGTCGATTTGGCAATTAGGTCACTGCAAATGGCGGGGAGATTCAAGCAGCATCATTGGTCCGGTACATTACACCCTGAGTAACAATGGAAGTGACAAATGGCACAAGGTTTGCTCCACCTAAAGCACCATGGTGTTTATGATTTCGATACACTATTCCATCAATTTCAGAAGAGTTTGACTTCGTTTTCCTTTTGGCCTATTTTTATCAACTGTAACACACAACACTTTTCGTAAATTCATGTATCTTCCAAATTAATAAACTGTCACGTGGTAAAAATCTTGTCCCGAATTATTTTCCGTCATTCGCGGATGCGCTCGGCGATGGGTTGGAACGAGGGCCACTAAAAATGGCGGGGTAATTGAAACAACCTCATTGGTCCCATACATTACACCCAGAGTTGCCAGGGAATAGAGAAATGCGGCTCCCAGGGTGTTTATAATTTCAATATGATATGCCATTAATTACAGTAGACTAGCAAACATCTTAAAGCGCAGCGCCAAATATACTTGGGTTATTTAACTTTGGATGGCTAGCCGCAGTATTAGGCACGCTCAGTTCATACCAAAAGCAGACATAAACTTCCAGACATTATAACTTTCGCCACGTCGTCGTATTGGCATAATCTTCGAGAAAAAAAAATTCGAATTTAATCTCGTAAAATATAATGTAAGAATCATATAATATTTCAAATAATACTTCACGATCTGTCTACACTTAATAGTTACGGCAGTCACAAAAAAGGCATAAAATTTAAAAACCCATGACGTACAAGAATTGTTCACGTGATGGTGCAACATTTTCTAGCTATTTATCAACGAGACATTTTAGAAGAATTATCAAAATATCATGTTTAAGTATGCAGTTTCCAAGATTAAATTGGATTCGATTATTGTTCTAAATAAAGCCAATTTAAGATGACAGTGTTAAAATATAACTAGACTAGGAGATTGCTTTCAATAGTTAAGGCAAGTCAATAAGTACTTTCGCCTTAAATATCCCTTTAAACTTGTTCATCTTGTCAAATATACTCCCTGGCCTCGTTATTTAAATCGAAAATTATCGTTTAAAAACGATTTACAGTGTCATTCGTGCAAATGAAATGAACCAGTAAACTAATATGGAAGATTAATAAAATATAATTTCAAATGTTACTTTATGATCTGCCTATACTTAAAAGTTATTGCAAGCACAAACTGTAAACAAGTTGGGAAAACCAAACTATTACCTCTCCGTGTCAAGAGGTCTACTACTACAAACGTATTTACCTAGATATGGAATTATTTCACTTCTTTGAAGTAAAAATTTACGAAATATTGAAGCAGTATTCCAAACATAGCGAATGTACAGTAAAGCAGACGACATTTCACATCCAATAAGGATAAATCTTGGACACATGGAAATCAGTCAATGGGGAAAAGAACAGGAAATGAAGTCTAGGCTTCAGCTGTTTACCCTATATTCTGAAAGCTACATTCACAACTGGTTTGCAGTGTAAACACTATCGTCTCGTCTCACCTCAACAATATTCTTAGTTTGCCAACATGAATGTTAACGTTAAATAACACCAAAGCTAAATTGTAGCTAGACGCACTAATAGTCAATGCGCACCATAAAGAGAATAATAAGTCTGTAGTTACTACCCGTTTACCATTAGCCCTTTTACTAATCTTATTTAAGAGTGTATTTAACTTTCGGCTCACTCTGAACCGTTGATGTCTGTTTCAGACTCGAAAATCAAAGCCAAGAGTTTACTTCACCTCAGGCCTCAATTATTTACTCTTTGTTTCACTAAGCCTATGCGGTTAGTACTTGTTATACGCACCGGAGTCCAGGTCTTGGTTTTCTTCATGAAATCACTAAACCAAGGATTATTCTATATACAGATGTAGTATAGCTTTAGCAATATATAAACAGCCATTTCAAATAACAATATTAAAAAAAATCTTTGGAATATCAAACTGAAACAGAGCTTTAAAGCTACAAAAGTACTAAATGCATCATAATTACGAAAAATACTTCCACATATTCACTTTATATTATGGAAAAAGGGAATATTAAGGTTCTGTATGATTTCTTAACACATCAACACAAGGCTAACTGCTAACGCGACGCACTAGTGTAACAATGGACGGACACACACAGACAACAAGAGTAACAAGGAGTATAAACCCATTAGTGGAAGCAGTATTTGTTTTCCGAAACAATCTCGCTTATGTTTATCCTCTCTAGACTTCACTAAAAACGTATTACTACTACGTAAAATATTAATAGACAGGCAAGGATTGATACCATTAAAGAAGGAGCGCAATATCATCCATATTTTCATTTCATATACAGAGAAAAGAAATTATTATGTTTCTGAGAGGAGCTGCCCATTTTGGTTGTTGTTTTGAAAAATATATCGCAATGCACGGGCCTTGATAGATATAGGAGGCAATGAATGAAATATATCGCATGCACGGGCCTTGGCAGATATAGGAGGCTATGATAATCTCTCTCTTTGCACGAGAGGTTTATCTTTAATATTTAAATAAATATAATTATTTTTAATTATTTTACTCTTCAATAATTAACATTAATAATAGTTAAATCGTTTAAAATAACGTTATACCTATTATCATCTCAAACTTTGCTAATATTGACGTTTAAAGTGAAGGGTACCCCTCTTGCCCGCTTTCTTCAAATTTTGGGGTATATATACGATTCGTTTCCATTATAATAGTAAGGAAAAAGCGCAATTGCGAAAACCTTTGGTGGCGATCCCACCTTAGGGAGGCTAGACGTTTCTCGTAACCCTAGCTGATAGCCGCGTATATCCTAAAACCAAACGATGATAATGGAGTAGAAGCCAATGATACAGATTGGTGTCTATGTGGAATAGACGGAAGACCAGTGGATGGTGGTGTTAGAAGCCAATGATACAGATTGGTGTCTATGTGGAATAGACGGAAGGCCAATGGATGGTGGTGTTAGAAGCCAATGATACAGATTGGTGTCTATGTGGAATAGACGGAAGACCAGTGCATGGTGGTGTTAGAAGCCAGTGTAAATGCAGACTGGTGTCAATGTGGCATTGACAAAGAATAGAAGATGGTGGTGGTGGAAGCCAGAAAAGTACCAGACTGGTGTTCATATGGGATGGACGAAGACCAAACATGGTGGTGTGAGAACTCAAGTATAGAGTAGCCAACGGAGAGAAATACAATTTTCTAAATTTCTGTGAACTGTCAATGCGGTCCGGAAATTGGGAACACGTTTGCTCCGAGACGCAAACTGCGAACGCGGTCACGTGGGTGTAACAACAGACAGACAGACACACTGACAGACACACAGACAGACACGGCCGTTACAGAACCTCTCCTGGACTACGTCACACGGAGAGGTAACAAGTTGGGAAAACCAAAATATTACCTCTCCGAGTCAAGAGGTCTACTACTACAAAGTTATTTACCTAGACATAAAATTATTTCTCTATTTGAAGTTAAAATTTATGAATTATTGAAGCTGTAAGCATTGCGAATATACAGTAAAGCAGACGACATTTTACATCCAATAAATATAAATCTTGGACACACGGAAATCAGTCAATGGGGAAAAGAACAGGAAATGAAGTATATAATTTTTCGAGAGATATAACCTTTATCAGGAGTTCATAATAGCCCGAAGTACGAAACTGGTTAAAAAGCCCGTAACAACAAAGTTTCGCCGTAAAGCTCAGCGGATACATACACCGCTTAACTCCCAAAGAAATAGTTACCCCATTTTTTTAGCGCCACGCGCATTAACTTCCACACTACCGGTTTAGCGCTATTTTTATCTTGTGATTTTGGGAGCGAAAATGGCTCACGTCTGCTTCTGTCGGAACGGTGTAAATTAAGCCTTAGCTAAGAAGTTGGCTTTTAGTCGGGGTTTCTAGTTTTCTACAAAACATTTAAACGATCGTCAATGATGTTTTGTTGTGATATGTGTGAGTGAGAATTCCGTGGTTAAATTAAAACGGTTTGGACAAATTTATTCCCAGTATCTTTAATATAAGAATTGCAACATGTTTCTACGTCCACCATATCGCCATTTTTCTTTTCGACGGAGATCCCAGCCAACGCAAGTTTTGGAACGAAAACCAAGGAGCATAGATACCACTACGATATACTGTAAGGTTGTATGTCCATAAACAGGCTAATCCATTCTATGCGCAACGACAGAATCTTGTTGTTCGCGATTTTTACCATTAGCTCTATGGCCAGTTTCATACTTCCCCCCCCCCCGAAGGGGGGTTATTATGAACTCCTGCCTTTATGTGTTTGTAAAGGCGGAATTGTCTACGCTTTAGCAGTTTACCCTATATTCTCATAGCTACATTCACAACTGGTTTGCAGTATAAATACTACTGTCTCGTTTCACCTCAACGATATTCTTAGTTTGCAAACATGAGTGTTAACGTTAAAAATCACCAATACTTACTTGTGGTAAGACGCATTGAAAGTCAATGCTCACCATCACAACAATGAAAACTTCGAAGTTATAACCCGATAACGATTAGACCTTTTACTAACCTAATTGCAACCATGATGCTTTCATCTATTATAAAATCTAAACCTGATTATTTAAGCGTGTAATTAACTTTCGGCTCACTCTGAACCGTTAATGTCCCTTCATTTCAGACACGAAAATCAAAACCCAAAGTTTACTTCACCTCTGGTCTCAATTATTTACTCTTTGGATCACTAAAGGCCCGTTCACATTACCCAACTTTAGTCAGCTGACAAAGCCGATCTGACCAGTCAGGCCAGATTGTCAGGCAATATGAACGTTTCACCCAACCGTACTATTGTCAGGTTCAAGCTCGGATTTTAATCGGGTAGGTAGGCGATTGGAGTCGGGCCGACTAAAGTCAGAGAGGGAGCAAACCAATCACAATAAGCCTTGGCTATTATTACGTCATGGGACACGTGCTGGTTTTCTTTCAACTCGAGAGAGAGAACCGACAGTATCGGCCATTATTTAATTGTCGATGAAAACCTGAAAAATGATTTCGGGCCTTGGCCATTTTTAACATGTGTTAATTATTACGTTTTGATGATTGTTCCTCATTGAATATTATCAGAAGTAATATAGTAGGGAAGTTTCCAATATTACTTCTGATATTATTGACCTTTATTATGTTCTGAACTGCAGAAATTTAATGGGAATAGCTTTGATGCTCGTAAAGTAGTCGAATTTATTCGAGAATAAGAGTTCATTTATAATCCAAAACAAATCATTAATATCATTATGTACCGCTTTGTACGTCCTCTTGTGTTTCGAAGGTAGTCGGCCCGACTGGTTGGGTGGTGTGAACGAGTGACCTGACTTGACTAATTTGGGTGACAAGTCGGCCTGACAGGTCTATGATTAGTCAGCTGACTAAAGTTGGGTAATGTGAACGGGCCTTAAGCCTATTGCGGATACTACTTGATTTACCCAACACAGTGCAGGCCTCAGCTTTCTTTGTGAAATCACTAAACCAAGGATTATTCTATATACAGATATTTATTTAATTAGGTAAGTATTATACACATTCGCTAAGCCTTTAATGCGAGGCTTCTATGCAAATAGAAAAAACATTATAAGTTAAAAACATGTATTCAAGTATGCAAAAAAAGGGGGGGAGTGGGAGAACAACAACTAAAAAAACAACAAAAATTTAGGAAGTTAAACTATAAAAGATAGAAAGTTTTTGACGAAAAGTATGACGATTTTGAAGTTGAACTAAATTAGATGGAAGATTATTCCAGTCATGAATGGCAGTGAAAGTGACATGATTTAGGCGAAAATTAGACTTTACAAGAGGCTTGACTAATTTAAGGGCGTGACCACGGGTGATGGTGGTGGATTTTGTGAAAAAGTCGCTAGTTTCCAAATCGAGGCGGCCGTGAAAAAAGTCGTGCAAAAGGCAGATGTTGTTAACTCGATGTCGTACAGACACTGATTGAATCCGCAATGCAGCTAGACGATCGGGTGCAGGAAGTCTTGATAGGCGTTGCGGAAGCTTCGAAAAAGCATTTTGGGCCTTTTGCAGGATCTTGGCATCACCCAAGAGAGATGGTGTCCATATCGGCGATGCATAGTCAATTATCGGTAGAACTAGAGAGTTATACAGCCCACGAATAAGTTTCTCCGATCGATGGTGAATATTACGTCGAACCAATCCAGTGGTGGATTTGAGACGCTTGCAGACTTTGTTGGATTGGCTTGAAAATTTCAACTTAGTGTCAACAAGAACCCCGAGATCCTCTTCCGTCGCGAGCGAACGAATTGGGGTACCATCAATGAGGTATACGTTGTTCGGGTTATGACGACCAAGATGAAGAACCGCACACTTATTGGCATTGAACCGCATATCATGGTCAAGTGCCCAATTCGCAACAGCGTCCAGATCGTCTTGTAGGAGACGACAATCAGCCATACTACGAATGCGATAAGATAACTTAGCGTCGTCCGCGAATAAAAGGACAAGAGCATGTCGCACGACAGATGGAAGCGAGTTAATATAGACGTTGAACAATAGAGGCCCAAGAATGGAACCTTGTGGTACCCCACGCATCACAGCACCAACTGAAGACATTTCACCGTGGAGAACCACTCTCTGAGTACGACCGCATAGGTATGACCGCAACCACTCCAAAGCTTCGCCAGTGACGCCCGCTAATTCCAATGTATGCAGCAAACCAGAGTGAGAGACAGTGTCGAAAGCCTTTGAAAAGTCCAAATATATAATGTCAACACCCGAACCATCGTCCAGCCATTTCGCCCACGTAGTGGTGGCAACGAGCAAATTGGTGATGCATGACTTCCGAGGAAGGAACCCATGTTGAGCCGGGCTGAAGAAGTTGATGGCTTCGAGATGAGCACGCAACTGAATGTGGACAAGTCGTTCGGCAATTTTAGGAATGTGATTCAGCACACTAATCGGTCTGTAGTTCGAGGGATCTATACGCGATCCATTCTTATGTAAAGGCGTGATGTTGGCTTCTTTCCACTGGTCCGGGAGAGTGCACGTAGAGAAAGAATAATTGAGTAGCTGATGAACTGGTGCCAGTAATGCAAGTGCGAGACGTCGTAGTAGAAGAGGGTGAATACCGTCTGAACCAGGAGACTTATTCGTAGGTAATTGATGGAGTTCGACTATAATAGCTTCAGGTAGACAATCAAAATGGGCAAGAGTACGGGTAGCAGTAGAAGGAAGCAAAGTGCGGTCGACAAACGAGGGACTAGAACGGTGACCAGAATCCGAAACCACCGATACGAAGAACTCATTTAAAGCATCAGCCGCGTCCCGAATAGAAGTGGTTTGAGAGCCATCAGAACGAGTTATCTGCGTAATTTTGTGACGGCATTTTCTAAATCGATTGATGTAATTGTAGAAACTTTTTGGATTATCCTTGATACGGGAAGCCAATATGTTTTCTTGCTTCCGTCTTAGTTTGCGAAGATGATTAGTGTTGGAGTTTCGAAATGTCTTATATAAATCGTACTGGTGACGCTTTAGTTTAGAAAGTTTCTTCCAAGCTGCCTGCTTAAGTTGACGGGAACGAACAGTCCGAGCAGCTGGTAATGGCTTTGGCAATTCCTTGCGGAATGGGATAAAAGTGTTTATCCCAGCCTGTAATACCGAATGGAAAGCAGTCCACAAGTCATCGATGTTGTCAGCGGAGAAGACATTATCCCAGTCAGTGTTCCAAAGGTAGTCAGAGAAGGAATCATAATCACCCTGGTAGAAGTTGCGTGTAGGGCGAAAAGTATCGGACTTTTCACTAAGGCTGGTTTCAAAGAGCACAACGCAATGATCACTAGTACCCACAGGAGCAAGGATCGTCGGATTGAAGGATAGAATGGGATCCGAGCAGAAGATAAGGTCCAGGACAGAGTCCTTCATAGAAGCTCCGCCGAAACGCGTTGCATCCACAGAGTTGGGCACTCCTCCTTAGATAGATTTTTTTCCTATCAAACTATCATAGATGGCGAAACTATCAATTCTTCTGGCTATATTTTAGAGTGGAACTCCTTCTTAGATAGATTTTTTTCCTCTCAAACTATCATAGATGGCGGAACTATCAACTCTTCTGACTATATTTTAGACTGACATTGCTGGTTAGATAGATATTTTTCCTCTCAAACTATCATAGATGGCGAAACTATCAACTCTTCTGACTATATTTTAGACTGACACTGCTGGTTAGATAGATATTTTTCCTCTCAAACTATCATATTTGGCGAAACTATCAATTCTTCTAGCTATATTTTAGACGGGCATTATTTGTTAGATAGATTTTTTCCCTCTCAACAAATCATAGATGATGAAACTATCAAATCTTCCTTCAATATGTTAGATTGGCTCTCATTGTTAGATAGATTTTTTGCCTATCAAATCAAATTGAAATCTTTAGGAACGACTAAATTAATCGATTATTTAATTTCCGGACTTTAAATTTGATTGTTTTCGATCAAACTGATTTGGGCTCTACCTACTTTTACTCTGTTTAATCGATTCCTGATATTTCCTGATTTTGTAGAATTTCTAATATTTTCATATATTCATATAATTTCCATAATCTCATTTCTCAAGTTTGACTTTTAACTGTCTATAGTTCAAAAGCTACTATCCAAACTTTTTCAAATTATTCGCCCTTGATTTAATCTAAACCATCTACTATAAACGGTTAACTAATAATAATTAAAGGCAAAAATTGCAATTAAAACTGTGGGTAATAAAAATCAGAAAATCTACACTTTAATTTATCTAATTCTACGTTTGGATGATTTCGTGGAATCGTTCTTCCTCCTCGAGTAGTCGTTCACATCAGTGACAGCACGGAGCTTCTATATACAAGAAGCTCCGTCTTCACAGTTTGAACTGTTGAACCATCGTTTATTTTATTTTTATTTATTTGTTTGAGAGGGTTATAACGACCACCAAGTACAGAATCTTCTTATAGAATAAACCTACACTTGCTAACGTTCAAATATATTAAAAACTTCGATATCATTCAAAAAACGACTTATCTTTCCAGAAATTTTCATAACTATCAAAATTGCCTATCAAAGATTAGCACATAATTTTTTAAAATGAAATCAGAAAACAGATGTCGCCAAATAAACTCACTCAAAGAATCAATTTATTTCTCAAGGAATAATGCCTATCATTTTTTATGATTTCTAAAAGATGGGGTTAGTAGCCAGATCACGTTGAGAATCGATATTTTTCTCTAGAAGATTTCAACGAATCAATGAATCATATCAACTTCGAGTGCACTTTCTAAGCTATCAAACTCAATCGATCATTATAATTCAAATTTTTCTCGAAAATAACTATCAAAATTGATACTTTGATAGGGGCAGATTTAGTTTTCTATCGTATCAAGTGGTAAAACTATCAAATGATATGATAGTGCCCATCTATGTGCATCCAGCACGATTTGGGTTAAACTGCTGTCGATAATGCACTCTAAAAATGACTTGGCATGCTGGGTGGCCCCCGGGTAGGGAATAACCGATGTCCAGTCTAGTCCAGGGTAGTTGAAGTCCCCAAGAAGGAGAAGCAAATGATGGTTAACATCACAGAAGTCCGTGAGGGCCTTGATGTAGTTGGTAGTGAAGACATGATTGCTGTATATCGGATTCGGTGAGCGATAGACAACCGAAACGACCAATGTAGTCGACTCCAGTACAAGTAAAACAGCCAATGAGTCAACACCCTCATAATCTCCAGCCTGAGGGAGAATCGGATCCAATTCCCGAGACTTGAAAGAGTCCAATAGGTATAAGGCAACACCGCCGCCCCTTGAAACACCGCAACGGTCGGCACGGTAAAGCGTAAATGAGGGTATGTGGAATTCACTATTTAAGTGCTCGGATGTCCACCAAGTTTCAGTTAACGCGACAATAACGGCGTTATGACGAGAAATTAGGTTTACAAGTTCAGTAAATTTATAGTTATTGGCGATACTGCGTGCGTTTGTTAACAAGCCCGTGAAGGATGATCGAGTATTAGCACATGATTGGCGTTGGAGAGGAAGTGACGATAGTGATGAGTAATGCGAAAGGGAAGGTACTTGATGTTGTCGTATAAGTTGTGGCGAAAAGGAACTGAAAGTTGACACACATCTCAAGAGTAAATCAGATGAGGGTACGAAAGGTGCAGCGAGATAGTTTAGGTGAGACCCTTTCGAAACAGCTGAGAGCGGAATTAGTTTTTTTGGCGCAGACGCAAATGGTGGCAAACTCCCCAACGGTATAGCAGTTAGTTTTGTAGCGCATGGTGACATAGACGTTGTTGTAACAGTAGTTGTTGCAGTAGCGGACGAAGGTAAAGTAGCACGGGGCGAATGAACGATGGATCCTTGATGTATTACAAGATTAGTTTCGCCCCCAGCACGGCGACGTTTAAGCTCCTGGCGCAGTTCAAAAAATCTTCGTTGTTCGTGCGGCGGCCTATCCAGCGAATAAGAATAATTGAAACCGTAATGACGATCCTTGCGTAAGGCATGTAGGCGCGAGAAAAAGTATCGACGGTCATGAACCGTCAGAAAACGAAAAGCCAATGGACGCGGCTTTTGAGAATCCTTTGAAAAACGCCCCAAACGAGAAAAGTGAACCTGCTTGATGTCTGAGACAGTATAACCGCTGTCGCGTAGAAGAGTCTTGCAGAAGTTCTCGTCATCATCAAGTGAACCATTATCGGCTACGCCATAGATCAAAATGTTACGCTTGCGCCGCTCAACATCAAAACGATCAGTGGTATGGGATCCATTGACGACGGAACCCCCATCAACCCGAGGAAGTAGACCCTCTGCGCCAGTTGATGGAGTCGAACGAAGAGAAGCCTCGAAGTTTGCCGACAATTCTTGTAGGCCATGCGAGTTTGATTCACTTTTAGCACCCACCGAGTGTAGATCATTTCTCAGGGACTTCATCTCACGGCGAAACTCATCCAGGTCAGATACAGCAGTCGAGGTTTTACAAGACTGACAATGTAGTTGCAACGAACGAGAAGTATTCTCGCAAAGGACTCTGACAGAGTTAAGGTCACCTTGCAGGGAAGTCAACGAGTTGGTAATCGAACGAGAATGATTGTGAAACTCCTCAGAAAGGCTGGAGAGTTCCTCTGGTAGCTTCACCATTTCAGGAGACAAAGAACCTCCGGGTGAAAGTTTGAAGCGCAGCGAGAGATTCCTCAACGCGTCGTATGGCGGACATATTGTCATTCACGATCGTATGCAGATCCGGAACCAGGAGAACACAACTTGGGCAAAGAAACGGCAAATGCTTAGCCTGGGTGGCATCCAGACTGCAATGGTCCTTGCAAAGGCTGTCAGGCAAATGAACGCATCCAGAATGGCAAAGAGAACGACACAAACCGCAAGTAAACGCAGTTTGTCCTTCGCCAACAGTCAAAGAACACATCGAGCACACTCGATTGTCGCTTGTGGTAGTACATGTCTTGGAATCAACGGACGACAATGCCTTGCGAACCGACCGACCCCGGGTCATAATGGTGCAATCGAGGTCAGAATCTGCGACAGTGGAGATAACTGAAGAGGATAGAGAGCGTCGTCGAGGCATAGCAGTGGTTGCAAGGTTGTAAAATTAAAAGAAAAAATCACTAAGCCTTGACCTGAGAAGAAACGAGTTTGAAAGTTGAATTTAACTTTTTTAAAAAACGGCACGAGCAAAAAAAAACACGAGACCGCTCGCCGCGAGATCATTAACATCATTCATAGCTTAAGTAATATATAAACAGCCATTTCAAGTAATAATATTAAAAAATATCCTTGGAATATCAAAATGAAACAGAGCTTTAAAGCTACAAAAGTACTAATTGCATCGTAATTACGAAAAATATTACCACATATTCACTTTATATAATGGAAAAAGTGAATATTAAGGTTCTGTAGGATTTCTTTACACATCAAAACGAAAAGAACTGCTAACGCAGCGCACTAGTGTAACATCGGACGGACACACACAGACAAAAACATAGACTGCTTTTGAACTCTTTCCGTATTAATTTTTATTTGAGAAACAAGATTATCTTAAATAATAAAATAAATATAATTCATATAAAATATTTTCTTCGTTAGTTATTCGCCGTATTGAACGTTACATCGTTTTAAAAAAGAACAATTAAACATTCTTGAGAGACTTGACTAATATTGACGTTTGAATTGAAGGATACGCCTGTTTTTTCGCCTTACTCAACTAGGTAGTATATAAGGGTTTCGAATCGCAGCTATGGATAAGAACAGCGCAATTGCGTGAACATTTGGTGGAAGCCCCACCTTAGGGAGGCCAGACGTTTCTCGTAACCCTGGCCGATCGCCGCGTATGTCTTAACCTCAAGGATGATGATGGAGTAGAAGCCAGGTGTACAGACTGGTGTCCATGTGGGATGGACAAAGATCAGATGATGGTGGTGTGACTGGTGTCCATGTGGGATGGACAAAAACCAGAAGATGGTGGTGTGACTGGTGTCCATGTGGGATGGACAAAAACCAGAAGATGGTGGTGTGACTGGTGTCCATGTGAGATGGACAAAAACCAGAAGATGGTGGTGTGACTGGTGTCCATGTGAGATGGACAAAGACCATAATTGGTAGTGTGTGGAAGCCAGTGTGTACAGACTGGTGTCCAACTGGGATGGACAAATGGCCTGAGGATAGCCATTGTAAGTGGAATACAATTTTCCAAATTTCCGGGAACTGTAAATGCGGTCCGGAATTTGGGAAAACGTTTGCTCCGATTTGAAAACTGCGAACGCGGTCCCCTGGGGTGTAAGTCAATAACAACAGACTGACACACAGACACACAGACAGACAGACAGACACGTCGAAATTAGAACCTCTCCGTGACATACGTCACTCGGAGAGGTAAAAAGCAAAAACTATATTTCATTAAGGAAATAATCACGTAACATCCGGAAAATAGAGATACGACACGAGGAAATCGCGATGATACTATAGGATGTGGTCTTAACTTGTATCATACCCTTTTCTGATGCATTCGCCCACTTATTATCGTTACACAGTGGAGACGGGGAGCGCGCGAAATATTCCCAGAGTAGCGTCTACTTTTTTCCTCTCCGAGTGACGTATGTCACGGAGAGGTTCTAATTTCGACGTGTCTGTCTGTGTGTCTGTCTGTTGTTCGCAGTTTTCAAATCGGAGCAAACGTTTTCCCAAATTCCGGACCGCATTTACAGTTCCCGGAAATTTGGAAAATTGTATTCCACTTACCATAGCTATTATCCATTACCTGTCTAACACCACCATCCTCTGGCCATTTGTCCATCTCATATGGACACCAGTCTTTACCCACTGGCTTCTATAGTCCACCATCATTTTGGCTCTTTTTCCTTGCCACATGGATACCAGTCTGTACACACTGGCTTCTACACACCACTATCTTCTGGTCCTTGTCCATCCCACATGGAACACCAGTCTGTAAGCACTGGCTTCTAATCCCCACCATCTTCTAGTCTTTGTCCATCCCACCCACATGGACACCAGTCTGTACACACTGGTTTCTACACACCACCATCTTCTGGTCATTGTTTTTGTCCATCCCACATGGACACCAGTCTGCACATCTGGCTTCTACTCCATCATCATCCTTAAGGTTAAGACATACGCGGCGATCGGCCAGGGTTACGAGAAACGTCCGGCCTCCCTAAGGTGGGGCTTCCACCAAAGGTTCACGCAATTGCGCTGTACTTATCCATCGCTGCGATTCGAAACCCTTATATGCTACCTATTTTAGTAAGGCGAAGCAACCGGCGTATGCTTCATTTCAAACGCCAATATTAGTCAAGTCTCTCAAGAATGTTTAATTGTTCTTTTTTAAAACGATGTAACGTTCAATAAGGCGAATAACTAACGAAGAAAATATTAAATATTAATTATATTTATTTTAATATTTAAGCTAATCTTGTTTCTCAATTCAAAATTAATACGGAAAGAGTTAAAAAGCAGTCTATGTTATTGTCTGTGTGTGTCCGTCCGTTATTACACTAGTGCCGCAGTGCGCTGCGTTAGAAGTTCGTTTTTTTTTTGATATGTAAAGAAATCCTACAGAACCATAATATTCCCTTTATCCTTAATATAAAGTGAATATGATGAAATATTTTTCGAAATTATGATGCATTTAGTGCTTTTGTAGCTTTAAAACTCTATTTCATTTTGATATTCCAAAGATTTTTTTTAATATTATTATTTGAAATGGCTGTTTATATATTACTTAAGCTATACTACAGCTGTATATAGAATAATCCTTGGTTTAGTAATATCATGAAGAAAGCTAAGTTCTAGACTTCGGCGGGTATATCTAGTATTACTTGCAATAAGCATAGTGAACTATAGAGTAAATAATTGAGGCTTGAGGTGAAGAAAACTTTGGGTTTTGAGTTTCGTGTCTGAAACGAAGAGACATCAACGGTTCAGAGTGAGCCGAAAATTAAATACACTCTTAAATAATCAGGTTAAGATTTTATAATAGAAGAAAAGATCATGGTGGCAGTTAGATTAGTAGGGCTAAGCTACAGAGTTTTTATTCTCTTTATGGTGCGCATTGACTATCAGTGCGTCTAGCTACAATTTAGCTTTGGTATTATTTAACGTAAACACTCATGTTGGCAAACTAAGAATATTGTTGAGGTGAGACGAGACGATAGTGTTTACACTGCTAACCAGTTGTGAATGTAGCTATCAGAATATAGGGTAAACAGCGTAGACTTCATTTGACTGTTCTTTTTGCCATTAACTGATTTCCATGTGTCCAAGATTTATCCTTATTGGATGTAAAATGTCGTCTGCTTTACTGTATATTCGCTATGTTTGGAATACTGCTTCAATATTTCGTAAATTTTTACTTCAAAAAAGAGAAATAATTCCATATCTAGGTAAATAACTTTGTAGTAGTAGACCTCTTGACTCGGAGAGGTAATATTTTGGTTTTCCCAACTTGTTCCTAGTTATATTCAATCGTGGTTTACATATTAACATTAAATATATTGTATATAGAATTCTGTAAGGGCACTTGATTTAATAAGGAATGCCAATTAAGCGTGTGAAGACACATCATTAAAGAAAATAAGTGGTTTCTTTCTCTCTTAACCAATGCGAGGCTTGTTGTAGGTAACTAGGCTTAAACTATTTCTCCTTAGCACGGATGGAAAATGTCTTGATGTGATTTATTATTGTCCCTTAAAACTAACAAAGGTTTAAGAGAACCAAATTTTTTGACATAGGGGTGAATTTTTGGGCTAAACCTTACCGAAAATAGAAGGTTCAATATAAGCAGAAGGGGAAAATAGAAGAAGGATGCCACTCTGTATCATCTTAATGCATTAGTTATGTAATTTCATTCTTCCCAGGCTCACCATTTTTGTTTGCTCTTCCCCTCATCAAACTACAGATGGGCATCGCACTGTAAGGTGAACTCTATAACTGTTTGGTACTAAATCCTCAGCAATCAACTCTCTAACCTCGTCTAGAGGTGAGACAAAAATCCGCAAGTGCGTCTTGCCAAATAGTTTAACGCAAATGACTAATGATGAGGGAACTATTTATCGCATATGTGATTCGGTTTAGTAACCTTGCTCCAAATCTTCCGATGTTGGGAAAAATGACGTTACACTTACCCCGCTTTGTGGTACACTTCTCTCGAAGAGAAGTATTATATACTTCTGATATAAGTTAATGCGTGGTTCAAATGACGATATACGTGGGTAACAACAGGTTAAAAGTCTACCAAATTGATCCACTAACAATTAGTCTGAAACAGGTCATAGTAGGGTCTAAAAGTACGTCAAGGTTGGAACATGGGTTATAACTCCGTTATGCGTATGTTAGTAATGAGATAATGACTCCACTAGGGTTAAAACTCGGTTATCCATATGTTTGTAATAATAATAATAATAATAATAATAATAATAATAATAATAATAATAATAATAATAATAATAATAATAATGTAAGCTTTGCCTACACTCTTAAAATCAAAGGTGTGATTTAGCACCTTTTGTCTTAATTTTGACGGGTCCAAAAACAACACCATTAATGTGGTTAAATAACGCCTCTGAAAGTTTTAAATAGCCCATTTTCAACACTTTGCGTCTTAAAAATATTTTCCCCCGACACATTTATTACACCTTATAAAGCTTTATCTTACACCTTTTAAGAACCATATTTTTAAAATGTGTTCTTAAAGTGTCTGTATGTTCTTCTAATATTCTTCAAAAGGCGTCAATTTTTTATTGAAGTGTGAAATAGTGCAGAAAAGAAAAACAAAAGGTGTGATTTAGCACCTTTGGTCTTAATTTAAAGTTGTAAAACAACACCTCTGAAAGTGTTAAATGGACCATTTTTAACACTGCATCTTAAAAATATTACCCACTGACACATTTATTACACTTCATTGAGCTATTTCTTACACCTTTTAATAACAATATTTTTAAAAGGTGTTCTTTAAGTGTTGGTATGTTCTTCCAATATTCTTCAAATCGCGTGAATTTGAACTACTGAAGTGTGAAATAGTGCAGAAAAGGCGTGAAATATTGTAGGAAGGCTGTATTACACAGCGTGATTCTAATTCAGTTTGACACTTTTACCACATCGTGCTACTCTCAATAAAGGTGCTATATATACTTTTCACTGTACACACACAAATATTTAGTGTTTTTTAACACCTTTAACAGTAGTTTTTATGGGTCCACATTTCACACGGACCGAAACCATAATTGGGAGGTCCCATTCGACCAAACTTCCACAACTTAGGCGGTTTTCGAAAAGTGGTAAATTGCCCCAAAACACTACACTTAACGAAAGTGTCCATTGCTAAAATTTCTCTGATAATAACAGAGTTGCAAAGTGTTACATTGTTTAACGATTTGAAGGCTTATCTAAATATAAGGGAAAGGTGAAATTAGCCATAATCCATAACATATCCTTTGTTATTATTGTAACATGATGCTTAAAAAGACAAATTTATATTTAAATTATGGTAAATAAACATGTTCCAGTAAATTGTTGAGATATTTATGGATTTTTAATGAAAGGTTTGTCTGTAGTTCATATTTTTATCCGCAGAATCACGAACTTTTAGTGCAGAAAATTTTTTGTTATTATATGGGTTTTCTAAACTATTAATTCAAACGATAACCAATACTTTGGACCGTATACGCAGAGTGTAGGCGTCGTGAGCACTTAACGATAAATTAACCTTGTTTGATTGGATTAAAAATGTTGAACCCGGGACGCAATGCGTCAAAACAATTAATTATTATAGAACTTTATGGGTAATGTCAAATAAGGTGGACTTCGAAACTGTTCATTAGATATTAAGCTGAAAGGATTTAAACACACTTATTTGAACAATGGGTGTCGAAAATAAGAATGGAAATTGTTCAACAGAGATGCAGTTTAACACCTTATCAACTCGTCTTTCGTACTAAAAGATAATTGTTACTCTTTTATGTGTGTTGTGCAATTCCTTACAGGATGCGTCTCAGCACCTTTGCGAGCTTAAAATAACACTTTTAAGCTTGTCGCATAACAACTTTAAGAGTGTCGCGTAACGCTTTTAAGAGTGTCGCGTAACGCTTTTAAGAGTGTCGCGTAACGCTTTTAAGAGTGTCGCGTAACGCTTTTAAAAGTGTCGCGTAACGCTTTTAAGAGTGTCGCGTAACGCTTTTAAGAGTGTCGCGTAACGCTTTTAAGAGTGTCGCGTAACGCTTTTAAGAATGCCGCGTAACGCTTTTAAGAATGCGTAACATAACACATTGAGCAGATTTTATAAAGCTACCATACCACCTGATCACCAATTCCATACGTTTTACTCATGCTGTTATAATTAATTTAATACGAACAATTAAGTCTTTTTCCTTGACTTAATAATCTTTGGATTGACTTCAAAATTAAAACATATACGGATGATCTCATTTTAGAAACAAACGCGCAGTATTATTACTTAATTTCCACGTTTAATTTCAAACGGTGTTTTGAAGGTTTTTATTACCGAATTTACACCTTAAATTGTCCGGATAAACTCAAGGCGAAGAAACTCTATTTTGGGTGTTTTTAATTTGTAAACAAGTTGGGAAAGCCAAAATATTACCTCTCCGAGTGGAGATGACTATCACTACCCCTTAAACAACCTAAATATATGCATCTATCGCTTTTTTTAATTCTTTGCAAGTGCAGGAATTGAATTTTAAAATAGTCTATTGTTCAAGCCTTTTCAATATCTCTCAATTGCTGTGGAAACTCTACTCTCTCGCTATACCTCAACCGCATTCTTAGTCTACCAGTATGATTTGTAACATTTGTCCATATCAAAGCTGAATCCTACCTCGCCACACAAAAAGCAAATGTGCCCAAATCATGGAAGCCACAACCCAATCACACATAAGCTTGGCTCCCACTTAACCAAAATAATTATTAAACAGTTAAATACTCACAAAGGTTGGCAAAATCAATCTCCTTCAGTAATACGTAAGGCTTAATTATATTATTTGCCGAACAAAATTAATCGAGCAAATCTAACACTTAACTTCTTCCTTCGAAATTCTATCAAAGAATGATTCAACTGTTTAAAAAAAGGTTTTTTTCGCAAATAGGGCGCTATCATATCAACCGCAATTCCGTCATATTTAAAAAATATACATGGCCAACACTTTTTTAGACACAATAGTGGAAGTTTTAGTCTCATTTAAAACATGTAAAACAATTATCTCATCTACAAATAGCTTACACATGTCTTTTTTTACCAATATCTAGCCGTTTGGATTTTTCTAAAGCAATCTTACCACCAAAATATTTTTTGATATAGAATAAATGTTCTATGTTCTTCATTTTTGAAAATATATTTTTTAGCGTTTGTAATGATTACTCTCTACACCTACACTAATCTAACAAGGAGTAAAAATCCACTAGTGGAAGCGGTGTTTTTATTGAAAATATATTTTTTAAGCATTAAATCTAACTGGGAGTAATATGAAAGGAGTAGAAGCTTATCTGTCTTAGGAAATATGAAATTTTATCTTATCAGTTCGTTAAATCATAAGTTTATGACGAAAAAACGCGGAAGGGGAAAACGAGCAGACAACAGCGATTTTTGGGGGTAGAAGGTTAAGAGCGCCATCTGTCGTCCGTGCCAAAGTTGAACTTCCACTCGAAATGCAATGAGAAAGTGGATAAAATAATGCCATCAGCTATTTAACTGCGTCGATATATTTAACGACTTAACCCATGACATGCCCATAACACTGGCTTCTATGAATCCTATTTATTCTTGGATGCTAGGAAACTTGGTAGACGTAACAGTCTGTACCAAGTAACCAAGCATCCTTCAATAAACGCCTGGCAACATTGTGGTACGCATGGTACAACTAAAAAATAGGATGTGCATCTATCTTTCCAGTCACTCCAAGTCGTTAAGCCCTCATTACAGAGGATTTGAAACTCTATTGTAATTCCAAGTGTCTCGAATCTCTACGTTCCTGTCCATTATGAACAGTGCTGAGAGAATGATACATCAGAAAGAGCCATTCAAATCGAATTGCCGAAAATATTATCCATATTTTCATTTCATATAACAGAGAAAACAAATTATTATGGTTCTGAGAGGAGCTTCCCATTTTGGTTGTTGTTCTCAAAAATATATCGCAATGCACGGGCCTAGATAGATACAGGGGGCAATGTAGGAAATATAACGCAATGCACGGGCCTAAAAAGATATAAGAGACAATGTACGAAATATAACGCAAAGCACGGGCCTTGATAGATATAGGAGGCAATGATTTAACGACTTCGGTACTTGGGTTTATCTTTAATATTTAAATAAATATAATTATTTTTAATTATTTTAATCGCCAGTAAATAACTTTAAAAATAGTTAAATCGTTTAAAATAAAGTTGTTCCTATTATCTTTCGAAACTTTGCTAATATTGACGTTTAAAGTGAAGGGTACCCCTCTTGCCCGCTTTTTTCAAATTTTGGGGTATATATACGTTTCGATTCCATTACAATAATAGATAAAAACGCATTCGCGTGAACCTTTGGTGGAAGCCCTGCCATTGGGAGGCTAGACGTTTCTCGTAACCCTAGCCGATCGCCGCGTATATCTTAAAACCAAATAATAGATAAAAACGCATTTGCGTGAACCGATGGTGGAAGCACTGCCATTGGGAGGCTAGACGTTTCTCGTAACCCTAGCCGATCGCCGCGTATATCTTGAAACCAAACGATGACGGAGGAAAAGAAGCCAGAATTTACTGACTGGCGTCCATGTGGAATGGACAAAAAAGACCTGAAGATGGTGGTGCATTGAAGCTGGTGTCAATGTGGAATTGACGAAGAACAGAAGATGGTGGTGCATAGAAGCTGGTGGCAATGTGGAATTGACGAAGAACAGAAGTTGGTGGTGCTTGGAAGCAAGCACGTACAGACTAGTGTCCATGTGGGATGGACAAAGACTAGCAGATTGTGGTCCTTAGAAGCCAGTTAGTAAAGACTGGTGTTGGTAGATGAATGACCAAATTTCCGTGAACCGCGAACGCGTTCCGGAAATCGGGTATTTGTTTGCTCCGATTTGTAAACTGCGAACGCGGTCACGTGGGGTCTGACAGACAGACACACACACACACACAGACAGACACGGCCGATGTAATACCTCTCACGTGACATACGTCACTCGGAGAGGTAAAAAGTGTTTTCTTAAATTACACTCTTTTAAAACTTTCATTTCACTAAATATTAATTATCCACAAAACTATTTCATATTAATATTAATCATAATCATAAATCAATAAAAAAATAAGAAATTGTTCTCTCGCCTCTCGCGTTATTGTATGAGACAGTTTAACTATATAGCAATGAAAAATTTGAGAATTGTGCTAAAATTAGCAGTTTATAAAATTTAAAGTCTGAGATCTACCCTTATAACACCCTTCCGATAAAAAGGAGTAATTCCAGATGGATTTTACACCTTTATTAACTAAGCTTTTTTTTCGAAGATAATGGTCACCTTTAAAATACCAATATAACACCGTTTTTCTTATTCATGTGAAAATGTTAGGCGTTATATAGGTGTATTTGAAAAGTACACCATTTTCACTCCAAAGAAACACTCAATTTTTTTTGTGTGTATGAAGGGATTTCCACACTAAGTCTGTGGCTTGTTTACAGGTGGGTCCCTTTACAATGCATAGAGTGGTGGTGGCTAGCCCCTATGCCACAACTAACCGACAGCGTCCTATACTAACTATTCCAGCAGGCTTTAATCGGGTTGTGCTGGGGTGACTATTGAGTGGTGTGGGGGTCAGAATGTAGTTGTAAGAGTGTTATTATCGGTTCGGCGTGGGTTAATATCGAGATAGGCATAACAAACTAATCGATAACTATTACGTTTTCTAGAGGTTACTATCATGCTGTGTTTGAGACCGTCTTGGCTAATTATATGATTGTTACTCTATGGTGGTACAGGGATTATGTTAGGTAATAGGTCTAGTTGCGCGTGTGATTCGTCGTGGGCTATTGTGTGAAACACAGCTTTATCAAGTGGTTCAGGAAAGGTTTACTTATGAGCCATTCCAGTAAGGGAAAGCTGAAAATGAGGCTGAATTTTCCAACGTTTAACTCAATAAACAATAAAGAAATAAGCACAATTAAGAGCCATCTGGTGACAAATCGTTTGATTGGATATCTTAATAATCCCTAATCCTTTGTCAAAATCGAACAAACGTAGTTTCGCTGAAAGTAAATCATCTTACACTTGTTTAGCGCTGATTATATTAAAGTTCTAATCAGATCATAAATAGTAACTGTAATAATTGAGGCGTTCACGCTTTATTGATTTTGCCATTATAATATTTAAAGCCTTTCTCTGTGCCAGTTCAGCTCATTAACGAGCAAACCAATCAGATTATCTTAAGTTATATCCCAGCATGCTCTGTCGATCCTCAAAAGACTGTTGAGAAATTCGAAATATTTTCTATTTTGGGCCGATGCCTTAATCTTTTCGATTGGCATCAGCAGTAGTTTTGAAATAAAATCAGATTCGCTACTTTCGCCAACATGTGTCGAGTAGATTTCATTCTTGTATGTTAAGCCATCAAATTGTTCGAAGCAGTTCATTGCATTGCCGTATAATCTACATTCATTAAGGGTTCCAAAAACTAGCTTGCCCAACTTCATACTATCACCACTGACTAATAAGGCTTTTAAAATTTGCCGTAAAACTTTTCGGGGCTTTGGTTCTAGCTCATCAGCGTTTGGTTCAAAGAACTTTGCACCCAGCGAGTGACTTGTGGGAGACTTTCAGTATTTCATTAAAAATGAAAATCAACACACCAGGCTGCTTGCGGTTCCTGGCCTCAGTAGGGAGTCCTTCCGAGCTATACAAATAAATTGTGATAAATAGTCCATGGAAACAATAAAATGAATACACCTTTTTTTCTCTCGCAATACCTTTCATTTTGAGATTGCGGTTGTTGCGGTTTCGCAACTGGAAGGGATAATGCTTGGCTATCTGGCTCTGAATCATAATCAACTGGTTCAACTTTCACTGATACATCGTTAGCCTTTTGAATTGCTCCATTTTTCTCCTAATTTTTTAGACAATTAACAATGATTAAAGAATATTGCTAATATCTAACCTCATAGGTTACACTCTAAGAAATGGAAGTGTTAAAAAAGTGTTAAAACGGTGTAAACACCGTAAAAACACCCAAAAGAGAGTTTTATTACCTTGAGTTTTTAGGGGCCAATTTAAAGTGTAAATTCGGTGTAAAATAACACTTTTAAAACACCGTTTTGAAATTAAACATGTAAAATTATAGTATACTGCGGGTTTCTTAAAAAAGGTCTTTCTTTTTCATTAATGTTTTAATATTAAAGTCAATCCGAACAGTAAAACATTATTGAAAACCTTAATTTTTAAACATTTTTTAAAGATGATATTCATGAAAGAATATATTTTTATCCTTTAAATAAAATTAACAAGGAAATTGGTAATCCGACGGTATTGTACATTCATAAAGCACTGCTAAACGTGTTAGGTGGCACTCTGAAAAGCGTTATGCGACACTCTTAAAAGTGTTATGCGACACTCTTGCAGTGGCGTCGCTAGGCCTTTTATGGGGGCTATAGCGCCCCCAAATTTCAAAGTTAGCCCCCTCAAAAGAATCTGTAAACTATACCAAAAAATTGCTCGTAGCCCCCTAAAATTCTTTAACAATGTAGTATATAAAAATTATAATGAAAAGTTCGTTAAGTTTCATCTTTGTAGAGATGAATTTCAATATCAAACAGTAGTGGGGACTAAAAGCAGACGAAAACTAAACTTAAAAAAGACGAGTGAAATTCTTTCATCCACAATTGTCTCATAGTCAATAACTCGGTTCCGTACTCTTTATCAATAAAAGTTTGTATATCTTTTATATACGAATAATAAGATTAAGCCCCCCCCCCCAAATTTCAAGCCCTAGCAACGCTATTGCACTCTTGAAAGTGTTACGCGATACTCTTTAAAGTATTGTGTGACACTAAAAAAACGAGACTAGGTTAGGTACTGACCTCACAGTAGGGCGACTATTATTGTTATTGTTACTATTGGGGCCAGAGGCATATTGTGCACCCTCATATTCAGGCCTTGAAGAGACCTGTGACCGCGGTGTAGCGTAGAACTCGTTCCACCGTTATGGACTATAAACGCCAGCTTGAGAGGCCAACATGTAGGGCACATGCTTTTGTGACATGTCTTATCTTTATTTTGAGAAAAATTAGAGTAGAAAATGGTTTTTTTTAAATATTTTACAGTAGATTAGGTCAAAGGCGTTTCTGGTGTTCGAAAAACTCTTCGTGAAAAGAGATTGTTAAATTTAACAAGTTCGTCTGCATCTACTGCTGGGATATTATAGCCTCCAAAACCGATTTAACACCCGATGCATTTATACTAATTTAAAACTTTCTGCCTTTTCAGAAGTTATTAAGTCGGTGAAAACGACCAACTGATCATGCAGATTCACGCTGGATTTTATGCAGTTTCACATTGCATGAGAGAACTACCCTTGCATAAAGGGGTATAGCTCTGCATGTTAGAACTGTTCTCTCAAGGTGGAACCTTGCTATTAATATAGCGCTATTCGCGAATAAATCAAACACTCTGAAAGGTGTCATGCGACACTCTTAAAGGTGTTATACGACGACCTGAAAGGTGTTATGCGTCACTTAGAAAAGTGTTATGCTTACACTCTTAAAAACGTTATTTAAACTCGGAAATGTGCTATTCTACACCTTTTAAGGAGTTGCACAACACTCATATGAGAGTAAAAAATTAACTTTTAGTTCGATATAAGAGTTAAAAAGGTGTTAAACTACACCTCTATTGCACCATTTATTCTTATCTTTAACACCAATTTATCAAATAAGTGTTATTAAACCCTTTCAGGGGTGTAAATGAACACCTGTAACGGTGTCAAATTTGGACCCATATAAACTACTTTTAAAGGTGTTAAAGCACACCCCAATTTCTTAGAGTGTACCTTCAGATCTTTGACTTTGTTCTTCAATTCTTCTCTGACCTTATTGAGCCGGTCAATTTTCTCTCGTTGCTCATTAATAGTTAACTCATTTTCCATTCGCGATTTTCTCACGTTTGAAATTAAAACGCCAAACTGAAAAATTCAAATAAGATTCCATTACTACAACTGATTTCCATGGGACCTTCAGGCAGAATTAATTTTAAAGAGACAAGCAAGAAAGATGGGAAACCAATGACGTCAAAGAACGTTAATGGTCCTCATTTTTAATGAATCTTTAAACAAGGGACCTTTATCCTCTAAATCTTCAGCCAATCAGAGGGGAATTTATCATTGGCCATTTAAAAAAGTTCGTTGTTCATTAGTCATTGAGAGGCTGTAGGAAATGTTATTTTTAATCATGTATCTCATAAACCCTTCATAAGGAACGGAAAAACTGGATGCTTTCACTCAAGCAAGGAGAAATGGCCCCTAGATTCGTTTTTTGCCATTAGCTGCGCTACCAGCACAGATTTCCTCATAATGCGGGAACTATTTTATCAATTATTACCTTGTTCCTCAGTTTCTTCATTTTGTCATCTTTGCTTAAGTAACAATCTTCCTTATCCATTTCCTAAATCAATTTTGCAATTTTAAACTTCATAGAAGAACGAGGAATAGATCAAAAATATCGCAAATACCTCTCCGGGAACAACTCTTTGAGAATTGACCAAATTCATATAGGCATTGCGTAAAGACTGTTTGTGAAGACACATTTCTTTCCTAAAATTAAACTTTGAATGAAGACATGTTTCGAAACATGGAACATTTTTCGAAGAACAAGCAAATTAAGGAATGGAGAAAAATGTTAATATTTTAAACTACTAAGAGTTTACAGTGTTGCCAGGACCTTTGTGAGACAAAGTAAGGGTAAGGTGAGGCATAGTGCGCTCTATCACGAGCTTATCAGGTTCGAATTAGCAGAAGCTACTAAACCAATGGCGGCGTAGTAGTCCTAATTTTTATGATTAATTAAATGCTAATTATTTTGTAATAAGAGATCTAAGCGCAACGTCTAGGCTCCTCTGTGACAATCAATCAGCCATCCATTTTGCAAAGAATGTGGTCGAAAACCAACGATCAAAACATATAGACTTACGGTATCACTTCATACGGGATATATTGGAACAGAAAACGTTTAGTATAACATATGTGAATACAAAAGATAATCTAGCGTATACAGTGTGGAAAAGATCAGAGTGCCCACATTTTTCGGACATTTTATGAAAAAAAAACTCGAGATCAATGAGGAAATTAATTGTAGTACATTTTCCAGACTCATGGAAATTTAATTAAAGAATTCTCTGGCATCCACTAAACAAATTGTTCATGAAGTTTCAAATTATCACAAAAATGAGAATTTGTAAGAAATCAATACAATAATGTTAATGAAAAATTAGATTTTGTGAGATATCATAAATTTTGCAAGATTAATCCTGTGACAAACAGGAAATTAATGTCCTTTAGCGCAAATGTTCGATGTGTCTACCATCTTGATGTAGACATTCTTCAAGTCTACTGGCCATTGATTCGCGGGCGTGGCGAAGCATTCCTGGGGTGATGTTGGCAATGGCGATTCTTTTTCTGGCTTTAAGGTCGTTGGGTGAATCTGTTTCAGTTGCGTATACCTTTCCCTTGAGGAAGAAATCTAAGGGAGTTAGGTCAGGAGACCTTGGAGGCCAGGGCGTTGGTCCACCCCTACCAATCCATCGGTTAGGAAACTCCTTATTCAGCCACTCTCTTACGGGTACGGCGAAGTGCGGTGGCTCCATCCTGTTGAAACCACATATCCCTCACTACTGCCAAGGGTAAATTATTAATGGCATCAGTAAATTCTTGACGGAAAAACTTCAATTAACGTTGCCCGGTGATGTTCTCGTCAAAAAAGAATGGCCCAATGATTCTGTCGCCAATGATGCCAACCCACACATTGGTTTTCAAACGCACCTGATAATAATGCTCCCGAAGCCAGTGAGGATTTTGCTGCGACCAATAGTGAAGGTTATGTCGGTTGACTGTTCCATCTTGATGGAATGTAGCTTCGTCAGAGAACATAACCTTGCTAAGGAAACCTGGCATTTGTTCATCGAGGAACCGCATTTGCATACAAAAGTCCTGACGCCTAAGATAGTCATCCCTTTTTAACGCTTGGTGTAGGTGATTTCTAAAAGGATGGAATCGGTTAAAGAATTCTCTGGCATCCACTAAACAAATCGTTCATGTAGTTTCAAATAATCACAAAGATGCGAAATTTTAATAAATCAATACAATAATGTTAATGAAAAATTTGCTTTTTATCATAAATGTTGCAAGATTAATCCTGCAACAAACAGGAAATTAATGTCCTTCTAACGACAACAAAAACACCTATACATAAATATTTACCTATTTCTCATCAATCATTTCTCTTTATTGATAAGCAACTGCAGAAGTTAAAACAAAACACAGACAAGAAAGCCTTCCCCCAGAGAGGTAAAAAAATACTGCCCTACAATATTTCAGAGAGTCACGCTTGAAACATCTTTTGGTCATTTACCTCAAAACGACTTCTTTATTCCGTTTTTATTAACTAACGATATCAATACTAGTCATACATTAACTTTGGAAAGAGCTTCATGTCTTAATTACTCGCTTTATATAAACTATGAAATGTATCCAGTGACCCAATCTTCCTTACTCGTCCCATATAAACTTTGACTACAGATTTTTTGGTTAAGATAGGTTTTTCTCAAATATTTTATTAAAATTATTCGATATTATTTATTTTTATCGAGCGTTACTTATCATACTTTTAGTTGTATCGTTTTAAGAGAGGTTTTCCCTATTATCATTTGGACCTAGCTATTATTGACGTTTGACTCCTAGAATACGCCTCTTTCGCGAGTGTCTGAAAGACCAGAAAATGGTGTAGTTAGATTGGGGACGACAGAAAAGAGAATGGTGGTCAGTGTACCTTCCAATATTCCACAATTCCGCTAACTGTGAATTTTGAACACATGAACTGTGAAATTGAGAACACTTTTGTTCAGATTAGGAATCTGCGAAAGCAATCTCTTGGGGTGTAACGACAGACAGACAGACAGGCAAACACAAAGACAGATGGATACGTCGAGAACAGAACCTCTCCATAGCATACATCACTCGGTGAAGTAAAGAATCTAGCATCCATATTGACTTCATATGAGCCAATTATTTTTCGACATTTGTCCAGTGTTGGTTAGGTATTACACCAATATGGGCTCGATATTACTCCAATATGGGCTCGATGTTACTCCAATATGGGCTCGATGTTAGCCCAATATGAGCTTGATATTAGTCCAATATCGTTTAGAAATTTGTCCAATCTTGTCTTGAATTTAGTCCAATATTGGCTTGATATTTGTCCAATATTGGCTTGATATTTGTCCAATATTGGCTTGAATTTAGTCCCAAATTGGCTTGATATTAGTCAAAAATTGGCTTGATATTAGTCCAATATTGGCTTGATATTAGTCCAATATAAGCTTGATATTAGTCCAATATTGGCTTGAAATTAGTCCAATATTGGGAGGATACTAGAACATTTTTGCCCACTTGCGTAAAAATTGGATGACATCCTGACCATTTCTGGGTAATAATTGATCCCTTAATAGATGATTCTGGATCCAATTTTGGATGAGACTCCAAATCTGGCTTATCATTTGACCGTCCCTTTTTGGACGCAAATTACGTTATCCAAAAATAGACGAAAAACTGTGCTGTCTCAGAGTCAGCCGTTTGGATCCATTTACATCCAATTTTGGACAACATTTTTTAACAGTGTACATAAATATTTACCTATTTCTCATCAATCATTTCTCTTTATTGATAAGCAACTGCAGAAGTTAAAACAAAACACAGACAAGAAAGCCTTCCCCCGGAGAGGTAAAAAAATACTGCCCTACAATATTTCAGAGAGTCACGCTTGAAACATCTTTCGGTCATTTACCTCAAAACGACTTCTTTATTCCGTTTTTATTAACTAACGATATCAATACTAGTCATACATTAACTTTGGAAAGAGCTTCATGTCTTAATTACTCGCTTTATATAAACTATGAAATGTATCCAGTTACCCAATCTTCCTTACTCGTCCCATATAAACTTTGACTACAGATTTTTTGGTTAAGATAGGTTTTTCTCAAATATTTTATTAAAATTATTCGATATTATTTATTTTTATCGAGCGTTACTTATCATACTTTTAGTTGTATCGTTTTAAGAGAGGTTTTCCCTATTATCATTTGGACCTAGCTATTATTGACGTTTGACTCCTAGAATACGCCTCTTTCGCAAGTGTCTGAAAGACCAGAAAATGGTTTAGTTAGATTGGGGACGACAGAAAAGAGAATGGTGGTCAGTGTACCTTCCAATATTCCACAATTCCGCTAACTGTGAATTTTGAACACATGAACTGTGAAATTGAGAACACTTTTGTTCAGATTAGGAATCTGCGAAAGCAATCTCTTGGGGTGTAACGACAGACAGACAGACAGGCAAACACAAAGACAGATGGATACGTCGAGAACAGAACCTCTCCATAGCATACATCACTCGGTGAAGTAAAGAATCTAGCATCCATATTGACATCATATGAGCCAATTATTTTTCGACATTTGTCCTGTGTTGGTTAGGTATTACACCAATATGGGCTCGATATTACTCCAATATGGGCTCGATGTTACTCCAATATGGGCTCGATGTTAGCCCAATATGAGCTTGATATTAGTCCAATATCGTTTAGAAATTTGTCCAATCTTGTCTTGAATTTAGTCCAATATTGGCTTGATATTTGTCCAATATTGGCTTGAATTTAGTCAAAAATTGGCTTGATATTAGTCCAATATTGGCTTGATATTAGTCCAATATAAGCTTGATATTAGTCCAATATTGGCTTGAAATTAGTCCAATATTGGGAGGATACTAGAACATTTTTGCCCACTTGCGTAAAAATTGGATGACATCCTGACCATTTCTGGGTAATAATTGATCCCTTAATAGATGATTCTGGATCCAATTTTGGATGAGACTCCAAATCTGGCTTATCATTTGACCGTCCCTTTTTGGACGCAAATTACGTTATCCAAAAATAGACGAAAAACTGTGCTGTCTCAGAGTCAGCCGTTTGGATCCATTTACATCCAATTTTGGACAACATTTTTTAACAGTGTACATAAATATTTACCTATTTCTCATCAATCATTTCTCTTTATTGATAAGCAACTGCAGAAGTTAAAACAAAACACAGACAAGAAAGCCTTCCCCCGGAGAGGTAAAAAAATACTGCCCTACAATATTTCAGAGAGTCACGCTTGAAACATCTTTTGGTCATTTACCTCAAAACGACTTCTTTATTCCGTTTTTATTAACTAACGATATCAATACTAGTCATACATTAACTTTGGAAAGAGCTTCATGTCTTAATTACTCGCTTTATATAAACTATGAAATGTATCCAGTGACCCAATCTTCCTTACTCGTCCCATATAAACTTTGACTACAGATTTTTTGGTTAAGATAGGTTTTTCTCAAATATTTTATTAAAATTATTCGATATTATTTATTTTTATCGAGCGTTACTTATCATACTTTTAGTTGTATCGTTTTAAGAGAGGTTTTCCCTATTATCATTTGGACCTAGCTATTATTGACGTTTGACTCCTAGAATACGCCTCTTTCGCGAGTGTCTGAAAGACCAGAAAATGGTGTAGTTAGATTGGGGACGACAGAAAAGAGAATGGTGGTCAGTGTACCTTCCAATATTCCACAATTCCGCTAACTGTGAATTTTGAACACATGAACTGTGAAATTGAGAACACTTTTGTTCAGATTAGGAATCTGCGAAAGCAATCTCTTGGGGTGTAACGACAGACAGACAGACAGGCAAACACAAAGACAGATGGATACGTCGAGAACAGAACCTCTCCATAGCATACATCACTCGGTGAAGTAAAGAATCTAGCATCCATATTGACTTCATATGAGCCAATTATTTTTCGACATTTGTCCAGTGTTGGTTAGGTATTACACCAATATGGGCTCGATATTACTCCAATATGGGCTCGATGTTACTCCAATATGGGCTCGATGTTAGCCCAATATGAGCTTGATATTAGTCCAATATCGTTTAGAAATTTGTCCAATCTTGTCTTGAATTTAGTCCAATATTGGCTTGATATTTGTCCAATATTGGCTTGAATTTAGTCCCAAATTGGCTTGATATTAGTCAAAAATTGGCTTGATATTAGTCCAATATTGGCTTGATATTAGTCCAATATAAGCTTGATATTAGTCCAATATTGGCTTGAAATTAGTCCAATATTGGGAGGATACTAGAACATTTTTGCCCACTTGCGTAAAAATTGGATGACATCCTGACCATTTCTGGGTAATAATTGATCCCTTAATAGATGATTCTGGATCCAATTTTGGATGAGACTCCAAATCTGGCTTATCATTTGACCGTCCCTTTTTGGACGCAAATTACGTTATCCAAAAATAGACGAAAAACTGTGCTGTCTCAGAGTCAGCCGTTTGGATCCATTTACATGCAGTTAGACACGGAAGACACGAGGTTTTCCGTGGCTAGCGTGAGGTCAATGACCTCCCTTCTATTAGAAGTAACAAAAGTAGGTTCATTGTTTTGATTAAGAATATGGAGTTTACAACCAACTAAATATTCTAGTAAATCATCACCTCTCCTGTTGCAGTCAGAACTGCCCCACGTGATGTGATGAGCATTGGCGTCGCAGCCAATGATTAGTTTGTACCCTCTCTTTTCACATTGATCGACCAAATTGATCACCTCAATTGTCGGGAGAGAGTCCGCGTCGTGGGCAAAGTATGCAGAGGCAGCCGTGATAGTCAACTTGGCATGCCCAGTGGCCAGGACTAGCTTCACGGCCGCCGTGTCCTGGGACGTGTACTGCAGCGGTAGAGAGATACAGCAAAGATCCCTCCGAACCAGAATACACGCCCTAGGTCCAGCAGCAGTTTGGTCATAAAACAGTGACCCCGCCGCGTCAAGACCAAGGATTTTGCCATGGCAAATCCACGGTTCTTGTATGAGGGCCAGATCAAGACCCTCTATGGCAAACCTCCTGCAGAGTACCGCAGAGGCCGCCTTACTATGGTGCAGATTGATTTGAATCGCACGTAGCGTCCCCATGGTCCTTAAGAGAGGGGTTCAGAAGGGACCTAGCTACACCTCATCAGTCCCGAGAGGGCTAGTGGCACCTCCCCCCCTGACAGGCAAGCTCCCAGTCCCAAGATCCTCCCTATCACCAGGACCACTGGAACGCTCGTCGGCCTGTATTATTCGCTATGCTTGGAATACTGCTTCAATAGTTCGTAAATTTTTACTTCAAAAAAGAGAAATAATTCCATATCTAGGTAAATAAGTTTGTAGTAGTAGACCTCTTGACTCGGAGAGGTAATATTTTGGTTTTCCCAACTTGTTAATGTTTAAATTTAAAGAGAAAACATTTGTTTTAAAATATTACTGTCATTTTAAACTTCGGTAATATTGTTTAAGTTTAAAACTATGAAATGTAGCACGTTTTTTTTTTTGCTTTTTGATTTTTTTTAAAAAATGTTTAAATTTAAAGAGAAAACATTTTTGTAAATTTTTTATTATTTGATACTTTTTAAGTAAAAGGTTCGTGGATTTTGAAAAAAAATTTGTACTTGCAACTTCCATAATCATCTAATATAGCTGCCAAGAAGTTCTAATTTTCTTTCAAAATGTTGCGTGATAAAAGCATAATTAAATTTTGCAAGTTGATAAGTCAAATGTTGAATTTTTAATTTTATTTTAGTTAATTTGCATTTCTAACGTTAGGTAATCTACGTTTCAAATGTGATTCGTTTCAAACCTCAGTAGAGTTTAGTGTTCAATTGACAGAGTGGTAATTTGAGAAATAAGGCGGTGGCCAGTTAAAAAATTAAATTCCCGGGATGACAACAGTCCCCGGGAATTTCCCATACTTATTCAGCGCGTGGGAATAATAAGTGGACAGTGACCAGTTTCTTTTATAAAAAAACCCTTGCACTACACTCGTCACATGACCAAGTTTGAAAGTATTCCTTATTTCTCACTCTGACAATTGATATTCCTCGAATGATTCGAATCCTCGCACGGGCGCGTGATCGAGTTGGCTTTGACCGAGTCACTGACCAGGGAGCCTATTCTCTAAAAATAAAAATCATTTGGACGATGATCCAAATCTAAACGTTTGGATCGGCTCCAATTGGATAGGGCGCTTAAAACCGTATTCTCTAACCCAAATCCAAATCATTTGGATTAGGAACGATCCAAATGCAGTTAGAGAATAGGGTCTCAGGCTGAGAAATAAGGCGCTGGCCCTGGACAAATGTTCACTCTAAAAATTAGCTGAACCAGTTTAAAAATAAAATGTTTTTAGGGTCTACTGGCCCTAAGGAGACTTCATTAACTAAAAACTTCCAAGGTTTTAAGTGGCCAGTGTCCACTTTTTTAATTAAAAGTGCTTTCTCTCTTCTGGCCATATGGAAAGTTTAAAAAAAAAACTAGTTTCTCAGCCTGCCTGTCACTAAACCTTCGTATTAATCGTATTAATATTAAGAGTTTTGGCTCGATAAAAGTTCTTTAATTAAAATTATAGATTTCAAATAAATTTTCGTAAGTCTGTAAAAAGTCATAGCTTATTTGGTCTGTTTGCATTACCCATTCACTCTCTTCGTTGCTGAGAGGTATTAACAGTCGTCTGCTTAGCTAGCGCACCATACAGCAGTCACGGCGCCCTTCGTTCATTTCGTTGTAAAACACTTATTTAACAAGGTAATTGTTATTTATTATTATTGTTGTTTTTTTCTTCAATACTCTGTGAACAGTATATTTTTTAGAATTTAAAACAACTGTTTACCGGTCTATTTTCTTATTCTCTTATATGCCCCAAAGCCCTACCTCAAACGGTTCTGCGGTTAAGCCTTGGTCCAAACAAAAGCCAGTTTTTAACTTTTTGTGAACAATTGAACGAGTTCGCGAGTTGTAATTGAATTGTTACGTCGTTCATGTTAAATTGGCTATATAAGTTTCCTAAAAACATCAAAATCTTCACATTACCCATGAAAACTATCATCCTATGTGGTTAGGAACGCGTTAGAAGAGAAAAATCCAGTAAATTGCGATGTTATAAATGAAGGCCAGGAAATAGTAGATTTGAGACACACACATTTTTTTAAAGGGGAACTCTGCTCGGTTGGCGCCCCTTTAGTGAAACTTTCCTGTGTAGCTCCAAACGCCGAGAAAATGTGCTGCCGCCTAGGCGAAAAAGCTTGCAACTCAGTTTATTTCTAACGAATTTTCTACTCCCCCCTTTCCCCCATCCGTTACCGCACCAACGACGAAGCCACGCTTCCTTTAGGTTCGCCAAACCCCCCCCCCTCCCCCATGGATGATGCCCGTGCCACGTGACCGTTAATGGTAGGGATAGCTTAAGAATGTTAAACGGGGGAACGAAAAACGCCAGACTGGGTTTTCTTTTTGCCCCTATGTAGAGTAGTGGCACTCCATGTTAATTTCTCATAGAGCGTAACGTAGCCAAAGGCAGGGAGGTGCCTTTACTCTATAGACTTACTGCCATGATTATCCTGGGGACTGCGGTACCAAGAAGGGGTTCGGAGTTTTAAGAGGGCAAAGGTTTAAACTGAAACCCCCTAACATTGCAATACTATTAAGTTTTTTCTCTGTAAGAAGGAGGTACCTCCCCCCCCCCTTTTTTTTTCAAATAAGGGCAGGGTAGCTTCGACCACCTGAATAGTTTGACAACCAATCACCTATAGTTGATTCCTTTATTCCCTTTTCCCAATGCCATACACACGCCTTTCAATCCATTTTCTCACTCTCTATGTGCTAAAGGCTAGTAGCTTTGAATAGAAAGGTCTTTTTATAAAGATTCACTATTTTTTTCGATTCGATATTTTTAACTTAAAATGAAACTATGGAGACAAATATCTATACTCCTGTTTATCCGCCCTTGAGAAACCGTACTTGCCATTATATATTGGCTAATGCTCCTCAACTTCTACAATACTGTCAAGTGAGGTTGAACAAGAGTATATAATGAGCATTTTTATTTTTTTCTTGGAAAAACTGAAAAAGTACATTGGTTTGAACGTTCTTCAAACGAAAGGGACGTGATCCTTCTTTATATCCTGTGAACACCTGACGTGAAATGATTTGGTTATCCCGATCTAATAGGGAGCTAACAACTGGCTAGGGGGAAGAGATAGTCTGACGTCACGCAGCCCCTCTTTGGTTGTCATTTTTGCGCGTAGAATACTGTTTCCAACCGTTAGGGGGATGAAACTCCCGTAAGAGATAGAAGGGTGTGACGTTTCAGGGTCAGAACTGTTAGCTCCCTATTCCTTATATCGTGTGATAATTGCGAAGTGTTTCGAACATACTTCTTTCTGAAATGAAATGACTCGTTAATCGCTTTACAATTACCTTTGCCATGTGTAATTGGCGAGTTGTTCTGGGTACAAGTGGCGATTAAATAATGTTATAATCACTGCAGTAACCATAATAGTGAGTAGCCCCTCGACGAGACTGAATTTTATCTCCATTTCTTCGGTGACCACATTCCAATGCACCTAAACATTTCTTTTATCTCCTTTTAAAATAATGAACGAATGAACTTGTATTCAAGGTAGAAATGTCAGAACCGGCCGATATTATGGGTGTGTTTGGGAAGCACTAGCCACCCGGAATTTCACTTTAAAGCAGAGTTGATACTAAGAAAAGGGTAGGAAAACCTCAATTACCCTCCCGAAATTAACACCATCCGCCAAGACTGAGAAATGGTATACATTCATGGATCTGGAGGGAATTCTTAGAACCCAAACAAAAATAAAACCACATTTCTGGTTTACAGACCCCCTTTACCTACAAACTATAGAAAATTTCGGAATATAAATACTGAGTAACCAACCCACAAGGGAGAGGCGGCCATTGGGGTATTCTCCCTCGCGCCAAGAAGAGACGCCAGAATGAGCCCGAGTTCACTGCTCGCGGGAGACTAGCCAACTCGCACTGAATCTAGCGGGGTTTCTTGGCGCCAAGGAGGATACCGCAATGGTACCGTATTTAATTTCCGAAATGGTCTATACGGTAGGTAGCAAGGCGGATTTATAAGAGAGGAGGTTCAGAGTCAGACAAAATGCACGTAGTCCGCAGTTCATAAAATTACACTGTGGCGTTCCCCAGTTACCATGATTACCACGACCCACTCACGGCAAGAGAGCGTACGTTCTCGCCCATGCGTTCAAGCCCCCTTTTTCTAGCCTCATCAGCTTGTTTATAATTTTGAATATTCCTCGTTTGCAAGAACGATCACGTGACGTGCGCCTTTACCAACGGCTTACGCGCCGATGCATGTTTTTTATTTCCACATTTCCAAAACGAGTCTTCTCTCTTATACATCCTCCTTGCCTTTAGCGAGCCGGCGCAAAAATTTTCCAACACCATCACACCCTTACCCCACTCAAAGTAACTAAGCAAGTACCAGTCCATAACCTCTACCCCTTAATGCCAATAAGGATGAATACATACATCTCCTTTGCTAATTACCACCTGGTATTATCTATCATTCGATGTTGCTAACAAAGACCAAAATTATTTTGCAATGTGCTAAGGTTGTACAATACCCAACAATGGTCTAAGGCTGTGCAGTGCATGACGCATAAGTTTTTTCTCCTTTCCTAAATCGTAGAAAATGTCTTTAGCCTACCTATTCTCTCCCAAACCTGTCTCGATTTATAGATACTATAGTTTGAAGCGCTACACCCTTTCCCTCTTGAAGCTGCCAGTTTAACAGCTCTATGATTAGACACGGTTATACGAGAAAGAATCACAACATTGTATAGAAAACCCTGGTTGTAAAGGCTTGTCTATATACATGTACAGGTACACAAACTGGTTCTGATGTTGTAAGACTGAAGTCAGGCCCGATATAGAGTAATGGCAGTACTACCTATGCAAACGGCATTCCTCCTATCTCTTAGCTCAGTGTCATGCCCCTACTGGGCGCGTACAGTATCCTCTCTTACAAAAGCGCGCCCAGAGGGAGGGATACACGGTTTTCACCCCTCTCTACCACCATTAGTCTATACACTGTATCCTCAAGAAGTTTTTATAAATACGAAGTTTGAAAAATATTCTAACTATTGCGACTGTCCACTTAAAATAACGCGATTGTCCACTTAAAATAACGCGAGTGTCCATTTAAAATATCGCGAGTGTCCATTTAAAATATCGCGAGTGTCCATTTAAAATATCGCGAGCGTCCATTTAAAATATCGCGAGCGTCCATTTAAAATATCGCGAGTGTCCATTTAAAATATCGCGAGTGTCCATTTAAAATATCGCGAGTGTCCATTTAAAATATCGCGAGTGTCCATTTAAAATATCGCGAGCGTCCATTTAAAATATCGCGAGCGTCCATTTAAAATATCGCGAGTGTCCATTTAAAATATCGCGAGTGTCCATTTAAAATATCGCGAGTGTCCATTTAAAATATCGCGAGCGTCCATTTAAAATATCGCGAGCGTCCATTTAAAATATCGCGAGCGTCCATTTAAAATATCGCGAGTGTCCATTTAAAATATCGCGAGTGTCCATTTAAAATATCGCGAGTGTCCATTTAAAATATCGCGAGTGTCCATTTAAAATATCGCGAGTGTCCATTTAAAATATCGCGAGTGTCCATTTAAAATATCGCGAGTGTCCATTTAAAATATCGCGAGTGTCCATTTAAAATATCGCGAGCGTCCATTTAAATTTTGCGAAGCGTCCAGTAACCCAGTTCAATTTCATTTTGGTTCTCCCAGTGTTACTAAGCCAAGAGGCTGCAGGGAGAAAGGCTACAGTTCAGTTTGACCATCTTGGCTGACGTTGAATGCCTCACAATCAAAAAATGGCACTGAAGATAAAGCTGAGAGAGGGAGCAACTTCTCCCACCTCAATAATTTCAAACATTATTCACACGTCCTTTTAAAATATCAGTAACGTCCTGGTGTATACGTACTATATAAAAGTCACAAAATGTTTAGTAACTAATCTTTTAGATTGGTCAAACTTATCATTCGATTTTTACCTCATTTTATTTTTGATGTTCATTACCAAACACCACTAAAATAATTATCCTGATAAAACAAAGCATGAATTAAAACCAGGCACGGATATAGTTTTGATGCTTTTATTAATAGTTACCTATCATCTTCATATAAAACAGTTCCGAACACAATTGACTTCATGCGATATGAAGAAAGCTCAATTCGTTTCTTACTAACCGTCTTTCTGAAATCCGGTCCCTAAGAAAGATACCTAACCGATCGCTAAACGCACCCGGCCCCAAGCCCCCAACCAAACCAAGTCGAATGATTTCTCAATTCCGCGAATTTCCCCTCTCCTATGACTATAACAGCATAGTACAAAAAAAAAAGAAAAATTCCAAGAATAAAAGAAGTTCCCAGGTGCGAAAAAGAAAAACCGCTCCTCGCTGTCACGAAAGAATGAGGAAAAGGGGTGCAAAATGGACTGCAAGGTTTTGTGCTCTAGGCGAGCTTCATTTATATTGATACGTGGAGTCCAGGTTGAGGGGCAAATAGAGTCTTTGTAACCCACGTGACGCGATTCATCCACTCGTAGGGTATGGTCCTTTTTTCAAATTTTAGGCCACCGCCCCCAACGCGAGCGCCATCTAGCGTTCTAGATCGGTAATAAACCTCGCCGACGCTACCTTTAAAGTGGGCTATGATACCAAAAGGGTCTCGTATTTTTGGGCTTAATTTCACACTAGTAAAAAATACCTCTGCTTCCAGTTCCCTGACTCGATCATCCCTGGCTTTAACTTCTTTGATAAGATCATCTTTACTCAAGTGATCATAATTAAAATCTTCCTCAGTGTTCATTTCCTAAAAACCAAGTTTCCCTAATTTTATATTTGCCTTAAACAGCCAATATTGCAATAATTTCTCAAATACCTCTTTAATCACCAACCTTTGAAGATTTACTAAACTCATTTCGGAATTTTGTGCAGAGAGTTTGTGAAATTGTAAATCTTCCCTAAAATAAAATTATTTTTCAAACAGAAGAAAACGAACAAATAACAAGACAGGTTTCCCAATTGTAGCTTTTGCTATCAAAGCTTAGAAAAACAAGCTTAGCTAGTTCAAAAGATTGTGACAATTGACACTGCAACTTTCCTCAAGATTAGGAAATTCCTCAAACCCATTTTTTGAATACAACTAGCTTCGTATAAATTATTTATTCTGCTAGTATTTTTTATTTTTGAAATAGCAAGAAAGATCATTTTCTTTTCAAGGTATAATAGTTTCGATAGGTTTGGATCCGTAACACGCCTTAATGACACCCAAGTTGCATTATATTCATCACTTACCAGCTTAAACGTTCGACCATAACACGACAATCCTTCACAAAATCCATCATACTTTGTACAGTTTCCCTGTTTAGATAACATACGTAACATTTTAATGATAATAAAAAACATGGCCATAAAGAAAGATTCAGCGTTTCCCCTCAGTTCGATTCTTACCAGCCAAGGCTTATATCAGAAGGGAATAAGAGAGAAGGGAGACCAGTGTGGGAAATAAGGATTTTTTTAAAACTGGACCTGTGGCCAGTAGAGCCTAGGTATTTTAATTAAAAAACTGGCCACAGTGCCACCTACCATTTTTAGCCTCAAAAATCAGGCTTTCGTAATTTATGGCCAAATTATCTATTCTTGACAAGTCTCGTACATAATCCCCCCGGACAAAATCCCCCTATTTTGGATTTGCCAAGACTTTTTCCCCCCGATTTTAGACGTGTTTGTACAAAATCCCCCCAGAGAAAACGTCCAGGACAAAATCCCCCAAAAGGAAAACTGTTCAACAAAATCCTACCGAAAGGATCATTTAATTGAAAATCCCCCAGATAATAGGCATTTAGAAGTAATGGTAAACGGAAGCCCAAATCCAAAGATTATCTTTAATAATTATGCAAAAGTATAATTCACAAGAGTGAAAGGTATTGCAAACAATGTTCCTAAACCAAATGAAGTAAACTACTGATTTTGTTTTAACTTATTTCCAAAATTCCAATATTTTGGAAAAGGCGGCATTTTATGGTTAGTCAGCAATATTTTGGAAAAGGCGGAAATTTATGGTTAGTCGGCAATATTTTGGAAAAGGCGGAAATTTATGGTTATCAGCAGTATTTTGGAAAAGGCGGAAATTTATGGTTAGTCAGCGATATTTTGGAAAAGGCAGAAATTTATGGTTAGTCAGCAATATTTTGGAAAAGGCGGAAATTTATGGTTATCAGCAGTATTTTGGAAAAGGCGGAAATTTATGGTTAGTCAGCGATATTTTGGAAAAGGCGGAAATTTATGGTTAGTCAGCAATATTTTGGAAAAGGGGGAAATTTATGGTTAGTCAGCGATATTTTGGAAAAGGCGGAAATTTGTGGTTAGTCAAAAATATTTTGGAAAAGGCGGCAATTTATGGTTAGTCAGCGATATTCTGGAAAAGGCGGCAATTTATGGTTACTCAGCAATACTTTGGAAAAGGGGGAAATTTATGGTTAGTCAGCGATATTTTGGAAAAGGCGGAAATTTGTGGTTAGTCAAAAATATTTTGGAAAAGGCGGCTATTTATGGTTAGTCGGCAATATTTTGGAAAAGGCGGAAATTTATGGTTATCAGCAGTACTTTGGAAAAGGCGGAAATTTATGGTTAGTCAGCGATATTTTGGAAAAGGCAGAAATTTATGGTTAGTCAGCAATATTTTGGAAAAGGCGGAAATTTATGGTTATCAGCAGTATTTTGGAAAAGGCGGAAATTTATGGTTAGTCAGCGATATTTTGGAAAAGGAGGAAATTTATGGTTAGTCAGCGATATTTTGGAAAAGGCGGAAATTTATGGTTAGTCAGCGATATTTTGGAAAAGGCGGAAATTTATGGTTAGTCAGCGATATTTTGGAAAAGGCGGAAATTTATGGTTAGTCAGCAATATTTTGGAAAAGGCGAAAATTTATGGTTAGTCGGCAATATTTTGGAAAAGGCGGAAATTTATGGTTATCAGCAGTATATTGGAAAAGGGGGAAATTTATGGTTAGTCAGCGATATTTTGGAAAAGGCTGAAATTTAGGGTTAGTCAGCGATATTTTGGAAAAGGCGGAAATTTATAATTAGTCAGCGATATTTTGGAAAAGACGGAAATTTATGGTTAGTCAGCGATATTTTGGAAAAGGCGGAAATTTATAGTTAGCGATATTTTGGAAAAGGCGGAAATTTATGGTTAGTCAGCGATATTTTGGAAAAGGCGGAAATTTATGGTTAGTCGGCAATTCATACTATTTTCTCCATCATTGGTTCCGCTTTTCCTCGTAGGGGGAATACTACTATTTTTACTACTATCCTACTAAAAAAATTTCCACTGTGGAAAACGACCTCTAAAATAGGAATGACCCCTGAAGGGTTCGTCTCCAAGGTGGGGATTTCGTTCCGTAAGCGGGGGATTTTGTCTCCAATTTGGGAGGGATTTTGTCTCCAGTTTGGGGGGATTTTGTCTGCAAATGGGGGGATTTTGTCTTATGCCCATTTGGACGGGGGGATTATGTCCAGGAGGATTATGGGAGTCACCCATTCTTGACAATATGTGCTATGGCATAGGCTTAGTAGGTTAGTTTTTAGAGGTATGGGTATTTCAAAATATTGGAGTCCTAAATTAAGAACTAGTAGTCTTTATTGAGTAATGCTAAATTAAAAAATTCGACCCGTAGGTAGGAGGGAGTTGGCACTCCATTGTTATCTTCCCATACACGCTAATACAGTCAAAATCAGCAGGCTGCCTTTCCCAAACAAGACTACCGAGAGATTATCTTCCCTTTAGCTTCACTTCATCTACAGATTCTACACTGTGTAGAGCGTAGACAGACATACGAAACCCACCCATAATCCCACTCCCAAATACACAATTCAGGCCAAACAAGCAAACAGCATAGAAGCAAAGACGAGACAATTTTAGGGATTAATCCCATAGTATTTATTTAATGAACCAAAATGTTGAGGGGGAAAAACTTTGAATTAATTAAGTGGCCACCAGGGCCAGTAGACCCCAAAGCGTTTAATTTTTAAACTGGCCCAAGTAATTTTTAAACTGGCTATTGGCCTGTGATTGTGCCTTATTTCCCACACTGAGGGAGACATTAGAGCCTGCTTTGGTAACGAGAGTCCGACCAACCTCGAGAAAACCGCTAAAACTTTGCGCAAGTACACAGCTTTTAACCAATTTACTGCAAAAATAGTTCTTTAAGTTCTCCGCGGTATCGGCCCATTTGTCTGCTAGATTTTCATTCTCCAAAGGCTTAGGGCTGTCGATGTTTCGTTCTTGTGTAATTATAACCTCAAGTATGTATTTTATTGAAACTAATTTTTATTTTTTAATATTAAATCAGAATAATTAGTTTTCATCTATTTATTACCTTCAAATTATCTGATTTTGGTATGTTTTCAATACGAGTGTATCTAAATTAATTGCACAGCTTGATTTCGTTTATCAACATGAAATTCGGCCATTTTTATCTCTTTCAATGTAAAGTTGTAAACAAAACTACTTTTTATTCGTCAACCGAGACGTCACCTTCTTATGTGATGTCACAGCTAAGGCAGAAGTTAGATAGCCAATCAGTGAAGGGTAGTTGATTTGAGGTTAGTAAGACTGTTGTTACGAGTGTAAAGCATTATGGAGATATAAAGTGTGTCCCTTCTCCCTTATTCCCTTCTGCTTATATGAACGTTTTTCTTTCACAGTTACTCACACTGTTCTGTTTTTTATGTTTTTCGGGTCTTTGGGAGAAAAAGCTTCCACTTTTATTAAGAGCTTTTCTTGTACATGGATCCTCTTTTTGATAATCAATAAACTATTATTAAAGGATGAACCGTTACCGTAGCAAAGGAATTCACAAAAAAGTACAAACGCGAAAAAAGAGAACCTCTAGCAGACAGCTTTAACGTTTTCCAAAGCCCACAGGCCCCACAGCCACAGTCAATAGACTAGGGCCGTGCAGGCTATTCGTTACTATTTGGTCGGACCAAATAATTTGGTCAAAATTGACGTTTACTATTCGCACCGACGAATCGAATAATGATTTTCAAAATTCTAGAATACCAAATAATGAGCTTCGAAAAACCGACTATTCTATAGCGGATAAAACATTTTGAAAGTGAATGTTTTTAACAGTCTATTGACCAAATTATTTGGTATTCGCAACCAGTTTTTGAATTTTTCTGTTGATTTTGTGAATTTGAGGGCGCTGTCATAGAGAGATAGAAACATAAATGTTATGCTCCTATCCCTATGGGCGCTGTGATAGTGTCCGCTGGACCGTGGCCTCATAGATGACGCGACTCGGCAGACACAGCCTTAAAATTCTGACGTGGCTACTGTTAAGTATTACCCGCGTTCACCGAGTCGTTATCTAGGAGGCTATAGCTGGAATCAGCCACTCAGTCTTTATAAGTTCATAGACAAGGATAAATCATCAAAGGTTTTAACTTAAAGGGTACTGGTTATTATCAACTTCTCGTTGCGGAGCTAACTATATTGAACTTCCTAATAATATGTCACTATAGTATACCTATTAAAAAATATAGTATCATGGGAGAGGTCATACATTGCAAAGTGAGTAGGGATATATTGACAACTAACCTAATTTTGATTAAAATAAAACCTTTGATTCGTTCAAAAATACGTTTTCAGCTGTTCAAAAGTACCTTTCCGTGTCCCATTATTTATAAATTTGAAATTTGGTGGAATAGTTTTAGAGAAATTTAAATTTGGTCGAATTTTTGAACTTCACACTATTTGGTCAAATTATTTGGTCATTTTCCTATTCCGAGCCGAGAGATGGCTCCCAAAAACACTGCTATTTGGTATTCGACGAATACCTTAAAAAGTACTATTCGCACAGCCCTACAATAGACTACAAAACTTTGGTAGGGAAGTTGTAGCCAAGGAGTACTAACTACCTAGGAGTAGAATTGGTAGAAAATATGTTAAGATAGAAAAATTCTAATAAGGAACCCCAAATTTATAAACTGGTCCCACCGCCTATTTTTTCCAAAAACGATAATTAATAAAGTGGTCCCTGGGACCACTGACCCCAGGTTTTGGAATAAATAAACTGGTCCGAGCAATTAATAAACTAGTTTTGGACTGCTTAAGTATTTGGGCCAAGGTCGCGGATTGTAAGTATACGTTTTTATAACTCTTACTGAATTATTTTAATTGAAATAATTTATTTTGTTGTCATCAATACCATCTAACCAAAAGATTCAGTAAAAAGTGAATAGCCCCAAAAACATTTACGTTAATTTTAGGATGAAACTTTTCTCTATCATAAAACTTTTATGACTGACCCCTAAAATATCAACGATAATTTAAGGAAGACCCCTGTCACAACGGAAAAATAAGTGCCATCTATGGTGAAAATATTTTTCCTAACAAACTGGATATTTCCCCACATAAAATTTGACATGCATGGGCCTAGCTCATCCCGGAGGCTCCGCTATAACAGTCTGGGAAAAAAGGATAATTTTTAAACTAGTTCTAGGGACCAGTGACCCCCCCCCTAGTGTCCGAAATAATAAACTGTTATGGTCTCCGGAGTGGTCCCAGCCTTTGTTCCCCTATAGAATTGCAATTAATAAACTGGTCCCGAGGACCAATAACCTCCACTTTTTGAATAAAAAAACTAGTTCAAGCAATTAATAAACTGGTTTTGGATCAGAGGAAGTGTGCTATTTCCCAGACTGTCCTATTAGACATTTTTCTTATTTCCGGCTCTGAGGGCGAGCAGCCTGCGTCCGCGAGTCGCGTGATCCAGGAAGCTATCACCAAACAAAGCCGTCTTAGCTCGTCTGCTTCAAAACCGCAGTGAAACGTGACATGTCGCCGAATGTTGTCTATTAAAAACGCGTCGTTTAATGCAATTAGTAATTAGTAAAGTATTCATCGAGTGTTCGGAATTGGCTACTTGCAAAGGTATTTATAATCCCTCTGTTCTTAATTTACTTTTGTGCCGAAACGACATCATTTATGGATGTTTATTTTGTGCTTGAAAACTACGTTTGGGCGGAAATAGGGTTCTATCTCAAATTCTCATCCATTCGTTGAAGGAAATTATAGCTTGTTTTGGGAGGCATTTGGGGTGGCATTTCCTTTAATTGGCATTAACTTAAATATGTTAGTTGGGTACTCGTTTAATTAGTATTTCATCATAGCCTAACGTTTGACTGTGGCTGTTAAATGCATACATATTTTAAACCATTGTTTGAAGCTGTGAAGCTAGACAAATTAAGATAATTGTCGGTAATTACAATTAACTATATGTACACATCGTGATACATTTTAGCAATCGTTCTCCTTGCAAGATGCATGGAGTTGTATTTCATTTTAGAAATCCCTTTTTTTAATGTTTTATTTTGCTCTGGCTGCATGCATTTGTGCGTTGCCTACGTTAATCAAGGCCTGTGCGCGATGGCTTCGAAGGGGGGGGGGAATTTTATGAAACGCGACTTCTTATTTTCTCCCTATTTTACCGCGAGATTTCATTGATAGCTGGACCAAAACGCGCGCGAAAATGAGTATTTAAAGTTCCAAGCGCGACAAAATGAACATTTTCAAACTATTTAGGTCCAGCTATTAGCACCTCGAGGTCCAGCTAATAGCGCCTTGGGTGAGAGAATTTGGCAAAATAAAAATAAAAATCGGCGCCGCGCACAGGCCTTGATTAACGTAGGCAACGATTTGCGTTTTATTTTATAATGACTGCATTAATGCATGTTTTTTGGTTTGGCGTGGCCGCGTGGGACAATTTCCTTATAACCTCTAGTTCTTATTTAGGTTTTATTGTCCTAGGCAATTCGCATTTGAAGAAAAGCGAGGATTTCTGATGAATGGATTACTGATTTTTATCGAAAAAACTTAGTTAAAACTATTGTTCGCTATCGGAAATTTTGAAGATTCGATATTTGAAGTCTTTACACATAGGGAATACGCCCATTTATTACAAGTCGTATTGAACAATTCAAAATGGAGCTTGCCAAACTGCCTATGATTTCGCTACAACGCCAAGCCCTGACTAAATTCGCCTCGTTAGTATGGGTTAATTCAAATAAAAAATACTTGCGATATACTTTCCCTTTTCGGTTAAACCTCGAGTCACTGAACAATAGAGCGATTGACGATCTGAAGCACTCCAACATACCGACACTTCTTAAAGAAATGACCATGGTGATATTGGAAGAGGTAGGAGATGAAATATGTGATTGGCTTTCCGAAATCAGAAACCGCGTCACTACAACTATCCTGGAACACCTACTCGCCAATTTGAGCTGGACTGTTGAAGGCTCATTGAATCGACCCAAGATGGCCAGGTTACTACTAGAAAATCAATCTGACCTTGATTTGTCATTCAGATTTAGAATGGCATGCACATATTGTTTGGAGGATGAACTTAGAGAACTGTGGCCACGAATCAGAGAAGAGCGGCAGTTAAAAGATTTCAATTATGAAAATTTTATAGTGCAATACTGGATCCATAAACTAGACGGACACTTGCTGGACATGCCGCATAGTTCCTTTTTAGGCCCTTTGTTAGAAGAGATGTCAATTGATGTCAAATTTTTCGTCAGGGTTGTTTTTGATTTAGATTTTAGAAAATCAACAGTAAAATTTCTGTTTAATAATTTAAGTGAAGATGAAAAAATTGAGGCGTTGGATATTATTTTTGAACCATCGAATTATTCAAGAGACGACTTTCTCCAATTTTCAGAAGCATCAGGTCTGGGATATTTATTTAGTCAATTAAATTACACGCAAATGTGCAAATTAGTATCCGAAATTGAACTACCTAAACAGTTATTGATGAACATATCAGACTTCGCGTGGCCAAATACACATATTCTAAAGGCATTGAGCCATTACATAGGCAAAATGAAAGGCGCCATTGAAGCTACAAACCGCAATGATTTGGTAGAGTTTGCTGATGGCGCGTTCGAGTTTGTCAGACGCTACAACCGTGGGGTTTTGTTCAGATATTGTTGGACCAGATTCCCAACAGAAGAATTAAATAAAGTTATCGATTCATGGTTCTTTGATATCATCATTTCTGGATTGACTGAACACAAAGACGCTGGGTCCATTATAATGGTAATTGATAGTATTGAGCCCCAGAGTTATGCCAAGAATTTATCATCATTTGATCATCTTCCCATTATCGAAACGTTGGCTTATTACGATACGAATCTGTTGAAATATTACCTCGCTCGTACCGTTGTCAGTAAGAACTTGGCCAAAAACCTCCTTAATATATTGAAGGACTCTAATTACTTAGAAAATATGGAAACCACTACTGGTATTTTAATTCAGCTTTTTCCTGAGTTGGATCCCAATTGCGCACATTAAGTTGTTAAAACCAGTGTAACTTAACGCATATTTACTTGTTTATTTTTTTTTCTTCAAATTAGTGCATTTGTTTCCTAAACAAAGAAGTTGTCGTTGAATTTTGTGCCGAAAATTATTTTTCTTAAAAGCTCCGCATTTTTATATAAGTAATTTAGAATTGCGCGCAGTTGTTGTTACATCCTTGCATAAATATTGTTTATTGTTTAGTAATCACACTGTGACAAGGAAAAATTACTCCCATTTTTCAGGGGGTTTTTTTTCCAAAGAATTTTTTCAAATTAACCCACACATGGTTATCACTTTTGTTATCTTCGTATTGGTTTCAATATTCTTTCAAAAGCTACGCAATTTTTCAAAAGTAATATAGAACTACATACTAATTTTTTTTTCACATTTAGTTTTCTCTTATTTAGTGATTATTGTATAAAGTTAGTCGATTTGTTTGGTTTTGTTCAAAGCGTTAACGAACGCGTGTTTGTATTTTTTATTGAACAAACAAAGTTTTCAACTAATTTCATGTTCAAGAAATGTTTTTCTAAATCTGCGCAATTTTAAATAAGTCCCTAAAAATTGCTATTGTACTTGTTATATTTTTCAATCATTTTGTTTTGTACTCTTTTTTGGAGACGTAAATAAAAGATGGTAATCTTTGAAACTTTTTGCGTTTTGAATTTTAATTTCGTGAAATCGAAACGCTGACAATGATAATGCAACTATCTCTATGCATGTCGCTACATCGTATGATGTATATCTACGATGTGGCTATTAGTCCAACCTTCTTGTTGGAATACAAGTGCCACCTTTGACAGTATAAAATTTTTCGTTCGCCATTGATGAAAGAGGATTGTGGTAAGATGGTGATATATTTTCGTTTGTTTGTGTTTTAAAAGGAAGAAAATTTTAATTGCGTTTAAATTTGCTAGTAAGGCTAATAATTGCATTTAATTGTGCTAGTAAGGTTGAGAATTGCATTTAATTGTGCTAGGAAGGTTAAGAATTACATTAAATTGTGCAAGAAAGGTTAAGAATTGCATTAAATTGTGCAAGAAAGGTTGAGAATAGCATTTAATTGTGCACAGGGAAAGGGCTGCCATAATAGGGGAGTTCCCTCGCACCAGATGGCGCTCGCGTTCGCTAAACGCGGGAGGCTAGGCCACTCGCACCACGGAGCTGTATTGTGCTTACACCTGCTTCTTGGCGCGAGAAAACTAGAATAGAACTATTTGTTTTAAAACTTTGAAAATTTTGCACGATCATATAAAAACTTCATTATAGCTCTCCCTAAAATTTCAAGAGATTCGAGCCAGTGAATGAGTGAAAACGAAGAAAACACATTAAAACCATTTGAAGATTAAGCTCTTTAATTATGGCTAATTTTCGTTTCAATTTTTTATAACAAAACTATGAAAGAGAAACTTTTGAAACTTTGAACAAAAATAACAAGCCTTATTTTGCACATCTCATTAAAAATTTCAAGATATTTGTACCAGTATTTGCAAAATTAGGGCCAAAAAACGGTGTTCCATAGAAGGGCGTGTTAAAAGCTGACTCCTTTGATTTTTCGAAGGAAAAAACCGAAAATTCCTGGTATGCGCTTGTACATAGGAAAAACATTCTTTGGACGGGCATCTATAGCGCGTGCATCCAAAAGCGTGATCGAGTCGGTTGTGACCAAACGAAGCCGTCTGCTTCAAAATCGCGGTAAAACGTGACATATCGCTGAACATTGTGTTTTAAAAATCACGTCGTTTAATGTAATTAATAAAGTATTCATCGAGTGTTCGGAATTGGCTACTTGCAAAGGTATTTAAAATTACTTTATTCTTAATTAACTTTTGTGCCGAATCCACATAATAGGTTATAGATGTTCATTTTGTGCTGGAAAACTATGTTTAGGGTTCTTTCTCAAATTTTCACAAGTTTTCAACAAGTAAATTAACGAATGGCTAAAAGTGCGCCTCTTTTTAGGGTAGAAAGAAACTAAAAATAACAATTTTTTGGAAAAGGTGGCAATAAAAAAGCTAATTAGCCATAATTTGGAAAGGTACCAATAATTAGGGGTACAAACACATATTCTATTTAGTAAAATTTTGGAAAAGGGGAAATTTATTTAGTTGATAAAACTTGATAATAACAAAAACAGGCGCACATTTAGCCCCTCATGTAAGAATCTATATTGAACAGAGGGGAAAACGCTCAATATTTGTTTAAGGCCATGTTTTTTATTATCATTAAAATTTTACGTATGTTATCTAAACAGGGAAACTCTATAAAGTATGATGGATTTTGTGAAGGATTGTCGTGTTATGGTCGAACGTTTAAGCTGGTAAGTCATGAATAAATTGTAACTTGTATATCAATAAGGCATGTTACGGATCCAAACCTATCGAAACTATTATGTCTTGAAAAGAAAAAGATCTTTCTTGCTATTTCAAAAATAAGGCAAATACTAGCAGAATAAAAAATTTATAAGAAGCTGGTTGTATTCAAAAAATGGGTTTGAGGAATTCCCTAATCTTGAAGAAAGTTGCAGTGTCAATTGTCACAATCTTTTGAACTAGCTAAGCATGTTTTTCTAAGCTTTGATAGCGAAAGCTACAATGTATTGGGAAACCTTTCTTGTTATATGTTCATTTTCTTCTGTTTGAAAAATTATTTCATTTTAGGGAAGATTTACAACTTCACAAACTCTCTGCACAAAATTCCGAAATGAGTTTAGTAAATCTTCAAAGGTTGGCGATTAAAGAAGTATTTGAGAAATTATTGCAATATTGACTGTTTAAGGCAAATATAAAATTAGGGAAACTTTGTTTTTAGGAAATGAAGACTGAGGAAGATTGTAATTATGATCACTTGAGCAAAGATGATCTTATCAATGAAGTTAAAGCCAGGGATGTTCGAGTCAGGGAACTGGAAGCCGAGGTATTTTTAACTAGAGTGAAATTAAGCACAAAAATATGAGACCCTTTTGGTATCATAGCTCATTTTAAATGTACAGAATGAGTTGTCGAATCTTATGTCCCTTAAAGTGGAACCAAACTCTGTGGGTGGGTGAATAATTAGGTTTATTTGTGAAAGTACCAATCAGGATTGGCTCTGATCTAAGGGGATTGGTAACACATCCCTCTTTAGCAACAAAGAAACCCAACTTTGTTCTTTCTTGCTTGCCCCTTTAAAATACGCTCAGCCAACGAGAGTCCAAAGAATATTTACTGTTAAAATGAAATCTTATTTTGTTTAGCGTAATGTTTTAATTTCAAACATGGGAAAAGAGAGAGTGAAAACAACATTAACGATAAATAAACAAATAGACGAAATTGAAAGGCTCAATAGGGTCATTAAAGACTTGGAAAAGAGAATCAAAGATTTGATGGTATGGAACATTCTTCATTTTCATGGTCGATAGGAAAGAGTTACTCCAAAGGTTAAGAGTTGATTGTTTGAAAAATAGGTGAAAAGTGGAATGGATCAATTAGCTAACGATGAATTAGTGAAATCTGAACCCGTTGAAAATGATTCGGGGATTAATGGCCAGGAGTTATCTCTTCCAATTGTGATGCACAGTGTCGAAGCTGTCAATGTCCAAGGTATGCTGGGTAGAGAAGATATTAGTCAAGAATCGCCTGATTCTGAGCCTCAATATGTTGCGGAGGTTGGCAATACAAACAACGAAACTGAAATTATCCCAAAAAAGTCTAAAAATGTGGGGTTTATAACGCGAATTACGAACGCATGTGTCCCTAAATTGATATACAGTGAGAATTCGCCACTTTGTGTCCCTTCGCCGAAGCTCGAGGTCGAAAACCAATTGAAAATGCCTCTCGACACAACGATGGCAAGTGATTCGTCACGAGAACCTCTTGAGAACAATAATACAATTATCGATTCTTATCGTAAATCACAAAGTGTTTCAAAAGAGGGAGAAACTGACGAAAGAACAACTCGATCAAAGGAATTTCGTGTTCCTGAATCGAATGTTGAAGTTGAAAAACACTTGGATCTTTCTCTTGGCGCAAATGTCGAATGTGGTTCACTAGATTTAGCCGTAGAAAACGATCTCGATGATAACCAATCCAGAATAACCTTGACAGGTGCGAAGAAAACAGATAGACAAAATCGAAGTATGGTACTGTGTTTGCCAAAACTGAAGCGTGTTGATCCAAGGCCACTGAATGGGCCAGTGTGTGTTTCTAAACCTGAACGTAGCCCAAATGAACTATCAGAATTGACCTCCGTCTCTATGGAAATCAATTTACCCGAAGTTCCGATTGAAGTCGGAAATAATAGTTCGGTGTCCAACTCGGAGACATTTCAAGAAATCGCTCCAAGGAATTCCGAATCACCTTGTTCGGAAATTGGTAAGTCATTTTATACTTTAATAATTTGAGTGCCTAGGGTGGGGTTTCACATCCCTACCCCCAATGGGGGAAATATGCCTATCAATCATTTCCGCCTTCTCGATGTATAGTCTAATGGCGTTTTCCACATAACTGCTCTGAGATCGCTCTTGATTTGCTCTAGACGACATGAAATGCGCTTCATTTCTTGAGCTGCGTTAACAATTGTCTTTTTCCGTCGTAATCGTCGATACAAATTTAGCGAGCTATCTATTCTGTACAGATTAGCACCGATGGAATCTTGGGCCCAGCGCTCGGTAAATGGAAAACGGAAATCCGAGCGCGAGCAGATCTAGCGCCCTTGAGCGCTAAGTTGAATACGCTATTGGTGTTGCTGCTATCTAGGTCAAAAACTGAAAAAACCTATTTAATACTCCTGGTAAAAGCAGGCAGATCCCTATTCCAGGGTTCGTGCAGAACCCGTATAAAAAAATTGGGAAATATCTCGAGGATTTTAAGTGTGTCGTCAAAAGTTTCCATCTTGGATTTTTATCCGAAAATATCGTTCGACGAGCTCTACTTTCCATCTTTCCTCCACTTTAATTCAGAACTAGCTTTTACCCGGGGCGTCGCTCGCGTGTAATATGAACTTGCATGAAAATGATATAAAGAACGGTTAGATTTTACTGATGACTAACTTTTTTGAAGCACCCTAAGAGCGAAGGACTCGGCGTTGCCCGTCAGCTCGTCGGGACATTTTTATTACTTTTCATGCTTACATTATTCCATAAAGAATTGTTTTAAAATTTCTGGCCGCCATTTATAGAGATGACAACAAATCGAGCCCAAAAGACCATTCAGCCCGTCTATAGCCTAAAGGAAACCAGTGTACAAAATATTTGTGAAATCGGTTGAAACGCTCTGACTTTGTTGCATAGAGAAGATTTTTTATATTTCTGGGCGCCATTTATTAAGCTGGTGGCAGATTGGAAAAATATTTCTGAGTACGCGCCTACTTATTAAAGTTCCTGCAAATGTTCAGCCTTCTAGGGCAAGCGGTTTGGGCTGGGCGTTGATTATCAGTCAGTCAGGACTTTGATTTATATAGATATAGAAGATATGGTTGTCAACGGCCTTAAATGTACCCGAGTTTTTTTACCTCTCCGAGTGATGTATGTCACGGAGAGGTTCCAATTTCGACGTGTCTGTGTGTGTGTCTGTTTGTTGTTACACCCCAGGGGTCCGCGTTCGCTTTTGGCAAATCGGAGCAAATGTGTTCTCAATTTCCGGACCGCATTTACAGTTCCCGGAAATTTGGAAAATTGTATGTGTCTATCACCATCATCCTCTGGTCATTTGTCCATCCCACAAGGACTTACTAGCTTCTAAACACCACCATCCATGCTTGGAATACTGCTTCAATAATTCGTAAATTTTTACTTCAAAAAAAGAGAAACAATTCCATATCTAGGTAAATAAGTTTGTAGTAGTAGACCTCTTGACTCGGAGAGTTAATATTTTGGTTTTTCCAACTTGTTTTGTCATCCTCGCTGTAGCTTATTCGAAACAATTATGCAAAACAATTTCTTAGGTACGAGATAAACATTTTACGTTCCAGCACTAAATTGTTATTTCAACAATTGCCAAAAATTATTTAATGGGTTAAATTCGCCTGGGGCGTTAATATATGAAAATGTTAAATAACACTGGCCTGTCCCTAGTCCCTTCTGTCTTTTCGCCTTCGCTTTTATCAAAGAGGTTGTCCTTATCCATAATTAATCAATTTAATCAGTGTGCACGAAAGTGGCAAACGTCCAGACGAGGTTTGTGGGATGATTGCTGGGGATTTAGTGGCAAACTATTGAATTCACCTTACGGTGCGATGGCCATTTGTAGTTTGATAAGCGGGAAAACAAACTAAAAGGGGGAGCCTGGGAAGAATGACGTTACATTACTAAAGCCTAGTTACCTACAACAAGCCTCGCATTGGTTTAGAGAGAAGAAACTACTACTTTTCTTTAATGTTGTGTCTTCACATAACTTATTTTATCAAGCGCGCTTACAGAATTCTATATACAATATATTTAATGTTAATTTGTAAACCACGATTGAATATAACTAGGAAAAAGTAGACGCGACTCTGGGAATCTTTCGCGCGCTCCCCGTCCCCACTGTGTAACGATAATACTTGGGCGGATGCATCAATAAGGTTTATGATACAAGTTAAGACCACATCCCATAGTATCATCGCGATTTCCTCGTGTCGTATCTCTATTTTCCGGATGTTACGTGATTATTTCCTTAATGAAATATAGTTTTTGCTTTTTGTAGATAAATCCACGGAAGAACATAATACTGAACAAAAAAGAGGTCTAGACCATAACAAAAAAATTCTTACTAGAGGAAAAATCTTCAAATGTGATCAGTGTGAATTTTTGAGCACACAGAAATGTAATTTGACCAGACATGAACGCATTCACAGTGGTGAAAAACCTTTCCAATGTGATCAGTGTGATTTTATGTGCGCTGACAAGAGTAGTTTTATCAGACATCAACGCGTTCACAGTGGAGAAAAACCTTTCCAATGTGATCAGTGTGACTTCGCTACCAAGTGGAAGTCCGTATTGATCACACATCAACAACTTCACAGTGGAGAAAAACCTTTCTATTGTGATCAGTGTGACTACGCATGTGCGTGGAAGTCTATATTGATCACACATCAAAGCGTTCACAGTAGAGAAAAGCCTTTCCATTGTGAACAGTGTGATTTTAGATGCGCTCTCAAGGGTAATTTTATCAGACATCAACGCGTTCACAGTGCTGAAAAACCTTTCCAATGTGATCAGTGTGACTACGCTAGCGCATGGAAGTCTGTATTGATCTCACATCAACGCGTTCACAGTGGAGAAAAACCTTTCCAATGTGATCAGTGTGACTACGCTAGCGCGCGGAAGTCCGGATTGATCACACATCAACGTGTTCACAGTGTAGAAAAACCTTTCCAATGTGACCAGTGTGATTTTGGTTGCGCTGTCAAGAGTAGTTTTATCAGACATCAACGCGTTCACAGTGACGAAAAACGCTTCAAATGTAGCCAGTGTGAATATTCCAGCACTCACAAGAATAGTTTAATCATACATCAACGCATTCACAATGGTGAAAAACCCTTCAAATGTGATAAGTGTGACTATTCCAGCGTACAGAAGCCTAATTTGACCAAACATCAACGCATACACAATGGTGGAAAACCCTTCTAATGCCATCAATAAGACTTTAGGTGCACTGGCAAGAGTACTTTCATCAGGCATCAACGCGTTCAAAGTGGGGGAAAGCCCTTTAAATGTGCTCATTGTGACTTTACTAGCGCATGAAAGTTCGTTTTGATCACACATAATACCCTTCATAATAGAGAAAAACCCTTCAGACGTACGTGACTGTTGTGAATTTGTTAGTAAATATAAGAGTTTTTTATCGGACATGTCCGCATTCACAGCGGTGAAATACCATTGAAATTTGATTGCACGGTGGAGGAAAACCCTTCAAATGTGATCGTTGTAAATATTCAAAATAATTGAAAATGAAACTTATCAAGTAGTAATAGTGAAATGTCCATTATTCATTATACGTTAATACTGCTTTTTGAAATAATGTAAATATTTTACTTACATTGTAAGATAATTTTAATCGTTTGAGTTTCTCATTTGTAGAAAGAAAATGTTCTTCAAGAATTAAACATTCTAACTAATATTAAAATTCATTAATCGTGTTTAAATTAAATCAATTTTCAGAAGGTAATTTCAATTGAAGTAAGTTACCTTACCTTGGAACATTCTGAAAAATATAGTCAATTCATGGGGCAACATCATACTCCGCTATTTCTTTCATATGAGCTGAAATGAATCATATAACCCTTGCTTGTATTAAGAATGAAAGATCTATATATGTTGAAACTTCTTCAATATTATGTTTTTGGCTCATCGGGAGCCTTTTGAATATATTAGAGCCCCTTAAGAGACCTTGTATTAGCAGAAGTGAGATGAGACTAGAAGTACTGAGCTAACCAAATTCTTCACTCGGCGAAAGTGAATATTCTTGATAACACACCAACGGTTGGCCCTCTAGTGGCGGTTTCAGAATTTTCCCCTCCAAAACGTGAGACGCTCGCGGATGTACACCGCCGAACTAGATTCAAGCACCCGCGTCCGTGTTTCGCCGCTTTAGGTTGAGGGGAAGGGGGTAGGAAATATTTTTGGAACTCTACCAATTTTTTTCTCTCTAGCGTTGGCGCGATTGAAGCGGCGTAAAATCCTCAAATTTGTTCACTAATGCCAGGATCTATTACCAATACTAGAACCCTTCACTTCTAGTCTCATCTCACTTCTGGTATTAGAAATATCAAAAAGATATCTAGAAACAGCGCCGTGAGAAGTCTTGTGTTAGACATATCACTAGATATCTAGAAATACAACGCCCTAAGAGAAGCCAAAAAAGTAGGTTATTAAGCAAAGAGCATTTCTCAGAAGTCTTAGAAGTGGAGCGCCCCATCCCAGGGTCCGACATTCCCAAAAACGTACGAGATTTCGTGATTTTGCCAATGATTACGAGAAAGATTTCGTGATTTTGCCAATGATTACGAGAAAGATTTCGTGATTTTGCCAATGATTACGAGAAAGATTTCGTGATTTTGCCGATGATTACGAGAAAGATTTCGCGATTTTGCCAAAGATTGCGTGATTTCACGATTTCACAAAGATTAAGGCAGGAATGAAGCTGAGACCACCTAATATGGCTACCAGAACAGCGGTAAAACTTGGGAGGGTGTCACGTACTACGATCCCATTGTTACTATTTCCAGGCGGCACCTAAGGTTTATGCCGTCCCACCGTCTCCCCCCAGTTCAAATAGGGCGAACGGGAGCGTGGGAAATAAGGCGGTGGTACAGGGCAAATGGCCAGTTTAAAAATTGCGTTGACCAGTTTAAAAATTAAATCGGAGGGGGGTCAGTTAAATTCAATTGGTATGCCTTAGTTGCAATTAAGGTGATCAGGATCGTTCGAAAGAGGAGTTCAATTAGAATCTATGTGCATAATTTGAAGGATATTGACCGTTTTCATGATTTTTCCCCGTTAAAACTTGTATTTTGATTTCGATTATTTTTGATTAGAGTGAGTCATTTGTAATTGATAAGGTATATTTAATTATGGATTTATATAAATACTACCAGAAGTATATAATACTTCTCTTCGAGAGAAGTGTACCACAAAGCTGGGTGAGTGTAACGCCACTCTTCCCAACATCGGAACATTTAGAGCAAGGCTACTAAACCGAATCACATACGCGATAAATAGTTCCCTCATCATTACTCTATTAGCGCTTAAATATTTGGCAAGACGCGCTTGTGCATTTTGTCCCACGTCCAGACGAGGTTTGTGGGATGATTGCTGGGGATTTAGTGGCAAACTATTGAATTCACCTTACGGTGCGATGGCCATTTGTAGTTTGATAAGCGGGAAAACAAACTAAAAGGGGGAGCCTGGGAAGAATGACGTTACATTACTAAAGCCTAGTTACCTACAACAAGCCTCGCATTGGTTTAGAGAGAAGAAAGTACTACTTTTCTTTAATGTTGTGTCTTCACATAACTTATTTATCAAGCGCGCTTACAGAATTCTATATACAATATATTTAATGTTAATTTGTAAACCACGATTGAATATAACTAGGAAAAAGTAGACGCGACTCTGGGAATCTTTCTCGCGCTCCCCGTCCCCACTGTGTAACGATAATACTTGGGCGGATGCATCAATAAAGTTTATGATACAAGTTAAGACCACATCCCATAGTATCATCGCGATTTCCTCGTGTCGTATCTCTATTTTCCGGATGTTACGTGATTATTTCCTTAATGAAATATAGTTTTTGCTTTTTGTAGATAAATCCACGGAAGAACATAATACTGAACAAAAAGAGGTCTAGACCATAACAAAAAAATTCTTACTAGCGGAAAAATCTTCAAATGTGATCAGTGTGAATTTTTGAGCACACAGAAATGTAATTTGACCAGACATGAACGCATTCACAGTGGTGAAAAACCTTTCCAATGTGATCAGTGTGATTTTATGTGCGCTGACAAGAGTAGTTTTATCAGACATCAACGCGTTCACAGTGGAGAAAAACCTTTCCAATGTGATCAGTGTGACTTCGCTACCAAGTGGAAGTCCGTATTGATCACACATCAACAACTTCACAGTGGAGAAAAACCTTTCCATTGTGATCAGTGTGATTACGCATGTGCGTGGAAGTCTATATTGATCACACATCAAAGCGTTCACAGTAGAGAAAAACCTTTCCATTGTGAACAGTGTGATTTTAGATGCGCTGTCAAGGGTAATTTTATCAGACATCAACGCGTTCACAGTGCTGAAAAACCTTTTCAATGTGATCAGTGTGACTACGCTAGCGCATGGAAGTCTGTATTGATCTCACATCAACGCGTTCACAGTGGAGAAAAACCTTTCCAATGTGATCAGTGTGACTACGCTAGCGCGCGGAAGTCCGGATTGATCACACATCAACGTGTTCACAGTGTAGAAAAACCTTTCCAATGTGACCAGTGTGATTTTGGTTGCGCTGTCAAGAGTAGTTTTATCAGACATCAACGCGTTCACAGTGACGACAAACGCTTCAAATGTAGCCAGTGTGAATATTCCAGCACTCACAAGAATAGTTTAATCATACATCAACGCATTCACAATGGTGAAACACCCTTCAAATGTGATAAGTGTGACTATTCCAGCGTACAGAAGCCTAATTTGACCAAACATCAACGCATACACAATGGTGGAAAACCCTTCAAATGCCATCAATAAGACTTTAGGTGCACTGGCAAGAGTACTTTCATCAGGCATCAACGCGTTCAAAGTGGGGGAAAGCCCTTTAAATGTGCTCATTGTGACTTTACTAGCGCATGAAAGTTCGTTTTGATCACACATAATACCCTTCATAATAGAGAAAAACCCTTCAGACGTACGTGACTGTTGTGAATTTGTTAGTAAATATAAGAGTTTTTTATCGGACATGTCCGCATTCACAGCGGTGAAATACCATTGAAATTTGATTGCACGGTGGAGGAAAACCCTTCAAATGTGATCGTTGTAAATATTCAAAATAATTGAAAATGAAACTTATCAAGTAGTAATAGTGAAATGTCCATTATTCATTATACGTTAATACTGCTTTTTGAAATAATGTAAATATTTTACTTACATTGTAAGATAATTTTAATCGTTTGAGTTTCTCATTTGTAGAAAGAAAATGTTCTTCAAGAATTAAACATTCTAACTAATATTAAAATTCATTAATCGTGTTTAAATTAAATCAATTTTCAGAAGGTAATTTCAATTGAAGTAAGTTACCTTACCTTGGAACATTCTGAAAAATATAGTCAATTCATGGGGCAACATCATACTCCGCTATTTCTTTCATATGAGCTGAAATGAATCGTATAACCCTTGCTTGTATTAAGAATGAAAGATCTATATATGTTGAAACTTCTTCAATATTATGTTTTTGGCTCATCGGGAGCCTTTTGAATATATTAGAGCCCCTTAAGAGACCTTGTATTAGCAGAAGTGAGATGAGACTAGAAGTACTGAGCTAACCAAATTCTTCACTCGGCGAAAGTGAATATTCTTGATAACACACCAACGGTTGGCCCTCTAGTGGCGGTTTCAGAATTTTCCCCTCCAAAACGTGAGACGCTCGCGGATGTACACCGCCGAACTAGATTCAAGCACCCGCGTCCGTGTTTCGCCGCTTTAGGTTGAGGGGAAGGGGGTAGGAAATATTTTTGGAACTCTACCAATTTTTTTCTCTCTAGCGTTGGCGCGATTGAAGCGGCGTAAAATCCTCAAATTTGTTCACTAATGCCAGGATCTATTACCAATACTAGAACCCTTCACTTCTAGTCTTATCTCACTTCTGGTATTAGAAATATCAAATAGATATCTAGAAACAGCGCCGTGAGAAGTCTTGTGTTAGACATATCACTAGATATCTAGAAATACAACGCCCTAAGAGAAGCCAAAAAAGTAGGTTATTAAGCAAAGAGCATTTCTCAGAAGTCTTAGAAGTGGAGCGCCCCATCCCAGGGTCCGACATTCCCAAAAACGTACGAGATTTCGTGATTTTGCCAATGATTACGAGAAAGATTTCGTGATTTTGCCAATGATTACGAGAAAGATTTCGTGATTTTGCCAATGATTACGAGAAAGATTTCGTGATTTTGCCGATGATTACGAGAAAGATTTCGCGATTTTGCCAAAGATTGCGTGATTTCACGATTTCACAAAGATTAAGGCAGGAATGAAGCTGAGACCACCTAATATGGCTACCAGAACAGCGGTAAAACTTGGGAGGGTGTCACGTACTACGATCCCATTGTTACTATTTCCAGGCGGCACCTAAGGTTTATGCCGTCCCACCGTCTCCCCCCAGTTCAAATAGGGCGAACGGGAGCGTGGGAAATAAGGCGGTGGTACAGGGCAAATGACCAGTTTAAAAATTGCGTTGACCAGTTTAAAAATTAAATCGGAGGGGGGTCAGTTAAATTCAATTGGTATGCCTTAGTTGCAATTAAGGTGATCGGGATCGTTCGAAAGAGGAGTTCAATTAGAATCTATGTGCATAATTTGAAGGATATTGACCGTTTTCATGATTTTTCCCCGTTAAAACTTGTATTTTGATTTCGATTATTTTTGATTAGAGTGAGTCATTTGTAATTGATAAGGTATATTTAATTATGGATTTATATAAATACTACCAGAAGTATATAATACTTCTCTTCGAGAGAAGTGTACCACAAAGCTGGGTGAGTGTAACGCCACTCTTCCCAACATCGGAACATTTAGAGCAAGGCTACTAAACCGAATCACATACGCGATAAATAGTTCCCTCATCATTACTCTATTAGCGCTTAAATATTTGGCAAGACGCGCTTGTGCATTTTGTCCCACGTCCAGACGAGGTTTGTGGGATGATTGCTGGGGATTTAGTGGCAAACTATTGAATTCACCTTACGGTGCGATGGCCATTTGTAGTTTGATAAGCGGGAAAACAAACTAAAAGGGGGAGCCTGGGAAGAATGACGTTACATTACTAAAGCCTAGTTACCTACAACAAGCCTCGCATTGGTTTAGAGAGAAGAAACTACTACTTTTCTTTAATGTTGTGTCTTCACATAACTTATTTTATCAAGCGCGCTTACAGAATTCTATATACAATATATTTAATGTTAATTTGTAAACCACGATTGAATATAACTAGGAAAAAGTAGACGCGACTCTGGGAATCTTTCGCGCGCTCCCCGTCCCCACTGTGTAACGATAATACTTGGGCGGATGCATCAATAAAGTTTATGATACAAGTTAAGACCACATCCCATAGTATCATCGCGATTTCCTCGTGTCGTATCTCTATTTTCCGGATGTTACGTGATTATTTCCTTAATGAAATATAGTTTTTGCTTTTTGTAGATAAATCCACGGAAGAACATAATACTGAACAAAAAAGAGGTCTAGACCATAACAAAAAAATTCTTACTAGAGGGAAAATCTTCAAATGTGATCAGTGTGAATTTTTGAGCACACAGAAATGTAATTTGACCAGACATGAACGCATTCACAGTGGTGAAAAACCTTTCCAATGTGATCAGTGTGATTTTATGTGCGCTGACAAGAGTAGTTTTATCAGACATCAACGCGTTCACAGTGACGACAAACGCTTCAAATGTAGCCAGTGTGAATATTCCAGCACTCACAAGAATAGTTTAATCATACATCAACGCATTCACAATGGTGAAACACCCTTCAAATGTGATAAGTGTGACTATTCCAGCGTACAGAAGCCTAATTTGACCAAACATCAACGCATACACAATGGTGGAAAACCCTTCAAATGCCATCAATAAGACTTTAGGTGCACTGGCAAGAGTACTTTCATCAGGCATCAACGCGTTCAAAGTGGGGGAAAGCCCTTTAAATGTGCTCATTGTGACTTTACTAGCGCATGAAAGTTCGTTTTGATCACACATAATACCCTTCATAATAGAGAAAAACCCTTCAGACGTACGTGACTGTTGTGAATTTGTTAGTAAATATAAGAGTTTTTTATCGGACATGTCCGCATTCACAGCGGTGAAATACCATTGAAATTTGATTGCACGGTGGAGGAAAACCCTTCAAATGTGATCGTTGTAAATATTCAAAATAATTGAAAATGAAACTTATCAAGTAGTAATAGTGAAATGTCCATTATTCATTATACGTTAATACTGCTTTTTGAAATAATGTAAATATTTTACTTACATTGTAAGATAATTTTAATCGTTTGAGTTTCTCATTTGTAGAAAGAAAATGTTCTTCAAGAATTAAACATTCTAACTAATATTAAAATTCATTAATCGTGTTTAAATTAAATCAATTTTCAGAAGGTAATTTCAATTGAAGTAAGTTACCTTACCTTGGAACATTCTGAAAAATATAGTCAATTCATGGGGCAACATCATACTCCGCTATTTCTTTCATATGAGCTGAAATGAATCGTATAACCCTTGCTTGTATTAAGAATGAAAGATCTATATATGTTGAAACTTCTTCAATATTATGTTTTTGGCTCATCGGGAGCCTTTTGAATATATTAGAGCCCCTTAAGAGACCTTGTATTAGCAGAAGTGAGATGAGACTAGAAGTACTGAGCTAACCAAATTCTTCACTCGGCGAAAGTGAATATTCTTGATAACACACCAACGGTTGGCCCTCTAGTGGCGGTTTCAGAATTTTCCCCTCCAAAACGTGAGACGCTCGCGGATGTACACCGCCGAACTAGATTCAAGCACCCGCGTCCGTGTTTCGCCGCTTTAGGTTGAGGGGAAGGGGGTAGGAAATATTTTTGGAACTCTACCAATTTTTTTCTCTCTAGCGTTGGCGCGATTGAAGCGGCGTAAAATCCTCAAATTTGTTCACTAATGCCAGGATCTATTACCAATACTAGAACCCTTCACTTCTAGTCTTATCTCACTTCTGGTATTAGAAATATCAAATAGATATCTAGAAACAGCGCCGTGAGAAGTCTTGTGTTAGACATATCACTAGATATCTAGAAATACAACGCCCTAAGAGAAGCCAAAAAAGTAGGTTATTAAGCAAAGAGCATTTCTCAGAAGTCTTAGAAGTGGAGCGCCCCATCCCAGGGTCCGACATTCCCAAAAACGTACGAGATTTCGTGATTTTGCCAATGATTACGAGAAAGATTTCGTGATTTTGCCAATGATTACGAGAAAGATTTCGTGATTTTGCCAATGATTACGAGAAAGATTTCGTGATTTTGCCGATGATTACGAGAAAGATTTCGCGATTTTGCCAAAGATTGCGTGATTTCACGATTTCACAAAGATTAAGGCAGGAATGAAGCTGAGACCACCTAATATGGCTACCAGAACAGCGGTAAAACTTGGGAGGGTGTCACGTACTACGATCCCATTGTTACTATTTCCAGGCGGCACCTAAGGTTTATGCCGTCCCACCGTCTCCCCCCAGTTCAAATAGGGCGAACGGGAGCGTGGGAAATAAGGCGGTGGTACAGGGCAAATGACCAGTTTAAAAATTGCGTTGACCAGTTTAAAAATTAAATCGGAGGGGGGTCAGTTAAATTCAATTGGTATGCCTTAGTTGCAATTAAGGTGATCGGGATCGTTCGAAAGAGGAGTTCAATTAGAATCTATGTGCATAATTTGAAGGATATTGACCGTTTTCATGATTTTTCCCCGTTAAAACTTGTATTTTGATTTCGATTATTTTTGATTAGAGTGAGTCATTTGTAATTGATAAGGTATATTTAATTATGGATTTATATAAATACTACCAGAAGTATATAATACTTCTCTTCGAGAGAAGTGTACCACAAAGCTGGGTGAGTGTAACGCCACTCTTCCCAACATCGGAACATTTAGAGCAAGGCTACTAAACCGAATCACATACGCGATAAATAGTTCCCTCATCATTACTCTATTAGCGCTTAAATATTTGGCAAGACGCGCTTGTGCATTTTGTCCCACGTCCAGACGAGGTTTGTGGGATGATTGCTGGGGATTTAGTGGCAAACTATTGAATTCACCTTACGGTGCGATGGCCATTTGTAGTTTGATAAGCGGGAAAACAAACTAAAAGGGGGAGCCTGGGAAGAATGACGTTACATTACTAAAGCCTAGTTACCTACAACAAGCCTCGCATTGGTTTAGAGAGAAGAAACTACTACTTTTCTTTAATGTTGTGTCTTCACATAACTTATTTTATCAAGCGCGCTTACAGAATTCTATATACAATATATTTAATGTTAATTTGTAAACCACGATTGAATATAACTAGGAAAAAGTAGACGCGACTCTGGGAATCTTTCGCGCGCTCCCCGTCCCCACTGTGTAACGATAATACTTGGGCGGATGCATCAATAAAGTTTATGATACAAGTTAAGACCACATCCCATAGTATCATCGCGATTTCCTCGTGTCGTATCTCTATTTTCCGGATGTTACGTGATTATTTCCTTAATGAAATATAGTTTTTGCTTTTTGTAGATAAATCCACGGAAGAACATAATACTGAACAAAAAAGAGGTCTAGACCATAACAAAAAAATTCTTACTAGAGGGAAAATCTTCAAATGTGATCAGTGTGAATTTTTGAGCACACAGAAATGTAATTTGACCAGACATGAACGCATTCACAGTGGTGAAAAACCTTTCCAATGTGATCAGTGTGATTTTATGTGCGCTGACAAGAGTAGTTTTATCAGACATCAACGCGTTCACAGTGGAGAAAAACCTTTCCAATGTGATCAGTGTGACTTCGCTACCAAGTGGAAGTCCGTATTGATCACACATCAACAACTTCACAGTGGAGAAAAACCTTTCCATTGTGATCAGTGTGACTACGCATATGCGTGGAAGTCTATATTGATCACACATCAAAGCGTTCACAGTAGAGAAAAACCTTTCCATTGTGAACAGTGTGATTTTAGATGCGCTGTCAAGGGTAATTTTATCAGACATCAACGCGTTCACAGTGCTGAAAAACCTTTCCAATGTGATCAGTGTGACTACGCTAGCGCATGGAAGTCTGTATTGATCTCACATCAACGCGTTCACAGTGGAGAAAAACCTTTCCAATGTGATCAGTGTGACTACGCTAGCGCGCGGAAGTCCGGATTGATCACACATCAACGTGTTCACAGTGTAGAAAAACCTTTCCAATGTGACCAGTGTGATTTTGGTTGCGCTGTCAAGAGTAGTTTTATCAGACATCAACGCGTTCACAGTGACGAAAAACGCTTCAAATGTAGCCAGTGTGAATATTCCAGCACTCACAAGAATAGTTTAATCATACATCAACGCATTCACAATGGTGAAAAACCCTTCAAATGTGATAAGTGTAACTATTCCAGCGTACAGAAGCCTAATTTGACCAAACATCAACGCATACACAATGGTGGAAAACCCTTCTAATGCCATCAATAAGACTTTAGGTGCACTGGCAAGAGTACTTTCATCAGGCATCAACGCGTTCAAAGTGGGGGAAAGCCCTTTAAATGTGCTCATTGTGACTTTACTAGCGCATGAAAGTTCGTTTTGATCACACATAATACCCTTCATAATAGAGAAAAACCCTTCAGACGTACGTGACTGTTGTGAATTTGTTAGTAAATATAAGAGTTTTTTATCGGACATGTCCGCATTCACAGCGGTGAAATACCATTGAAATTTGATTGCACGGTGGAGGAAAACCCTTCAAATGTGATCGTTGTAAATATTCAAAATAATTGAAAATGAAACTTATCAAGTAGTAATAGTGAAATGTCCATTATTCATTATACGTTAATACTGCTTTTTGAAATAATGTAAATATTTTACTTACATTGTAAGATAATTTTAATCGTTTGAGTTTCTCATTTGTAGAAAGAAAATGTTCTTCAAGAATTAAACATTCTAACTAATATTAAAATTCATTAATCGTGTTTAAATTAAATCAATTTTCAGAAGGTAATTTCAATTGAAGTAAGTTACCTTACCTTGGAACATTCTGAAAAATATAGTCAATTCATGGGGCAACATCATACTCCGCTATTTCTTTCATATGAGCTGAAATGAATCATATAACCCTTGCTTGTATTAAGAATGAAAGATCTATATATGTTGAAACTTCTTCAATATTATGTTTTTGGCTCATCGGGAGCCTTTTGAATATATTAGAGCCCCTTAAGAGACATTGTATTAGCAGAAGTGAGATGAGACTAGAAGTACTGAGCTAACCAAATTCTTCACTCGGCGAAAGTGAATATTCTTGATAACACACCAACGGTTGGCCCTCTAGTGGCGGTTTCAGAATTTTCCCCTCCAAAACGTGAGACGCTCGCGGATGTACACCGCCGAACTAGATTCAAGCACCCGCGTCCGTGTTTCGCCGCTTTAGGTTGAGGGGAAGGGGGTAGGAAATATTTTTGGAACTCTACCAATTTTTTTCTCTCTAGCGTTGGCGCGATTGAAGCGGCGTAAAATCCTCAAATTTGTTCACTAATGCCAGGATCTATTACCAATACTAGAACCCTTCACTTCTAGTCTCATCTCACTTCTGGTATTAGAAATATCAAAAAGATATCTAGAAACAGCGCCGTGAGAAGTCTTGTGTTAGACATATCACTAGATATCTAGAAATACAACGCCCTAAGAGAAGCCAAAAAAGTAGGTTATTAAGCAAAGAGCATTTCTCAGAAGTCTTAGAAGTGGAGCGCCCCATCCCAGGGTCCGACATTCCCAAAAACGTACGAGATTTCGTGATTTTGCCAATGATTACGAGAAAGATTTCGTGATTTTGCCAATGATTACGAGAAAGATTTCGTGATTTTGCCAATGATTACGAGAAAGATTTCGTGATTTTGCCAATGATTACGAGAAAGATTTCGTGATTTTGCCGATGATTACGAGAAAGATTTCGCGATTTTGCCAAAGATTGCGTGATTTCACGATTTCACAAAGATTAAGGCAGGAATGAAGCTGAGACCACCTAATATGGCTACCAGAACAGCGGTAAAACTTGGGAGGGTGTCACGTACTACGATCCCATTGTTACTATTTCCAGGCGGCACCTAAGGTTTATGCCGTCCTACCGTCTCCCCCCAGTTCAAATAGGGCGAACGGGAGCGTGGGAAATAAGGCGGTGGTACAGGGCAAATGACCAGTTTAAAAATTGCGTTGACCAGTTTAAAAATTAAATCGGAGGGGGGTCAGTTAAATTCAATTGGTATGCCTTAGTTGCAATTAAGGTGATCGGGATCGTTCGAAAGAGGAGTTCAATTAGAATCTATGTGCATAATTTGAAGGATATTGACCGTTTTCATGATTTTTCCCCGTTAAAACCTGTATTTTGATTTCGATTATTTTTGATTAGAGTGAGTCATTTGTAATTGATAAGGTATATTTAATTATGGATTTATATAAATACTACCAGAAGTATATAATACTTCTCTTCGAGAGAAGTGTACCACAAAGCTGGGTGAGTGTAACGCCACTCTTCCCAACATCGGAACATTTAGAGCAAGGCTACTAAACCGAATCACATACGCGATAAATAGTTCCCTCATCATTACTCTATTAGCGCTTAAATATTTGGCAAGACGCGCTTGTGCATTTTGTCCCACGTCCAGACGAGGTTTGTGGGATGATTGCTGGGGATTTAGTGGCAAACTATTGAATTCACCTTACGGTGCGATGGCCATTTGTAGTTTGATAAGCGGGAAAACAAACTAAAAGGGGGTGCCTGGGAAGAATGACGTTACATTACTAAAGCATAGGGAGGATACAGAGTGTCATCCTTCTTCCATTATCCCCTTCTGATACTACGTATTATGGATAGCCAATTTGGCCAAAAAGGCGGCCACCAAATATGTGCGACACCGTCCGGCGGATGTGACGCGCTGGAGCTATACGGGACTTACGAGGTTACCGCCCCCTTTTCGGAGAATTGTTCTGCCAAGGCTACGGAGCGCGTTCGACGACAGGGAATGTCAGCCACTAACTAAAGGCCGCCGACAGGTTATGGCAGCGCCCACAGAAATACCTCTCGTAAATCCCGTATAGCCAAATCATGGAAGAAAGTATGGAAGGCCGACTCCCCTTTGAGCTGTGAAAGGTGGTTTAAAAATAGCGACGGGTTTGCCCTCTGTCCGCCATACTGAAAGCGACAGTTTCCAGGCTGTCAAAAAAGGCGGAATTTTTAAAATTTCAAATTCCCCGCCATCCCGTTAATAAACCCAACCTTTTCACCAAAAGAAAATACATTAAATAAGGACGCCACCATGTTTGTTTTCAGTATGACAGCTAGGGGCGCTGTAGTATGCAGGGCTACCGGTCACCTTTCAAAAAAAGGGCTGAGTCGGCCTTCCATACTTTCTTCCATGGCCAAATTGAGTCCGGAGAGCTTAGGTCACGTGGGAAAAAGGAAGTAGTGGTGAATGCGGCGTCTGCTCCAAAACGTGATCTGCGGCTTTGGGGCGGCCACTAAATGCGGTTTGCTGCAAACTATTTATGCATACGAGGCCTTTTCACCAGGGCCGGAAATAAACGAAGCTTGCCGAATCAACCGAGACGAGAGAAAGAATCATAAAAGTAGCCGGACCCTAGCCGCGAAACCGATAACCGAAACGCCGTACAATAACAGGGTTGCCAAGCTGTACATTTTTTAAAAAACGCACAAAATAGTAAGACCTTGCTTGTCCACTAAAGAAAAATATACTTAGTCTTTGTCAATTGTTACTGTTTTCCTACCCCTTTTATGGAACGGAGTATTCTCGTATATTGCGCTTAGCAACTAGCGCGTTGCGCCCTCCTCCTCCCACTGTCTCGCCCGAAACTTGTGAGACTTGAGTTGTATTTCTTCCAACTTTAAATTGCCCGACCCGACCCTGCCCTATTATTTTGAAGTTAATAGAAACCCGACCCGGGCCCGGCCCAATAGAAAGTGAACCCGACCCGATCCGGCCCGATTTTAAACCCTATCCGAGCCGACCCGGAAAAAATTTTAAATTAATTTTGCCCTATTTTATTTTATTCCCCATTTATTGATAAGGTGTTAACATTGAATGAGAAAAGTATCGTACGGCCGTACATTACGAGAGCAGATACGCGAACGCTCGAAATATCCCGACAGCGTGCTTTGATGGGGATGCAAAAGCGGAAAAACTGGTTTTTGGGGGGCTAGTCCCCTCCAGTGAGATAGAATATATATAAACCTAGAGTCACAACGTGGGATCTCGAGATTGACGATTCGCGATACACTTTTTGTGGAGCATGAATCCTTATCAAATACGGGTGGCGCCACCTATTAATCACTTGAAGAACTTTTTTATTACCGTCTGCTGTCAAAATAGTTTTTTAAACGTGTTAAATAAAATAAGCAAGTTAAATAATAAAAACTCTAGTCCTTTTTAATCTAATAAATAGATGAATTAAAAATCATAACGATGTTTCTGATTGAAAATAAGCGAGTAAAAGTTGTAATTAGTTACGCTAGAGGCTCACAGGTGGCGCTGTCATGTTTTGATAAACTTGCTTGATAAAAACAATGTGTATCGCGGTAAGCCGATTTGAATTGGAACTCTATCTATCTCATTGGTCCCCTCGTACCTATTCTGAAAACGGTTTCGCCCTCTACCTTCGTTCCTTTTTTTCCGGGCGTTACAATCTCGTTCAAAAAATATAACGAAAATAAAATATGGTAAAAGTATATGAAAACGTTAATATTCGGCCATCCGTTACTATTAACCTCCCGGTTATTTGAAACTTATTAATTAATTGTTACTTAAATTAAATTCAAAAATATGTTTGGTACACAATAGTAATGTAGAAATTAAGATTTGCAACGTCATTTCTGTTTCTTTTACAATTAAAAATTCAAATAATATTCTTGTAAGTGTCTTGGCCGTTTCACCTGTCTTTTAGGCCTCGTTAAACTCGTTCGCACTTCTACTTCAGTTGGCGGAAGTGACTCGGATTCGTTCATCGTGGGAATGTTCTTCGTCTTATCGTTCTTTAGGGTTGTTCGTATTACATTAGTTTTTGCTTTTAAATGTTTCCCGTTCTCGTCTCGTTCTAACTCTTCATCCTCTTACTGTTCAGAACTTGAATCGTCACTGTTGTCAGGAACTATAAATCGCTTCAATTTGTCAGCGGGCGCGGTGTTTCGGTAAAATCTTAGCGATGTCTGCGTTTCAGGCAAGTCTTCTATTACGTATCTTTAATAATGGAGCTTCTGAGAGACCACGTAAGGGCCACGTTAGGCGCGTTGGAATCAAGCGCCATGTTTCGAATTATTATTGCCGTGTTGGCAAGCTAGGGCTACGTTCAGTAACTGGAAATCGGAAAAAGCCGTTACCGCTACCGATGTGTTTTTTCCCGAACGCTACGTCAGAGTGACGTCAGACGTCACTGAACGTTTTTTTTTCTCTCTCTGTTGCGTTTGATGATACTTTCCATGATGGCGTCTGCTAGAGATTTTGGATTGAGGAGAAAACTGTTATTTTTGTTATTAAATGAACTATCTAATGATGATAAATCGGAAATAACCTTAATTCCAGTTCATTTGAAAAGATCTATAAAAGACAAGTTGGGAAAACCAAAATATTACCTCTCCGTGTCGAGAAGATTATATACACTTAAGTATCCAATGAAAACGTCGACCTTTTTGCCCTCATCCTTTCCCGCGCTTTGCGCTTCCGCATTTCATCCTTACTCTCAACATTATCTTCCTCCATTTTACATACAAAAATCAAATACTCACAAAAAGAAGCGGCAAAAACCTGCTGGCTCTTTACAACCACTTAATTTGACTTAATATCCAATTTCCAACAATAATAATATACCGGTAGTTTAATTGACAACCTACTAGCATCGAAATTCTCATTAAGAATGGCTCCCGCGAATAAAAAACGGCAATTTTCAACTAGGTGGGCGTTATCTCATTTGATTTGAAAAATATCATTTGTCTTTTTTACCAATGCCTAACCGTTTAGATTTTTTTAAAGCAATCTTAGCACCAAAAAATATTTTTTGATACAAAATATATGTTTTATATTCTTATTAAGAATAAAACAAGAGGATAAAAAAGGTCTGTCCTCTCGTAATTTTTTAAGCTTTTATCGTGATTACTCTATACAACATTAACAAGGAGTATAAACCCATTAGTGGAAGCTGTATTTTTTTTCCGAAACAATCTCGCTTATATTTATCCTCTCTAGACTTCGCTAAAAACGTATTACTCCTTCGTAAAATATTAATAGACAGGCAAGGATTCATACCATTAAAGAAGGAGCGCAATATTATCCATATTTTCATTTCATATACAGTGAAAAGAAATGATTATGTTTCTGAGAGGAGCTTCCCATTTTGGTTGTTGTTTTGAAAAGTATATCGAAATTCACGGGCCTTGATAGATATAGGAGGCAATGAAGGAAATATATCGCATGCACGGGCCTTGGTAGATATAGGAGGCGATGATAATCTCTCTCTTTGCACGAGAGGTTTATCTTTAATATTTAAATAAATATAATTATTTTTAATTATTTTAATCTTCAATAATTAACATTAATAATAGTTAAATCGTTTAAAATAATGTTATACCTATTATCATCTCAAACTTTGCTAATATTGACGTTTGAAGTGAAGGGTACCCCTCTTGCCCGCTTTCTTCAAATTTTGGGGTATATATACGATTCGTTTCCATCATAATAGTAAGGAAAAAGCGCAATTGCGAAAACTTTTGGTGGCGATCCCACCTTAGGGAGGATAGACGTTTCTCGTAACCCTAACTGATCGCCGCGTATATCCTAAAACCAAACGATGATAATGGAGTAGAAGCCAATGATACAGATTGGTGTCTATGTGGAATAGACGGAAGACTAGTGGATGGTGGTGTTAGAAGCCAGTGCAAGTACAGACTGGTGTCAATGTGGGATTGACAAAGAACAGAAGCTGGTGGTGATTAGAAGCCAGTAAGAAGAGACTGGTGTCCGTGTGGGATGGACAAAGACCAGAAGATGGTGGTGTGAGAACTCAAGTATAGGAGCCATTTCCGTGACTGTGAAAGCAGTTCGGAAATGGCGAACACGTTTGCTCCGATTCGCAAACTGCGAACGCGGTCACGTGGGTGTAACAACGGACAGACACACAGACACGGCCGTTACAGAACCTCTCCTGGACTACGTCACACGGAGAGGTAAAAAATGTGTTATCGTTTCGCTAGTGGCTTTGGACTGGATTTCTCGCCGTGTTGAACTTCAATTATTGACGTCATAAATCCGATTCGCATCGAAAAAACCTGCTCTTCCAGCCGCTGCAATCTGTGTCACATCGATGCGTAGCGTGACGTAGAAACCGGAAGTGCGAAAAACCGTACAGTAAAAAAATCGGTCTCCGATGCGCGCAGCGCTGCGTACGCTAGCAGTTACTGAACGTAGCCCAGTAGTGCTGGCATGGCGCTGGGAGTTCAAGGCTAATTTTACCAATGGAGCATGCACCGCGTCTCATCACTACTGAGCTTAAACCATTGGAATACGCAAAGGTTTCTCGAGCGCCTCCGGAAGTAAAAAATCTGCCCAAAGGAAAACGCCATCACTATTTTACCCCGAAGAGTCGAAGCAAAAGTCGTTATAATCTTTTAGCAGACGACGCATAGGACGATTTCTACCATTTTAGAATTCGGGGTAATTCAGTCAAAGTTGGTCAAAAGGAAATTTAGTTTTAGATAGTGTTTCCCGGAAAAGTGTTCCCAACTTCATCAGCCCTGACTGGTAAGTAAGAATGTATATTAGTGACGGTGACACTAAGTCTTTGTTTATGGCCATATTTTTATTATTTTTAAGATGTTACGTATATTACCTTAACAGGGAAACTGTAGAAAGAGTGATGGAATTAGTTAAAGAATGTCGAGTTATGGTCGAACGTTTAAGCTGGTAAGTGATGAATATAATGCAACTTGGGTGTCAACAAGGCATGTAACGGATCCAAACCGTAACCCATAGAATAAATTCCCTAAAGTGGATATGTTTTAATTCCCTGAATACTGCTACCTTTCCAAATTATTGCTGATTAGCTTGTTTATTGCCGCAATTTCTACAATATTGGGCAAATTGAAAGAGGCGCACATTTAGCCACTCGTGTAACTTTGTTAGGGCTGTGCGAGCCTTGAAATTTTGGTTTCGAGTCGAGTCTCGAGTATTGAAATTTTCCCTTATCGAGTATCGAGCCGAGTCTCGAGTACTCGAATCGAGTATCGAGTAGTTGAAAAATTTGTTTCGAGTATTTATCGAGTAATTAGGAATTGATTTTCTAGTATTTTCACACTTTCTGTTAATTTATTGCCCTCATAATAGACATTTAGTGTAATATTGATCATTGACAACTACTTGAAACAATTCCCAGACGATATTAGTCCCTTTAAATTTAACGAACTTAATTCCTCATTAACATCTTCCTTGGAATCTCATTCCTCAACGAAGTCACTTCTAGCCTTTGTTATACTTCGCGCAAGTCCCAAACGAAAATTACTAAGCTGAATTTCAAAAATAAAATAGAATAGAAAAATAAATTAATAAAATAAAACAATAATAATAATAATAGTCAACGACCTTTTAACTGTATTTTATTACTTTTACTTCCACTATTGAACCAGCTGGGAGCTACTACCTTACTACATTACACTTGTATTATGATCTAACCTACCCAATGAGCAATAACTTGCGTCTGTTAACCAATAAACGTGACTTTCTAGTAGATTTTTATAGCTCCTACATCCCATTTTCAGAGTTAAAGGATATTCAATATGTATCTATCCATAGTATTTTCTCCATCATCGGTATTTTTTTTTGTCCTGTGTCCCGCGCGACTTTTCCTTCTAGCCTCCTGGTAGCAGATCTCTTTTGTTTTTATGTTTATTATATGTAATATTGGATGAAAAAAATTATGGCGCAAAAATGTTTCGGCGCAAATGATTATTTAAAAAGTTACAAGCGTTTAATTCTTTGGCGTGTGCAAAGGCTTCAGTAGCGCCGCCAGGATTATTTCTCGCGTAGGCACAGCATGATCTAGAGGCCCCTTCCTTTTGTTTTGAAAATTTATCATGCATAATTTTGGAATATGTTTCAGGATTTTGACGAATATCTCCAGATTTAAGAATTAGATTTCAGTATTTCCTTTTTTGTGAGATTATTAAGAGTACGGAGTTTTTGGCAACCGTGTCCCAGCGACCCTTCTTATAAATTTTGTCAAAGAATGAAATTCTTTTCGAAGCTTTTCCGAATTCATGGACCACTAAGATAGGGTAGTCTCTTATTTAGTTAGATTGATCTCGGTTAATTAAAAGTATGGCCAGGTCTGATAACCTTTCCTCCCCCATTGTAGTACGTAATCGTGTTCCAATTCTATTCAGGGAACTGAAACTTCTTTCTTAAACTGTATTGGCTACGGGAATACACAAAACAACAATATAACATTTCACTAGATCCGGAAAGCCATCTATCATTGGCAATAAATACTCGTAACTGGAAGCTCTCACATGAGCGATTCCCGTATGAGTGGATTTCATAATAGTGGTCCTCATAACAGCAGTTCAATAAATAGCGGTTTCCCGAAATGGCAGTTTATCCGTTACAACAACAGCGGTTCTCTTAATAGTCCGTGAGACAGGCGCCAAAAAATTACTTTTGAGTATCAACTCGGGGGACCAGAAATATTTATGTTTTCTAGATAGGGGGTCACGTAGGGATGGTGGAAACGCGTGATAGCAATCTCGGTCGCCCAGTTATACAAGATGGCGGCCGATCCAAGATGGCGTCGCGCGTCTTTCTTTAAACGGCTATTACGTCTGACCTATTGATCCGATTACAATGACACTACTTTTTTTCGATAGATTATGTATATGGCTAAATATTTTGTCTTCTGAGTTATTTTTGTAAAACCAGCGGTTTGCCTTCAAATTTTAAAAAAAACATTTTACATCATTATTTTAATCGATTTCTGCAACGCGACGTGCTTAATATTCACTATTAATTTTTGTCTGGAGTACGGTGCAATACAATGGTCTTCTAGCTTTCACATGATCTAAATTTTGAACGATTATGAAATATACATTACAATTTATAAGCTCTTTTTTGAAGTTAAAAGGGAAGTGCCGTCACTCGCGTTATTGCAGCTTTTTCAAGTTTGTCTTAGTTCAATGTTTTACTTTGAATTTAGCTTTGGTTTAGAGTATCTTATATATACGATAAAGTTTTATCCAATAGCTTGAGGGCTAAAGTTCTCAATACGCAGGGGTTATCATGGTTCCGAGTAGAGATGTGAGTCGGTAATTTACCGTCCGTAAATTACCGATAATTTACCAAATACCGCGTAAATTACCGATTTATATCTTACTGTAATTTTAAAATGGTAATTTACCGGTAAATTACCACGGTAATAAGGCAGTGAAAGTATAAAATACCATAAATTACGGTAATTTTTGTTATTCCAAAATTTTAATCGGTAATTTACCGGTAATTTTTCGGTAATTTACCCGGTAAATTACCATTTTTAAAAATTACACATCTCAAGTTCCGAGTAATAAAAGTATTAAAATTGACCCTCTCATCGTCTATTTACGGGTTGGTGTTAAATTCTATAGGGAGGTTTCGATACTTAAAGGGAGTATAAAGACCAAAATTTAGGGTAGATCACCAGATTACCACATTTTAACAACAGGTTTATTAAATAGGGTAAATTGGCGCTAGTTACGTTTTTGGCCCCAAAATTTGAATTGCCTTATATACTCCCTTTAACAATATCACATCACTCACTTGGAGTCAAACCAAGAAGAAGGCGACACAAGATTAATTTCTCTTGCAGAACACGCATAGAAGAACTACCCGACCATTGAAGCGTTAACTTGCCTAATTTACTGCTCAAAAACCAAGTTCGTTCATGTTAACGCTTTACGATATCAAATGTTCCGCGCCAAAAATGGAAACATTGAATCAGGACAAATACCTCCTTGCAAAGACACCCTTCACCAGCACACGTTACGCGCTAATTATCAAGTTGCAATTTGGCAGTGAAGTTTAATTGGCTCTCCCGATATACCAGACCCGGCTGCAGGCCATGGATGGAAACTTAACGACAAGGGACAACTAGAAATAAATTGTATGGTTGTCCTCCAAGCTCCGGAAACTGTATTAAATTTAATGGCTTGCAACTGCACTAGAAATTGTTGTCCCCTAGACTGCGCTTGCATTTTAAACAAGCTGAAATGCACAGCCGCATGCAAACTTCAAGAATGCTCTAATATGGAGATAAAAGAACCTTTGTACACTCTACCTAATGAAGACTCTGATGAAAGCGATGACGATTGATTTTTATTTTGCACATATGTATAGAGAATAAAGTGACTTAAAAGTTTTTAATACTTGAACTAATTTATATGCACGTATATGGACCTATTCAGTACGAAATAGAATTCCATTTCAATGCTACAACTGATTACTAATTGAAGTATGTTTGAGACCTCCCATGTTGAATTATAGGTTATTTTGTTAATTTCTGAAGAATTTGTGGAAAAAACAATTTACCTCTATAATAAATTGCTGATAAATTGTTACGTATCTTTAATAACCGTACAAAATTTAGATCATATGAAAGCTAGAAAACCATTTTAACACACCGTACTCCAGAAAAAAATTAATAGTGAAGATCATATGAAAGCTAGAAAACCATTTTAACACACCGTACTCCAGAAAAAAATTAATAGTGAATATTAAGCACGTCGCGTTGCAGAAATCGATTAAAATAATAATGTAAAATTTGATGGCAAACCGCTGGTTTTAAAAAAATAACTCACAAGACAAAATATTTAGCAATATATATAATCTATCGAATAAAATTAGTTTCATTGTAATCGGATCAATAGGTCAAACGTAATAGCCGTTTAAAGAAAGGCGCGCGACGCCATCTTGGATCGGCCGCCATCTTGTATAGCTGGGCGACCGAGATTGCTATCACGCGTTTTCACCATCCCCACGTGACCCCCTAACTAAAAATCATAAACATTTCTGGTCCCCTGATTGATACTCGAATTTCCTCTGTCTCATGGACTATAAACGCAGCGTACCGTTACAGCAGTTCTTTAAAGAGCAGTAAAAGAGATATGCGAAAAACGATAGTTGTTTATTATGGTGTAAGCTTAGCTGGCCCAGCTGGGTTAAATGAACTCAAATAGAACTAGTTTAGATATGGATAATTTGGTTAGGTTAAAGTTGATTATTTCAACTAAACAGTATTAAATCGGGTTGGGTTTTTACGTTTAGTTTCGTTTGGTTAGAGTTAGGTTAGTAATATTTTGGAAATAATGTAACAATGTTACGCCTTTTCCAAAGTATTGTTGTTTATCTTCATTGACTTACTTCCCAAATAATAATATGCATTTTCCAAAAAATTACTGTTTACTGTTTACAATTATCTACTTTCGAAGTAAAATAAGCTTTCTCGAATTATTTTTCTATCCTGGTATGAGAAATGTAAACTCATACAGCCTGAAGAATAGTATAATATTTAAGTGTACTTCAAAAAAATTCAAAAACACGATCGGTTAGTAGGTCACATTACTGATTAAATGATGGCAGAAAAACGTAGTTTTTGAAACCAGCGAATATAACTGTATTGTTAAGAAATGCTCGAAACTCAACACAACCACCGCTATTTCTAAAACAGCAGTTTTGAACAACACCGCTGTTTTTTTTTATTGCGGATGGTATTTCGAGAACCGCTCTACCGGGAACTGCTCATACAAGGTACACCCAAAAAAAGTTACTCTCGTATAATCTTGGGTGTTCTTGATACTAGTTTAGAATTGGAAAATTTTATTCCTCACCGCGACGCATGCCGCCTACCGTTTTTAGGTAGGGAGGGGAATTTCCGACTAGTGTCCTTTCTAGTTTCTATGCAAGAGAGGTGTAACCTGGGGGTCAATGGTCAACACTTTAGCGGGGGATCTTGTTCTTTAGAATATAAAGAAAACGGGTTTTGAAAATGCTCTCTTGTACATAACAAAAGCGTAGTGTAGCGAATATGTCAAACAGGTGTGTGATGTGGTGTTAGATTTTTACAGATAGAAATATAAACTATGAAATTTTATTTGAAGGCCTCTATAGGCACGTTTTTAAAAATTTGGAGGCCCTCCAAGTAGGCCAAAATTTTCCAGCTGCTGGCGGCGCGACTGAAAGGCTTAGGGATCCATGCCATTAGCTAAAAAACAATTATAAGTGGATAAAGGACCATACACGTATAGGAGTCACCAATTAAGATCTCTGCAGACGAAAATAACCAAACCAAACCTAGCATAACAAAACTAAACCTAACCAAACCTAATATATAAATATTTTGGACAAGGTGGCAGCTAATTAATAGGAGAATATTTTGGAAAATGTGTCAGCTAATTAATAGGAGAATAATTTGGAAAAGGTGGCAGCCAATTAATAGGAGAATATTTTGGAAAAGGTGCCAGCTAATTAATAGGAGAATATTTTGGAAAAGGTGCCAGCTATTTAATAGGAGAATATTTTGGAAAAGATGCCAGCTAATTAATAGGAGAATATTTTGGAAAAGGTGCAGGCTAATTAATAGGAGAATACTTAGGAAAAGGTGCCAGCTAATTAATAGGAGAATATTTAGGAAAAGGTGCCAGCTAATTAATAGGAGAATATTTAGGAAAAGGTGCCAGCTAATTAATAGGAGAATATTTTGGAAAAGGTGCCAGCTAATTAATTGGTTATTTTCGTCTGCAGAGATCTTAATTTGTGACTCCCATACGTGTATGGTCCTTTTTCTACTTATAATTGCTTTTGTAGCCAACGACATGGACCTCTAAGCCTTTGCGTAAGCCAAAGACTTAAACGCTTGTAACTTTTTAAATAATAATTTGCGCCGAAAAATTTTTGCACCATAATTTTTTTCATCCAATTTTACATATAATAAACATAGAAAGAAAAGTGAACGACTACCAGGAGCTATTCTGAAATGTGTCCAAAAAGACTACTATTTTTACTACTACCAGATACTACCTTACTAAAAAAGTATCGAAGACTGCCTCGTAAGTCGTAACTAAGAATGAAGCGCTTTGCTGTATTCATACAAGACACGTAAAAATATTTACGTATAGAGCTATTTCAGTTCGCGGGGAAAGGAGAGCTTTTGAGGCGTGGTTTCGCCAGTCCCCGCCTAGGAGCCGTATTGTGCGGGAAATTTAGCATAGAGTTCTTCAGGGAGGGTAAAAACCGGCTCCGTTTATTGGCAGGCCCAACTGTGACGTTTGCCCCCTTCAACTGACATAGCTCTATTAGTTTGGGGTGGGGAGGGCGTGTTGGTTTCGTATGTGCTAATGTAGTACAGTATTCATGTTTTGAAACTCACTAAGGTAATATTCGAGATGGCCCAACGGTTGGGGTACATTGTCTTACCAACCACATCTAACTGAAAAGGTCCCTTGTTCTATCCAGCCTAAATAGACAAACCACAAACATACACACTTACAGATCATAATCGTAAAGCCAGTATGTCTTTTACAAAGTAAATATTTTCCCCCCAACCCAAAAAACCGGTCTATAAAGAAAATATTTCCCTAAGTAGGCGTTCCAAGACTTCGGCTTCGCAGTCGTCAATCAAATTAACCCTAAACTTGAGGGTTACCGCAATCTAACCGGGTGAATTCTGACGATACCAATGTTGTTTCTTTCCCAATACTTCCAAGGGCTGGAAGACGATCTTTTCTTAACAAAAGTCCAAAACAACTTGTTTCCGTCCGAAGTCGGAAAATTACTGTTAACTCATAACATAGAGCCAAGAAGGAACTAAAGTACTTTTATTTTTTTTTTGCAATTCTTTCACATTACGAGCTTCAACGTGGTAGCGGATATTGTCTTAATCGGTTTCTAGCCACACTTGTTCATGGCGTACCCCGGCCACAAACATACATACACACAAATCATCAGCACAAGGCTAGGTCTGGAAATATAACCACACCTAGCAAAAATGGGGTTGAGGAATAGAGCTATCTCAATTGTGACGTCAGTACCTAGGTAAAACGTCACACGATTGACTTTGGCAGTGCCAGTGGGCGGCCATGTTTGGTAATTCTTAGATTTTATGGGCAAATAGCGTGGGTGACGTCACACTAAGGTTTCTGAAATAGCTCTTGAACAAAATTGCAGCGATAATTATCACAATCTTTTGAACTAGTTAAGCTTTGCCATTTGCTTCTTAGCCATGATAGCGAAAGCTACCATGTATTTGTTCGTTTTTGATTTACCTTCATTTTGAAAAATTATTTTATTTTAGGGATAATTTAGAATCCTACAAACTCTCTTTACAAAATTCCGAAATGAGTTTAGTAAATCTTCAAAGGTTGGCAATTAAAAAGGTATTTGTGAAATTATTGCAATATTCCTTTTGTTTTAGACAATCTGAAAATAACGAAAACTTGGTTTTTAGGAAATGGACTACGAGGAAGAATGTAACTATGATCACTTAAGCAAAGATGATCTAATCAATGAAGTTAAAGCTAGAGATGATCGAGTTACGAAACTGGAAGCCGAGGTATTTTTCAAAGCATGGGGGAGCTTTTTTGTAGTGTGAAATTAAGCACAAAAATATGAGACCCTTTTGGGATCATAGCCAATTTTATATGCACAGGATAAGTTGTCGAATCTTTTGTCTCTTAAATAAAGGCTCTAGTCCAAGGGGATTGGTAGAATGTCCGTCGTTATCAAAGATTACCTTTGTTACTGATCCCCTTCTTGTGTGTCATTGGTTTCCCCTTTTTCTTGCTTGTCCCTCCTTGCCCCTTTAAAATACTTTCAGCCAAAGAAAGTCCGTAGATTGTTAATTTGTAATGGAATCTCATTTTATTTAGTGTAATGTCTTAATTTCAAACTTGGAAAAAGAGAGAGTGAAAACAACATTAACGATAAATAAGAAAATAGACGAAATTGAAAGACTCAATAGGGTCATTAAAGACTTGGAAAGGAGAATCAAAGATCTGATGGTATGCAACATCCTTCACTTTCATAGTCAATAGGAAAGAGAATTGCTTTAAGAATGAAAGTTATTGTTAATTGTTTAAAAAATAGGAGAAAAGTGGAATACATCAATTAGATAATAATGAATACGTGAAAACTAAACCCGTTGAAAATGATTTGGAAATTAATGTCCAGGAGTTATCCCTTCCTATTGTTATGCACAGTGTCCACAGCATTCTGGATAAAGAAGATATTATTCAAGAATCACTTGTTTTTGAACCTCAATATGTTCCGGAGGTTTACAATACAAACACAGAAATTGCAATTGCCTCAATAAATCCTGAAAATATGGGGTTTATAAAGCGAAATACGAATCCGTGTGTCCCTAAACCGAATTACGATTACAGTTTGCCTCAAAATGCGCCTTCAGCTAAAATTAAGGTCGAAAATCAATTCGAAATGTCTCCTGATACGAACACGGAGAGCGATTCGCCACGAGAACCTCTTGAGAACAATATTAACGTTAATGACTCTCTTCTTAAATCGCAAAGTGTGTCGACAGAGGGAGAAACTGAGGTTAATACAACTACATCGCAGAAATTTCGTGTTCGTGAATTGAATGTTGAAGTCGAAAAACATTTGGATGCAAATGTGGAAGGCGATTCACTAGAAACAGCCCTAGAAAGTGATGTTGATGATAACCAATCCAAAAAGGCCTTGACAGGTGCCGAGGAAACTGATAGACAAAATGAAAGTATGGAGCTTTTTGTCGATCTGAGCTCATTGTGTGTGCCAGTGCATGTTCCTGAAGTAGAACGCAACCCAATTGAACTCTCAGAATTGCCCTCCGTCTCTTTGGAAAGCGATTTACCCGAAGTTCCGATTGAAGTTGGAAATAATAGTTCGGTGTCCAACTCGGAGACATTAGGTGTCACTCCAAAGATTCCAGAAGGTAAAACCTCATCGTCTCGTTCGGAAATTACAGGTAAAACATTTTATGCTTTAATAGTCTTCAGTACCTAGTATGAGTAGTCATATTTCCCACTTCACGGTATAAAGCCTAATAGCGTATTCCATTTAACTGCTCGGAGGTCGCTTAACAATTGTAATGTATTTTTATCATATTCCGAAAATCGCGAATGGCGGAAACACGAACTCCCTGCAGGAAAATCAGTGTTTAATTTTTGGACCTTATTACGCTTTAGATTAAGATGAAAACTAATCTTGGGCGAAAAGCCTCTAATTTTTTCTCATTTTCACTTGTTATTGTTGTACATACTTAAAGTGGCTGGCCGGAGCTGTTGGGGTGAAGGGGGGGTCAAACTGTTGGTTAGCATATTGCTTACCCGCCCACCGCGACGGTGGAGCCATTGATTATGGCCAAAGAGCTGGGTGTTTTCCCCCTGAACTAAGGGCGGTCTCCCCCCCAACAGCGCCGGCAAGCCCCTTTAATAACAGTGGCATCACTTTTGTGTAGTTATACTGCTTATATTGTTAAAGCGTACGCAGATGCACATGATCAACGCCATTACTTATCTGAGCAATTGTTACTCGTATAACTTCGCATTATCGTTTTTATGAATTGCGCCTGCACAGTTCTACCATAAGCATATTATACCACCCTCGTATTTTTGTAATTAAACCAGTCCTACATACTTAAACATAAGTTTCATCTTGCAATAAGTTCTGATTAACCTGTCTTAAAACTATTGAATGAAAATTAATTTGAGAGAAAAGAAAAGTTAAAAGTACAACCTTTCGGGTTTCGAGCCAAGGTTGATCTTCATCCCCTTTTTGTTGATATACTCGTTTACTCATCGACTAACGCCTTTGATCAACACACCTTTTTTTCTGTAACGCTGCATTTTCGTACGCACTACCTTTTTTATGAAGTTCGTATTTTTGATGCTAAATTATAAATGATGTTTGTGGTTTTTATATTTTCTATAGAGAAATTGAAGAAGAATCGTAAAACCGGGTTCAAATATTCAACTGAATATAAACGGGGCTTACAACGTCGCATTAGAAAAGGTAATGAAGGAAAACGCTTCAAATGTGAACAATGTGACTATACATGCAAGCATAAGTGCGATTTCATCAAACATCAACGGATTCATAGCGGTGAAAAACCGTTCAAGTGTCATCAGTGTGACTTTGCAAGTACACAGAAGAGTTCTTTGATCACACATCAACGCATTCACACTGGTGAAAAACCCTTCAAGTGTGATCAGTGTGACTTTGCAAGTACGCGGAATTGCGCTTTGACAGTACATCTACGCATTCACAGTGGAGAAAAACCCTTCAAATGTGATTGGTGCGAATATAGATTCAGTCGGAAGAATGATTTGAAGTCACATCTACTACGCATTCACAGTGCTGAAAAACCCTTCAAATGTGATCAGTGTGACTACACCAGCACAATGAAGAGTGATTTGATCAGACATCAACGCATTCACAGTGATGAAAAATCCTTCAAATGCGATCAGTGCGAATATTACAGCACGGACAGGGCTTCTTTGACCAAACATCTACGCGTTCATAGCGGTGAAAAACTTTTCAAATGTGATCGGTGTGAATATGCAAGTACGTGGAAGGCTCATTTGATCACACATGAACGCATTCACACTGGTGAAAAACCCTTCAAATGTGATCAGTGCGAATATGCTTGTATTCGCGGGGATAATTTGATCACACACAAACGCATTCACAATGGTGAAAAACCCTTCAAGTGTGATCGGTGTGACTATGGATGCACTCAGATGAATAATTTGAACAGACATAAACTCATTCATAGCGGTGAAAAACCCTTAAAATGTGATCGGTGTGACTATGAATGTACCCAGAAGACTCATTTGATAGAACATAAACGTAGAAAACACATGTGTGAATAGATGGATTTACATTGTTGAACCAGTTGGACAAAAACCATATATATTTCCTCGTCTTCTGTAATGAATAGGCCGAAACTGTGTATGTAACAATCTATTAAATTTCTCCATTCTTAACTGTATTGCACCTGCACAATTCTACATAAATAATAACTTATTGCGAACTTTATGTGAAGAGTGGTCCTTTCTCCCGCTAAAGTTGTTTGCTTCGTTCCGGCCATTTACAAATGTGGAATAAACCCTTGTTCGTGACCAATGTGCCTTAGGAAGAACGCTCGCGACTTGGAAAAAGTATGGGCAATTTGAATGGATTTGAAGACTACACAGCCAAAAAAAAATTCGTTTATATCAGGGGTGAATCCACCCCTGTTTATATCCAATATGGAACATATTTAAATGTGTTGGACAAAACGTTCACACTTTGTGTTATTCTTAAGATTCTACATAACGTACATTTGAACTGTAGCACTTACGACGGCTCATCCTCTTGAATAATCAAAATAATAAAATCCCTCTTTCCCAAGGCTCTTTACCATTCATGTCTTTACTCATTTCTTATTATCGCTGGTACTTATTTCGACCAAAAATATGGCTGAAATTTACTCTTTGTTCATTTTGTCACGTATATTTTATCATACGTTCATTAGGATGAGTTTGCATTCTGTGTATTGTCTTAGTATTATATTTAAATTTGCACAATAATTATCCACTAGAATTAGCAAAGATTGAGGCCCGGCCGGGCCCCGGGAAAAGGACCGAATTGCCCCCCCCCCCTCTCTCGACGGCCCTGAGAATTGAGCTGCAGTGTCGTGATCTTAAGGTTTGAACACTGCTATAAACGATTCTCTCACATCACGGCCATATATGGAAAGAATATCGACGCTTTACATAAAGAACCTTAATTAAGAACTTTAATGTTGTAAATGCGTGCTTGGCTTACTTATCTTGATACACGAAAAAAGGGTTTCCCACATTTATGGATTTTTGTGAAAATATATTCCACCAAGTAAATTTTCCTCCATCATTTCCATGTTACTTTCATATTTTATTTTTACTGTCTTTTTAACCACATCGTGAGTTGGTATTAATTTGACCTGCTCTGTTGCCGGCAGCATTGTAGGAGGCATTGTCAGAGCCGTGTCAAAGTGCCGTCTTTGGTAATATAGAATTATAAATATAAAATTGGGCAAATGCGCTGTAAAAGGTAGCAACTAGTTTCTTTGGCTCGTAAAAACCCAGAGCTCAGGTTTTGTGAAATATGAGTTCTAATGTGGGTTGTCTTTTTTTTCTACAGTTTTTTCTTAAATTTCTTGGAAGACGCGAATAACATTTAAGGAGAGAAGTTAGACGTTTTTTGCCCATCGATTATAACTTAGCGGCTTTTAAACATTCCAATTTTTACGTCGCTCGTTACTTTTGTGACAAAACATTTAACTGTTTAATATTTTTTTTTGGTATTGTTTGTTGCGTGAACACCGATTTTCATTTGCCTTCTCTCTTTGCCTTAATTTCTCATATCGGTTAAATGTATTTTTTCATATCGGTTAAATGTATTTTTTCATATCGATTAAACTTAATTTATCATATCGATTAAACTTAATTTATCATATCGATTAAACTTAATTTATCATATCGGTTAAACTTAATTTATCATATCGATTAAACTTAATTTATCATATCGGTTAAACTTAATTTATCATATCGATTAAACTTAATTTATCATATCGATTAAACTTAATTTATCATATCGATTAAACTTAATTTTTCATACGATTACACTTATTTGGTCATATCGATTAAACTTAATTAGTCATATCGATTAAACTTAATTAGTCATATCGATTAAACTTAATTAGTCATATCGATTAAACTTAATTAGTCATATCGATTAAACTTAATTAGTCATATCGATTAAACTTAATTAGTCATATCGATTAAACTTAATTAGTCATATCGATTAAACTTAATTAGTCATATCGATTAAACTTAATTAGTCATATCGATTAAACTTAATTAGTCATATCGATTAAACTTAATTAGTCATATCGATTAAACTTAATTAGTCATATCGATTAAACTTAATTAGTCATATCGATTAAACTTAATTACTCATTACGATTAAACTTAATTACTCATTACGATTAAACTTAATTACTCATTACGATTAAACTTAATTACTCATTACGATTAAACTTAATTACTCATTACGATTAAACTTAATTACTCATTACGATTAAACTTAATTACTCATTACGATTAAACTTAATTACTCATTACGATTAAACTTAATTACTCATTACGATTAAACTTAATCACTCATTACGATTAAACTTAATTACTCAATACGATTAAACTTAATTACTCATTACGATTAAACTTAATTACTCATTACGATTAAACTTAATTACTCATTACGATTAAACTTAATTACTCATATCGATTAAACTTAATTACTCATATCGATTAAACTTAATTTCTCATATCAATTAAACTAAATTTCAAATTGCAATATCTGTATGAATTTCTAATTTCTCGCTCTTTTTGATTCTGCAGAGAATTAAGGATTTTGCATAAATGCATTTTTATTTTAATACTGCGAAGCATATCGATAAAGCGGCCGGCCCTTAATGACAATTTGCATTTGTAAGTAGACTTTTCTTCTATAAATATAAATTTCGTAAACAATTATTTGAATTTTTATGACCCTTTTCTATTATCTATCGCCGTGGTTCTAATATTTATGGAACATTATACTAATTTAGATGAGAAAATTAATATTATATTAACTAAAAGTCATTTAGTTAATGACTTTTTCCGAGGGGTCGGACGTTTGTCAAAATCCCGTAGAGTTCGTTTGAAATCTGTTTGAAATTTCTCTCGAAAATCTCGAAATCCCGAAATTTCACGTCATTTCACGTCAAAATCTAAAAATTCCAAAATCTCACGTTAAAATCTAAAAATCCCAAAATCCCTATTTTAAAATCTGAAAATCCCGAAATCTTCACCTAAAATCCCGAAATCTCACATTAAAATCTAGAAATCTCACCCTAAAATATCAAAATCTGAAAATCTCCACGCTTACAATACACGTTTTGCATCTATTTAAGAGAGGAAGACACTGCATCTCGCTTTTTGGCTCCTACGCTATGTAAGAGTTCTGTATTACAAATTAGTTTTTCTCGATTTTTCTCCAGTATTCATTACGGTAAATTAAAACAAATAGGGCCCATAAAAAAGTAATATTTCTCCATGAATATCGTTTCCAAGAGTAGAATCAACATTATTTAGGACCATTTACGTTTTTCCATTGTTTTATTAGAGACATGTTTCACATCTCTTTCGTTTAATGTGGTACCGCTACATTATTTTAGCCTTAACCCCCTTCCTTAAAAAGTTGTGTGGTCTAATTTGGTTTTTAGTAAAAATACAGCTCCGTTCTTTGTTCAACAAGAAGTAGCGTTATAAGCAAAATTTTGGACCACAAGTGAAAAATGCAGAGTGTACATTAGTGACACGTACCAAACGCATTAGAGAACGTCAGTGTCGACTTCGATTGTTTGTGGGAGGTATGGGAAACTAGGGAAATTATTTACTCATAGTCGTGAACAACGGGATAAAACTGAGATTCTTGCATTTTTAAAGGGAAATTTGAAATTTGGGGAATAAATTAGTTGTGATATGTTTCAATTAGTATTCATTGAGTACCTTATGTCTTGTCAAATTTTTCCCTGAAATATCGGTTTACATGAAGCCGATATTGGCCGATACCGATATGAAAAAAATAGGCCGATATATCGGCCGATATACCGATAACCGATATATCGGTGCATCCCTAAAAACAAATTTAAAGTCTAAAACCTAAACCTACATTTCAAAGTCTCGAAATATTCTTTGAACACCGGAAGTTAATAGTAAATCTTGATATCCCCTGCAAATTCCTAAAATTTCATCAAATATCTGAAAATCTCCTCGAAATCTAAAAATATCCTTCAAAATCTAAAAATCTCCTTCAAAATCTGAAAATCCTGAACAAAATCCCGAAATCTTCTTCGAAATCTGAAAATCTCCCTTAAAATCCCGAAATCTTAAAATCTTGGACTAGATATCCAGATTTCTAAAATCTTAGTCAGAATCTCAAAATCTGGGGCAAAATCTTGAAATCTCAAAATCCCGTACACTAAAATGCCGAACGTCCCAGCCCTCGACTTTTTCACTCTAGTATATAAACGACAAAACGATATATATTTTTAGGTCAACCTCAGGTTATATTTATACCTTTTCTCGAACGCTTCTGATTTCGGCTGCTATTCTAACACGGATTAACAGGTTAAAATTTCGAAATCTACGAACGTGTTTCGGTCGAGTCAAAAGTGTTTACATAAGTCTATTATGTAAGGTCCCCATAAGTATGAGTCCCCAATTAGGTCCTATACTACCGGCATTGTACTCGTATTAACATTTTGAAAATTTGGCGGGTACGATAAAAGCGCCATCTATAATTCCTAGGCTGTTTGCTTATACCGGAAGTTAGGATAGGACTTTCAACTTTTTCCCCAATTGGGGAATGGTGGCGGGTACCGTTTACATTGCTGTTTATTTAGTAAAATCATGTCACATACTTTAAATATAACGGCGGAGACAAATAAAAGCGGTCATTATCATCTTTACGTGGAGGATTAACTTAAGTTACAAGATGAAAACAAGCTACACTTTCAGTTAAAGGGGCTGGCCGAAGATGCTGGGGTGAAGGGGGGGTCAAACTGTTGGTTAGCATATTGCTTACCCGCCCACCGCGACGGTGGCGCCATTTCTTATGGCCAAAGAGCTGGGTGTTTTCCCCCTGAACTAAGGGCGGACTTCACCCCAACAGCGCCGGTTAGCCCCTTTAACTGACTGAAGTAATGGATCTGGCAGATTTTCTTGATAAGACTTTAAATGGCAAGACAATGTTCAGATTGAACATCTTTAACGGTGTTAAGGGGATAATCTAATAGATAATCTAGATACTTTTCGTGCAAATTGTTTTCTACTAACCTTGAATACATTCTACCTCTTTATGTGTTAATTAAATGCGCTTCTTCATTTAATACTACTTTAGTTTAGGCTAATACCTCCCAGCTCCATTCCTGGCCGCCGCCATTTTTAAACCTGCCTACGATTCAATCTTTCAGTGGCGTCGCCAGGGTCTCGAATTTGGGAGGGCTTAAGCCCTCCCTAAAGTACTGTATTTCGAATTTTTAAAAACCCATCACTTTCATCACGACACCCTCTTGTCTATTAATCAAAACTGTCTTTGTACACAAAGATGCGAAAAAGTAAGAGATAAGTGTAGAAAATTAATTGTTTGAAGTAACAGATATTAAAATTTTCATTTTTGAAGACGTGATTATAAAACATCAATTATTTGAAAAAATTTCTTATCTTAGTTTTTTTCACCAAAATTCCTAAAGTAAAATATTTTATCCTTAAACATATGCATCATTTTAAAAATAGAAAACGTATGCATTTTATTTTCTTTTTAAAATTTAGAGTTAGTTTGAGTATTCGGGCCTATAAGGAGAATAAAATGGGCAGAAAATTGTTGATAGCAGACAAAATAAAACAAGCATGAAAACTTAACAAAACGTGTTCGTTTATTTTAAAGTTTTCGAGGTTTCAAAAATTGACGTGTTGTATATCTCTCAAAGCTACAGATCCTTTTGACTCTAATAACTACATCACAGTCAAAGGGCGAATGTAATTTTCGGTTCGCAATATTTTCAATTTTGAAACATAAAAATAAATACTTCTAGCTCTATTTTTCAGGTATCCGAGTATTTGAACTTCCTCGAAGCAAATGTTTCTCGAAAATAAACAGTAGTATCAAGGTAGTTTCTCTGAAATTTTTGTGAAAAAATCTAAGATAAGAAATTTTTTCAAATAATTGATGTTTTATAATCACGTCTTCAAAAATGAAAATTTTAATATCTGTTACTTCAAACAATTAATTTTCTACACTTATCTCTTACTTTTTCGCGTCTTTGTGTACAAAGACAGTTTTGATTAATATCTGTCACTTCAGTCTTAATATGAATTAAAACTGTTTAGAAACTAGTATTTTAAAACGTATACTGAAAAGCAGGCGCTCCATTTAAGTCTTGTGGTGTTGCGCGTATATTAGTTACCACGTTTGAACTAACAAGGCCCTAACCATCTATTATAGAAGTGTTAATCTTGATTGCTTCAACGCCCAGTCCAACTCAAATTGCCTTCCCGTCGTTTTCACGTGCAAAGCACAGTGGATGCAATAATACAAATAGATTCCGAAGACTTAGGCTAAAAAATTATTACGTAGACCTGTGTACAAAAACAATCTATACACCTGTGCACAAACATATTCTATAGACCTGCGCTGGGTGACCACATTTCCTAAATTTTATAATTTTCCTATTTTCGGATGTCTTCCTATTAGTTCCTATAATTTCGATAATTTTCCTATATTTTCCTATTTTTTGAAATTGTAGATATTTTGTGCGCTCTCACTTTTGCTTTTGTTATATATCACCAAAGCTATGGAAGCCTCTAAAAATATTTGTCAGGGAAGTCTGTGATGTTTTAAAGTTATAGCATATGTTTCTAAGATTACGTTCCATAAGTATGACACTTCCTATATTTCGAAATGCTAGAGACTTAATGAGAGCTAGTTCGAGAACTACGCGAGAATTGACTACACGCGATTTTCTACTCCATCTTCCTATTCAGTCTGTACTAAGCCTTTGACAGGGCCTCATCAGGCGTCGCTTTACGAGAATCTATGACGTTTCATTTACGTCACTTCGAGACAAGCTCTCAGTTTCCAGTGACAAATTTATGTAACATATCTTACGAACTTATGGTTATAATTAAACCAAAGCTCCTTTGTAAATCTTGTCTTATTACTTTCAAAGCATTTGCAACCTATATTTTGCTATTTTTTCAAGAGTAGTTCCCTTGTCTTTTCTTGTTTTTTTAATTATACATCTATATCTATATAAATCAAAGTCCTGACTGACTGACAGACTGACTGATAATCATCGCCGAGCCCAAACCGCTGGCCCCAGAAGGCTGAAAATTTGGAGGAACGTTACTCGTAAGTAGTAGGCGCGTACTAAGAAAGATTTTTCCAATCCGCCGCCATCTTCATAAATGGCGCCCAGAAATGTAACAAATCTTCTCTTTGTAAGAAAGTCCGTGAGTTTCAACCGATTTCACAAATATTTAGTACACTGGATTCCTTTAACCTAAAGACGGGCTATATGGTCTTTCGGGATCGATTTGTTGCCATCATTTTAAATGGCGGCCAGATATTAAAAACCTTTCTTTATAGAATGTCTGCGTGTAAAGTAATAAAAAATGTCCCGACGAGCTGATGGGCGACGCCGAGTGCCTTCGCTCCTAGGATGCTACAAAAATATTAGTCGAATCAGTAAAATGTACCCATACTTGATGGAAGTTCTTACTACACTCAAGCGATGCCGCGGGTAACAGCTAGTCTCCTATAATTTCGTGTAAATCAATTGTAAATTTCCTATTTTCCTATAACTATTACAAGGTTATTTGTGGTCACCCTGAGTGCACAAACATATTTCGTAGATAACATAGACTTGTGAAAACACATATCATATAATTGTGTACAAACAGATCCCGTAGACTTGTGCACAAACAGATCCCTTAGAATTGTGCACAAACAGATCCCTTAGAATTGTGCACAAACAGATCCCTTAGAATTGAGCACAAACTGAAGTCATAGACTTGCGCACAAAATGTCATAGACTTACGCACAAACAGATGTCATAAACTTGTGTAAAAAGAGATGTTATATACCTGTACACAAAAAGATTCCATGGACCTCTGCACAAAAACATTCCATACCCCTATGCTCAAAAATATGCTCAAGAATATCTCGTACACCAGTGCACAAAAATACTGCATATCCATTTGCACAAAAATATCCCGTATCCATTTGCAGAAAAATGTTCTTTAGACCTGTGCACAAACAGATGCAGTGGCCTTTTCAAAGACAGATTCCTTAGACCTCTGTACAAACCGATTCAGTAGGCTTGTGCACAAAAATATTCCGTAGACCTGTGCACAAAAATATTCCGTAGACCTGTGCACAAAAATATTCCGTAGAACTGTGCACAAACAGATACCGTAGACATGTGCACAAACAGATACCGTAGACATTTGCACAAACAGATTCCGGATACTTGGACACAAACGGAAGTCACAGGGTTGTGCACAAACAGATGTCATAGACTTGCACATTAATGCATCATAGACTTGCGCAATAAGAGATGTCAAGGATATGTGCACATCAGATTCCACGGACTAGTGCACAAACAGAAGTCTTAGACTTGTTTACAAACAGAAGTCATAGACCTGTTTCCATAAAGATTTCATACCCATTTGCACAAAAATATTCCATAGACCTGTTCCCAAAGAGATTCCATAAAACTGTGCCCAAAGAGATTCCATAAAACTATGCCCAAAGAGATACCATAAAACTGTGCACAAAAGATTCCCTAGACCTGTGCTCAAAAAACATATGCCGTTGGCCTGTGAACAAACAGATGCCGTAGACCTGTAAAGAAACAGATTCCGTAAACCTGTGCACAAACAGATTCCGTAAACCTGTGCACAAACAGATTCCGTAAACCTGTGCACAAACAGATGCCGTAGGCCTGTGTACAAACAGATTCCGGAGATCTGTGCACAGATTCCGTAGCCATGTGCACAAACAAATTGCGTAGACTTGTACACAAGTGGAAGTCACAGGCTTGTGCACAACAGATGTCATAGACATGTTCAAACCAGATTCCTTAGTTTTGTGCACAAACAGAAGTCATAGACATGTGCACAAAAACATTCTATAGACTTGTGCACATCAAGTTTCCATAGACCTGTGCACAAGAGATTTCATGGAGATGTGCACAAAATATTTCATAGAGATGTGCACAAAATATTTCATGGAACTGTGCACAAAACATTATATATGCTTGTGCACATAAAGATTCCTTAGGCCTGCGCGCTAAAGATTCCATAGACCTGTGTACATAAAGATTTCATACCCATAGCACAAAACTATTCCATAACCATTTGCACAGAAATATTCCCTAGACCTGCGCACAAAATATTTCATAAAACTGTGCTGTGCACAAAAAGATTCCATTGACCTATGCACAAAATATTCTATTGGCTTTTGTATAAACATGTCACATAGACATGTGTACAAAAATATTCTATGGACCTGTGCACAAAAACATGCCTTGGACCTGTTCAGAAACATTCCATACCCCTATATGCTCAAAAATATTCCACACCCATTTGCACAAACATTTTCCGTAGACCCGTGCACAGATGCCGTAGACTAGCGAATAAACAGATTCCATAGATTTGCGCACAAATATATTACGTAGACTCGTGCACAAATAGATTCCACAGACTTGTACACAAACAGAAGTCACACGGTTTTGCACAATCCGATGTTATAGACTCGTGCACAAACAGATGCCATATGCTTGTGTAAAAAAACTGATTTAATAGACTTCCTCAAAAAGAGATGTCATCGCCATTTGCACAAGAGATTCCGTAGACTTGTGCACATAAAGATTCTTCAGACTTGTGCACAAACATATTTTGTAGACCTGTACACACAGATACCATAGACTTGTGCAAAAATAGATGTCAAATATTGGTGCAAAAACACATACCTTAGACTTTTGCAAAAGCTGATGCCATAGACTTGTGCACAATCATTTGTCCTAGACCGGTGTACAAAACATTCTATAGATTTGTGCACAAACATGAGTCATATACCTGTACACAAAAATATTCCACGGACTTCTGCACAAAAACATTCCATATACCTGTACACAAAAATAATCCATGGACCTCTGCACAAAAACATTCCATATCCCTATGCTCAAAAATGTTCCTTACCCATTTGCACAAAAATATCACGTTCACCTGTGCACAAAACTATCACGTACACCTGTGCAAAAAAATATTCGGTATCCATTTTCACAAAAATATTCCGTACACCTGTGCACAAAAATATTCCAAATCCATTTGCACCATAATATTCCATACACCTAGGCACAAAAATATTCCGTACACCTGTGAACAAAAACAGTTCGAACACCTGTGCACAAATATATTCCGTACACCAATGCATAAAAATATTTCGTACACTTGTGCACAAATAGAATCACAGGCTTGTGCACAAAGAAATGTCGCAGACTCGCGCAAAAAGAGATGTTATAGACATGTGCACATCAGATTCCATAGAGTTATGCACAAACATTTTCAATGCCCCTATGCTCAAAAATATTCCATACCCATTTGCACAAAAATAATACGTAGACCCGTGCTCAAAAATATTCCGCAGACCTTTGCTCAGACGGAAGTCACTCGCGTGTGCACAAACAGATGTCATAGACTTGTGAATAAACAGATGTTATAGACTTGTGCACAAAGAGATGTTATAGACTTGTTCACACACAGGTGTTATAGACTTGTTCACAAGCAGGTGTTATAGAATTGATCACAAGCAGGTGTTATAGAATTGATCACAATCAGGTGTTATAGAATTGATCACAAACAGGTGTTATAGACAAACAGATGATTTAGACTTGTGCACAAACAGATGCTTTAGACTTGTGCACAAACAGATGCTTTAGACTTGTGCACAAACAGATGCTTTAGACTTGTGCACAAACAGATGGAATAGACTTGTGCACAAACAGATGTTTTAGGCTTGTGTACAAACAGATGTTTTAGACTTGAGCATAAACAAATGTTATTGACTTGCGCAAAAAGAGATGTCATAGAAATGAGCAAATCAGATTCCATAGACCTGTGCACAAACAGAGGTCGTAGACCTGTGCACAAACAGAGGTCGTAGACCTGTGCACAAACAGAGGTCGTAGACCTGTGAACAAACAGAAGTCGTAGACCTGTGCGCAAACAGAAGTCGTAGACCTGTGCAAATAAAGATTTTTCACTTGGACACTTCAGACTTGTGTGTGCACATAATGATTCTTCAGACTTGTGTGCACATAAAGACTCTTCAAACTTGTGCAAATAAAGATTCTTCAAACTTGTGCACATAAATATACCATAGACCCATGAACAAAAAATTCAATAGACCTGTGCACAGAAGATTCCATACTCCTATACTCAAAAGGATTCCATGCAGATTTGCACAAAAACCTTCCGTAGACCTGTGTAAAACAATATTCCATAAGCCTGTGTAAAACAATATTCCATAGGCCTGTGTAAAACAATATTCCAAAGGCCTGTGTAAAACAATATTCCATAGGCCTGTGCACGAAATGATTGCATAGGCCTCTGCACAAAGAGATTTTATACTCCTTTGCACAAAAATATTCTGTAGGTCTGCGCTTAAACAGATTCCGTAGACTTGTACACAAACAGATGTTATAGTTTAGACTTGTGTAAAAATTTAATTACCTATAATTGGTAATTATCTTTAATTGCTTATTTTGTTTAATTAAGTTTAATCTGTACTTCGCAACTAAATTAGTTGGACGCGCAATAGTTATAATGACAATTAAGCTAGCTAATTGCCCTACCAATTTGATTATCCGCAGTAAAACGACGTAAGTCCTAGAATGACTTTCTTTATTACTTAACCCAATCAATAAAGTCTTAAGTTCCACAGTTTAAAGGTAAACCACGTAATTCGGAGCAGGTACTTAAAACTATTAAAAACAATACTTAAACTTTGTTTTTCTTAATGAAACAAAAATTGGCGCCCACATTAAAAATGGGGCTTTCATTTAAGACCGTTTTCAAATCTATGAAACGTATAGTTATTTTTGTAAGGGTAGTTACAAAATGGGTAAGTTTTGAAAATTTCCCATGTTATTTCTATGGAGATTCTCTAGTTTTTCGCCAAAATCTGTGATTAATTTTATGGAAATGAAAACCACCCTTAGCAACTTTATGCTTTATAAAATAAACTATTAGGTGGATCATCTTGAAATTTTTACCACATATTAAGGGCCCGGATTTTAGTTCAGTAGAATAATTTCGAAACAATAAACTTAATACGAAAAAAGTTAAAACCAATCCAAAAACCTTCCTTATACATTAAAGCCGTCATCAGGCCTTATCTAAGGGAGCTACCGCTCCCTTAGAATAAGGCGAATATTAGAGTAATAAAATAAGGAAAAGTAATTAAAGGAATGGTTCACCCATAAATTTTTTGGTCCATTAGCTCAATAGTACTTTTATGAAGATAGTGGTACTACTGAAATTAAATTATTAGCGATAGTTTTCATTTTATAATTAAAATAAAATTTTATATAGACATCACCATTAACCCCTATCTCTAAACTTCACTGTCGTGCTTGGCCAGACCTGCCAGATGACTGGCTGGTTTAAATAGAGGTTTAGCCAATGAGATTTTAACACTTCAAGCAGAAGAATTTAGGTCGGGTTTTCTTTGAGTCTGACAGTTTCATCTTCAAGTATGTTTAGCTCTCGTTAGTCGTTTCGTTCACCAATTTGAATCAAATTTAATTGCCAAAATACCAAGTTGTACTGTCAGAGTGTTAACTCTAGGTGTGCGGTTAGTTTTTATACGGTTCCCGATCACTGTAAGTACCCTTATAGTGCATCAAAATGGTTACGATATGCCACCATGGATTTATAATAGAAGTTTACGCTTCCTGGATATTCCACTGTAGCCTTCAGTAAGGCATTTTGATTTTAAACACATTTATGTCATAAAAATTCGCCCGCGTGGGGACTGGGGGGCTGATGACGTAGAAATTGAGGCAAACCTTTTTCTCTCGGCGAGCGCGCACGCGCGCTTTTCTAAAAATTGTTTCGCGCGCGCTATAAAAAGTTAAAACTCAAGCGCGTGAAAAACTTCCACTCCCCTCTGAGTTTGCCTCAAATTCTACGTCACAAACGCGCCTGCCAGGCTGGTACTAGCTCGCGCCAGTTCAGATGAGGAATAAATGTTGTGCGCGTTTTAAGGCGAGTGGAATATCCAGGAAGCGTAACCTTCTGTTATAAATCCATGATGCCACGATTCGCTAGCGTACTAGGCCTTGGCTACAGCGGTCTACTGGCTTGACTACGGCTCTACCAGTATCTCTACGGGCGCTGCCAACGTACCTTGTCGCCAGTCTAGCGCTCAACCGCGTAATAGTCGAGTTTACTTTTTTAGTAGAAGCTTGTCCTATAGACACCTCGGCCAATAAGATGGAGGACTGAATTAGTATATGAGAGTGACGTATCGCACTCTCTCTGGCTTTGCGGAAAAGCACCATACAGGCGCCAAAAGGTCCTCAATGCAATTAGTTTTTCTGATTTAATTTAAAATATACTTAATGTAAAATTTTTTGAACTCTCGAAATCTTGGTTTTGGGTGTAATTAAAGGGATTACAGCAAAAACGTTTATGGGTGAACCATTCCTTTAAGCACTGAACGCGTGTTTTATCGCAAAAGCTTTCGCATCACACAAATTAATTTTATTACTGTTAAAATGTTTGAATATAACTTGACATTGACTATATCAGGACTTGACTAAACTCGAGTGTGACTAGTGGGCGTGCTTAATTGAGGGGCGCAGTTAATGGCAAAATTTCAATTATTCGATTCGGAGATCCTCGGTACTTTAGTGGGTAGAGGAGGTGTTTTTTAGACCTTGCTTCGGAAGGCACGCGATTGAATCGAAAGGGGGAAGATGTTGCCCTCAGTGCTTGGGACAGTGTAGGGTAGCTATGCTATCGAAAAATCATGAAAATAGACTGTCACGACTGTATACATACGCTCTAGATGATATAAATATGAAATAGTGTGTTCCTATGTGTATTTCACTTTAATGAAGTAAAAACTTCAATTCACCCCAACTGAATAATTAGGAGAGGCTTTCAGTAAATATAAGGGGGCGCTTTAAAGAAATTTTAGGAGGCGCTGCAGAGAATTTTCAGGGGGCTCAAGCGCCTCCAAAAAACTCCTGGCGACGCCACTGCAATCTTTAAGACCAAAGAGAGTATAGGGGAGGAGTTGAAACTCCCCCGCTCCACAAGGCTAAATTACGATGTTGCCCCTAAATTATACTAGTGGTACGAGGGAGTTTCCGGCTCATTCGCGCCACCTACGATACCATTTAATGTCTCCGACGGAAATGCCTCGGTACTGCGCTCCCCTATACTCTCTTTGTCAAGACTAAGACATGCGCAATAAGAAATTCGATTACGTCAGCTCCGCTTTGTGGTACCTCCAGAGTCCGACAGGGGGCGATGAAATTTCCTTACCTGCTTCCTTCATTAGGGGCATTTGCTATTGACTTAAATTGACTTTGTTTCTGACTTATGGGGACCTTACATAATAGACTTATGGTGTTTAGTATAAGTGAAAAGTGAGTGAATGGTAGAATTCTTTCTTAGAAAGAAAGGGTAAGTATTTCACTAAGAAACCTGTTTTAAATTCCAATGTTAAACATTTGCCCGTGAAACTCTTCTAATGTTGGGTCACAAAAATCGAGGATGCCCATTTCCAGACAATATTCGAGAATCAGAGCCCAATTCCGTACAAATTGTATGGCCCATTTCAGGAATAAATGGAGGGGTTGGAATGGCTAAGGGGGCTCAAAATTTTCGCGTGACTGTGGACACATAAGGCGGGAACCACTTCTTCGGAAAACATAGTATAAGCCTTTTCTTTATGCTCTTTAAGATCTTATGGGGTTAAGGTGGAGTGTTTGATTCTTATTAGAGGGGTTAAAGTATAAGGCAAACACATATCTCTTTTTTCACTGATGATTCATCCTCGCAAACGCTAGACTAGATGTTAGAATGCAGTCAGTTGTGGGGGGTTAAGGCCTTTTTAGCGGAAACGAGGGGCTTATAAAATTTCTGAATCAAAAGTGACCGCGGTTGTTGGTATGTGTCAGTGAGAGTCAAAATAGATTCGAATTCAAATTTTAATATTCAACATAATATTCAATCTTATTCATAAATTTTCACAAACTTTTATAGGGGTAAAAAATAAGAAATTGAGCAAGACAATTAAACTTACATCTAAGGGAGGTTTGCAATTTATAACCTCTTTGAAATGGCTCCTCAATAGGATTACCTCCTACAGCCTTTAAGATTTTAAAAATTAAATTTAGGGGTTTGTTAGGTTAAAAGCGTGCAATTATGCACTAAAAAATAATGTTCAAAAATGGAAAGTTAAGATTTTTTAAAATGAATCAATCCGTCAACCATAACCTAAGTTCTTTAACAATAGTTTCAAGCCAGTTAATCAATTAATAAAAAATGTCTTTGTACACAAAGACGCGAAAAAGTAAGAGATAAGTGTAGAAAATTAATTGTTTGAAGTAACAGATATTCAAATTTTCATTTTTGAAGACGTGATTATAAAACATCAATTATTTGAAAAAATTTCTTATCTTAGTTTTTTTCACCAAAATTCCTTAAGTAATATATTTTATCCTTAAACATGTGCATCATTTTAAAAATAGAAAACGTATACATTTTATTTTCTTTTTAAAATTTAGAGCTAGTTTGAGTCTTCGGGCCTATAAGGAGAATAAAATGGACAGAAAATCGTTCATAGCAGACAAAATAAAATACGCATGAAAACTTAACAAAACGTTTTCGTTAATTTTAAAGTTTTCGAGTTTTCAAAAATTGACGTGTTGTATCTTTCTAAAAAGGTCACGATCAAGCTACATATCCTTTTGACTCTAATAACTACATCACAGTCAAAGGGCGAATGTAATTTTCGGTTCGCAGTATTTTCAATTTTAAAATATAAAAATAAATTCTTCTAGCTCTATTTTTCAGATATCCGAGTATTTGAACTTCCTCGAAGCAAATGTTTCTCGAAAATAAACAGTAGTATCAAGGTAGTTTCTCTGAAATTTTTGTGAAAAAAACTAAGATAAGAAATTTTTTCAAATAATTGATGTTTTATAATCACGTCTTCAAAAATGAAAATTTGAATATCTGTTACTTCAAACAATTAATTTTCTACACTTATCTCTTACTTTTTCGCGTCTTTGTGTACAAAGACATTTTTATTAATATCTGTCACTTCAGTCTTAATATGAATTAAAACTGTTTAGAAACTAGTATTTTAAAACTTATACTGAAAAGCAGGCGCTCCATTTAAGTCTTGTGGTGTTGCTCGTTTATTAGTTACCGCGTTTGAACTAACAAGGCCCTAACCATCTATTATAGAAGTATTAATCTTGATTGCTTCAACGCCTAGTCCAACTCAAATTGCCTTCCCGTCGTTTTCACGTGCAAAGCACAGTGGATGCAATAATACAAATAGATTCCGAAGACTTAGGCTAAAAAATTATTACGTAGACCTGTGTACAAAAACAATCTTTACACCTGTGCACAAACATATTCCATTGACCTGTGCTGGGTGACCACATTTCCTAAATTTTATAATTTTTCCTATTTTCGGATGTCTTCCTATTAGTTCCTATAATTTCGATAATTTTCCTATATTTTCCTATTTTTTGAAATTTTAGATATTTTGTGCGCTCTCACTTTTGGTTTTGTTATATATCACTCAAAACAGAAATTTGACAGAAAGTAATGCCGATTTCCACTAGCTACTAGCAATCAGCCACCGTGGATTTACAATACAGGCTAACGCTTCTGTGATTCAGATATTCCGATCGTGTTTTAAGTTGGTTTCACAACAGGCTTCGTTAAAAATGGGTTGGGCCTTTCTTTAAGTTTTTCTATTAGTTCTTTAGACGCATTATTAAAAAGTTTAGTAAGGTTTTCGAGATGACTATTAAGTTGTTGTTGAGCTCTTATTTTTGATAAAGTTTGGTTCTCTCACCATAAATAGTTCCTGCCTCTGAATGTTGCCTACGGAATAAAATTTTTTATTCCGTAGGCTACGCTCTGAAGTCTGAATTTAAATGAGCTTCTATCATTTGGGCTTTGTCAAAAAATATCGAAAATTCTGCCATTTTAATGCAAAAAAAATAAAACTTCCTATTGCACCAACCCTAACCCATTAAAATAATTTCAAAGATAAAATACGACTCTGAACCGTCCGCAAACAATCACAACATTTCTAAAACGTCGTATGCTTATACTAACTACCTTTCAGTTCAAAGTTTCATTGGTTGATCTCCTTTTCCGGTTTTTTACCGGAAATACGTAAGCGCCGGGAGAAGTCTTATTTTCTCTCACTGTACGTCGCATATAGGTAACACTTTTTTGGCGGGAAGAAAACGCTGGATACATTAGGGCAGTGTGGCTGAGTAACTTATAGGGAGCTAGTATATGATTCACTCATGATATAAATCAAAGTCCTGACTCACTGACAGACTGACTGATAATCATCGCCCAGCCCAAACCGTTGGCCCCAGAAGGGTGAAAATTTGGAGGAACGTTACTCGTAAGTAGTAGGCGCGTACTAATAAAGATTTTTCCAATCCGCCACCATCTTAATAAATGGCGCCCAGTAATGTAGCAAATCTTCTCTTTGTAAGAAAGTCCACGCGTTTCAACCGATTCCACAAATATTTAGTACACTGGATTCCTTTAACCTATAGACGGGCTGAAAGGTCTTTCGGGATCGATTTGTTGCCATCATTTTAAATGGCGGCCAGATATTAAAAAACCCTTCTTTATAGAATGTCTGCGTGTAAATAATAAAAAATGTTCCGACGAGCTGATGGACGACGCCGAGTGCCTTCGCTACTAGGATGCTACAAAAATATTAGTCGAATCAGTAAAATGTACCCATACTTGATGGAAGTTCTTACTACACTCAAGCGATGCCGCGGGTAACAGCTAGTCTCCTATAATTTCCTGTAAATCAATTGTAAATTTAATATTTTCCTATAACTATTACACGGCTTTGTTGTGGTCACCCTGCCTGTGCACAAACATATTTCGTAGAGCTGTACACATACAGATACCATAGACTTGTGAGAACACATGTCATATAATTGTATACAAACAGAGCCTGTAGACTTGTGCACAAACAGATCCCTTAGAATTGAGTACAAACTGATGTCATAGACTTGCGCACAAGCTGATGTCATAGATTAGCGCACAAACAGATGTCATAAACTTGTGCAAAAAGAGATGTTATATGCCTGTACACAAAAAGATTCCATGGACCTCTGCACAAAAATATTCCATACCCCTATTGCTCGAAAATATGCTCAAGAATATCTCGTACACCAGTGCACAAAAATACTGCATATCCATTTGCACAAAAATATCCCGTATCCATTTGCAGAAAAATGTTCTTTAGACCTGTGCACAAACAGATGCAGTGGCCTTTGCAAAAACAGATTCCTTGGGCCTCTGCACAAACCAATTCAGTAGGTCTGCGCACAAAAATATTCCGTAGACCTAAGCACAAAAATATTCCGAAGACCTGTGCACAAAAATATTCCGAAGACCTGTGCACAAAAATAGTCCGTAGACCTGTGCACAAACAGATACCGTAGACATATGCACAAACAGATTCCGGAGACTTGTACACAAACGGAAGTCACAGGGTTGTGCACAAACAGATGTCATAGACTTGCGCAAAAAATACATCATAGACTTGCGCAAAAAATACATCATAGACTTGCGCAAAAAGAGATGTCATGGATATGTGCACATCAGATTCCATGGACTAGTGCAAAAACAGAAGTCTTAGACTTGTTTGCAAACAGAAGTCTTAGACTTGTTTGCAAACAGAAGTCTTAGACTAGTTTGCAAACAGAAGTCTTAGACTTGTTTGCAAACAGAAGTCTTAGACTTGTTTACAAACAGAAGTCATAGACCTGTTTACATAAAGATTCCATAGACCTGTTTACATAAAGATTCCATAGACCGGTTTACATAAAGATTCCATAGACCGGTTTACATAAAGATTCCATAGACCTGTTTACATAAAGATTCCATAGACCTGTTTACAAAAAGATTCCATACCCATTTGCACGAAACAATTCCATACCCATTTGCACAAAACGATTCCATACCCATTTGCACAAAACGATTCCATAGACCTGTGCACAAAAATATTCCATAGGCCTGTGCCCAAAGAGATTCCATAAAACTGTGCACATAAAGGTTCCCTAGACCTGTGCTCAAAAAATATGCCGTAGGCCTGTGCACAAACAGATGCCGTAGACCTGTAAAGAAACAGATTCCGTAAACCTGTGCACAAACAGATGCCGTAGGCCTGTGTACAAACAGATGCCGTAGGCCTGTGTACAAACAGATTCCGGAGATATGTGCACAGATTCCGTAGCCATGTGCACAAGTGGAAGTCACAGGCTTGTGCACAACAGATGTCATAGACATGTTCAAACCAGATTCCATAGTTTTGTGCACAAACAGAAGTCATAGACCTGTGCACAAAAAAACATTCTATAGACTTGTGCACATCAAGTTTCCATAGACCTGTGCACAAAAGATCTCATGGAGATGTGCATAAAAGATTTCATGGAACTGTGCACAAAACATTATATAGGCTTGTGCACATAAAGATTCCTTAGACCTGTGTACATAAAGATTTCATACCCATAGCACAAAACTATTCCATAACCATTTGCACAGAAATATTCCCTAGACCTGCGCACAAAAATATTTCATAAAACTGTGCACAAAAAGATTCCATTGACCTATGCACAAAATATTCTATTGGCTTTTGTATAAACATGTGACATAGACCTGTGTCCAAAAATAATCCATGGAACTGTGCACAAAAACATGCCTTGGACCTGTTTAGAAACATTCCATACCCCTATATGCTCAAAAATATTTCACACCCATTTGCACAAACATTTTCCGTAGACCCGTGCGCAACCAGATGCCGTAGACTAGCGCATAAACAGATTCCATAGATTTGCGCACAAATATATTACGTAGACTCGTGCACAAATAGATTCCACAGACTTGTACACAAACAGAAGTCACACGGTTTTGCACAATCCGATGTTATAGACTTGTGCACAAACAGATGTCATATGCTTGTGTAAAAACTGATTTCTTAGACTTGCTTAAAAAGAGATGTCATCGACATTTGCACAAGAGATTCCGTAGACTTGTGCACATAGAGATTCCGTAGACTTGTGCACATAAAGATTCTTCAGACTTGTGCACAAACATATTTTGTAGACCTGTACACACACAAATACCATAGACTTGTGCAAAAATAGATGTCAAATATTTTTGCAAAAATAGATGTCAAATATTTGTGCAAAAATAGATGTCAAATATTTGTGCAAAAACACATCCCTTAGACTTTTGCACAAACTGATGCCATAGACTTATGATGATGCAGAATCATATGTCCTAGACCGGTGTACAAAACATTCTATAGATTTGTGCACAAACATGAGTCATATACCTGTACACAAAAATATTTCACGGACTTCTGCACAAAAACATTCCATATATCTGTACACAAAAATATTCCATTGACCTCTGCACAAAAACATTCCATAACCCTATGCTCAAAAGTTTTCCTTACCCATTTGCACAAAAATATCACGTTCACCTGTGCACAAAAATATCACGTCCACCTGTGCACAAAAATATTCCGTACACCTGTGCACAAAAATATTCCAAATCCATTTTCACCATAATATTCCGTACACCTGTGAACAAAATTTTTCCAAATCCATTTTCACCTATAATATTCCGTACACCTGTGAACAAAAGCAGTTCTTACACCTGTGCACAAAAATATTCCGTACAATTGTGGATAAAAATATTCCGTACACCTACGCATAAAAATATTTCGTACAAATAGAAATCACAGGCTTGTGCACAAAGAAATGTCGTAGACTCGCGCAAGAAGATATGTTATAGACATGTGGACATCAGATTCCATAGAGTTATGCAAACACATTTTCAATACCCCTATGCTCAAACAGATTTCAAACCCTTATGCTCAAAAAGATTCCATACCCATTTGCACAAAAATAATCCGTAGACCCGTGCTCAAAAATATTCCGTAGACCCGTGCTCAAAAATATTCCGTAGACCCTTGCTCAGACAGAAGTCACTCGCGTGCGCACAAGCAGGTGTCATAGACTTGTGAATAAACAGATGTTATAGACTTGTGAATAAACAGATGTTATAGACTTGTGAATAAACAGATGTTATAGACTTGTGAATAAACAGATGTTATAGACTTGTGAATAAACAGATGTTATAGACTTGTGAATAAACAGATGTTATAGACTTGTGAATAAACAGATGTTATAGACTTGTGAATAAACAGATGTTATAGACTTGTGAATAAACAGATGTTATAGACTTGTGAATAAACAGATGTTATAGACTTGTGAATAAACAGATGTTATAGACTTGTGAATAAACAGATGTTATAGACTTGTGAATAAACAGATGTTATAGACTTGTGCACAAACAGATGTCATAGACTTGTGAATAAACAGATGTTATAGACTTGTGCACAAAGAGATGTTTTAGACTTGTTCACACACAGGTGTTATAGACTTGTTCACACACAGGTGTTATAGACTTGTTCACACACAGGTGTTATAGACTTGTTCACACACAGGTGTTATAGACTTGTTCACACACAGGTGTTTAGACTTGTTCACAAGTAGGTGTTATAGACTTGTTCACAAGCAGGTGTTATAGACTTGTTCACAAGCAGGTGTTATAGAACTGCTCACAAACAGGTGTTATAGAATTGCTCACAAACAGGTGTTATAGAATTGCTCACAAACAGATGATTTAGACTTGTTCACAAACAGATGATTTAGACTTGTGCACAAACAGATGTTTTAGACTTGTGCACAAACAGATGTTTTAGTCTGTGTACAAACAGATGTTTTAGACTTGTGCACAAACAGATGTTTTAGTCTTGTGTACAAACCGATGTTTTAGACTTGTGCACAAACAGATGTTTTAGTCTTGTGTACAAACAGATGTTTTAGACTTGTGCATAAACAAATGTTATTGACTTGCGCAAAAAGAGATGTCATAGAAATGAGCAAATCAGATTCCAAAGACCTGTGCAAATATAGATTTTTCACTTGGGCACATAAAGATTCTTCAGACTTGTGTGCACATAAAGGTTCTTCAGACTTGTGTGCACATAAAGATTCTTCAGACTTGTGTGCACATAAAGATTCTTCAGACTTTTGTGCACATAAAGATTCTTCAAACTTGTGCACATAAATATACCATAGACCCATGAAAAAAAATTCCATAGACCTGTGCACAGAAGATTCCATACTCCTAAACTCAAAAGGATTCCATGCAGATTTGCACATTCCGTAAAACAATATTCCATAGGCCTGTGCACTGGAAACAAAAATATTCCACTGACCTGTGCACGAAAAGATTGCATAGGCCTCTGCACAAAGAGATTTTATACCCCTTTGCACAAAAATATTCTGTAGGTCTGCGCTTAAACAGATTCCGTAGACTTGTACACAAATAGATGTTATAGTTTAGACTCGTGTAAAAATTTAATTACTGCTATAATTGGTAATTATCTTTAATTGCTTATTTTGTTTAATTAAGTTTAATCTGTACTTCGCAACTAAATTAGTTGGACGCGCAAAAGTTATAATGACAATTAAGCTAGCTAATTGCCCTACCAATTTGATAATCCGCAGTAAAACGACGTAAGTCCTAGAATGACTTTCTTTATTACTTAACCCAAGCAAAAAAGTCTTAAGTTCCACAGTTTAAAGGTAAACCACGTAATTCGGAGCAGGTACTTAAAACTATTAAAAACAATACTTAAACTTCGTTTTTCTTAATGAAACAAAAATTGGCGCCCACTTTAAAAATGGGGCTTTCATTTAAGACCGTTTTCAAATCTATCAAACGTATAGTTATTTTTGTAAGGGTAGTTACAAAATGGGTAAGTTTGGAAAATTTCCCATGTTATTTCTATGGAGATTCTCTAGTTTTTCGCCAAAATCTGTGATTAATTTTACGGAAATGAAAACCATCCTTAGCAACTTTATGCTTTATAAAATAAACTATTGGATGGATCATCTTGAAATTTTTACCACAAATTAAAGGCCCGGATTTTAGTTCAGTTGAAAAATTTCAAAACAATAAACTTAATACGAAAAAAGTTAAAACCAATCCAAAAACCTTCCTTATACATTAGAGCCGTCATCAGGCCTTATCTAAGGGAGCTACCGCTCCCTTAGAATAGTTTCAAGTTTTTTTTTTTTAATTTCTTACGCCAAGTAGCTCCTCTTCCATATTCTTCATAGGGGTTCAGGATCTTTTTTCTTCTTCTCGATTTAAGGGTTTTTCTTCAGGATCTTTTTTTTTTCTCTTTCGCGATTTAAGAGTTAATTATGTTTTTATTTTTCTCTCGCGATTTAATAATTCGCGCGCTCTCTTCTTCTAGGGGTTTTCGTTGTTAATTTAAAGATTAATAGGGACTTGGCAATTCGGGCTTAACTCCGCCCCCAGCGCCATTATGGTATGTTTTTTAACAGAATGAAAGCTATATAAGCCCCTCCTCCTGGTATGTTTTTTAGCACTAGTGGAAGGTAGACTGACGTTGCATGACGTAGTACTGCCAAGTCCCTATTGTAAATTTAATTCGATTTTTGTGTTAAGATGGTTATAATAGCTCCTCCCCCATCGTCTGCTTTGCAGTCTGCTGAGGGCGGGAAAGTACAGGCCTAAAAAGTGTGCTCAGCTAGTCAGCATGGCCAGTCAAGGCAATCCCAACTTGGGATCTGCCGAAAGTAAAAAACTCTCCAATAGTACTTTTCCCACTATGTGTCGTCTGTTAGATAACACCCTTTTGCTAGATTGACTTGGCTTTCGACCTAGGCGGTAAAATAGAGTAGTAATTCGACAAATCAAAAAACTAGGCGTTAAAATCCAAAAAACCATGATCAAAGCTAAATAACGACTTCATTTGAATATAATAACGCAAGACCATTTAAATACGTTTAAATATTACAAATCAAAGTAATTAAAACGTTTCTCTCAACAAAAAACCCTGCGAAATAGTGGTGGTACAGTAGTGTTTTTATTTTCGGCATATTTCGAGACCAAAAAATATAAATTAAAGCTAGTTAACGACTTGAACAAGTTTAAATTAATTTTATAAATGCTCTCTCAAATTTTTCGGGCATTTAAACCTCACTTAATTGGAATAGCTATAAATTAACTCCTACATTGTCTAACGCAATGCCATTTAAACACGTTTAAATGATACTAATCAACGTAAATTCGAACGTTTACTCTCATAAAATAACAGCGCGAAAACTTAGCGGTAAAATTGTCTTTTCACTTTCGGCATTTTCCAAAAGAAAGGAAAACACTAATTAAAACTTCTACTGGTTCTATCCAGCCATTTAACGCAAAAAATTAAATTAAGGCAATTTCTAGAAAAACCCTAATTAAAGCTAACTAACTACTTAAGATAATTGTTTTCAAATACCAAATCGTTTTGCCCGTTGTACCGAACCACGTAGCACATAAATTGACAACAATGACCACTAAAATAATTTTACAATTAACTTTAATCATTCTCGGCGTATTAATATTCCAATTTAAACATCAATTCAGTAGAGAATTCGCTTAATACCGACCAAGTTTCATCATCGTCTAATGCAAATGCCTTTACACACCTTTAATCATTAATTACCAAATTTAATTATACTTAAATGACTTCGTTACGATTTATCTCATTCAAATAACCCGCTACATGCCTGTCCAAACCAGACGGTAATTTAGTGTATGGACACTTTCGGCATTTTACAAAAATCACGTCAGTTGCCTACTCTAGAGCCTAGATCTAGGCAACCCCATCCCTATCGCCGTGAAACAAATCAATAGAAAAATGGCTGTCCAAAACCAGGCGGTAATTTAGTGTATGGACACTTTCGGCATTTTACAAAAATCACGTCAGTTGCCTACTCTAGAGCCTAGATCTAGGCAACCCCATCCCTATCGCCGTGAAACAAATCAATAGAAAAATGGCTGTCCAAAACCAGGCGGTAATTTAGTGTATGGACACTTTCGGCATTTTACAAAAATCACGTCAGTTGCCTACTCTAGAGCCTAGATCTAGGCAACCCCATCCCTATCGCCGTGAAACAAATCAATAGAAAAATGGCTGTCCAAAACCAGGCGGTAATTTAGTGTATGGACACTTTCGGCATTTTACAAAAATCACGTCAGTTGCCTACTCTAGAGCCTAGATCTAGGCAACCCCATCCCTAAGATCTAGGCAACCCCATCCCTATCGCCGTGAAACAAATCGATAGAAAAATCCCTGTCCAAAGCAGGCGGTATCAAGGAGGGAGGGTAGTTTAGTTAGGTTTATTTAGTTTCTGAAACGGACTTAAATAACCTACTTTAATTGCGACGTTTATTGGAGTTTTGGAACTCTTAAATTTTACCATACAAAATGTTCTTCCGAAACTCACTATTTTACCCCTAAAAGCGGAAGCGAATTTAGCCAAAAGTCTTAAAATGTTTTAGCAGACGACGCATAGGACTATTTCTATTATTTTAGAATTAAGAGTGTCTATTCTCAACCCCCGGGTGGAAATAGCCTGCGCGCTATTCTCACCCCCCCCCCCGGGTGAAAATAGCTTATACGCTATTCTCACCCCTCCCGGGTGAAAATAGCTTATACCCTATTCTCACCCCCCCCCTACCACGTGACCTCCCGCGTAACGCCATGCGGCCAGAGAGAATTTAGAAGGGGAGTGGAAGCAGAGAGAATTTAGAAGGGGAGTGGAAGCAGAGAGAATTTAGAAGGGGAGTGGAAGCAGAGAGAATTTAGAAGGGGAGTGGAAGCAGAGAGAATTTAGAAGGGGAGTGGAAGCAGAGAGAATTTAGAAGGGGAGTGGAAGCAGAGAGAATTTAGAAGGGGAGTGGAAGGAGTGGTTTGGAATGCAGCGCAACGTCGTCTGCTAAACGTTATCTAGGCAGGTCGATTTCCGGTATGATGCGTTTGTAACGGTGAGATTTTAGAACACGTGACCAGAAACTCGCCTACCCCAAAAAGCTCAACGCGACATCTTGTTTGGGCGTCATCACCTTTAATAGAGTCAAAGGGGGGCCTTCCACTCCCCTTCTAAATTCTCTCTGGCAGAAGTTCATGACTTCTTATCCTGGGAAGTATTGGACTCTAACCATATCCGGAACCATCTCTGTTAGCCAACTTCTTATTAGGTCCGATCACCGCGCCACCAACGGCGCTTCTCTCATTTTGTACTGGCAGGCTGATTTGCGCGCCAGCAGCGGGCAAGTAACGAAACTTTAAGGTGTGTCCTGTGGTTTGAGTTAACGAATCAGAAACGGTGATAAGAACAGCTGTTTTAATAGACTGCTAGAAATTCCGTTCAATTTAAACTAGTGTGGGGTCCTAGTCCCGCGGATTGTAATGGATTTTCAGAGAGTTCTAGACAGACAGCTTTTCAACGATTGGCGCTGAAGAAGTTTTGAACACGCCCCAAAGTTTGAGAGCCACAGCCTCGCGGCGTGGGATTTTTTCAGTAGATTAGATCGTTTTCCTAGTGGGGAGGAAACTTTCGACCCTCTTTTACCAATGCCATAGGCAATTTTGACTAGCAGGGATGGATACTATATAAAGCCTTAGTGTCCAATACTTCCTAGGATAAGAAGTCATTAACTTCTGTCTCTGGTGGAAGGGGTGGTTTGGAACAGGCTTGGAAATAAGGTTTATTTCTGAACTAGTCCTCCGGACCAGTGACCCCTGATGTCTTAAATATGAAACTGGTCCCGGGACCAGTGACCCTTACCCTATTTATTTTTCTACTGGTCCCAGGACTTGTGGTCGTTCTCTCTTCTAAAAAAATCTCTCTCAGCTTAGGGTTGTCTCACTGGACTCATGGAGTCGAAATTTATGTTAAAATGAAAATAATTAAAGAGGTCCGCATATCAATTTTTAATAAAAGTAGGAATTAATAAACTAGTCATTGGGACCAGTGACCCTCACGTTTTGAATAAAAAAAGTGGTCCAAGCTATTAATAAACTGGTTTTTGACCTGTAAACCTGTCTTATTTCCTAGCCTGGTTTGGAATGCAGCGCAACGTCGTCTGCTAAAACGATTTATCTCAAGAGAACACCGGAGTTAATTTAAAACTTAGGGAAGGTTTTCATCCTTGTATCATCATGGATGGACGTTCAAAGTCGAAATCGAAATTCGGAGTGGTCATCAATCGAAGTACTTCATTTAAAAGGAATGGTCATAAAAGTCAAAATTCAAGCCAAATAGGTATGTATCCTAATAACCAAGGCACGCAATCATCTTAAAATTCCTAGTGTTAATTTAAAATTAATTCCTTTCAATGTGCAACTGATTTAGCCGCTAAAACTCGAGCCAAACTGAAGCATGCGCTGGCTCTTAACAAAGATATAGCAAAAGCGCACTCTTTATTAAAATTAGAAAACCAAAACCTTAAATCTCAACTGACTAATTTATATGCCACAGAACTTAAATTTACACAGCTGCAACGGCAACTATTAGTATGCTCTTATGATTAAACTCTAATAAACTCATACGGGGACTTATTAATTATTATTATTATCGATTAACATTAGGTAATAAAACCACTTATGAACACGGTTAGCCAATCACTCTTACAGTCTGTTCGTGAACATTGTAATGCCATGAGCATACTTTAGAAAATCGATAATAACCAGCAAATACACTGGAACCATACATCATCGAACTCCATTAACTTAAAGAAAACCATCAAAATCCACAGTAATTAAATTTTGAAAGCCTTGTTTAATATCTTATATTATATAACCCTGTTTTAAAAAACGACTTAGATTGGAAGTGGAGGTAAATGATCCTAAACCCAAACTGTTTCACGGCCAACCTATGAGGAAGCCATATTTTCAAAAACTTTATACAATCGAAGAAACAGTATCGCAGGCTGCGGCTGCACTTTCCTCCAATGCAGATTTCTTCTCATCCAAGAACAGTGTCCCTATTGATGAAGATATGACTGAAATTTACGATGATTCACTTTTTAAAGCCAAAACAATGCCGATTGTTGCAAAGAAGAAAATTGGAAAAACTGTCCTGAACATTCTTAAAGAGGGACAAACATCTCTGGCCTTCAAAGATGCACTGCAGAATCAAACGTGTCACTTAACTCCAAATCCACTTCAGCAACACTTATCAAGCGCTACTACAACTCTCGCGGTGAACTCTAAGGTTTTTAAAGCTACACCCACTGAGACGACTAATCACGAAGCGTGGGACATGGAATTGACATCGATGATTTAAAAAACTATTGTCGAATCGGATAAGAATAAGAAGCAAGCTTTGTCAGGCAATGATGTCGGAAAAATTAATCCCAAAGATAAAGTTACTTCTACTCAGTTGTTGATTCGTTTTTACAATTTTTAACAATGATAGTCTTATTTTTTTTTATATTTAATATTAATTAATTTATATTTAATTTAAATAAGTTGCCTATTGAAATTTTAAATGATTCATTTTTAAAATTTTTAACACTGATTGTCTTATTCTTTTTTATATTTAATATTAATTAATTTATATTTAATTTAAATAAAATTCAACCAATTGATTTTAGTATTCATGGAAATGTTTTGAATTTGAAATTTCGTGGGTTATTCTATGTTCACCCGGGGTAGACTTCACTGGGCGGTGAAAATAGCAGCCAAGCTATTTTCACCTAACCGCAGCCCTTACCTCAATTCTTAGTCACGTGGTAGGGTGGATATAGCCTCTACGCTATTTTCACCTAGGGTAGGAATAGGCTTCCGCCTATTTCTACCTGGGGGGGGGGGTGAGAATAGTGACACTCAAAAATAAAATTAAACGACGTAAAAACACAATAAATCAGCATAAAAAACCTGAATAAAAAATAAAACAGCATAAAAAACCTGAATAAAAAATAAAACAGCATAAAAAAACATAAACAGCATGAAAACTCAATATAACATAATAAATGAGCATAAAAAATTAAAAATACAATAAGCCAGCATAAAACACAAAACAGCATAAAAAAACTATAAGAGCATAAAAACAGTGTAAAAACACAATAAGTCAGAATAAAATTACAGTAAACCAGAATAATATGTATGTATATGTTGCATCCAGACCCTGAAAATAAACTAAATTTCTTTTATTCAAATTTTGAGCGTCTGCAATAAATAAATAAATGCTTGCTTTATTTGGATATCCTTTTAAGAAAAAAATTCTTATTTACAAAAGGGTCCGATTAAATTAATTTCAAATATATTTAAGTAATTAAATTTAAGATCCATTTAAAAAGATTCGAGTAGTCGCGTTGTCTAAAAAAGTTTTGAGATTGTGTTTAAAATTATTTATGTTTTTTTAATTGTTGGCGGTAGCTTATTCCACATATATAATGTTTGGTACTTTTAGTTCTGTAACGGGACGAAAAAGGTTCCACCGCGAAATTCGTCAATTTACCACGAGTGTTATGGGATTGATTTGTGGCGGGGAACCAGTCACTGACGTACTTGGGGGCAGTTTTATTTTTAATCTTGAACATGAATATTAGAAGCTTCATTAGGTATAACTTATTTAGGTCCATTAACTCGGCACCTTTTCTAGCTTCGGTAGTGGACGATTAATTTCGCGCAGCTATTTTGGACTAAATGTAATTTTTACGCGTAATTACGGAAGTTGGCCCAGCAGGTACGACTGATGAGATTAAACAAGATGGCCCCGGTTAGATTAAAGCTCCATTGAATGAAGTATACTTTTTTGTTTTAATCTATGAACTTCTGACAGTGTATGTGGATAAGTAAAAGAATACGCGTGAGGAAATTTTGGTTTTCATGGTTTTGAGGTTGCCAAAGGATAGAAATCCAAGTTTATCTTATTAATTAGATTAATTACAATTATTTTGAATTCGTTTCGCGTTAGGAGACCTTGATAATTAAAATAAAAGCGTTCAAAGTGAAAAAATAATCTTTTTGAGGGAGCCTAAGGTTACGAAATCTCTAAAAAGACGTTGAATAACTATTCTAGATGTTGAATACGACGTTTCCCATCATGATTAGCCGTTATGAATCGGTTATTTGAGTTAATTTATTCTTAATTAGTGAAACAGACTCAAAATTGCCAGGCTAACTAAAGTACGCATTTTTTTACGCAGCATCAGCGCCTTCTGTCGCTAATTTCCCCCAAGTACGCGGGTCCCTAAGGGCGATTTTCGTAAAATATTGTGGAAAAAATAATTTCGAAAGTTAAAAGGGATGTTTTTGATTGATACTGCTTGTTTACATTCGATTAACTAAAACGGTAGGATTTCGGTAAGAGTAAATAAGGCCAAAAATCATTTTAGAGCAAAATCAAGCACACCATTCGATAGAGCGTAAAATTTAGATCTAAAATAACCCCTGCTTTTTTCAAATTTCCAAAAAAAAAACCAAAAAAGAAAATTTTGCAGTACAGGGTCAAAAAAGTGTGGAAAACATCAGAGGGCCAATAATTTGCCACCTTTTCCAACCTAACCAAACCTTACCAAACTAAACCTAACCTAACCTAACGTTAAACATCAATATTTTGGAAAAGGTGGCAATTCTTATGGGGGATTTTCTTATTTTTTTTTTTTTGGAAATTTGAAAAAAGCGTCGGCCATTTTACGCTCTATCGAATGGTGTGCTTGATTTTGCTCTAAAATGATTTTTGACATTATTCACTCATACCGAGATTGTACCACTAAAACCATCAGTCCGGGACAATACAGAATCTTGGTGAGAGTTAAGTAGGTCTAATCCGACTAAAGTATAGAATTGCGAGGTCATTTGGCCGTCAATGTAAATCGTTTAATTTTCAAGAATTACTTGTTTTCAATGGTAAAAAAGGTTAAATTGGTAAAATATAAATCACTTTTAATTACAATTAACTGTATTTTACTTCCCGTTGGTCTCCTTGGTTAAAAAGTCTATGAGGAAACTAGGTTTTTAGTGATTTACGACCATTTAGGCACTATTAGGCACGTTGGCTTTCTTTTCTACTTTAGTCCCATGGTCTAATTAGTCAGAAACCAGCGTTGGTTAGGTTAGGCAGATAAAATATAATCCTACCAAAACACATTCGTTAGTAATCAATTCAAAAATATATTAAGTATTTCGCAAGTGTGTTTCATTTCATCTGGAACTTTGTGTTTTGTATTGTTTGTTAAACGCTAGACCTTGGCGAAATTTATACAAGCTGTCAGCGGACAGTCACTACTCTCCCTGGCACCAAGAATATGGTGGCCTCCCCTCCTGTCTGTTCCTAAAGATTTGGACAAATTGGTGAGAAATGCCTCCTTCAAGAACAAACAGAATATCGTGGCATACTATTTGTCGGCCTTTCTGGCCCTTAACAAGTGATTGTGGTAATTTCAAGGTCATTGGTCTAAAATATATAACAAGGCAAAATAATTTACTCCAATGTGCTAGGGTTGTACAGCGTCAAACAAGGCGCTAAGGCTACACGGTGGTTCGCACGCATTATAGACTGTACACTTGTGTTTAAGGCAATTTAATTAAACTTACGTTTTACTCCATTTAAAGTACTCCACGGAAATATAGCTTGCCCCTATGGAGCAGTAGTAAAGGGGACAGAGATTTTGTTGGGCAAGTCCATTTCTTCTTCGCGAGGAAACTAGCCAATTAGGTAAGAGCTTCTTGACGTCATGAGTTTATAGAAAGTATAGTACACGATGTTGGCGATCCAAAGGCTAATTAATTTTTAGGAAAAAGGGGCGATTTCTCATATTACACAGAGCGAACAAGTTTAAACAACAATGTGTAAGTTTTCTTTTTATTATATCTATATATTTTTTGGTATTGTCATTAACCTCAGCTAGTTTTGATGGAAAGGAGAAACCGGATGGCCTTAAATGAAGAGTTCAGGGGTGTGGCTTAAGAAGATAGCTCCTCCTACTGAGGTAATGTGCCTAATTGGCTTAGCGTGGAATTTCACCATTTTACCACTCCCTAGAGAGACAATTCTAAAGATACTAAGAGTTGATTGGGGGAAAGCTATTTTCTTAGTTCATTAAAGAATGGGAGTAAGGGTGGGCCTACACGCGTGACCGTCTATGACGAATAATTCGATCGAATATCAAGACCAATAACTGTCGGGCAATCGTATTTCAATGGTATTTCACCGCTGTGAATGCGGACATGTCCGATAAAAGAACTCTTATGTTTAAGGGTTTTTCTCAATTATGAAGGGTATTATGTGTGATCAAAACGAACTTTCATGCGCTAGTAAAGTCACAATGAGCACATTTAAAGGGCTTTTCCCCTCTTTGAACGCGTTGATGCCTGATGAAAATATTCTTGCCAGTGCACCTAAAGTCTTACTCATGGCATTTGAAGGGTTTTCCACCATTATGTACGCGTTGTTGATGTATGGTCAAACTAGGCTTCTGTGCGCTGGAATAGTCGCACAGATTACATTTGAACGGTTTTTCGCCACTGTGAATGCGTTGATGTCTGATCAAATGACTCTTCATTGTGCTGGCATAGTCACAATGATCACATGTGAAGGGTCTTTCACCACTGTGAATGCGTTGATGTTCGATCAAATGAACCTTCTGCGTGGATCCATAGTCACACTGATCACATTTGAAGCGTTTTTCTTCGTTACCCTTTTTAATGTGACGTTGTGGACCCCTTTTATATTCAGCAGAATATTTGATCCGAGTTGAACGTTTCTTCTTTAATTTTCCTGCAGAAAATTATTAACGAAATATAAAAACGACACACATTCCATTTACAATATAGCATCAAAAATACAGTAGCATTCAAGCGCACTTCTTAAAAAATGAAATGCTAAGGCCTCTACGAAAACTCCGTGTTAAAGAAAAGAAACAGTGCTGATCAAGGCGTTAGGCGATGAGAAAACGACCTCATCAACCAAAAGGGGATGAACGAACATCAACTGAAATGCAGTAGAAACCTCGGCGCGAAACTAGAAAGGTCGTATTGATGCTGAGTGAACACAAGTTACAAATTTATTTCGATCTTGCACCCCCTCTCTCTTTTGTCGCGTCTAGTTTTTCACTTTGTTTCTCTGTCTGGCAAATGGCACCCCCGAGGTCTGATTAGTGTTATATATTCCACATATGTGAAATAAAGTACAATTGACACATAATTAAAAATAACTAATAAGGATATCCCTTCGATAGATAAAACTTATTGTTCCAAAAATCTGCGTAACCAGAAACAATATCTCATTTTATCCAGCAACAAATAAACTCCGAATTTTTGGTCGAAATAAGTACCAGCATAAGAAAATAATATATAGCTCCCTATAAGTATGAAACTCTCCATTTAAGCCATGTAAACAGCATTTCATCCATTGAAATTTTTAAAAAGTTTCTAAAGCCACCCGTTAAGAACTTTTGGCGTTAAAAGAGCTGAAATATTTGTTTAGAAAATTTTCAAATTTTATATAGTAATTAAATCGTTAAATGTCTTGAAGTTATTATTAGTATGATAATTGTAACTGATTATGTGCATGCCAGAATTATCATAATAAATTAATAGATGGCGCGAAATTTTGACTACCAAGGCTAGCCCCTACACTGGTACGGGGTAAGTATGAAAATGTACACGTTTCATACTTATAGAGAGCTATATTTTAGTTTCTTATGGTACCAGCGATAAGAAAGGAGTGAAGACCCTTGCGAAAGAGGACATTTTAAAGGTTCTGATACATAATAATCTAGCTTTTTTGCGAGTCCATAACATTCAATGGGTCACGATTTCAATGCAGAGAGGTGGTGGCTAGCTACTACGCCACAGCTTACCGACAGCACCCTATACTAAGTATTACCATTAACCTCAGCAAGTTTTGGTGGAAAGGAGAAACCGGGTTACACCGCGCAGGAAAAAGTGGGGAGAGAACTTTCACAACTCTATGCAGAAGGGTTTGTACCCAGGTTTTCCACCCCGTGCCACAGTCCGGGATCGAACCCGGGACTCTCTTGCTGCGAGGCGAAAGGTCCAAAAGCTGAACACTATTTGAATTTATCGGTAGAGAGTTCACTCGTTTTTCGAAAAATGTTAAAAATCCATTCGGATATTCTAAGGGAGCGGTAGCGGGACTCTCCTGGTGCGAGGCGAAAGTGCTAACTCTTCACCACCCCACGCACCTACAATTACTACCTAATGGCTTGATGCCACTGTTATTGGGTATTTACAAACCAAAACGATTGAAAAGAAGTTTAAAGATAAAATTAGGTCCAAAAGCTGAACACTATTTTATCGGTAGAGAGTTCAATAGTTTTTCGAAAAAAAATATACATTCGGATATTTTTACTGATTTGAACGTTTTTGAAAGCGTCCCTAGTTTTAGACCGTAGCTACAGGTCAGTGTTATTTAACATTATCTTATATTAACACCCCAGGCGAATTTAACCCATTAAGTAATTTTTGGGAAATCTTGAAATAACAATTTAGCGCTGGAACGTAAAATGTTTATCTCGTACCTAAGAAATTGTTTTGCATAATTGTTTCGAATAAGCTACAGCGAGGATGACAAAACAAGTTTAAAAAAAAACTCAGTACATTTAAGGCCTTGACAACCATATCTTCTACACTCTAAGAAATGGAAGTGTTAAAAAGGTGTTAAAACGGTGTAAACACCGTAAAAACACCCAAAAGAGTGTTTTATTACCTTGAGTTTTTAGAGGCCAATTTAAAGTGTAAATTCGGTGTAAAATAACACTATTAAAACACCGTTCGAAATTAAACATGAAAAATTATAATACTGCTGGTTTCTTAAATAAGGTCTTTCATTTATTTTTCATTAATGTTTTAATAATACAAACAGTAAAAAATTATTGAAAAACGTACTTGTTAAACCTTTTTTTAAAGATGATATTCATGAAAGAAAACAGTTTTATCCTATAAATAAAATTAACAAAGAAATTGGTAATCTGGCGGTGTTGTACCTTCATAAAACTATGCTAAACGTGTTAGGCGACACTCTTATAGGTGTTAAGCGATACTCTTAAAAAACGAGACTAGGTTACTGGCCTCACAGTAGGGCCAGCTTGAGAAGCCAAAGTGGGGCACTTGCTTTTGTGACATGTTTTATCATTATTTTGAGAAAAATTAGAGTACTAAATGGATTTTTTTTTTGTAAAATCTGTAGTGCAAATTAGATTAAACGCGTTTCTGGTGCTCGAAAAACTCTTAGTGAAAAGTGATTATTAAATTTAACAAGAACGTCTATATCTACTGCTTGAATAGTATAGCCTCCAAAACTAATTTAATACCCTATGCATTTGTACGAAGTGAAAACTTTCTGCCTTTTTCAGAAATTTATAAACCCGTAAAAATGACTTTATACGCAACAACCCTCGCTTAAAGAGGTATAGTTCTGCATGTGAGAACTTTCCTCCCTATAGGTGATGAAGTTCTCTCAAGGAAGAACCCTGCTATGAATATAGCATTGATTGCTAATAATACTGCGGAATGGCGGATAATCAAAATTTAATTAAACAGGAAAACCATACTCGATATTTGAGTTATGCCTCATGAGTGGTCAAAATGTAGCTACTTTAGTGTTTTTTACGTCATCGGTTTTGCTCTTAAGTCTAGGAAAAGTAGTAGAATTTCTACTACTATCCTACCAAAATATCTCCCACTCTTAAAGGTGTGAAGCGACACTCTGAAAGGTGCTATGCCGCACCCTTAAAGGAGTTGCACAACACTAATATGAGAGTAAAAAATTCACTTTCAGTGCGATATAAGAGTTAAAAAGGTGTTAAACTGCACCTCTGTTGCACAATTTTATACTTATCTTTGCCACCAATTGCTCAAATAAGTGTGATTAAATCCCTTCAGGGGTGTAAATGTACGCCTGTAACGGTGTCAAATTTGGACCCATATAAAGTACTTATAAAGGTGTTAAATCACACTCCAATTTCTTAGAGTGTATATCTATATAAATCAGTCTTGACTGACTGACTGATAATCAACGCCCAGCCCAAACCCTAGAAGGCTGAACATTTGCAGGAACGTTACCCATAAGCAGTAGGCGCGTACCAAGAAAGATATTTCCAATCCGCCGCCAGCTTAATAAATGGCGCCCAGAAATGTAAAAAATCTTCTCTATGCAACAAAGTCCGCGCGTTTCAACCGATTTCACAAATATTTTGTACACTGGTTTCCTTTAGCCTAAAGACGGGCTAAATGGTCTTTGGGTTCGATTTGTTGTCATCTTTATAAATGGCGGCCAAAAATTTTAAAACAATTCTTTATGGAATAATCTAATCATGAAAGGCAATAAAAATGTCCCGACGAGCTGACGGGCAACGCCGAGTCCTTCGCTCCTAGGGTGCTATAAAAAGGTTAGTCATCAGTAAAATCTAACCATTATTTATATCATTTTCATGCAAGTTCTTATTACACGCGAGCGACGCCGCGGGTAAAAGCAAGTTCTGAATTAAAGTGGAGGAGAGATGGAAAGTAAAGCTCGTCGAACGATATTTTCGGATAAAAATCCAATTAGGAAACTTATGACGACACACCTCAAATCCTCGAGATATATCCCAATCTTTTTTTATACGGGTTCTGCACGAACCCTGGAATAGGGATCTGCCTGCTTTTACCAGGAATATTAAATAGGTTTTTTTTCAGTTTTTGACTTAGATAGCAGCATTGCCAATAGCGTATTCAACTTAGCGCTCAAGGGCGCTAGATCTGCTCGCGCTCGGATTTCCGTTTTCCATTTACCGAGTGCTGGACCCAAGATCCCATCGGTGCTAATCTGTACAGAATTGATAGCTCGCTAAATTTGTATCGACAATTATTACGGGAAAAGACAATCGTTAACGCAGCTCAAGAAATGAAGCGCATTTCATGTCGTGTAGAGCAAATCAAGAGCGATCTCAGAGCAGTTATGTGGAAAACGCCATTAGACTATACATCGAGAAGGTGGAAATGATTGATTAGCATATTTCGCCCATTGGGGGTAGGAATATCAAACCCCACTCTAGGCACTCAGACGATTAAAGTATAAAATGACTTACCAATTTCCGAACAAGGTGATTCGGAATTCTTTGGAGCGATATCTTGAAATGTCTCAGAGTTGTACACCGAACTATTATTTCCAACTTCAACTGGAACTTCGGAAAAATTGATTTCCATAGAGACGGAGGTCAATTCTGACTGTTCATTTGGGCTAATTCTGGTTTAGGAACATACGCTGGCACACTCAGTGACCTTTGATCAACAAGCTTCAGTTTCGGCAAACACAGTATCATAGTTCGATTTTGTCTATCAGTTTTCTTCGCACCTGGCAAGGTTATTTTGGATTGCCTATCATCGAGATCGTTTTCTACGGCTAATTGTAGTGAATCGCTTTCGACATTTGCGCCAAGAGAAAGTGTTTTTCGACTTCAACATTCAATTCAGGAACACGAAATTTCAGCGATCGAGTTGTTCTTTCGTCAGTTTCTCCCTCTGTTGCAACGCTTTGCGGTTTGCGATAAGAATCGATAATTGTGTTATTGTTCTCAAGAGGTTCTAGTGACGAATCACTTTCGGTCATTGTGTCGAGAGGTATTTTCAATTGGTTTTCGACCTCGAGCTTCGGCGAAGGCACACAAAGTGGCGAATTGTCACTGTATATCAACTTGGGGACACATGCATTCGTAATTCGCGTTATAAACCCAATATTTTTAGACCTTTTTAGGATAATTTCAGATTCGTTGTTTGTATTGCCAATCTCCGCAACATATTGAGGCTCAGAATCAGGCGATTCTTCACTAATATCTTCTCTACCCAGCATGCCTTGGGCATTGACAGCTTCGACACTGTGCATCACAATTGGAAGAGATAACTCCTGGCCATTAATTTCCGAATCATTTTCAACGGGTTCAGATTTCACTAATTCATCGTTAGCTAAATGATGTATTCCACTTTTCTCCTATTTTTCAAACAATCAACTCTTAACCTTTGGAGTAACTCTTTCCTATCGACCATTAAAATGAAAAATGTTTCATAGCATCAAATCTTTGATTCTCCTTTCCAAGTCTTTATTGACCCTATTGAGTCTTTCAATTTCGTCTATTTGTTTATTTATCGTAAAGTAGGGATTGTTCGGCAAAAACTCCACTAAACATTGCAATTTTTTGTGAATTATTTATTGAATCTTAATCAACACCGCCGAACCACAGTCCAACGTTGATTTCATCTTAATTACGTGTATATAATTAACGTGAAATTAACGCAAATTTTTGGCTAAAAACATAGATAACTATAAATAAACTAACAAATTAAAATTAAAACTACACTTATCTTTCACCCAGCTTCCATTTCCCTTTTTATTATTTACAATTATCACTCAGAAGTACTTTTTTCCACATTGAAAGCGAGAGCCATTGAAATTTAAAGGTCGTACCTATAATAACCCTTTAATACCTATAATAAATTTTTGGTGAGGTTTTTACAATAGCCAATAGTTTCTCGCGCCATATAGACGGAAATCATTTCCTTCGCAAGACTACCAAATTTTTCCACGCTGATAAGACCGACCGATAAATATAAGTCGAAGGAGACGTCGCAGTGGACGGCAACCCTTTTCTTAAAACAGCTTCATTGCCCATTTTTCAGTTTCCTAACTTTTCCTAAGGTAGATATTTTAAAGGTATACTTAAAGGCAAAAATACAAGCGCGTCGGCAAAGCCAAACCCCTATTAAGTTTAAAAAAAATCAAACTCATATTGTAAAGTAATATAACACTACTAAAACCAAGGTACACCGTTAATATCAACTTAATTAAGTATAATTAATGAGATATTAAAGCAAAACAACCATATTTTCTAAAAAAACAAGAATAACTTTTAATGAAACTAAATAATTCATAATATAATTACACGAGTTGTTCGTCCAACCAATTTTTTCATTTAAAACTTAAATAAATTTACATTATCATTGAAAAACATGGAAGGCGCGAATGTTCGGCAAAAGATAATTAGGGAAAAGTATTTATTGAAACTCATTTTATAAGCTAAAACAATACTGCGGAACCACATTTAAGTGTTAATTTCATATTCATTTGGCGTAATTAAAGAAGAATGAACCGAAAACATCCTTTTTCGGGTAAAATTCATGGATAACTTTTAGTTAGGGTAAAAGACTAAAATTATAACTACACGAGTAGTTCGTCTAATCTCAAATTGCCTATTTCACACTTAGCACTTCAATAAATTTACACTATCATCTAAATTCATGAAAAGGCGCGAAATTCCAAAATTCAGGTAGTTCGGCGAAAACTAAACTATACACTATAAATTAAACTAACACAATTGCGCTACACTACAACCTTAATTTTAGCTTTACTGAGCAAATTTAAGGTAAAATTCACCCTCAACGTCCATTTCCTGGCAAAAGAAAATATATACTGATGTTATTTTTATTAATTGAACGTCAAGTACGTAATCATTTTAGCACTGTTAAAGGTAACTCGATCATCGAGGGATAATCACTAACACTTTCTGTTATTCTATTAAGGGTTATAATACTTGTGTGTAATCAGTTTAGCATTGTTAAAGCTAAAACCTCGTTTTTAGAATGGCCTTACGGGTAATCATTTTTTGAAGCACCGTAGGAGCGAAGGCACTCGGCGTTGCCCGTCAGCCCGTGGGAACATTTTTTCTTACTTTTCACGCGGACATTATTCTATGAAGAAGGGTTTTTAAGTTTTTAGCCGCCATTTAAAACGATGGCAACAAATCGAACCCAAAAGACCATTCAGCCCATCTATAGGTTAAAGGAAACCAACGTACTAAATATTTTTGAAATCGGTTGAAACGCGCAGACTTTGTTGCATGGAGAAAAGTTTTTACATTTCTGGGCGCCATTTTTTAAGATGGCGGCGGATTGGAAAAATATTTCTTAGTACGCGCCTACTACTTACGAGTAACGTTCCTGCAAATTTTCAGCCTTCTGGGGCAAGCGGTTTTGGGCTGGGCGTTGATTATCAGTCAGTCAGGACTTTGATTTACATAGATATAGATATGGATTGCGGGTAATCATTTTAGCAGAGTTAAAAGTAGCCCATCGAGGGGCTATTCACATAAATTTTATGTACGCCTGTTAAGTACGGTACGATGTGGCTACTATTATGAGCCCAGCCCATGGGCCATCTTGTTGTATTTTTAAAAGAGAGACAACTCTCTCCACGCTGATGTTTTTCTGGACCATGAAATAAAGTTCTAATGGATTATTTACCCCCACGGCTTTTCATTTTTAACTTAATGAGTTTGTATCCGGTCGACGAAGGCATAGCTAACTGTTCCGGGGCCTAAAAACTGTAAGCCCCACAAAACTGGTAGGCTTACCTAGAGTGAATACAAGTACTTTTATAATCAAATTTTATTATTGACTCACCCAGCCATCTCTCAAAAATATTACAAAGTAAAAACTTTCTTTAAATAAACAAAAAGGTGCTCGGGCCTTCCTCCTTCGTCGCTGGAGCCAAAGAGAGTATAGGGGAGGAGTGGAAAGAGGGGAAAATCTTGTTGCTCTTTTCTACCGCGCATCTTCAATGCGCAGTACCGAGGCATTTCCGTTTGAGACATTAAATAGTATCGTAGGTGGCGCGACTGAGCCGGAAACTCCCTCGTACCACAAGTATAATGTAGAGGCAACATTGTAATTTAGCCTTGTGGAGCGGGGGAGCTTCAACTCCTCCCCCATACTCTCTTTGCTGGAGCCAAAAGATATCTCTCGTCCCCTCGGTCCCTCCTTTTATAGACACAGGGTCTTGAATCGGGTCTAAGGGTTCCTACCCCCTTTGACTTTTGGTCAAGGGGTTAAGTCTCTGTCGGGATTCCGACGAGGACAGTTGCGCGGGGAGAGAGTTATCTCTCTTTTAAAAATACAACAAGATGGCCCATGGGCTGGGCTCATAATAGTAGCCACATCGTACCGTACTTAACAGGCGTACATAAAATTTATGTGAATAGCCCCTCGATGGGCTACTTTTAACTCTGCTAAAATGATTACCCGCAATCCATATCTATATCTATATAAATCAAAGTCCTGACTGACTGATAATCAACGCCCAGCCCAAAACCGCTTGCCCCAAAAGGCTGAAAATTTGCAGGAACGTTACTCGTAAGTAGTAGGCGCGTACTAAGAAATATTTTTCCAATCCGCCGCCATCTTAAAAAATGGCGCCCAGAAATGTAAAAACCTTTCTCCATGCAACAAAGTCTGCGCGTTTCAACCGATTTCAAAAATATTTAGTACGTTGGTTTCCTTTAACCTATAGATGGGCCAAGAAGTTATATCAGTATCTCAGAGAGAAGATATAAATTCGCCAGATTTCCAGCTTTATCTCCAGTCCTAACGTAGGTCCGCAGTCAATCCCCGTCTCTAATTTATAACCAGCATCTCATTGGTTCTTGAAAACTCACGTCAGCGCGACGACGCGAGTGAGGAAAATTTCCGACTGACGAGAGCGAAATAGCCCGGCGCCTCCTTTTACGTCCCCCCTTGTATTTTGAAAGGGGGATTGGGACTATGGCGCGCGAATACAAAGGCATCTTATATCTTCTCTCTGAGATACTGATATAACTTCTTGGATGGGCTGAATGGTCTTTTGGGTTCGATTTGTTGCCATCGTTTTAAATGGCGGCTAAAAACTTAAAAACCCTTCTTCATAGAATAATGTCCGCGTGAAAAGTAAGAAAAAATGTTCCCACGGGCTGACGGGCAACGCCGAGTGCCTTCGCTCCTACGGTGCTTCAAAAAATGATTACCCGTAAGGCCATTCTAAAAACGAGGTTTTAGCTTTAACAATGCTAAACTGATTACACACAAGTATTATAACCCTTAATAGAATAACAGAAAGTGTTAGTGATTATCCCTCGATGATCGAGTTACCTTTAACAGTGCTAAAATGATTACGTACTTGACGTTCAATTAATAAAAATAACATCAGTATATATTTTCTTTTGCCAGGAAATGGACGTTGAGGGTGAATTTTACCTTAAATTTGCTCAGTAAAGCTAAAATTAAGGTTGTAGTGTAGCGCAATTGTGTTAGTTTAATTTATAGTGTATAGTTTAGTTTTCGCCGAACTACCTGAATTTTGGAATTTCGCGCCTTTTCATGAATTTAGATGATAGTGTAAATTTATTGAAGTGCTAAGTGTGAAATAGGCAGTTTTAGATTAGACGAACTACTCGTGTAGTTGTAATTTTAGTCTTTTACCCTAACTAAAAGTTATCCATGAATTTTACCCGAAAAAGGTTGTTTTCGGTTCATTCTTCTTTAATTACGCCAAATGAATATGAAATTAACACTTAAATGTGGTTCCGCAGTATTGTTTTAGCTTATAAAATGAGTTTCAATAAATACTTTTCCCTAATTATCTTTTGCCGAACATTCGCGCCTTCCATGTTTTTCATTGATAATGTAAATTTATTTAAGTTTTAAATGAAAAAATTGGTTGGACGAACAACTCGTGTAATTATATTATGAATTATTTAGTTTCATTAAAAGTTATTCGTGTTTTTTTAGAAAATATGGTTGTTTTGCTTTAATATCTCATTAATTATACTTAATTAAGTTGAAATTAACGTTGGATTGTGGTTCGGCAGAGTATATTTAGCTTATAAATTTAGATTCAATAAATAATTCACATTAATATCAATGTTTAATTGAAAATTCAATCCTTGCCGAAAAAACCCTATTTTACCCCAAACTTTTGAATTTCCTGAATTTTAATGTATTATAAAGATAATATAAATTAATTTCAGTGTTAAATGGGAAAAAAGGGGATTTACCAGCTTATAGCTTAGTTTTAATCTTAATTATGTAGTTTAATTAAAAGTTATTTTAATTTTTGTCCCAAAAATGTACGTTTTTGGTCGAATTTTACGTTAATTAAACTTAATTAAGTGAAATTAACGTTGGATTGTGGTTCGGCAGAGTAGATTTAGCTTATAAATTGATACTCAATAAATAATTCACATTAATATCAATGTTTAATTGAAAACTAAATCCTTGCCGAAAAAACCCTATTTTACCCCAAACTTTGGAATTTCCTGAATATCGATGAATTATAAAGACAATGTAAATTAATTTCAGTGTTAAATGGGAAAAAAGGGGATTTACCAGCTTATAGCTTAGTTTTAATCTTAATTATGTAGTTTAATTAAAAGTTATTTTAATTTTTGTCCCAAAAATGTACGTTTTTGGTCGAATTTTACGTTAATTAAATTTAATTAAGTGAAATTAACGTTGGATTGTGGTTCGGCAGAGTAGATTTAGCTTATAAATTGAGATTGAATAAATTATTCACATTAATATCAATGTTTAATTGAAAATTTAATCCTTGCCGAAAAAACCCTATTTTATCCCAAACTTTGGAATTTCGCGCTTCTTCAAAGACTCGGCATATTTTTTCATTTCACGCCCATAATATTTTGCCGAACAAACCCTATTTTACCCCAAACTTTGGAATTTCCTGAATATTAATTTATTATAAAGATAATATAAATTAATTTCAGTGTTAAATGGGAAAAAAGGGGATTTACCAGCTTATAGCTTAGTTTTAATCTTAATTATGTAGTTTAATTAAAAGTTATTTTAATTTTTGTCCCAAAAATGTACGTTTTTGGTCGAATTTTACGTTAATTAAATTTAATTAAGTGAAATTAACGTTGGATTGTGGTTCGGCAGAGTAGATTTAGCTTATAAATTGAGATTCAATAAACAGTTCACATTAATGTCAATGTTTAGTTGAGTTTTTGATCTTTGCGAAACATTTATTATTTTAATAGTCGTTGGGGCGAGAGAGGGTAGATTAGTTAAGCTTATTTAGTTTCTGAAATGGATTTGAATTTTTGCTTGATTTAATTGCGACTTTTAGTGTGGGGGCCGTATTTTATATTTTACCCCACTCTTTTGTGCCGAAAAGTGCCGAAACGGTCACTAATTTACCCCGAAAAGCCAAAGGCGAAGCCAGAAGTCATTTAGGATGTTTTAGCAGACGACGCATGGGAGATTTCTACTATTTTAGAATTTGGGGTAATTCGGCAAAAGTTCGGCAAAAATAATTTCGGGGTAAAATAGTGTTTGCCAAATTGGATAGAGTAATATCGGTAGAGAGGGGGAGTGAACTGTGTATCCCCTTCGTTGAAGGCAACTTTGTATTAGAGAATACTATTTGCCTTCGGAAGGGGGGATATCACTAAGGTAAGAGATAGAGGGTTATGACGTTGCCATATATGTGAAAGATATTACTCTATTCCTTTGTTACGGTAACGGCTCCTCCTTTGAAGGCTTTAATGTATTTTTATTGATTATTAAAAAGAGTATCTATATACAAGAAAAGCTCTTAAAAAAAGTTGAAGCTTTTTCTCATTAAGACTCCAAAAACATAACAGTGTGAGTAACTGTTAAAGAAAAACTTTTATATAAGCCTGCCCTGGTAAGAATGTATATTAAACTGAGGGGAATCGCCCTTTTTAACACAAAATCTTTGTTTATGGCCATACTTTTTATTATTATTAAAATGATACGTATTTTATCATAACAGGAAAACTGTACATAGTATGATGGAATTTGTTAAAGAATGTCGTGATATGGTCGAACGTTTAAACTGGTAAGTGATGACTATAATGCAACTTGGATCATGTCAATAAGGCATAACGGATCCAAACCTATATTCCTTGAAAAGAAATAGATCTTTCTTGCTGTTTAAAAAATAAAAAATGCTAGCAGAATAAATAGGCATGTGCGAGTACTCGATAGGACTCGAAAGCTCGATCGAGTCTCGAGCCAAGTACTCGGCTCGAGGCTCGATAAGCAACCATGGATGAAGGATGCGCGTGAAAAACATTCGACGCTCTACAGGATGTACAACTCCCTACACTAAAAAGTAGACAAGTCGATACTAGCGCCGCCTGGCTACCAGCGCTGGAAACCTTCGCGGGAAAAATAAAAAATACTGGACATGAGAAAAAAAACCACTGTTTTGCTTCTAGCAGACGACGCTAAGGAAAAAAAACGACAGTAGCGCGTGTTTTTTTCTCGTGTCCAGTATTTTTTATTTTTCCCGCGAGGGTTTCCAGCGCTGGTAGCCAGGCGGCGCTAGTATCGAGTTGTCTACTTTTTAGTATAGGGAGTTGCACATCCTGTTGAGCGTCGAATGTTTTTCACGCGCATCCTTCATCCATGAAGCAACTTTAGAAAGGCTCGACAAGTTTTCGAGCCTCGGAAAAAAGCTCGATAAAAGCTCGAGACCAAGGCTTAAGGTTATCGAGGTTCAGTCAGTGGTCTGTGAGATTCTAGATTAGGTTAAAGGTCAAGAATTACAATCTAACACAGACTATTAAATGTTGAGACGCTGCAGTGACTCGCGAAATAGGAAATTATTCTAGTGGTACCTTTTTTGTAACAACACATTTGATTGGCGTTAGTTTTACTTCCACTTTTGGGCAAAGAAAAAAATGAAAAATCATTCTTGAAGTTTAAGTTTTACTTTTATGTATAGAAAAATACGCTAGGTTATTATCAATGCGATTGTCAGTGCGCGTAAGTAATTTCGATTAGTGATAATAGGATTCAAGTTTAATTATAGTGAAATACAAGTTTATCTGTTATCTTTACGAATTAATAGGGTTTTTCTTTACTAAGGCCCAGTAATTGAAAGTGTAAAACAATATCATTCCAAATTAAGAGTTAAAATTGAAAGTCGTTAAGGCTCGCCATTGAAATTTTAGGCTCGATAAAAGCTCGAAACCAGATTTTGAACATGCAGCTTAAGGCTCGAAGCTCGATAAGAAACTCGAGGCTCGGCTCGAAGCTCGATAACCGAAAAAAGCAAGACTCGAGGCTCGGCTCGAACCCAAAAAATCAAGGCTCGCACAGCCCTAAGAATAAATAATTTATACGAAGCTAGTTGTAGTTGTATTCAGAAAATGTGCTTGAGAAAATCCCTAGTCTTGAACAAAAGTGTCACAATTTAAGCATTGCTATGTTTTTCTTAGCTTTTTATAGCGAAAGCTACAATGCATGGGGAAACTTTTCTTGTCCGTTTTTGATTTACCTTCAGTTTGAAAAATTATTTCATTTTAGGGAAGATTTACAATCTCACCAACTCTCTTTTCAAAATTCCGAAATGAGTTTAGTAAATCTTCAAAGGGTGGCGATTAAAGAGGTATTTTGTGAAATTATTATTTATTTAAGACAAACTGAAGATGACGAAAACTTTGTTTTTAGGAAATGGACTACGAGGAAGAATGTAACTATGATCACTTGAGCAAAGATGATCTAATCAATGAAGTAAAAGCTAGAGATGATCGAGTTAGGAAACTGGAAGCCAAGGTATTTTTCAAAGCATATGGGTTTTTTTAGCACAGAGATATGAGAAAATTTAAATGGACAGTAGTTGAATCAGGTGTCCCTTAAAATAGAACCAAGCTCTATGAGTGGGTTAATTAATTAAGGTTATTGGTGAAAACACCTATCAGGATTGGCACAAAGCTAAGGGGATTGGTAACACGTCCTTCGTTTCTTTGTTAACAAAGAAACCCGACGAGGGCCTTTGTTGCTGATCCCCTTCTTGCCTGTCATTATCTTCCCCTTTTTCTTGCCTGCCCCTTTAAAATACGTTTAGCCAAAGAAACTCCGAAGATTGTTTTGTAATGGAATCTCATTTTGTTTAGTGTAATGTTTTAATTTCAAACTTGGGAAAAGAGAGAGTGAAAACATCATTAACGATAAATAAGCAAATAGACGAAATTGAAAGGCTTAAAAGGGTCATTAAAGGGTTGGAAAATAGAATCAAAGATCTGATGGTATGCAAGATCCTTTACTTTCATAATCGAAGGAAAAATTAATTATTTTAAGAATGAGCGTTATTGTTAATTGTTTTAAAAATAGGAGAAGAGTGGAATACTTCAATTTCCTAATGATGAATTAGTGAAAACTGAACCCGTTGAATATGATTCTGGAAATAATGGCCAGGAGTTATCCCTTCCTATTGTTATGCACAGTGTCCAAGCTGTCAATGTCCAAGGCATTCTGTGTAAAGAAAATATTAGTCAAGAATCACCTGTTACTGAGGTTGGCAATACAAACACCGAAACTACCTTGAAAAAACTGAAAATATGGGGTTTATAACGCGAAATACGAATCCGTGTGTCCCTAAACTAAACTACAGTGACAGTTTGCCTCAAAGTGCGCCTTCACCAAAAATTAAGGTTGAAAACCCATTCGAAATGACTCCTGACACGAACACGGAGAGTGATTCTCCACGAGAACCTTTTGAAAACAATATTACCATTAACGATTCTTATCGTAAATCGCCAAGTTTCTCGACAGAGGGAGACACTGAGGATAATTCAACTCCATCGAAGAAATTTCGTGTTCCTGAATTGAATGTTGAATCCGAAAAACATTTGGATCTTTCTCTTGATGCAAATGTCGAAGGCGATTCATTAGAAGGATCCCCAGAAAACGAACTTGATGAAAACCAATCCGAAATCGCCGTGACAGATGCAAAGAAAAGTGATGGACAAAATCAAAATGTGGAGCTGTTTGTCGATCCGAGTTCATTGAGTGTGCCAGTGTTTGTTCCTGAAGTAGAACGCAACCCAATTGAACTATCAGAATTGACCCCCGTCTCTATGGAAAGCGATTTGCCCGAAGTTCCAATTGCAGTTCAACATAATAGTTCGGTGTCCAACACGGAGATATTTGAAGATGTCGCTCCAAAGAATCCAGGGGGTAAAACCTCATCGCCTCGTTCGAAAATTGCAGGTAAGTCATTTCATTCTTTAATAGTCTTGAGTACCTAGATTGAGAAGTCATATTTCTAAACCACTATTTCCGCCTTCTCTAGTCGCGTATTTCATTTAACTGCTCGTAATGCAATCCGAATGTATTTTTTTCACCCTCCGAAAAACGCGAATGATGGAGACACGGCCTCCCTACTTTTGGACGTAATTCCGCTTTAAACTTAGAGGAAAACTAGTCTTGGGTCGAAAGCCCCCTAAGCGATGCTTATTTTCAATCGTTGTGGTTGTAGACACTTAATAACACTGGCTTGACGCCATATAGTTGCGCACTTTAGTGTAGTTATACTGCTGTATTGAAGCGTACGCTGATTCACGTGATCAAAGCCCTGACTTTTCTTCAACATTGCTTGTTCGTACAACTTGACATTCTATTCTTTTCAAGTGCGTCTACACAATTCTACTATTTAATGCCTATTTTTGCAAACTTTATGAGATGAGTACATCGTTAATTCTACCGTGAAATGTTTTTCTTCATCCCGGCTAAATTAATTCAGTATGAAACTTAGTAAGGATGAAATTTATAACGTCCCATTAAAACGCGAACCAGAAAAACCCCTCAAATGAGATTTGTGTTCCCTTGGAAGCACGGAAGAAATTAATTTGATGAAAATCAATGCATTTACAAATTACACTAAGAAACTTCACATTTCTAGCCGCCATTTTTCAAGATATCCGCGGATTAAAACAATTTCTTTAACGTCCTTGCAACGTTTACGCGGGGACGGTTAGGCCGGGGCATTGAGTATCAATCAGGTACGACTTTTACTTAACAATACCAGGGTGCCTATTCTGTAAGCATTGAAAGAGAGTTGTCGATCGACATCTCTCTCGGTCTCGAAAATCAGAAAAATGGTATTCTGTCAGAAGTTGTCGAGTATCGACAAGTTGTCGAACTAGATATCGACAGGGTTTCGTTTCGAGTAACCCCTCTTGCATGAGTTTTAATCTGAGAGTAAATAGCTGCCCTTCTACATTTATCTCGCTTTGAGTTAGGCTTAGGGAAAATATTCGGTGAGTTTTACGAAGACAACGTTCTATCAGAAGTAGAAGAAGGAGATGTAGTTGCACTCAGGGTGCCTTTTTCTAGGCAGAGAAACAAAGTGAAAACTAGATGTGACAACAGAGAGTGGGTGCCAGAACGAAAGAAAATGGTAGCTTGTCTGCACGCAGAATCAGCTAGCATTTGATTCTCCGAACATCCGTTGAATTTGAAACTACGTCCTTTCGAGCCTAGGTTTCTCAATTCAATTTATGTTCATCCCCTTTTTACCTCTCCGTTTGACGATGTCGTCACGGAGAGGTATTACACTGGACGTGTCTGTCACCGCGTTCTCAATTTACAAATCGGAGCAAACGTATATGCTATATCCGGAACTCGTTCACAGTTCTATTATCGTTGTTAGGGTAAAGATGTACGCGGCGATCACCTACGAGAAATGTCTAGACTCCTAATGACAGGGCTTCCACCAAAGTTTCACGCAATTGCGGGTTTTCATATTATTTATTGTGAATCAATCGCCTTATATACCCTAAATTTCCAAAAACTGTTAAAGAGGCATACGCTTGAATTCAAACGTCAACAATAGCTATGTTTAAAATGATTTTAGGAATAACGTTTCTTAGAATGACTAAACTAATATTAAGCTAAATTACTGACGATAAAAGTAATCAATATAAATCATATTTAATTAAGAACAACGTCTCGACTCGTAGATGTCTATTGTGGTTTCCCAACTTATTGTTTATTAGGTTGTTTACTCATACTTTAATAAAAAAACAATGAGTTTTCGTAATGCGCTTGAATGTTACTGTATTTTTGATACTATATTGTTAATGATGTATGTGTCGTTTTTATATTTCATTAATAAATTCGTGTAGGGAAATTCAGGAAGAAACGTTCAACTCGGATCAAATATTCTGCTGAATTTAAAAGGGGTCCACAACGTCACATTAAAAAGGGTAACGAAGAAAAACCCTTCAAATGTGATCGGTGCGACTATAAATGTACCCAGAAGATTAGTTTGATCGCACATCAACATATTCACAGTGGTGAAAAACCCTTCAAATGTGATCAGTGTGACTATGCAAGCACGCAGAAGGTTCATTTCATCGCACATCAACGCATTCACAGTGGTGAAAAACCCTTCAAATGTGATCAGTGTGACTTTGCAAGTACTCGGAACTATGATTTAAAAATACATCTACGCGTTCATAGCCGTGAAAAACCCTTTAAATGTGATCAGTGTGATTATGCAAGCACGCAGAAGAATAATTTGATCACACATCAACGCATTCACAGGGGTGAAAAACCCTTCAAATGTGATCAGTGTGACTATGGAAGTACGTGGAAGATTAGTTTGATCGCACATCAACATATTCACAGTGGTGAAAAACCCTTCAAATGTGATCAGTGTGACTATGCAAGCACGCAGAAGAATAATTTGATCACACATCAACGCATTCACAGTGGTGAAAAACCCTTCAAATGTGATCAGTGTGACTATGCAAGTACGTGGAAGATTAGTTTGATCGCACATCAACATATTCACAGTGGTGAAAAACCCTTTAAATGTGATCAGTGTGATTATGCAAGCACGCAGAAGAATAATTTGATCACACATCAACGCATTCACAGGGGTGAAAAACCCTTCAAATGTGATCAGTGTGACTATGGAAGTACGTGGAAGATTAGTTTGATCGCACATCAACATATTCACAGTGGTGAAAAACCCTTCAAATGTGATCAGTGTGACTATGCAAGCACGCAGAAGAATAATTTGATCACACATCAACGCATTCACAGTGGTGAAAAACCCTTCAAATGTGATCAGTGTGACTATGCAAGTACGTGGAAGATTAGTTTGATCGCACATCAACATATTCACAGTGGTGAAAAACCCTTCAAATGTGATCAGTGTGACTATGCAAGTGCGTGGAAGAATAATTTTATCAGACATCAATTTATTCACAGTGGTGAAAACCCCTCAGAATTTAATTAGTGCGAATATGCTAGTAATCGTTTGAGTATTTTGATGATACAATGGTGAAAAACGCCTCAAGTGTGATCGGTGGGACTATGTATATGCAGACAGAAGTGTCATTTGATAGTACATAAACGTAGAAGTCACATGAACGAATAGATGGATTTACATTTTAAATGTGTAGGACAATAACCATATTTCATCGTTTTGTGTAATGAATGGGCCGACACTGTGTATGTAACATTGAATCCATTAAATTTCTCCATTAGAAATTGTATTAACGGAAGCGCCGCTCATTTTCAGAGACAAGACTCTTGGGGCACAATACCCAATTGTAACACCGCCATTTTCATACCTAATTTTATATTAAATGTAATAAAATTCACATAGACGATGCAAAAATAAGCCATAATAAATTTTGGATACGTTTTGTCGAATTGTTCCAAACTTGTTTCCAAACGTTTGAGGTGTTTTCTTTCGAGCGATTTCCATTTCCGTTATCAGTCCCCTCGGAGCTTTCATTAGCACATAAATTGTAGGAAGTTTCTTCAGGTTTTGATGTAGTTCTTGCTAAATGTCTTGGATCGTCATTTGCGTCTTTAATTACTTTAACTTTGTCATCAGCTCATGTACTGGATGGTTTCAACAGAGACAGGAAAATTGTCGCTAACCCTGACTTTACCGTTGAAATCAGGCTTGTTGTGTTTTCAGTATTTATTAGGTTTATCACGTATAGAGGTTTAATGGCTGAATTTTACTGTTTGTTCATATTGTCACGTATATTTTATTATGCGTTCATTAGGATACGTTTGCATTCCGTATATTGTCTTAGGACCGTTTCAGTGATCAAATTTTAATCTAAATATATTTTCGAAAGTTGTTTCTTTGTTTATGTTTATTTTTTCCGAATTTGACCGAGCTGCCTGGTTTATATCGGTAACACTATTGGGAAATTTTAAAACTGATTTGATTGAGTTCTTCTATAGACTGGTAAGAACATACTATTCTGGATCCGTGACATCTGAGTTTTATGATCAACCACTATTAAAGCATCGTTACATAGAATTTGAAAACTATCCGTTGTTCGCTTTAGGCGGACGCTATTTCTTTAGCGCCACCGCGTGACCGATACATAACAAGCTAATTATCATTTTTTGGATAATATTACTAAATCTTGGGTTAATTGAAAAATGACAGTCACCATCGGGGATTCGGGGGCTAATTCTAACCACCAAATATGCTGTACACTCACGAAAGTTAGTCGGAAGCAGCTAGCTCTCGTAGGAAAATGGAACTAGCCGGGTAGCCGCTGCGACTGCGAGCACTCAGTGCCATGCTCAGTGCTCGCAGTCGCAGCTTGTGTCCGCGAGCGCATGATCGAGTTGGCTATGGGACGCCCCAGGCGCTGGGGTCGAAAAACTAAAACTGTCTGCTAGAGATAACGGTAAATGAAAGGGGGAACTACTTCTTCAAAGAGGAAAATAATCATAACAGTGTAAGCGATAACTGATAACATTATTTTTATAGAGTTTAATCAAAAATTGAAGAAATACCCAGGTTAAATCTTTATAATAAAAGTTCAAAACATTTAACAGAAACTTTCGAGCTCGTGGCTCTTTTCCAACTGCCACCCACGTGCTCGGAAGCTTCTGTTAAAAGCAGGGTGAAAAGGAAAATCAAGCGATTTTTTGTCGATTCTTCTACTAATTGTAAGACCAGGCTGCATAATGAAACATTCAGGAAATACAGTCTCCGAATGATTTTAAAATTCAAATTCTACAGGGCCGGTAGGCCCTTGTAGATATGACTTGATACTCTTTTGTAACGTTAAATCAAAATTCACATGCTTTTACCAATTTTCCTATGGAGATTAACAAGGGGTTTTTCGTGATATTTAACCACCTCTAACTGAAAAACTAGAGCGAAGTTACTTTTCGGAATACTCTTAATTTAACAATTAAGTATTCAGGGTGTGCGATCGGCTAGTCTAATTCAGAAACAATTAAGTCTAATTATGTTAATTTTAGTTAATTACAGAAGTACTTGTTTCGACCATCGTGATTGGACATAATAATAATGCTAGAGCTCTTCGAAAACTCAAAATAACCAAGTATCTATGGTGTAGTGGTTATCACATCCGCTTTACACTCGGAAGGTCCCAGGTTCGAGCCCTGGTAGATACATGACTTGACTATCGTTATTGGACACAATAATAAGCTAGATCTCTTCGAAAACTCAAAATAACCAAGTATTCATTGTGTAGTGGTTATCACGTCCGCTTTACACGCGGAAGGTCCCGGGTTCGAGCCCTGGTAGATACATGTTTTGACCATCGTGATTGGACATAATAATAAGCTAGATCTCTTAGGAATCTCAGTATTACCAGGTATGTGTAGTGTAGTGGTTATCTCGTCCGCCTAACACGCGGAAGGTGCAACGTTTGGGCCCTGCTAGATACATGTTTTGACCATCGTAATTGGACATAATAATAAGCGGTAAAGAAAACATAATTACTCAAAATTTAATTACATTAAGACTGAAGCGACAGATATTATATAAAAACGTCTTGGTTTGGACCAAGGCCGAAAAAACAAACGATATGTTTGAGGTTTATCAATTGACTGAAGTTTCAGATATTGAAATTTTTTCTAGTTATTTTTATACACTCAATCCTTAATCAATATTTAATTCAATCAACTGATTTTACTGTTAATCGACCTAGTCCCTCTAAATTAATTGAAAAAATTACATATCTACGCTTTTTCAAGAACAATTACATTTTCCGAAAACATTTTATCATGAAATTAATTATTTTGAAGGGATTTCGTGTCGATACTCACTAACTTGTGAGCATCTTGACCGACATAGTTTTAATTGTTGCTGGCTTGACAAATTTTCAAGTTTGCACCAAAAGAAGTTTAAATCTGTTTTAAGTTGTTGATAAGACTGTCGTTTAGAGTGAATGTCGTCTACTTAAGACAAAGCAACAAAGTTTATCCTGTGTGGTAAAGGGTAAAGATCACATAAACAGAAATACTTCTCAGACTTGTTATATTCATTTCCCGCGGAAATAATATGGTTAAACAAATCATTCATTACTAGTTATGCCAAGAAGGTCACATTTAACTCCGACACCCCCTCCCTTCCTCTATTTTCCCAATATATGGCATTTTATAATCACCAGTGGTTTCAGTGTATGGGTCATCTGAGCCGTCGCAACACACTCAGCCAATATTACCATAGACTGAGTTATGACCAAGAAATTCTTAAGTACGGAAAAGGAAGTTCCAGTGCAACTTTACCATCAAAGAGGCGACAATTGAAATGTAGCATTTCGATATACGAAATTAAATGTATAAATTCGCGCAACACCCTTGTTTGGCATCCACGATCAAATATTTACATTTTCCATTCGAGTTATGCCAAAGTTCGCTTGCTTGTTTTAGACATCCAGTAGAACATTTCAAATATTCAATACTGTATCCTCAACATGATAAATTAATTTCACGATAGAATGTTTTCGGAAAATGTAATTGTTCTTGAAAAAGCGTAGATATGTAATTTTTTCAATTAATTTAGAGGGACTAGGTCGATTAACAGTAAAATCAGTTGATTGAATTAAATATTGATTAAGGATTGAGTGTATAAAAATAACTAGAAAAAATTTCAATATCTGAAACTTCAGTCAATTGATAAACCTCAAACATATCGTTTGTTTTTTCGGCCTTGGTCCAAACCAAGACGTTTTTATATATTAGGTTGAGGTTTTATGGATAGTTTTAAATAAGCACCTCCGACTGTTATCAGAGGTGGATTATCAAAATTGCCATTGCACGCTCTACGTCTCGAGCAATTTTATCAAATCTCGCGCTAAATTTAATTCGGCATGGAGCGTGCCACGAGAATTTTGTTATCAAGAAGGCAGGGCGTTACGCGATTGGCCGGAGGTGCTTATGCATAGTTTACAGGAATGGAGATTTGCTACCATTAAAACAAGGAGACCAGGCGACTTAGAGTGTAAAATAGCAGACGATTTTACGCTCTTAGTCGCCTGATCTCCTTCTATTAATGGTAGGAATCCTAGATGCCTGGAAAATATGTATTTCAAATTGTCCATAAAATCTCAACATAATTGTAATTTTAAAATCACTCTGAGATATTTCCTGGGTGTTTCACCATCCAGATTGGTCTTATAGTTAGCAGAAGAATAGGTAAAAAATCACTTAACCATGATCATAAATAACTTTAAAATTTATGATAACATAATTATTAACAAAGTACATTTTTTAAGCTTCGACTTAGAATTCCGTTGTACAAAACTTATCAATGCTAAATCTTGATTTACATTTATTTTTACTATATTAAAATTTTCCGTGTCAAAGGTCCTTGACAAAGAGAGAAAATCGAGATATTAAATCGCAGTCCAGGAAAGTGTCAGTTCCTCAACTGAATGTCTAAGTCAAAAACATTTGGAATTGTCCCTTGAAAAAATATGGCGATCGATTCAATTATAGACTCTTTGTTTGAAAAACTAGAAGCACAGGAATCTAAAAATAAGCTTCTTGAAAATGGAGATATTGAACCTAGCTGCGGTTCACCTGAACTGATCCCGGTTGATCTGGAAAGCGACTTACCGGTTATACAGCTTGAACTTGAAAACGATACTTCAGTGGCCAACTTAGATGCCCTTGAACCTTTCACGTCAAACTATTCGTCTGCTAGTTCGAAAATTGGTAAGTAATTTTATTCTCAAATAGTGTGAGTACCTAGAGAGAGAATAGCCCGAGTCATACTGCTACCGTGTTTGAAAATAAGCCTGAGATGGCCTGAGCAGTATATCCACTGACGCTGGTAAAGTTTGGTGTCCGTATCTCCGTAGCCAAGTGTTGTTGGGCCCAAACTGGTCAGGGATATCTTGCAATAGCCGACGATTTTCCATCTGAAAATATCGTCCGAAGAGTATTTTTATACCGTTCATCATCTTTTATGCATGATCAGATGGAAAAACAACCTTAAGTCAAAAGTATATAGATAAAAACTAAAAGTACAATTCGTTGAAACTTGTTTGTGCCGTGTAATATGAGAAGCCCTCCTTTATACAAAAATAGTGTTGACCCCCTCTACGTATGATTATCTTTCCAACCGAAGCACGGGGAACAAGCGGTGAATAGGCTCATAAAGTAGCAGGTGCTAACTCTAGTACCAAATATTAAATTATCTTTTTACCTTGTTTTTATAATCATCGTAGTTTTTGGCACCTTCTATAAAAAACTTTCAATTGTTGTTTAATGAAAGGACCTAGTCGTTGGCATTTAAAATGGAAGCGATGCGCTTCTATGGCACAAATTGATTTACATTTTCAGTTTCTGCGTCACTAAATAAATTTTAATTGCTATTATGCCAATTTCAAAAACTATTTGTTATATTTAATTAACTCTATTTGGGGTATTAAATAACACTGACCAGCGTCCAACTACAGAGAACCTAGCGGTTCTACAATTCCCATAAAATCTCGTATTAACATATAATATCCTAATGTTAGGAGGTTTTCTGCATCAAGTTTATCAAAATTTAGCTCCGTTATCGAGATTCCATTTGGCTAGACACCGAAATTGCGGAGCTCCATTCGCTTCCTCAGGATTTTTTAAATATTAAATTATATTTAAATTTGTCTTTTCAAAGTAAAATCCAATTTGTTATTTTTTGAGATTTTTCTATATAGTTTTAAATTAACCAAAGTAATGAGCATTTTTAGTCCTATATTTTCCTGTAAAAACACATTTTGTCTCACATGGCTCCCTGCAACTATCATTATCATGTTAATTAAACTTCTTCAAGTTTACTGAAATGAAATTCGCTAAAACTTCGGAAACAAACCGAACGCTATATTATCTGGAAAATTTGTATCAAGTAGACACAGATTAACAGAGGGTTCAGTTTTTTGTGCTAACCTCGATTTAAACTTATAATGATGGGTTAATTTTCTTTCAGTAGAAAATACCAAGAATGAAATTTCAACTCCATGCAAATATTCTAAAAATGATCAAGAATGTCAAATGCGAAAGAATAACGTTGAAAAGATTTTCAAATGTGATGAGTGTGACTTTTCCAGCAAAGAGAATGGTCTTTTGATCACACATCAACTTATTCACAGTCGGGAAAAACCATTCAAATGTGATCAGTGTGAAAATAAATGTTCGCACAAGAGTAGGTTGATCAGACATCAACACATTCACAGTGAGGAAAAGCCATTCAAATGTGATCAGTGTGACTATGCATGTAAGCGGAAGAGTAATTTGACCAGACATCAACGCTTTCACACTGGGGAAAAACCATTCAAATGTGATCAGTGTGATTATGCCTGCACGCTGAAATGCAATTTGATTACACATCAACGCATTCACACTGGGGAAACACCATTCAAATGTGATCAGTGTGGATATAGATTTACGCAAATGAGTGGTTTGATCAAACATCAACGCATTCACAGTGGGGGAAAACCATTCAAATGTGATCAGTGAGGTGACTACGTTAGCGCGTGGAACTGTTTATTGATCAAACATCAACGAATTCATGGTGGTGAAAAACTTCGTATTTGATCATTGTGATTTTAGGTGAGCTTAAACAGTAGATTTATCAGACCCGTCAACGCGTTCACAGTAGAGAAAAACCCTTCTAATGTGATCAGTGTGATTTTACCATAACTAAATTTTCAAAAGAATTCTAAATGAAAACTATTAAGAAACAGTAGTGAAGGATGCTAATGTATAATCTTCATTATAAGTTAATAGTACTAAATTTTTAACAATTTTAATTTTTTACTTAATACTCTGATTTTATTATAAGTGGATTTTAATTGTTTGAGTTTGTAACTTCGACCCATTTCATTTATTGAAAGAAAGTTAGTTGTACAAGCATTTAATATCCAAAAGAATATTAAAGTTCATAAAATCTATTTAAAGAATATCAATTTTCAGATGGTAATTCAATTGAAGTGCCGCTTTTTATCCACATCGTAGTATACGATGAGGCTCTTAGTTTGACCCGAGCCGTCGTAGTAGTAGTAGTAGTAGTAGTAGTGGCCGGGGTTGTCGCTTCGTTATCGTTAGATTTTAGCTTAAAAGGAATTCGATAGTACCTCAAACCACCCATAGGGGTAACTGAGCTTGGTTAGAGATTTTATTTTCATTAAAATTGTTTTTGTTCGCAGCCGTGATTCGAACCCGGGTCGTTCACGCAGCAGTAAGACACTCTACCACTATACCACGAAGGCTTGACAATAAAGGGTCGGGAATGAGGGAGGGCCCTAGTTATTTCTGGGGTCGGATACTTATGTATTTTTGGGGTCGGATACTTCTGAATTTGTGTCTTTTGGTCTTTATGTTTCTTTTCTTAATATTTTCTGAATTTGTATCTTTGGGGTTTCTGCATTGGTATCTTTCGGGTCGGATACTAGTGAATTGGTATCTTTCGGGTCGGATACTTCTGAATTGGTATCTTTCGGGTCGGATACTTCTGAATTTGTATTTTTGGGGTCGGATACTTCTGAATTAGCTGTGGCATAGGGGCTAGCCACCACCCCTCTATGCATTGTAAAGGCGGTAGATAAGTGGAAATAAGTCGCAAGATGACTTGGTCCAATTAGCTAGCTAGCTGAATTTGTATCTTTCGGGTCGGATACTTCTGAATTTGTATCTTTGGGGTCGTATACTCCAGCAGACTTCATTAAAGAGGAAGTGGCGACTTTTATTCTTAAAATAACCATTAATAATCTAAATTTTTTAAAGGTAAGTGGAAAGAAAGGTATAGCTTGTTTTATTTCCCCTTCCCGCGGGCGCCGGCCTTGACTGGCTGAGGCTCTACCGTATTACGGTTATCACTGTTTAGGGTAGGGCATTGAGGGGCTATTCACTCTGATTTTCATGTACAGTAAATCTAAATCATTTAAGCATTGTAAAAGATAGCGCTATTCACTCATTATGGTATGGTATAGAGGGGTTATCCACTCATTAGGGTAGGGTATAGAGGGGCTATTCACTCGTATGATGTGGCTACTATTACGAGCCCTTGGGCCGTCTTGTTTTTCCTATGAGATATTAACAAATGAAAAGTTTTTGAGCGGTGCAGGACTGTATTAAAGATTTAGTATATGAATAGACCATTCCATTGTTTACTTGAAGAGAAACCAACACACAGGTGGGAAGTCTCCTTTTCAGCGTACTTCCCTCGCGCCAAGAAGCAAAGCAACATCCCGCCTACTAGTGTTGCCTCTAATGCGAGCAGCTTGCTTCGTTGAGCGCTTGATGAGTGGGCTCGAGTACTTTTAATTTATCACGCAAGGGCAAGGCTTTCCAGCGCTTTTAGTCAGGCGTGGCTAGTATCAACTTGTCTACTTTTTAGTACAGGGAGTTGCACATCCATTAGATATCACGCCCGCCCTTTATCCATTGACCTCTTTTCTTTGACATGCTACAAAAGAATGACTAAGAAGCCCATGTTTATAAAATCAATCTCTTAGTAAAAAAACCTTCCCTATACATTAAAGGCAGTATGAAGTATTATCAGAAGTAATATAAGAAACCTCCCTACGGGAGGGAAGTATACAAGGCGCCATAGGCATAACGTTAAAACACGCGAGACATCCTCGAACCGCCAAATACCATATTCAGACACTATTGCTCACGGACAAGGTACGGCAGATCTTAGTACTTTGATATGGTCGTTGGAATTGGGAAACTAGTGTAGTCTGCTTAGCCGTCTGTCGTAAAGAAATAGAAGATTCCTGATTTAGCTAATAAATATTCACATACGGTTATTTCGAGACGTAAATCTAGTTTGTTGTGAAGCCAAGAAGAAGATGAAAATTATGAATACAAGAACAAAATTTCGAGATAGATAATTGTTATATTTTGACAAGTTTAATCGATGAGACGAAGTTATAACTAACAAATATCTTTTAATACTCTTCGGTAAGGCCGTAGCACATTGTCTGGTCTACTCCTCTCGCCTCTCCTATTTTCTCGAGAGCCAAGAATATGTATAGGTTCAGAGAATGTGTTACAATGCTGCCAGAATGTTTTACAGTGGTTTGTCTATGATACATAACATCCCGTTTTGTTAAAGAAATATAAACAACATTTAGCTGAATGTTTGGTAGTAATTTAAATTTAAGACATGACATGTGTACTGAATTATTGTTCATAGTTGGCAAATCTGGCTGGAGGGGCTTTATGTCTGGTGGATCGTCGCGGCATTTCTTGTTTCTGCAGTCTCACAATCGTTGGCGTTGACGTAGTTTTAGGTCGTGATTTATGATCTGTGCGACCTGGACTTCGGTCTGCTGCTTCGGTAGTATTTTCCTGCTCAGGGGTCCTTGGTGAACTGTTTGTAGTGGAATGTTTCCCTGTGGAGGAGGAATAACTCGTGTGGTTATAAGGCTAGCAGCAAATCTGGCGTAGCGTCTTTACTCGAAGGCCAGCCGTGTTTGATGGTGTCTTTGAGAACTTGAATGGTTTTATCTGTTGAGCTTTGTTCTTTTATTTTCGCAAACCGAGAATTGGAAATTCGTACATAGTCGGCATGATTAATTTGCTCAAGTGTAGCAGGGAATTCTCTGTCCTCGGTCAGATGAAAAACCAAAGATTCTGCTTCTTGTAAAGTATCTCGCTTATCTGTCTCGGGAAGAAAGACGCGTGAGAGACAGTCTGCGACATACATTTCGGAACCTTTCTTGTATACCACTTCCAAATTATAATTCTGGAGTTTGAGAAGCATACATTGTAATCGCTTTGGAGCTGAGAGAAGTGGTTTTTTGAATATGGTTTCCAATGGACTGTGATCAGACTCAACTCGGATTTTGTCTCTGCCACAAAGATATTGATCAAAGCGTTGGCAGGAGAAAACAATGGCAAGTCATTCTTTCTCTATTTGTGCGTAGCGTCTTTCCGTTGCTGTAAGTGAACGAGATGCAAAAGCAACAGGTTGTCCTTGCTGCAGCAAAGTGGCTCCAAGTCCTGATTCGCTTGCATCACACTGAACCGTGATAGGTTGGTTCACGTCGTAATAACGGAGAACAGGGGCGCAAGCTGTTAGTGATTTCACAGCTTCGACGGCTTCCGTGTGTTCTTGCGTCCATACCCATGTAGCGCCTTTGTGAGTAAGCTGTCTTAAAGGCTCGGTATATTCAGATAACTTGGGTAGAAATTTTGAAAGGTATGTTATGTACCCTATAAAGCTTTGGACAGCGGACACATTTTGTGGCATTGGCATGTCTTTCACTGCTCGAACCTTTTCCGGATCTGGAGAGACGCCGTTACTAGTCAGTACATGTCCAACATATTTGACCTCTGTGACGCGAAAGCGCATTTTTGTCTGATTGAGTTTAAGATTGTTTTCACGAGCTCTGTTTAAGAAAGCTCTGAGGTTCTTGTCGTGGTCTCGGATGGCCAGATCGAGAGTGTCTCCACGACCGACAATAATTGTGTCGTCATAGAGTGTTTCAACACCGTCTAAGCCCGCAAGTATGTCCTGTAGCCGGCGTTGAAATTCTTCTGAAGAAGATGCTAATCCAAATGGTAAGCGTAACCATTTTTATCTACCGAATGGTGTCCAAAAGGTAGTGAGTAGGCTGCTTGCGTCGTCAAGTTTAATCTGCCAAAACCCATCTTTGGCATCAACGACGGTAAATATTTTTGCTTGAGCTAGCCGCGGCAGTATTTCCTCAATGGTTGGCATAGGATATTTAGGTCTTTTAAGAGCTTTGTTGAGATCTTTCGGATCTAGGCAAATTCTCATCTTGGATGGTTTCTGGACGACTACCATGCTAGAGATCCATTCCGTGGGTTCAGTGACTTTCGCTAGAACACCTTTTTCTACAAGATCATCTATTTTTGCTTTTAGGGGATCACGGAGTGCGACGGGTACTTTGCGTGAGCGGTGCTGTACTGCTGGTACGGTGCTGTCTACTTCCAGGTGACAAGTACCAGGCAAACATCCTAAGCCAGTAAAAAGATCTGCATACTCAGTGAACACTTGTTCTTTCGTGAGAGCGGTGGTACACGATGTATCGCTTGTTGGAGGGTTTGACAAGACGTGGAGAGTATGACTGTTATCTATAGATTGCGAGTTGAGAGAGATGAGACCTAATTGTATAGAAGTTGTTCCTGATAATAACGGTGGTCTGTCTTCTTTTGTTATCTGACACGTAATCTGGCATTCTTTGACTTTATATTTGCAACTAATGGTTGTCTCCCCGATCGGTTTCATGTATGTTCCATCGTAACAACGGAGCGTTGCATTACCAGGCTTAAAGGTTTTAGCCTTTTCAGGGAGATAAAGGTTTGCAAAGTATTTATCACCCTTGGTGGTGATAGAGCCAATGTCGTAAGAGACTGTGTAGCATTCTTCTTCGCTTTCTTGGGTGTTTTCCAAGTGATGTAGCTCTTTTTTCTTCGATTTCTGAGGTTCTTTTTGCGTGCTGGCCTGTTGTTTTCAGGTTCTTTGCATAGACTTGCAAAATGACCTTCACGCCTACATCGCTTGTTGAGTTTTCCATAGGCTGGACAACTTCGTCTATCACGAGCATGACGAGTGCCACAATAATAACAGTCCCTTTGTAGTAGAGGCGTATCCTGTTTGGGCATCGAGGAAGAACGGCTACTGTTACTAGCAGCAACATTGCCGCGTTTTGTTTGTTTATTGATATAGCTAATGGAAAGTTGTTCTTTTCCATTTCCATTCTCATCGAGGCGTTTTAGCTGATTATCTGCTAGTTCATTTGTGCGACAAATATCTATCGCAGTTTTTAGAGTTAGCTTGGGATCTCTTATCAGCTGCGATCGAGATTTCGCATCCGACGTACCCAAAACTATTTTGTCACGTATAAATTCATCGAATAGAGCTCCAAAGTTGCAGGTGTTAGCTAACTGTCGCAGGCGTTGTACATATTGGTCGATTGTTTCTGAGGTACCTTGCTGAGCGGAGTAAAAGAGGAAACGTTCATATATGACATTTATTTGCGGTGCAAAGTGTTGCCTCAACTCTGTTATAATGGTATTCAGATTAGCTGCTTGCGCTGCTGGTAGTGTTAAGCTCTGATAGACTTGGAAACAGTCTTTCCCAATTACGGAGAGGAATGTGGCGATTCTTACAGAAGCATCGAGATTATCAATTCCTGTAGCTATTTCATAGTTAGACCATTGTGCTTCAAATAGCTTCCAATTTTCAAAAGCATTGCCCTTTAACGATACAGGCGCTGGAGGTGGAATTGACGATGTAACCGCTGCCATGGCCTTTGTTTCAAGATGAACAAATCATGGAGAATAGTAGAGACGAGACAATGGAGTGGCGGCGTGAAGTCAGTAGTTTTGGCGCGCTTTTTCGTAGGCCTTGGCTTCTTATTATAAGACGTATTTATAGATATATTTACGTTTGGTGGTGATGAAGGGTAGTCTTCAAAATTAGTAATGAGATACTTGACTGTTTACCTCATCACCTCACTTCTGGCACCATGTTATATTTTGACAAGTTTAATCGATGAGACGAAGTTATAACTAACAAATATCTTTTAATACTCTTCGGTAAGGCCGTAGCACATTGTCTGGTCTACTCCTCTCGCCTCTCCTATTTTCTCGAGAGCCAAGAATATGTATAGGTTCAGAGAATGTGTTACAATGCTGCCAGAATGTGTTACAGTGGTTTGTCTATGATACATAACAATAATAACACCATTTTAAAATCTATCTATGTATAGTGTTAGCAGCCATGGAAATAACACAGGTTTACAGGTCCAAAACCACTTTATTAATTACTCAGACTAGTTTTTTTATTCAAAAACCGAGGGTCACGAGTCCTAGGGACTTGTTTATTAATTCTAATTTTTGATAAATATTGAAAGGGGACCAGTTTATTAATTCAAGGTTTTCGTCAAATTTCGACTCCTTTCACATTGTAAGGAGTCTTAATCTTATTTCCTAAATATCTCTACTGCTAGTCGTAGTGTCAGGTAGTACTAATAAGTACAGCGTTGCCAGACGTACGATAATTATAGTACAATGCGATAATTTTAAGAGTTTTTTCGAAGCGTACGATAGTTATGACGCTGTACTAGTACGCTAAATTCGATAATTCGGCTTCGGCGTACGATAATTGTACGATAATTTAGCGGGAAATCTAACTAATCTGGGCACAAAAGGCTCGCTAGAAGAAGAAAAAAGTGAAATAGGATGAAATTATTCATGTTTTAAGTCCAAAGGCAGGATGAGAGAAACGTTTGGAGACGTTATTTGTCCATCTCCTTCCAGGGGCGTTCCGAAGGGACAAGGTTTTGGGGGGGAGCCCACCAAATTTTGCCAACTTGAAAGCAAAAATTTGCCAAGCGACACGTAGTAATGTAGTACCATGTTACTCTGTTTCTTAAAATAGTTTTGGAATGAAAATCCCTGACTAAATTTATCAAATTTCTCCGACTAAATTTATCAAATTTCCCCGACTAAATTTATCAAATTTCCCCGTATATATTTATCAAATTTCCCCGACTATATTTATCAAATTTCCCCGACTATATTTATCAAATTTCCCCGACTTAATTTATCAAATTTCCCCGACTTAATTTATCAAATTTCCCCGACTAAATTTATCAAATTTCCCCGACTATATTTATCAAATTTCCCCGACTATATTTATCAAATTTCCCCGACTATATTTATCAAATTTCCCCGACTATATTTATCAAATTTCCCCCACTATATTTTTAAAATTTCCCCGACTATATTTATCAAATTTCTTACGCTAAGTGAAAACGCTATAACGCTGGGCGACAACGTAAACAACAAATCTGACGTTTCACGTCCAGCTGAAAAGTAGTTTTTTTCGGTCAAGTGAAAACCATGCCTTAAGGGTTTGACCAAAAAATCTTTAGGCCGAGCCCGACGGAATTTCCGCTCGGCCGGGCGTAAGTTGTTTTCTATTTTTCGGTAGTGTTCGGTGTTACGCCGGTGTCTCAGGCAATGATATTATCCCACAGACTGCGTCATAAATTTCAAGAGCGCACGCATACGCTATATAGATTGATAGCCGCTATGTTTTTTTTTGTCGGAAACATTCCACGAAGGAAGAAAAATTTAACTAATGGAAGTAAATAGAGGTAAGATGTTAATAAGGAAGTCTTTATTGAGGATGTTAGATAATATCTCTTGTACGATCTAAGCGACAATGGGACGGAGATACCAATTCAGAGTGCGAAATAAATGTTATGGAAACCACTCTTACCTGTCACGTGATCCAAAAATATGTCTTTCAAACTCAAAATTCAGTCGTAGTGTGAACGGTCTTTCGCCGGACGACGGCGTAAGCTAAAATTTCTACCGTATGCTACGTGATTTGCGCCGGTTTTTTTTCGGTCGAGTGGGAATCTAGCTTTATGAGGCACGAAGCTTTCATGGCCTGACGCAAGAATCAGGCCGTCAGATTAAACCTTAGCCGCGTATTTTCCAGACAGATTTTATATTCTGTTACTTAACACGACCAGATCTATCAAACAACACCGGATTCATACATGTACCTCATGTGGTAAGAATTCATACCCCAATCGACCATTTTAACCCCCGTCTGATTTATTGATGGCCCCCTTTAATGGCGTCAGATTTCATATATTTGGAATCCCCATTTCCAGCTTTATCATTTGCCACCTTTTTTATTCATGTACCTCATGAGGTAAGAAATCATACCTCATTAGGGTCAAACATGGCCACGCCCCCCTCAAATGCCCCAGCTGTGACGCGTAAGACGGCCCAATCTATTAATGAGCATCAAAACTGAACTCATTCCAATAGTCAGACCTTTTGTACTTTATGAGGTAAGATCCAGACCACTGGCTCTTGGTCTATGTTTTCCAGAATTTCAATTCCACTCCAAAATGTTTTTCCCTGACATTTCCCTTGCCTTTTAGGTCCATATTCAATTTCCCTGAGCTTCATTTTGCCAATTGAGCGTCAATTTGCCAACTCGACAAAATTTTAGGGGGGGAGCCTCCCCCCTGTCCCCCCCCCAAGGGATCGCCCCTGTCTCCTTCAGGACCCTTGTAATTTGTACAAATTTTAGTATAAATACAAGGTCAATCAGAACACCACTATTTTGAAGGCGCTCGGAGCGTACGATAATTTTGGTTGAAAATCGATAATCTTTTGGCTTTCGTACGATAATGTAGTCAAAGATGGCTAAATAAAATTGTTAAAAATGATTTGGGACCATGTAATTTTATGTTTATAATATAAATAATTTTAAAGTGGGACCAGTAGTAAAATAAATCGCACAGGGGTAACTGGTCTTAGGGACCAGTTTGAATATTGTTGATGTCGGGGTCGCTGGTCCCGAGGACTAGTTGAAAAAAAAAACTTATTTCCATGGCTGAGTGTTAGTCATATACCATGCGGTAAGGGTTTAATTCAAATTTTATGCAAAGACCTATGAAATCCTATAATCGAGTCACTCCCTGTTTAGGAATGATTGATTATCATCAAAATCTAAAAATGCTGCATGAATTATTTCATTGGAAAAGTTTAAAATTACAATGAGTCTGTGAAATTGACTTAACTTAAGCAGCCGACGCAGTCGGGAGATCAGAGAATGTATTCCTACGCTCTACGCGGCTCGGCCCTATTTTTTAAACTTTGTTTACGGCTGTATAAGTGCGCGGGGACATTCGTGGTACGAGGATGTATCGGGAAAAATTCGCCTTTGTATACTTTCCTCCCGAAGGGAGGTTTCTTATATTACTTTTGCTATTATTTAAGAAGCGGTGCTTCCTTATTATCCACCAAATTTATGACAACCCAAAGACTCTCTATGCATACGTAGGACGCACAATGAAGCTTCGCGAACAACCTGAACCAAAAAGCCGCCAACTTATGCACGTTTGCCCTTTCTCGTCTCCCTGCGACCTCGCACTCACTTCACCCATGCCAAATATATATATTATATAATAAAATACGAAAAATATGTGTCCCTTACCACTCCAATAGTATATATATTACGGCCTCCAAGTCTGCGACTCGGAAACTTTAACTGTCTGCTAGTCATTCTTATTACGGCGCGAAAACTGGTAAACCATGTAGACTGAAGCCTTTAAATATATGTCACTAAAATTACTAATATCAGTCTCGAAGATTTCTTCCAGCTACAAACAGCTTCCATTACAAGGGGCCATGCCCACAAACTATAAAAAAGCCCCTCAACTACTAATCTCCTTCAAACTCACTTCACCCATTCCTTATATATAATCAAATTCCACTCCAAAAATAATTATATTACAGCCTGCATGTCTTAGTCTGGGAAACTTAACTGTCTGCTTGTCATTCTTATTATGGCGTGAAAAGTGTGAAACAAAATAGACGCCGAAAACTCCGCTCGACCATTATGATTACATTCCATCAAACTCACTTCACCATAAATTTCCCTTGACTACACTACAATTAACTGACAAATCGAAATTACAGAAAGCCTTCTCTTCCCACTACTCATAATTCATAACTTCTTTATCGCATAATTACAGCACATAAAAAACATTTACCGGCAATGCTATTATGTAATTATAAAAACACACACATACCCTCTCTCACACGCACACAGTACATTTTCCAAAGGTACAATTCAGTAACATAATTTTACTTTAAAGAGTAACCTTGTAAATAGCTTTGTATAATGGTGGGTAGGCTTGCAGACCTATCCGCTTTTGCCTATACCCACTAAATAAATAAATAGCGTTGAATGATTGCTCTAATTTGGTTGACGGGTAAAAGAGGACAAGTAGGATGGATTAATTGAAAGATTGTGTTGTGGTGGTGAAAGCTTTAAGCTGGTAGGTAATAAAAATATTTGGGAAACTTGAAGAATACCTCTAATGGAACTGCCCTGGCGCAACCCTACCTACGCTGATATAAATTGGCCTAATCTTACCGTACCTAACATAACAAATGATAACATAATACAGTTTTTAGTTTTGGTCCACGTAACTTAGAAAGGCCAAATGGGCCTGCAAATCAAGAGAATATTTGCGTTGTGCATTGTACAAAATGACAAAATTTAATAGCTAGTTAACATTTTTAGTAAAATATTTCTAAATCTTGAGTCAATTGAAAAAAGACGGTCACCATTGGAGGCTAATTCTAACCACCAAATATGCTGTACACTCATGGATGTGAGGTGACTATAAATTGAGACGGAAGTCTAGCTCTCGTCAGTCTCGTGTTAAAACTAGCCGGGTAGCAGCTGTGACTGCGAGCAGCTTGTGTCTATGAGGTGAGCGCATGATCGAGTTGGCTATAGTACACCCCAGATGCCAATTGCCAGCCACTGCCAGCCGCGCTAGGCTAAAAAATTAAAACCTTCTGCTAGAGATTATTTTTAGGCGGTAATTGGGGCAGTTGAGTACTATAACAACTTTAAATAATATAAAATGTTTAAGCCATACAGCTGGAAAACGGTAAATAAAAGAGTAAACTATTTCTCCAAAGAGCAAGAAAATCAGAACGGTGTAAGAGATAACTGATAACATATAGTTTTTCTAGAATTTAATCAAAAATAAAAGAAATGCACATGGATAAAAAAATTTATTATAAAAGTTAAAAGGAGGGTGAAATCAAGCGATTTTTTATCGATTCTTCTACTAAAACAGAGAAAATCGGGATTTTACGTCGCAGTCCATGAAAGTGTGAGTTCCTCTACTGAATGTCGAAGTCTAAAAACGATTTAGAATTGTCCCTTGAAAGAAATATGGAGAACGATTCAATTGTAGAATCTATGGAAGCACAGGAATCTAAAAATAAGTGTCATGAAAAAGGAAATATTGAACCAAGCTGCGCTTCACCGGAAATGACCCCGGTTGATCTGGAAAGCGACTTACCGGATATATCGCCTGAACTTGAAAACGATACTTCAGTGTCCAACTTAGATGCCCTTGAACCTTGCGCGTCAAACTATTCGTCTGCTAGTTCGAAAATTGGTAAGTAATTTTATTCTTAAAAAGTGTGAGTACCTAGAGAGAGAAAAGCCCTCTGGTACCGTGTTTGAAAATAAGATTGAGCAATATACCCAATGACGCGGGTAAAAATTGTGATTTTGAAAAGTCCATCAATTATGAGGGATCGTGTTTATTGGGAACAATTGAGTGGAAAGTATCAAAGAACATAGGGGTGAAACCTTTGGTTACAGATATATGCCCCCCCCCAAACATTGGCCATTAAAACAGGGAAATATCCAACAACGACTTTAATCCGAGTAACCAGCTTGTTTAGAACTAGCAGACAATTTCAATAACCTTCAATCTAAGTAAGCTTGTTAATGGCACTTGAAAAAGACTGTCGTACCTTTTCAGAACCGCGGGAAGCCTCCGTTTTCTGTTTCGTTTGCTCGAGGTTTTTACCTCTCCGAGTGACGTATGTCACGGAGAGGTTCTAATTTCAACGTGTCTGTGTGTCTGTCTGTTGTTACACCCACGTGACCGCGTTCGCAGTTTGCAAATCGGAGCAAACGTGTTCTCAATTTCCGGAAATTTCGAAAATTGTATTACAGTTAGAGGCTATTACTCCATTGCCTGTCTAACATCACCAGCCTCTGGTCTTTGTCCATCCCACATGGACACCAATCTGTACACACTGGCTTCTAATCACAATCATCTGCTGCTCTTTGTCCATCCCACATGGACACCAGTCTGTACACACTGGCTTCTAATCACCACCCTCTTGTGGTCTTTGTCCATCCCACATTTACACCAGTCTGTACACACTGGCTTCTAATCACCACCATCTTCTGGTCTTTGTCCATCCCACATGGACACCAGTCTGTACACCTGGCTTCTAATGAGATCCCCACCATCTTCTAGTCTTTGTCCATCCCACATGGACACCAGTCTGCACACCTGGCTTCTACTCCATCATCATCGTTAAGGTTAACGGCCAGGGTTACGAGAAACGTCCGGCCTCCCTAAGGTGGGGCTTCCACCAAAGGTTCACGCAATTGCGCTGTTCTTATCCATAGCTGCGATTCGAAACCCTTATATACTACCTATTTAGTAAGGCGAAGCAACCGGCGTATGCTTCATTTCAAACGCCAATATTAGTCAAGTCTCTCAAGAATGTTTAATTGTTCTTTTTTAAAACGATGTAACGTTCAATAAGGCGAATAACTAACGAAGAAAATATTAAATATTAATTATATTTATTTTAATATTTAAGATAATCTTGTTTCTCAATTCAAAATTAATACGGAAAGAGTTAAAAAGCAGCCTATGTTTTTGTCTGTGTGTGTCCGTCCGTTGTTACAGTAGTGCGCTGCGTTAGAAGTTCGTTTTGTTTTGATGTGTAAAGAAATCCTACAGAACCATAATATTCCCTTTATCCTTAATATAAAGTGAATATGTGGAAATATTTTTCGTAATTATGATGGATTTAGTACTTTTGTAGCTTTAAAGCTCTATTTCATTTTGATATTCCAAAGATTTTTTTAAATATTATTATTTAAAATGGATGTTTATATATTACTTAAGCTATACTAGATCTGTTTATACCATAATCCTTTTTTAAGTGAATACAAGCACAACGCTACTATGTTGGTCAAATGAACTTTTATTTGTCAATAGGCCTAGTGAACCAAAAAGTAAACGCTTGGTTTTCGTTTCTCTAATGCAGAGACATTAACGGTTCAGAGTGAGCCGAAAGTTAAATACACTTTTAAATAATTAGGCTTAAATCTGGGCCGCGTTCAGCAGAGCCCAGCGCTGTGAACAGTGTCCTACATAACGGGATTTTGTTTATGAATTATGACGTCATGGTGCTCAGCGCTGAGCTAGCGCGGTCTTCAAAGAAAATAGTTGGCTGTTTGGATAACGTGACGTAAAACGCGTAGTTCGCAGCTTGGCGAAAAAACCATGGAGGAATTAATACAAATAGCTTGATGATTCTGATGGGACTATAGCTATTTAATTGGCGTGAAATCAGTTGATCGCGCGAGAATTTTAAGAGATATGTTAGTTTCTAATTTTAATTATAAAAGTTGTTATGTATCTCTATAAATATGTTATCATACAATTTTTGTTAAGCCTTGGTACCTTGAACGCTTTATTGCGCTAGCGTCATTTATAAAACGCGGATGAGCGGAGAAAAGCTATGACGACAGAGCTCACCGGTAAACATTTCCAAAATCCGCTGTCTTTTTTGGTGAGCTCTGCTGAACGCAGCCCAGACCAGTGAAAGGTCTGATCGTAATCGGATTATAGCTTCGTGTTTTCATGCTTTTTATGATGCGCATTTACCTTCAGTGTGTGTAGCCACAAATTAGCTTTGGTGTTATGTAACGTTAAAAGTCATGTTGACAAAGTAAGAAAATCGTTGAGGTGAAACGAGAGGATAGTGTTTACATGGCAACCCTGTTGTGAATATGGCTTTGAACATAGAGGGCATACAGTTGTGGAGTAGAAAATTGGGGTAATATCCCTCCAAAGTTTTATCTCTTCATTTTCCGTTTTTCCCCCATCGGATAATTTTAATGTGTACAAGTATATCATTATTGGATGTAAAATGTCGTCTGATTTACAGTATATTTGCTATGCTTTGTATACTGCTTTAATATTTCATAAATTTTAACTTAAGAAACATTTCCATATCTGTGTAAATAAGTTTGTAAGTAGTCGTCTTGACTCGGAGAGGTAATATTTTGGTTTTCCCAACTTGTTTTCTCTAGTCTGAATACGTCATTCGTGTCTGTAAGACCTAACACCCACGGGATCCAATGGGACAGGGCGGAGTAATGACGGACATGAAAGAGGTGGGGCTTACTTGTCCACTGACACCGGCGTAAGAGTAGAAGCGTAAGATCTCGCAACTTATACCTTCTTATAGTATATTCCTTTTTGTTTTAACCATAGCTAAGTTATTAATTTGCAAAATGTGAAAATATCTCAGGGTTTGAAATGATTTTTAAAAAGTCTATCGAATCACGCGTTGCACTGTGATACCATAAGTTTATAAGACATGTTACATAAGTTTCTCAGTTGTTACTGAACACTTGTCATTAAGTAACGTTGGTGAAACAACATAGATTCTCGAAAAGTGACGCCTGGTTATGGCGATGTCAAAGGCTTAGTTCAGACTAAATAGGATGATGAAACTACAGCAAAACCGCGTGTAGTCAATTGACGTGTCGTTCGCGAACTAGCTCTCATTATGTCTCTAGCATTAGAAAGTATTAGAAGTGTCATACTAATGGCATATTTCTTATAAACTTATGGTGATACCAATTAACCAAAATTATGAAGTAAGGTCTGCATGGTGAGCAACTGATCACCAAAACTGATCAGGGATATCTTGCAACAGCCGACGATTTTCCATCTGAAAATTTCGCCCGAAGAGTATTTTTTTATACTATTTATACTCCAAATTTTTCCTATGAGTGATTTACATTTTTGGCTGGGCTCCATTCAACTATAATTTTCGTGATAATAAAACTTCTTCAGAAGTGAATAATAATCCCCTAAAATTTTGGAAATTCATAACCTTTTTTAAAACAAACCGAACGTTATATTATCTGGAAAATTTCTATCAAGGAGACACAAATTAACAGAGGGTTCAGCTTTTTGTGCTAACTTCGATTTAAACTTATATTCAAGGGTTAATTTTCTTTCAGTAGAAAAATCTAAGAATGAACTTTCAACTCGATACAAATATTCTAAAAATGATCAAGAACGTCGAATGCGAAAGAGGAACGTTGAAGAGATCTTCAAATGTGATGAGTGTGACTTTTCCAGCAAAGAGAATAGTCTTTTGATCACACATCAACTTATTCACACTGGGCAAAATCCATTCAAATGTGATCAGTGCGAATATAAATGTTCGCACAAGAGTAATTTGATAACACATCAACGCATTCACACTGGGGAAAAACCATTCAAATGTGATCAGTGTGAATATAAATGTACGCAAAAGAGTGGTTTGATCACACATCAACGCATTCACACTGGAGAAAAACCATTCAAATGTGATCAGTGTGAATTTAAATGTACCCAAAAGAGTGGTTTGATCACACATCAACGCATTCGCACTGGAGAAAAACCATTCAAATGTGATCAGTGTGAATTTAAATGTACCCAAAAGAAAGGTTTGATCACACATCAACGCATTCACACTGGAGAAAAACCATTCAAATGTGATCAGTGTGGATATGCCAGCAATAACAAGATTAGTTTAATCAGACACCAACGTATTCACAGTGGGGGAAAACCATTAAAATGTGATCAGTGTGATCATGCCTGCACACAGAAGAGTGGTTTGATCACACATCAACGCATTCACACTGGAGAAAAACCATTCAAATGTGATCAGTGTGAATATAAATCTACGCAAAAGAGTGGTTTGATCACATCAACGCATTCACACTGGAGAAAAACTATTCAAATGTGATCAGTGTGGATATATATGTTCGCAAAAGAATGCTTTGATCACACATCAACGCATTCACAGTAGTGAAAGCCCTTCAAATGTGATCAGTGTGATTATTCCAGCACGAAGAAGAATAATTTGATCAGACACCAACGCATTCACAGTGGTGAAAAACCATTCAAATGTGATCATTGTGATTATGCCTGCACTCAGAAGAGCCATTTGATCACACATCAATTCACTCACAGTGGAGAAAACCCTTCTAATGTGATCAGTGTGACTTTACCAGCAAGCCCTTAACACGTGATCGCAATAAATATTCAAAACCATTGACCAGTGACAACGTTAGCGCGTCGATGTGCTTATTGATCACTCATCAACGAATTCATGGTATTTATAAACTTCGTATTTGATCATTGTGATTTTAGGTGAGCTGCGAGAGTAATTTTATCAGACCCGTCAACGCGTTCACAGTTGAGTAAAACCCTTCTAATGTGATCAGTGTGACTTTACCAGCAAACCCTTAACACGTGATCGCAATAAATATTCAAAACCATTGACCATAACTTAATTTTCAAAAGAATTCTAAATGAAAACTGTTAAGAAACAGTAGTGGAGGATGCCAATGTTTAACCTTCATTATAAGTTAATACTACTAAATTTTTAACAATTTAAATTTTTTACTTCATACTCTGATTTTATTATAATTGAATTTTAATTGTTTGATTTTGTAACTTCGACCCATTTCATTTATTGAAAGAAAGTTAATTGTACAAGCATTTAATATTCGAACGAATATTAAAATTCATAAAATCTATTTAAAGAATATCAATTTTCAGATGGTAATTCAATTCAAGTGCCGATAAATTTTTCCTATGAGATAACAAATGAACTTTTTTGAGCGGTGCAGGACTGTATTTGAGATTTATTATATGAATAGACCCCTTCCTCCTATATAAGAATATATATATATATATATTCTTATATAGGAGGTAGTGAATGGACCTATCCATTGTTTTCCTGAAGAGAAACCAACACACAAGTGGGAGGTCTCCTTTTCAGCGTACTTCCCTCGCGCCAAGAAGTAATGCAACGTCCCGCCGACTACTGTTGCCTCTAACACGAGCAGCTTGCTTCGTCTAGAGTGAGATATAGACCGAGTGGGGAAAGGTGAAGCCCCGCCCTTTGACATGCGCGGTAACCACTGGATGTTTTACTTCCAAATAACAGGTAGATGGCGGGAAAATTTGGTCTTTGGCGCGAAATTTAAAAGGCTTCGTTTTACAACATTGGTGTTGATATAGATAATGTTAGCTCAAATCTTAATAAAATGTTAAATATTTGTGTTAAAATATATTTCCCACGATGTTTTAAACACAATATACACATTGTATATTACTAAATAATAAAGTAAATATGTCTAAGTTCATGATTTTAGCCATATTAAATGTATAATTACGGAAGTAGTTTGTCTTTGGGATTTGAATTTATTATTTCTTAAATAAATATGGGTTGTAAATGCCCATTTTCGAGTTTCAGAAAAACAAAAATGAATTTATATTTCGGATTATTTCCCAAATAATCCCAACGTTAGGAAATTTATCAGTGGACCGAGCAATGATGCCTTAAAATTTAGAATTTATAGTACAATTCCCAACATGTTTTATACACAACATACACATTGTTTACTGCTAAACAATAAAGGATTACATGTATTATTATTAATCCCGACGTTAGGAAAAATGGTTAAAATTATTTGTAGACCGATCGATGATGCCTAAATTGGAAAATACCTGCACTTGCGTCTTTGCAAGATCATGTCTTGTTTTTTTCAATGAAAGACTAATAGTTTTCCAATAGCTATTATGTTTGAAGGATCATTTTTCTCAGAATTTTCGCAGTTAATTCCACGATGAAGAGAGTAGTTTTGTAAAGTGCGGTGCTTGGAGTCAATTTAGCTACCAAACGATAATGAAACAGACTGAAAGTAAGTTTACTTTTGTTATTGTCATAACTTTGCATTAAAATAGCCGAAGCAAAACAAGTTTAACATACATTCATTCTATTTCATAATCGTGGTTATTTACATTTTTGGCCAAATCAATTAACTTCATGCGCCGTAATTTACAAAGACTTCTTTCCTCATCCCGCAATTAGCCACAATAAATCACAAAAACAACCAAGCAAGATATGTTATTAAATCTATACTTATTAAACATTTCCGCTGTTCATTCTTTTATTCATCATAGGGCTTCAATTGAAGGAACTGCATTTGAGAGTTTCTTTATTATGTCTACCAAAGAAATTCAGAGAAAAATTATAATTGAATGTTTATTGTGTATAATAAAAAGTTGTAAAACAACTCACGAGATTATGCACTTAGTACACATTTTCAATACAAAATTTCAAGAGAATAACGTATAAATGCAATAGTCACGCGTACAAATTTAAATTGGAAAAAAGAAAGTAGTAAATCAGTGATTTTTCTCTCTCTCATCTTTCAACATTCAGTAACCTTCGTTGCAGTCGAATTATTTTATGTACATCAGATAAGTTGTTCGAAAAAAGATCAAAAACGCTAGTTAAGGAATTGCATTTGCATCCTAATTGTTATACTGCCATTGTAAAATGTATTTTGGGCTGCGCAAATGTTTAGGAATAGAAGAATTAAGAGCATTTAATAGAGTCGAGAGCGGGAGAACATTATGAACTAACTTGTGAATAAAAGTATCATGATTCAGTCATTAATTTTGAGGAGATCAAGGATTGTCAATAATAGTCCATAATTATAAGTAGCTTTAGGTAAAAAGTATTTATGACTGAACTCTATAAAATTACGCTGTACTGCTTCTACTTTTTTTAGGAGAAAGTGGCTACAGCTATCCCAGGCAACCCAACCAAACAGCAATCTGGAACGAACTAGGCTTAAATAAAAAGATGTGGAAATGACGCAGAGATTTCAACTCACGACAAAACTTAAACGAAATGTCTAAGGAACGACGACATAAGCTAATTAATCAAAACTGTCTTTGTACACAAAGACGCGAAAAAGTAGGAGATAAGTGTAGAAAATTAATTGTTTGAAGTAACAGATATTCAAATTTTCATTTTTGAAGACGTGATTATAAAACATCAATTATTTGAAAACATTTCTTATCTTAGTTTTTTTCACCAAAATTCCTTAAGTAAAATGTTTTATCCTTAAACATGTGCATCATTTTAAAAATAGAAAACGTATGCATTTTATTTTCTTTTTAAAATTTAGAGTTAGTTTGAGTATTCGGGCCTAGAAGGAGAATAAAATGGGCAGAAAATTGTTGATAGCAGACAAAATAAAACAAGCATGAAAACTTAACAAAACGTGTTCGTTTATTTTAAAGTTTTCGAGGTTTCAAAAATTGACGTGTTGTATATCTCTCAAAGCTACAGATCCTTTTGACTCTAATAACTACATCACAGTCAAAGGGCGAATGTAATTTTCGGTTCGCAATATTTTCAATTTTGAAATATAAAAATAAATACTTCTAGCTCTATTTTTCAGATATCCGAGTATTTGAACTTCCTCGAAGCAAATGTTTCTCGAAAATAAACAGTAGTATCAAGGTAGTTTCTCTGAAACTTTTGTGAAAAAAACTAAGATAAGAAATTTTTTCAAATAATTGATGTTTTATAATCACGTCTTCAAAAATGAAAATTTGAATATCTGTTACTTCAAACAATTAATTTTCTACACTTATCTCTTACTTTTTCGCGTCTTTGTGTACAAAGACAGTTTTGATTAATATCTGTCACTTCAGTCTTAATATGAATTAAAACTGTTTAGAAACTAGTATTTTAAAACGTATACTGAAAAGCAGGCGCTCCATTTAAGTCTTGTGGTGTTGCGCGTATATTAGTTACCACGTTTGAACTAACAAGGCCCTAACCATCTATTATAGAAGTATTTATCTTGATTGCTTCAACGCCCAGTCCAACTCAAATTGCCTTCCCGTCGTTTTCACGTGCAAAGCACAGTGGATGCAATAATACAAATAGATTCCGAAGACTTAGGCTAAAAATTATTACGTAGACCTGTGTACAAAAACAATCTATACACCTGTGCACAAACATATCCCATAGACCTGCGCTGGGTGACCACATTTCCTAAATTTTATAATTTTTCCTATTTTCGGATGTCTTTCTATTAGTTCCTATAATTTCGATAATTTTCCTATATTTTCCTATTTTTTGAAACTGTAGATATTTTGTGTCTCACTTTTGGTTTTGTTATATATCACCAAAGCTATGGAAGCCTCTAAAAATATTTGTCAGGGAAGTCTGTGTGGTTTAAAAGTTATAGCATATGTTTCTAAGATTACGTTCCATAAGCATGACACTTCCTATATTTCGAAATACTAGAGACTTAATGAGAGCTAGTTCGAGAACGACGCGAGAATTGACTACACGCGATTTTCTACTCGATCTTCCTATTTAGTCTGTACTAAGCCTTTGACAGGGCCTCATCAGGCGTCGCTTTACGAGAATCTATGACGTTTCATTTACGTCACTTCGAGACAAGCTCTCAGTTTACAGTGACAAATTTATGTAACATATCTTACGAACTTATGGTTATAATTAAACCAAAGCTCCTTTGTAAATCTTGTCTTATTACTTTCAAAGCATTTGCAACCTATATTTTGCTATTTTTTCAAGAGTAGTTTACTTGTCTTTTCCTGTTTTTTTAATTATACATCTATATCTATATAAATCAAAGTCCTGACTGACTGACAGACTGACTGATAATAATCGCCCAGCCCAAACCGCTGGCCCCAGAAGGTTGAAAATTTGGAGGAACGTTACTCGTAAGTAGTAGGCGCGTACTAAGAAAGATTTTTCCAATCCGCCGCCATCTTCATAAATAGCGCCCAGAAATGTAACAAATCTTCTCTTTGTAAGAAAGTCCGTGAGTTTCAACCGATTTCACAAATATTTAGTACATTGGATTCCTTTAACCTATAGACGGGCTATATGGTCTTTCGGGATCGATTTGTTGCCATCATTTTAAATGGCGGCCAGATATTAAAAACCTTTCTTTATAGAATGTCTGCGTGTAAAGTAATAAAAAATGTCCCGACGAGCTGATGGGCGACGCCGAGTGCCTTCGCTCCTAGGATGCTACAAAAATATTAGTCGAATCAGTAAAATGTACCCATACTTGATGGAAGTTCTTACTACACTCAAGCGATGCCGCGGGTAACAGCTAGTCTCCTATAATTTCGTGTAAATCAATTGTAAATTTCCTATTTTCCTATAACTATTACAAGGTTATTTGTGGTCACCCTGAGTGCACAAACATATTTCGTAGATAACATAGACTTGTGAAAACACATGTCATATAATTGTGTACAAACAGATCCCGTAGACTTGTGCACAAACAGATCCCTTCGAATTGTGCACAAACAGATCCCGTAGACTTGTGCGCAAACAGATCCCTTAGAATTGTGCACAAACAGAACCCTTAGAATTGAGCACAAACTGATGTCATAGACTTGCGCACAAAATGATGTCATAGACTTACGCACAAACAGATGTCATAAACTTGTGCAAAAAGAGATGTTATATACCTGTACACAAAAATATTCCATGGACCTCGGCACAAAAACATTCCATACCCCTATGTTCAAAAAATGCTCAAGAATATCTCGTACACCAGTGCACAAAAATACTGCTAATCCATTTGCACAAAAATATCCCGTATCCATTTGCAGAAAAATGTTCTTTAGACCTGTGAACAAACAGATGCAGTGGCCATTGCAAAGACAGATTCCTTAGACCTCTGCACAAACCGATTCAGTAGGCTTGTGCACAAAAATATTCCGTAGACCTGTGCACAAACAGATACCGTAGACATGTGCACAAACAGATACCGTAGACATGTGCACAAACAGATACCGTAGACATGTGCACAAACAGATACCGTAGACATGTGCACAAACAGATTCCGGATACTTGGACACAAACGGAAGTCACAGGGTTGTGCACAAACAGATGTCATAGACTTGCACAAAAAATACATCGTAGACTTGCGCAATAAGAGATGTCAAGGATATGTGCATATCAGATTCCACGGACTAGTGCACAAACAGAAGTCTTAGACTTGTTTACAAACAGAAGTCATAGACCTGTTTCCATAAAGATTCCATACCCATTTGCACAAAACAATTTCATACCCATTTGCACGAAACGATTCCATACCCATTTGCACAAAACGATTCCATAGACCTGTGCACAAAAATATTCCATAGACCTGCGCCCAAAGAGATTCCATAAAACTGTGCCCAAAGAGATTCCATAAAACTGTGCACGAAAGATTCCCTAGACCTGTGCTCAAAAAAATATGCCGTGGCCTGTGCACAAACAGATGCCGTAGACCTGTAAATAAACAGATTCCGTAAACCTGTGCACAAACAGATGCCGTAAGCCTGTGTACAAAAAACATTCTATAGGCTTTTGCACATCAAGTTTCCATAGACGTATGCACAAAAGATTTCATGGAGATGTGCACAAAATATTTCATGGAACTGTGCACAAAACATTATATATGCTTGTGCACATAAAGATTCCTTAGACTTGAGCGCTAAAGATTCCATAGACCTGTGTACATAAAGATTTCATACCCATAGCACAAAACTATTCCATAACCATTTGCACAGAAATATTCCCTAGACCTGCGCACAAAATATTTCATAAAACTGTGCTGTGCACAAAAAGATTCCATTGACCTATGCACAAAATATTCTATTGGCTTTTGTATAAACATGTGACATAGACCTGTGTACAAAATATTCCATGGACCTGTGCACAAAAACATGCCTTGGACCTGTTCAGAAACATTCCATACCCCTATATGCTCAAAAATATTCCACACCCATTTGCACAAACATTTTCCGTAGACCCGTGCACAAACAGATTCCGTAGACTAGCGCATAAACAGATTTCATAGATTTGCGCACAAATATATTACGTAGACTCGTGCACAAATAGATTCCACAGACTTGTACACAAACAGAAGTCAGACGGTTTTGCACAATCCGATGTTATAGACTTGTGCACAAACAGATGTCATATGCTTGTGTAAAAAACTGATTTCATAGACTTCCTCAAAAAAAGATGTCATCGACATTTGCACAAGAGATTCCGTAGACTTGTGCACATAAAGATTCTTCAGACTTGTACACAAACATATTTTGTAGACCTGTACACACAGATACCATAGACTTGTGCAAAAATAGATGTCAAATATTTGTGCAAAAACACATACCTTAGACTTTTGCACAAACTGATGCCATAGACTTGTGCACAATCATATGTCCTAGACCGGTGTACAAAACATTCTATAGATTTGTGCACAAACATGAGTCATATACCTGTACACAAAAATATTCCACGGACTTCTGCACAAAAACATTCCATATACCTGTACACAAAAATATTCCATGGACTTCTGCACAAAAACATTCCATATCCCTATGCTCAAAAATGTTCCTTACCCATTTGCACAAAAATATCACGTTCACCTGTGCACAAAAATATCACGTACACCTGTGCACAAAAATTATCGGTATCCATTTTCGCAAAAATATTCCGTACACCTGGGCACAAAAATATTCCAAATCCATTTTCACCATAATATTCCATACACCTATGCACAAAAATATTCCGTACACCTGTGAACAAAAACATTTCGTGCACCTGTGCACAAAAATATTCCGTACAATTGTGCATAAAAATATTCCGTACACCAATGCATAAAAATATTTCGTACACTTGTGCACTAAGAAATGTCGCAGACTCGCGCAAAAAGAGATGTTATAGACATGTGCACATCAGATTCCATAGAGTTATGCACAAACATTTTCAATGCCCCTATGCTCAAAAAGATTTCAAACCCTTATGCTCAAAAAGATTCCATACCCATTTGCACAAAAATAATACGTAGACCCGTGCTCAAAAATATTCCGTAGACCTTTGCACAGACAGAAGTCACTCGCGTGTGCACAAACAGATGTCATAGACTTGTGAATAAACAGATGTTATAGACTTGTGCACAAAGAGATCTTATAGACTTGTTCACACACAGGTGTTATAGACTTGTTCACAAGCAGGTGCTTTAGAATTGATCACAAACAGGTGTTATAGACTTGTTCACAAACAGGTGTTATAGACTTGTTCACAAACAGTTGTTTTAGTCTTGTGTACAAACAGATGTTTTAGACTTGAGCATAAACAAATGTTATTGACTTGCGCAAAAAGAGATGTCATAGAAATGAGCAAATCAGATTCCATAGACCTGTGCACAAACAGAGGTCGTAGACCTGTGAACAAACAGAAGTCGTAGACCTGTGCACAAACAGAAGTCGTAGACCTGTGCAAATAAAGATTTTTCACTTGGACACATAAAGATTCTTCAGACTTGTGTGTGCACATAATGTTTCTTCAGACTTGTGTGTGCACATAATGTTTCTTCAGACTTGTGTGCACATAATGTTTTTTCAGACTTGTGTGCACATAATGTGTCTTCAGACTTGTGTGCACATAAAGTTTCTTCAGACTGGTGTGCACATAATGTTTCTTCAGACTTGTGTGCACATAAAGATTCTTCAGACTTGTGTGCACATAATGATTCTTCAGACTTGTGTGCACATAAATGTACCATAGACCCATGAACAAAAAATTCCATAGACCTGTGCACAGAAGATTCCATACTCCTATACTCAAAAGGATTCCATGCAGATTTGCACAAAAACATTCCATAGGCCTGTGTAAAACAATATTCCAGAGGCCTGTGTAAAACAATATTCCAGAGGCCTGTGTAAAACAATATTCCATAGGCCTGTGCACGAAATGATTGCATAGGCCTCTGCACAAAGAGATTTTATACTCCTTTGCACAAAAATATTCTGTAGGTCTGCGCTTAAACAGATTCCGCAGACTTGTACACAAACAGATGTTATAGTTTAGACTCGTGTAAAAATTTAATTACCTATAATTGGTAATTATCTTTAATTGCTTATTTTGTTTAATTATCTTTAATTGCTTATTTTGTTTAATTATCTTTAATTGCTTATTTTGTTTAATTATCTTTAATTGCTTATTTTGTTTAATTATCTTTAATTGCTTATTTTGTTTAATTATCTTTAATTGCTTATTTTGTTTAATTATCTTTAATTGCTTATTTTGTTTAATTATCTTTAATTGCTTATTTTGTTTAATTATCTTTAATTGCTTATTTTGTTTAATTATCTTTAATTGCTTATTTTGTTTAATTATCTTTAATTGCTTATTTTGTTTAATTAAGTTTAATCTGTACTTCGCAACTAAATTAGCTGGACACGTAATAGTTATAATGCCCTACCAATTTGATTATCCGCAGTAAAACGACGTAAGTCCTAGAATGACTTTCTTTATTACTTAACCCAAGCAAAAAAAGTCTTAAGTTCCACAGTTTAAAGGTAAACCACGTAATTCGGAGCAGGTACTTAAAACTATTAAAAACAATACTTGAACTTTGTTTTTCTTAATGAAACAAAAATTGGCGCCCACTTTAAAAATGGTGCTTTTATTTAAGACCGTTTTCAAATCTGTCAAACGTATAGTTATTTTTGTAAGGGTAGTTACAAAATGGGTAAGTTTGGAAAATTTCCCATGTTATTTCTATGGAGATTCTCTAGTTTTTCGCCAAAATCTGTGATTAATTTTATGGAAATGAAAACCACCCTTAGAAACTTTATGCTTTATAAAATAAACTATTAGGTGGATCATCTTGAAATTTTTACCACATATTAAGGGCCCGGATTTTAGTTCAGTAGAAAAATTTCGAAACAGTAAACTTAATACGAAAAAAGTTAAAACCAATCCAAAAACCTTCCTTATACATTAAAGCCGTCATCAGGCCTTATCTAAGGGAGCTACCGCTCCCTTAGAATAGTCTTGGTGACGTGCCTACAAAAATGTAACTTAGCGTCGAATATAGTACCCAAATCTTTTATTGTTTAGTAATAAACAATGTGTATGTTGTGTTTAAAACTGTACATCGTGGGAAATATTTTTAACACAAATATTCACCTTTTTATTAAGATTTGAAGTAACATTATCTATATCAACACCAATGTTGTGAAAGGAACCATTTTAAATTTCGCGCCAAAGTGTAGATTTTCCCGCCATCTACGTGTTGTTGTTGGAAGTAAAACATCCAGTGGTTACCGCGCATGTCAATGGGCGGGGCTTCACCTTTCCCCACTCGGTCTATATCTCACTCTAGCTTCGTCGAGGGCGTGATCCAATGGGCTATGGCCCAGTATTTTTACCTCTCCGAGTGACGATGACGTCACGTAGAGGTATTGCACTGGACGTGTGTGTGTGTGTCTGTCACACCCCACGTGACCGCGTTCGCATTTTGCGTATCGGAGCAAACGTGTTCCCAATTTCCGGACTGCATTGACAGTTCACGGAAATTTGGAAAATTGTGTTTGTCTCCGCTGGCTATTCTACTTGAGTTCCCACACCACCAGTTTTGGTTTTCGTCCACTTCACATGGAAATTAGTCTGGCTTCTGTTCTTCGTCAATTTCACATTGACATCAGCTTCTATGCACCACCATCTTCAGGTTTTTGTCCATTCCACTTGGACGCCAGTCAGTACATTCTGGCTTCTTTTCCTTCGTCATCGTTTGGTTTCAAGATATACGCGGCGATCGGCTAGGGTTACGAGAAACGTCTAGCCTCCCAATGGCAGGGCTTCCACCATCGGTTCACGCGAATGCGATATTATCTATTATTATAATGGAAACGAATCGTATATATACCCAAAATTTGAAGAAAGCGGGCAAGAGGGGTACCCTTCACTTTAAACGTCAATATTAGCAAAGTTTCGAAAGATAATAGAAACAACTTTATTTTAAACGATTTAACTATTTTTAAAGTTATTTACTGGCGATTAAAATAATTAATATCATTCATATTTAATTAATTATTTAAGATAAACTTATTTCTTTGAAGTGACACAAGTGAGAGTTTATATAGAACGAGTAATGAAGATTGCATCTGAATGGAAACACTACACGCATATCAAAGTTAATATAAAGCGAGTAGGATGATAAGATCTCTTACAAAACGATAACATTTCCTTTTTGCAGAATATTAAATGGAAATATTTTAAATAATTTTCGGCATTACGATTCTTTTAGTAGTTGTGTAGCTATAAAGCTCTGTTTCATCTCAATATTCCAAGAACATCCTTTGATATTAACATTTCAAATTTGGTGTTTACTTTTTAATTCAGCTTTACTACATTTATATATAGTGTAAACGCAACTTTTAATTTCACCACATAAAATGGATTTTAATACTTCGTCTCGCTGTAAGCAGTCTGGGAAATAAGGATATTTTTAAACTAGTCCTTGGGACCAGTGATCCCCCTAGTCCCCGAAATAATTAACTGGTCTCCGGACTGGTCCCAGCCTTTGTTCTCCTATAGATTTGCAATTAATAATCTGGTCCTGAGGACCAGTAACCCCCACTTCTTGAATTAAAAAACTAGTCCAAGCAATTAATAAACTGGTTTTGGACCAGAGGAAGTGTGCTATTTCCCAGACTGTCTGTAAGTGTTGAAGCGATTGAGTCTATGAAACAAGATACCCTAGATTTAAACTAGAATTGACCATGTTTCGTGTCCTATCAAGAAGTTATATCAGTATCTCAGAGAGAAGATATAAATTCGCCAGATTTCCAGCTTTATTTCCAGTCCTAACGTAGGTCCGCAGTCAATCCCCGTCTCTAAATTACAACCAGCATCTCATTGGTTCTTGAAAACTCACGTCAGCGCGACGACGCGAGTGAGGAAAATTTCCGACTGACTAGAGCGAAATAGCCCGGCGCCTCCTTTTACGTCCCCCCTTGTATTTTGAAAGGGGGACTGGGACTATGGCGCGCGAATACAAAGGCATCTTATATCTTCTCTCTGAGATACTGATATAACTTCTTGGTCCTATTACAAGAGGTGTTAACGGTTCAGAGTGAGCCGAAAGTTAAATACACACTTAAGTGAAAGATATTAGGTCCTCATTAGACTTATGACAATACACAGGGAAATATTAAACGATTAAACCTTTACAAATGGCCTTCGCGATATCCCGCCAATTTGAGCTACGTATTTCCGGTTTTCTCATTGCCTGGTGGACCCATGGACGAAGTAATACTGAAGAACTAATGGCAGCCCATTACTGCCCCCATTACTAAGCGACAAAACAACCAATGTAAAGCTTACAGCTCCAGAATGGAGGGGGTTATGAAAATGCGGAGTCAAATCCCGGAAAACGCTAGCGCCATCTAGACAAAATAAGACGTTAGCTGCTTCCCTCGTTAGAACGTTGATTCCCCCACCATCCGGTTAGCTACTATCTGCCGCTAGATGGCGAATCAAGAAGTATTTTTCAACTTTCTCCATCTGCCATCCGTCCTTCAGCATTAGTTTGTCCATGGTGGACCTGTGTTTGGAAAGTAAATTCGTCTCGACTCGGAGAGGTTTATTTTGGTTTCCCAACTAGTTATTTCTGGATTGGTTTCATCCGGTTTTGTCAATGGTTTTCTAAGTTTGAATAGAGCTCTCTCTCAGAAGCCTTAGTGTGACGTCATCCATGCTATTTGCCCATATAACCAAAGCGGTACCAAACATGGCCGCCCACTGCCAAAGCCCATGACGTTTTGCCTAGGCACTGACGTCACAAATGAGATACCTCTATAGAGTGCTGTCAGAAGCGCGGGTGTGACGTCACCCATGCTGTTTTCCCATAAAGAAAAAACGGTAAATGTCATGGCCGCCCATTGCTAAAGGCAGACTCGTGACGTTTAACCTTGGATCTGACGTCACAACTGACAGCACTCTATTCTTTCGAACTTTGCTGTCGTAGAGAGCTTTACTAGTTTACGAATATAAAGTTGACACGAATTTGTTGCTGTTTTTATAATTTTTTATTTAAATAATTTTCATAACATATTTTAGGAAATAGTAGTACCAGTAACAATAATAACACTAACTGAAATATTAGAATTTTCTTTTAGTTTAGGAAAATATCACAGTGACAGGCTTAGGAAACTTTTGGAAATTTTGGCTTTGGAAATTACTATGGCGCATAAAGGTAAAAAATTGAACTAAACCAATTACTGTCTGACAAATTAGAAATCCATTATGTTTTGCAGAACCTATCCATAGAATAAAACTCAGTAATGCAGTTTTTCAAAGATGGACAACAGAGAAGAATCGGTGGGGTATAGGATCACAAAATGATAAATTTGTGACATTCCTACTTGACAAACTGCAGTAAGTTTTTGAGGCCTGTTCTTACTTCTTACGCTATTGCGACCCCCAACCCTCTTTTTGACAGTAATAATTATACTGTTAACTAATATATATATATATATATATATATATATATATATATATATATATATATATATATATATATATATATATATATATATATATATATATATATATATATATATATGTTTATTGAAAACAAGTCAAGGGGAAATGTGTAATAAATGGACCCAAAGTGTGTTCGATACCACTGAGAAAAATATTCAAACTGACCCCATTACCACGTTTGAGACGATGAAATCTCCACGGTTTCCTCCTCAAAGAAATTATATGAAGGTTGTAATTCATATTTGTTTTAAGAGACCCATGCTGTAAATTTATATTTTACAATAAAACTATAAAACTGAAATTTATTTTAGGAAATGGAGTGTAACCACAACCACAACCACCAAAGCAAAGATGATCAAATCAAGGAACTGAAAGCCAAGGTAATTTACATGGAATTCCACGAAGGTCGTTCTTTTTGGGCTGGGTGTCCCCTATGTCTTAAAAAAAGTTTATTCTCACACAAATAAAATGGGAAAACAGTTCTGAAAAATGGCGCTAAGTGGCAGCACTTGTCACTAGGTACACTTGGAGACGTTCATAGCAGCACATGACCCACAAATATTTCTGCTCCATTATACACTTTCCTTCATGTTAAAGCAAGTCTCGGCTGTGGTTAAGTTTAAACAAATGCCACTAATGTTCCTATAATCGAGGGGTGGAATTGACTGACCCTCTAAGTCTAAGCTTATTAAAAGATAGTTTTAGCTCCGCCCTCACGGACGAGTTCTGATTGGCTCCTGCCTTTGGCAAGGTAAAATTTGTGTGTAGAAGATCAGCCATATTGTTAGGGTTTTGCATAAATAGGTGATACTATGAACATTTTACATGTAAAAGCGCCATACATTAGTTTAAATTTAACCAAGAAAATATCGGAAAATATCATGTGGCGCCATCAAACGGAATTTGAATCAGTATTGGTTTAACCGATACAATACTATCTTGAAATAATCAGTATCACTGCCAATACCGATATGTACAGGTTTTAATTTTTTTTTGCGTAGTGTGATGTTTTAATTCTGAACATGAGGAATGAGAAAATGAAAATTACACTACCGCTAAATCATCAACGAGAGGAAACAGAAAGACTAAGTGCGGAAAGTGAAAGGCTCAATACAGTCATTGAAGAATTGAAAAAGGTATGTTCATGTCAATGAAAAGCGGAATAATGGTTGAGGTTTAGGTTTAATCATTGTTAATTTACAAAATGACGTCACTAATCAAAAGGCCAGCAACGAATGCGTGAAAGATGAACCAGTTGAAAATGATTATCAAAATACTAACGATGAATGCCTCAAAGCTGAACCAATTGAGTATGGTTCGGAAATGTATAGCCAAGAAATGCCAATTGGCAAAAAACTGAGCGAAAAACGATTCAGATGTGATCAGTGTGACTTTGGATGCAAGAGCGAGGGTTATTTCATTAGACACAAACGAATCCATAGTTGTGAAAAACCATTCAAATGTGATCATTGTGAGTTTAGATGCAAGAACACGAGTGATTTGATCATACATCAAAACATTCACAGTGGTGAAAACCCTTCAAATGTGATCAGTGTGAATATGCAAGTAAGTGGAAGAGCGCTTTGATCAGACATCAACGCATTCACCGTGGTAAAAAACCATTCAAATGTGATCAATGTGACTATGGATGCTCGAAAAAGACTACTTTGATCATACATCAAGGAATTCATAGAAGTGAAAAACCTTTAAAATGCGATCACTGCATGTTTAGATGTAAGAACAAGAGAGGTTTGATCAAACATCAACGCGTTCACAGTGGTGAAAAACCCTTCAAATGTGATCAGTGAGAGTGATTATGGGTGCGCGGTCAATAGTAATTTGATCAGACATAAACGCATTCACAGTTGTTGTGAAAAGATATTCAAATGCGATCAATGTGACTATACTGGCAACTATAAGCATAATTTGATCAATCATCAATGCAATCACTTCGTTAAAAAGCACTTCAAATGTAAACAGTATAACTCTTCTAAGGTGCAGAAGATTACTTTGATCACATATCGATGTAGAAAACTTGCGACATAGAATGGATTTATCAGTCAAATCTCACTTATGGGAACCTGAAATAGATTTAACATAACATAACAGAAAAGAATGTTTGCCCACTGAAAAAGCTGGAACAAGACCGTTGTTGCGTCAAAATGCACTAATCGGCCAAATTAGAATTGGTAGTATCTACTCTGGAAGATGAAGACACTTGCTGTGCTAAATATTTTTTTAGAAGTTAAAAACCGGTTTTTGAAGATAATTTTAATTTTATAAGTGCCAAACTATAAAGAGGCAAAAAAGGTTTAATAAATGTGCCTATGGAAATCCGCATCTTTTTTCTTTATAAGCATGAGTTGAATCACAAGACATCCGCCGCTTTTACTTTAAATTTTGATGACACCTAACCCTAATCGCCTATAGAGTGCTGTCAGAAGCGCCAGTGTGACGTCACCCATGCGGTTTTCCCATAAAGAAAAAAACGGTAACTGTCATGGCCGCCCATTGCTAAAGGCAGACTCGTGACGTTTAACCTTGGATTTGACGTCACAACTGACAGCACTCTATATAGATCTCGCACTCTCTTAGAACGGCCGATCCCGATGTTAACACTTTTTACTAGGTATTTAACACTGTTTATTGTTCATTTATCCCTTGCGTTATTTCACTAATTGTAGGGTAATGACAGTGCTACGTGAGCAAACACCCTTCTATATCATAGCTCAGTGTCACAGCCCCTACTTGGCGCGTACAGTATCCCATCTTAAAAGAGTGCGCCAAGAAGGGGGATACACAGTCTACACCCCTCTCTACGCCCACTGGTTTGCAGTCTGGGAAATAAGGATATTTTTTAAACTAGTCCTTGGGTCCAGTGACCCCCTCCACTAGTCCCCGAAATAATTAACTGGTCTCCGGAGTGGTCCCAGCCTTTGTTCTCCTATAGATTTGCAATTAATAAACTGGTCCTGAGGACCAGTAACCCCCACTTCTTGAATTAAGTTCAAGCAATTAATAAACTGGTTTTGGACCAGAGGAAGTGTGCTATTTCCCAGACTGCTGGTTTGTAGAGTAATTTCTTTCCAATATATGGAAACGTCATAACCCTCTATCTCTTACAAAGTTTCCCCCAACGTTGGGGATACAAAGTTCACTCCCCCTCTCTACCGAAATTACTCGAAAGTGTCTGTTAGTTATCATTCGGAAATTTATTTTTTTTTGGGGGGGGGATATTTTTCATATTTTAAAATTTAAAATAATCGGCGACGAATCAGTACGGATGGTTCACTAATGTTTTACTCCATATTCTGACTTTTGCGATATCTATTTGCAGTTGAGATTTCAATTTCCCGCCGATAATCCCAGAGTTACGTTTTTGGCCAGGCAGAGAAATAAGGACAAATATCCTCCTAAGAAATTAACTGCGCCAGATTAAAAATTAACTACTTGCGGTCTGCTGGAGTACTGGCCTCGTGGCTACCTAATTAATTAAAAATGTTCCAAGATTAACAATTTCAAGTGGCTAATGTTCTGTTTATTTAATAAAATTACTTGGGCTCTACTGGCCATATGACCAGTTGAAAAAAAACCTTATTTCTCAGCCTGTGCAGCGTGACTAAAGAGATAAATCAGTAAGTACTATATTATGTCAATACCACTCCAGTAGTCAAAATATTACCGCCTCCAAGTTAGGGCTGTGCGAATAGTACTTTTTAAGGTATTCGTCGAATATCAAATAGCAGTGTTTTTGGGAGCCATCTCTCGGCTCGGAATAGGAAAATGACCAAATAATTTGACCAAATAGTGTGAAGTTCAAAAATTCGACCAAATTTAAATTTCTATAAAACTATTCTACCAAATTTCAAATTTATAAATAATGGGACACGGAAAGGTACTTTTGAACAGCTGAAAACTTATTTTTGAACGAATCAATGGTTTTATTTTAATCAAAATTAGGTTAGTTGTCAATATATCCCTATTCGCTTTGCAATGTATGACCTCTTCCATGATACTATATTTTTTAATAGGTATACTATAGTGACATATTATTAGGAAGTTCAATAGTTAGCTCTGCAGCGAGAAGTTGATAATAACCAGTACCCTTTAAGTTAAAACCTTTAATGATTTATTCTTGTCTATGAACTTCTAAAGACTGAGTGGCTGATTCCAGCTATAGCCTCCTAGATCACGCGACTCGGTGAACGCGGGTAATACTTTTGATAACAGTAGCCACGTCAGAATTTTAAGGCTGTGTCTGCCGAGTCGCGTCATCTATGGGGCCACGGTCCAGCGGACACTATGACAGCGCCCATAGGGATAGGAGCCTCACATTTATGTTTCTATCTCTATGACAGCGCCCTCAAATTCACAAAATCAACAGAAAAATTCAAAAACTGGTTGCGAATACCAAATAATTTGGTCAATAGACTGTTAAAAACATTCATTTTCTCGTGGTTTTATCCGCTATAGAATTGTCGGTTTTTCGAAGCTCATTATTTGGTATTCTAGAATTTTGAAAATCATTATTCGATTCGTCGGTGCGAATAGTAAACGTCAATTTTGACCAAATTATTTGGTCCGACCAAATAGTAACGAATAGTCTGCACGGCCCTACTCCAAGTCCGAAACTGGGAAACATTCCTGTCTGCTAGTCATTCTTGTCTTATTATGGCCAGGGTTGCCATATTGGGCTCGAAAGCCGCCAATTGGGCTTCTTCTCAAAAATATTGGCTTGAAATTGGGCTTGTCGGGGGTTTTTCTTTGGCTTTCTATACTTAAAATACCGCCAATAGGCGAAGATCATTAAAATGCCCAAAAAACTGAAAAATGTTACTGTCAAACCTTTTGAGCGGCTTATAATTGGTCAATTCATGATTAAGTAAAATGGTTTCATTTTGTTTTGGGTTTTAAAAATGGTGTCAGTATAGAATATGCGTTGAAATTTCTAAAAGAAAAACTAATTTCAAATTTTCAGGATAAATTTTTGGCTTGTTTTTGGGCTGAATAGCCTAGATCTTAGGCAGTTTTTGGGCTTTTTTTCGAAATACCGATTGGCGGTTTTTTGGGCTTGTTTCCAATTTGATTTTGGCGGGTTGAAGGTTTTCAATCTGGCATCCCTGATTATGGCGGCTGGCGCGAAAAGTGGCCAACGAACAGCGTAGACGGACGGAACGGAAGCCTTTAAATGTGTATTACTAAAATTATTAAAGCTCCTTAGTACTAGAAATACTATTAATAAAACAAGAACAAGGGAATTAGTTACTTGTAACAGGAAAACCTTTCAGTTAGACGATAAAGGGCTTGATTGGTTTAATCAGCTTTTTTTGACGGGTAAAAGAGGACAAGTAGGATGGATTCATTGAAAGATTGTGTTGTTACGGTGAAACCTTTAAGCTGGTAAGTAATAAAAATATTTCGAAAATTTGAAGAATACCTCAAGAAGTTTAATGGAACTGCCCTGGCAAAACCTAACCTAAGTTTATCTATCCTGGGCCAGCGAATCTAGAAAAGATTCGTAATTTAGAGGCCGTTTTTCTATGAGCGGCTAAATGTGCGCCGGTTTTTATTATTATCAAGTTTTATCAACTGAATAAATTTCCCCTTTTCCATAATTTTACTAAATAGAATATGTTTTTACCCCTAATTATTGGTACCTTTCCAAATTATGGCTAATTAGCTTTTTTATTGCCACCTTTTCCAAAAAATTGTTATTTTTAGTTTCATTCTACCCTAAAAAGAGGCGCACTTTTAGCCATTCGTGTTTTCCTTAGTGAGAAATATTTTAGTAGGATAGTAGTAAAAATAGTAGTATTCACCCCTGCGCGGAAAAGCAAAACCTATGATGGAGAAAATGGGATAAAATTGCTACATTGTGCCGTGCGGACTAATTGTATGCCCCTAGTAACAGTAAAGAATAGGGAGCTCATATTGAAATATGCCTCCTGAGTAGTCAAACTGTCGCTATCCATAGTATTTTCTCCGTCATTCGTTTAGCTTTTCAGTCTAGAAAAAATAGTACTATTTCTACTACTATCCTACTCAAAAAAAAATCCCATTATCAAAGGCGACCTCCTAACTATAGTCTGTCAAACGAAAGAAGAGCCCTGAGAAATTTGTCCAAATTGGTGTCGCCACCATAGACCCCATAGTACTTTATCAACTTGTTTTGTTTTGTCAATAGTCGTCTGTAATATAGTCTGCTATATGACAAGTACTTTAACTTATGTCATTAAAATATATTGCAATGCTAATTCAACAAAGATAAAACTGGTGTCTTGTCGTTAATTTTGTTTTATATTCTTTAATACTCGATGATCGTAAAAAACCATGAAACATAAACATATTAAATATTTATAGCAAAATTTATTGGTTCTATTGCGATTAAGCCTATCTGTTTATAGCAGACTATATTACAGACGACTATTGACAAAACAAAACAAGTTGATAAAGTACTATGGGGTCGATGGTGGCGACACCAATTTGGACAAATTTCTCAGGGCTCTTCTTTCGTTTGACAGACTATAGGTCCACTAGGAATGATCCCACATAATGATGTACATTCTTTCGGAAATATTAGACCCCTCACTAATCACAGTTCAACAACATTTTATAATGAATGTTAATTATAAAAAATTATTTTATTTAAAATTTATATATACGAAGATCTGATTAGTTTTAACATGAAATAATTGAGTCGGAATTTTGACAATGCTCTTGCTCTTGCACTAATCAAACCTTTCAGCTTTGAAACTCTTTGTCTCACAAAGGTCATGGGAACGCTATATACTCATATTAGTTTAAAATATAAACATTTTACTCCATTCCTTCGTTTGTTGTTCAAATAATGTTTCATGTTTCAAAAAATACCTTCATTCAAAGTTTAATTTTAGGAAAGAAATGTGTCGACACAAACTGTCTTTATGCAAAGCCTATATGAATTTAGTCGATTCTCAAAGAGTTGTTCTCGGAGAGGTATTTGAGCAAATATTGTTCTACCGCGTGAAATTACAAAAAAACTGCTGTTTGTTTTAGAATGATTGTTTCTTAAGCAAAGATGATAAAATGAAGAAACTGAGGAAAAAGGTACTATTTGACAAAACGAGAAAACCTCCCAAATATTATCCCTATAGAAAAAGCATTGAGAGGCATTCTGGCAGGAAAAACGAAGCAAGGGGCACTTTCACCATGCTTGAGCGAAAACGCCCAGTTTTCTTGTCTACCGCCACTCCATGGCTGATGAACATTGAACTTTTTTAAATGTACTGCCAATGAAAAATTCCCCTCTGATTGGCTAAAAGCTCAGAGGGTTTGAGGTCCCTTGTTTTAAGCATCATTGAAAATAAGGACCTATAACGTTTTTTCGCGTCATTGGTTTCTCCTTTTTCTTGCTTGTCCCTTTAAAAGGCATTCTGTCTGAAGGTCCCATGGAAATCAGCTTTTGTAATGGAATCTTATTTGAATTTTTAGTTTGACGTTTTAATTTCAAACGTCAGAAAAGAGCGAATGGAAAATGAGCTAACTATTAATGAACAACGAGGTAAAATTGACAGGCTCAATAAGGTCAGAGAAGAATTGAAAAACAAAGTCAAAGATCTCAAGGTATGCGACATTGTTCATTTGATGAACACGCAAATATGAGGTTAGGTATTCTTTATCCATTATACCCTAAATTGTTTAAAAAATTAGGAGAAAAATGGAGAAATTCAAAAGGCTAACGATGTATCAGTGAAACTTGAACCAGTTGATTATGATTCAGAGCCAGATAGCCAAGTATTATCCCTACCAATTGTGGAACAGCAACAACCTCAAGGTCGAAATGAAAGGTATTGCAAGAGAAAAAAGGTATATTTTATTGTCTTGTTTTATCACAATTTTAATTGTATAGCTAGGAAGGAGTCCCTACTGAGGCCAGGAACTGCAACCAGCCTGGTGTGTAAATTGCAGAATATTGCATTTTTAACGTTAATTTGTGGACTACGCATGAATATTACTAAGAGAAAAGAGATGAGATTCTGAGAATCTTTCACTCCTAGTCCCCACTGTGTAACGATCATTTTTTGAAAAGGGGTCGGACTAGCTCCGTCCACATCTCATAGAATCATCGCACTTTCCTTGTGTCGTATCTATAATTTCCAGATGTTACATGATTATTTCCTTATTTATGTAGGTAAATCCAAGGCAATTCATAATATTGAAGATGAAAGAGTTGTTGAACTTCGCTCTAAAATTCATACTAGAGAACGAAGCTTCAAATGTGATCAGTGTGAATTTTCCAGCACACAGAAAAGTAATTTCATCAGACATAAACGTATTCACGTTGGGGGAAAACCCTTCAAATGTAATCAGTGTGATTATGGTACCAAGAAAAAGTATGATTTGATCAAACATCAACGCCTTCACAGTAGTGAAAGACCCTTCAAATGTGATCAGTGTCATTATGCAAGTAAGGAGAAGTATTATTTGATTAGGCATCGACGCATTCACAGTAGTGAAAAAGCCTTCAAATGTGATCAGTGTGACTACTTCAGCAAGATCAATCATCACTGGATTGCCCATAATGCAAACACAGTGGGGAAAACTCTTCAAATGTGTTCAGTGTGAATATACTAGCACGCTCAAGTGTAATTTGATCATGCATCAACGCATTCACAGTGGTGAAAAACCCTTCAAATGTGATCGGTGTGACTATAAAGGTACGCAGAAGGCTCATTTGATCATACATCAACGCATTCACAGTGGTGAAAAACCATTCAGATGTGATCAGTGTGACTATAGATGCAGGCAGACGAGTTCTTTGCTCAGACATCAACGCATTCACAGTGGGGGGAAAACCCTTCAAATGTGATCAGTGTGACTATACTGGTAGAGATAAGAGCAAATTGATCTACGTAATCACATTGGTAAAAAACCCTTCAAATGTGATCAGTGTGACTATAAATGTAGGCAGAGTAGTAATTTGATCGTACATCAGTGCATTCACCTTAAGGAGGAAACCTTTCAATTGTGATCAATGTGACTCTACCAGCACACGTTAGTCTAATTTGATCACACATCAGGGCGTTGATAATGGTGAAATACCATTCAAGTTTTTTCATTGTGAAGATGTATCATCACACCAACGTTGAAAGCACATGGGCGAATAGAATGGATTTGAAGGACTGGTAAAGATTAGAATCGAGGAATGTTTTTATTGTAAGGCCTATTTGTATAATGAAAAATTTCCAATGTTGTAAAATGAAACGATGTTCCTCTGACAAATTCCTTTTCCGTTACACGAACTATTGCGGGCAACACTTGTTCATGGTGTGATAAAAATTGCGCCCGACATTGATTATAACCCGAAACCTTTGTTAGCTTTTCATTTCAGATAGATTACGTAACTGTAATTAGACATAGCTGTCTCATTGCCTATGAAATCTATATTTATTTTGATTTTTAAATTCATTAAAAACTATCACGGAGCAGCAATGATACAATTGTCCAATCTTCATTACAAGTAAATTCTCCTAATTCTGAAATAAAGTACGTTGATTTCTTGATGTTCTGTTTTTACCTCTCCGAGTGACGATGACGTCACGGAGAGGTTTTACACTGAACGTGTCTGTGTGTCTGTCTGTGTGTCTGTCTGTCAGACCCCACGTGACCGCGTTCGCAGTTTAAAAATCGGAGCAAACGTGTTCGCCATTTCCGAACTGCTTTCACAGTCACGGAAATGGCTCCTCTACTTGAGTTCTCACACCACCATCTTCTGGTCTTTGTCCATCCCACACGGACACCAGTCTGTACTTACTGGCTTCTAATTACCACCATCGTTTGATCTTCGTCCATCCCACATGGACACCAGTCTGTACATACTGGCTTCTAATCACCACCATCTTCTGGTCTTTGTCCATCCCACTTGGACACCAGTCTGTACATTCTGGCTTCTAACACCACCATCTACTGGTCTTCCGTCTATTCCACATAGACACCAATCTGTCTCATTGGCTTCTACTCCATTATCATCGTTTGGTTTTAGGATATACGCGGCGATCAGCTAGGGTTACGAGAAACGTCTAGCCTCCCTAAGGTGGGATCGCCACCAAAGGTTTTCGCAATTGCGCTTTTTCCTTACTATTATAATGGAAACGAATCGTATATATACCCCAAAATTTGAAGAAAGCGGGCAAGAGGGGTACCCTTCACTTTAAACGTCAATATTAGCAAAGTTTAAGATGATAATAGGTATAACTTTATTTTAAACGATTTAACTATTATTAATGTTAATTATTGAAGATTAAAATAATTAAAAATAATTATATTTATTTAAATATTAAAGATAATCTTGTTTCTCAACTCAAAATTAATACGGAAAGAGTTAAAAAGCAGCTTATGTTTTTGTCTGTGTGTGTCCGTCCATTGTTACACTAGTGCGTCGCGTTAGCAGTTAGCCTTGTGTTGATGTGTTAAGAAATCGTACAAAACCTTAATATTCCCTTTTTCCATAATATAAAGTGAATATGTGGAAGTATTTTTCGTAATTATGATGCATTTAGTACTTTTGTAGCTTTAAAACTCTGTTTCATTTTGATATTCCAAAGATTTTTTTTAATATTGTTATTTGAAATGGCTGTTTATATATTACTTAAGCTATACTACATCTGTATATAGAATAATCCTTGGTTTAGTGACTTCATGTAGAAAATTAAGACCTAGACTCCGGCGGGTATAACAAGTATTATCCGCAATAGGCTTAGTGAAACAAAGTGTAAATAATTGAGGCCTGAGGTGAAATAAACTTTTGGCTCTGATTTTCGTGTCTGAAATGAAGAGACATAAACGGTTCAGAGTGAACCGAAAGTTAAACACACTCTTAAATAATCAGGTTAATTTTATAATAGAAGAGAAGATCATGATGGCAATTATATTCGTAAAATGGCTAATGGTAAACGGGTAGTAGCTACAGACTTATTATTCTCTTTATGGTGCGCATTGACTATTAGTGCGTCTAGCTACAATTTAGCTTTGGTGTTATTTAACGTTAACACTCATGTTGGCAAACTAGGAGTATTGTTGAGGTGAGACGAGACGATAGTGTTTACACTGCAAACCAGTTGTGAATGTAGCTATCAGAATATAGGGTAAACAGCTGAAGCGTAGACTTCATTTCCTGTTCTTTTCCCCATTGACTGATTTCCATGTGTCCAGGATTTATCCTTATTGGATGTAAAATGTGGTCTGCTTTACTGTACATTCGCTATGTTTGGCATACTGCTTCAATATTTCGTAAATTTTTACGAAGTAGTAGTAGACCTCTTGACTCGGAGAGGTAATATTTTGGTTTTCCCAACTTGTTATTGTTTTATTGTAAATGGATTTTTACGAAGATTAAAATTTATAAAATCTGCTTAAATGATATCAGTTTTCAGATGGTAATTTCAATTGAAAAAAGTTACCTAACCTTTGGGGGGCAACATGATACATAATTACATACAAAAAAATTAAAACGTTTATGCTAAATTACGGTTTTATTTATTTATTACAAGCACATGCTCACCAAAATTTATTTGTAATTCAAATAATATTTCTGAAAACAGTTGCGGATCCCCTGTTGTATGATTCTTAAAAAGCCACTTGTTCCTGAAAAATTAGATACAATGCAGCTTAAAGCCTGACAATAGCTTAAAAACTATGGAGTTGGGATTATTGTCGTGATATACTACAGTAGAAAGTTGTTGAGTCAATTTTACATATTTCATTCATCAAACTGAACTATCGATGGAAATAATGTACAGTATGAACACTTCATAGTTTACGAGATATCTACGCTGAAATACCTATTTTCTTCCAGTGTGAAATTGAAAATGATTCTATTTAATTTCAGAATTTCATTTAGATCGCGAGTTTAACGTTAAACAAGTTGGGAAAACCAAAATATTACCTCTCCGAGTCGGGGAAAAGACTAGTATACGACTCAATATCGAAATACTAGAGCAACATTTTTTCGCTTGGTTTTGTCTAAGCCATTGAATAGTTTTCTCTACATTGTTAAAATATATAATCATCCGCTAATCCTAGGTTTCAAATCATTATTTTCAAAGAGTATATAAGTTCTATGTTAAATTTTATTCTCTGATGCATACCACTAACCCGATAACGATTAGCCCTTTCACTGATCTAATTGCTACCATGATGCTTTCTTCCATTATAAAATCTAAATCTGATTATTTAAACGTGTATTAAACTTTCGGCTCACTATGAACCGTTAATGTCCCTTCATTACAGACACGATGATCAAAACCCAAAGTTTACTCCACCTCAGGTCTCAATTATTTACTCTTTGGTTCACTAAGCCTATTGCAGATCAAACTTGATTTACCCGACAGAATCCAGGCCTTAGCTTTTTTCATGAAATAACTAAACCAAGGATTATTTTATATACAGATGTAGTATACCTTAAGTAATATATAAACAGCCATTTCAAATAATAATATTAAAAAACATCCTTGGAATATCAAAATGAAACAGAGCTTTAAAGCTACAAAAGTACTAAATGCATCGTAATTACGAAAAAGATTTCCACATATTCACTTTATATTATGGAAAAAGTGAAAATTAAGGTTCTGTAGGATTTCTTAACACATCAAAACAAAGCGAACTGCTAACTCGGCGCACTAGTGTGACAACGGACCGACACACACAGACAAAAAAAAAGACTGCTTTTTAACTCTTTCCGTATTAATTTTGAATTGAGAAAAGAGATTATCTTAAAAATTAAAATAAATATAATTAATATTTAATATTTTCTTCGTTAGTTGTTCGCCTTATTGAGCGTTACATCGTTTTAAAAAAGAATAATTAAACAACCTTGAGAGACTTGACTAATATTGACGTTTGAATTGAAGGATATGACTGTTGGTTGGCCTTACTCAAATAGGTAGTATATAAAGGATTCGAATCGCAGCTGTAGATAAGAACATCGCAATTGCGTGAACCTTGAAGGAAGACCCCTCCATTGGAAGGCTAGACGTTTCTCGTAACCCTAGCCGATCGCCGCGTATGTCTTAACCTTAAGGATGATGGTGGTTTTAGAAGCCAGGTCTACAGACTGGTGTCCATGTGGGATAGACAAAAACAAAGACCAGAAGATGGTGGTGTTAGAAGCCAGGTGTACAGACTGGTGTCCATGTGGGATGTACAAAAACAAAGACCAGAAGATGGTGGTGTTAGAAGCCAGGTGTACAGACTGGTGTCCATGTGGAATGGACAGAGACGAGAAGGTGGTGGTGCTTAGAAGCCAGTAAGTACAGACTGGTGTCCATGTGGAATGGACAGAGACAAGAAGGTGGTGGTGCTTAGAAGCCAGTAAGTACAGACTGGTGTCCATGTGGGGTGGACAAATGAACAGAGTTGTTAGACAGGCAATGGAGTAATAGCCTGTAAGTGGAATACAATTTCCGGGCCTGTAAATGCGGTCTGGAAATTGAATACACGTTTGCTCCGATTTGCAAACTGCGAACGCGGTCACGTGGGTGTAACAACGAACAGACAGACAGATACGTCGAAATTAGAACCTCTCCGTGACATCAAAGAGAATATACCAATGGTATATTCTCTTTGGTGACATACGTCACTCGGAGAGGTAAAAACATAGACTGCTTTTTAACTCTTTCCGTATTAATTTTGAGTTGAGAAACAAGATTATCTTAAATATTAAAATAAATATAATTAATAGTAAATATTTTCTTCGTTAGTTGTTCGCCTTATTGAGCGTTACATCGTTTTGATAAAGAACAATTAAACATTCTTGAAAGACTTGACTAATATTGGCGTTTGAAATGAAGCGTACGCCGGTTGCTTCGCCTTACTCAAATAGGTAGTATATAAGGGTGTCGAACTACAGTTAAAAGCAAGAACAACCGCAATTGCGAAAACCTTTGGTGGACAACCCACCCTAGGGAGGCTAGACGTTTCTCGTAACCCTAGCTGATCGCCGCGAATGTCTTAAACCAAACGATGACGATGGAGTTAGAAGCCAATTAGACAGATTGGTGTCTATGTGGAATAGACGGAAGACCAGTAGATGGTGGTGTTTAGAAGCCAGTATGTACAGACTGGTGTCAAAGTGGGATGGACGAAGACCAGAAGATGGTGGTGATTAGAAGCCAGTATTTACAGACTGGTGTCCAAGTGGAATGGACGAAGACCAGAAGATGGTGGTGATTAGAAGCCAGGTGTACAGACTGGTGTCCATGTGGGATGGACGAAGACCAAAAGATGGTGGTGATTAGAAGCTAGTATGTACAGACAGGTGTCCAAGTGGAATGGACGAGGACCAGAAGATGATGGTGGTTAGAAGCCAGTATGTACAGTTTGGTGTCCGTGTGGAATGGACAAAGACCAGAAGATGGTGGTATGAGAACTCAAGTAGAGGAGCCATTTCCGTGACTGTGAATGCAGTTCGGAAATGGCGAACACGTTTGCTCCGATTTGGAAACTGCGAACGCGGTCACGTGGGTGTAACAACAGAAACACAAATACACACACAAACAGACACACACGATCGTTACAGAACCTCTCCGTTACATACGTCACTCGGAGAGGTTAAAACTTTCTGTGCTCCCATTTTTTTCCGAGAGCCCGACAAGGAATTGAGCGAAGTGTTTTTAAAACGATTGCTAAGATTGCTTAAAGACTTCAACGAAACAAGCCGTTGGCGCCGAGCACAGATCGAGTGAGCTCTGGTGAGTGGGACATAATTTCTTAAAAATAATCTTTTGTGAAATAAGTCTGAAAGCAGTTTTGACAATTATCCCGTCGCGAGTCCAGCCAGATCTTATGCTCTACATTCTGATTTGATGGTCTGCTAGTGGTTCAAAGGAAATAGTTTAAATAGATTAATTAGCTAATTTTTTAAAAGATATCACCAAAAGGGGAACGAGATTTAGATATAACCCATTATGTCTTGAAGATATAGCATTTAGTTTTGGAATACCACCAGTTGTTCACTTTTACTACATTTTATATCTAATTTAATTTATAATGTTTAATTTTGGAGTTTGAAGGTAAAATATTGATATTTTAATAAATTATCCATTATATATTTCTACTTTTGCAATTAAAGCGCTTAAAAATAATTATTTGTTATTTAAGTCTGAATTTAGTTTTGACAATTTTCCTGTCACGAGTAGAGCAAGATTTTGGTCCACGATAGTCTACAATCTACGTCACGCTGACCAGGACGACCGCCTTATTTCTACGTTATTAATCACGTAGTCTTGATCTACAGTTCTACACACAGTCTGCTACGTTCTGGCTAATTGACGCCTTTATGAGACATACCTCATGCGATTGATTGAGCTGTTGATAAGATAATTCATTATAATAACATTAAAAGTATTCATTATAAATAGTGTTGAAGGTTTAATTATAATTAATCAAATATTCTAGTTTAATATAACAAATAACGTAATCAAAGGGCGGGAAAAGCTGACTGGGTTTGGTATTGAAATAATTTGTGTTTCATTTTGCTAGTTTGTTCAAAGGTCTGAAATTATTTTTACGTCGCGAGTCCGGCAGAATTTCAGTTCTTTTTTTCCGAGCAAGTTTGCGTCGTTGAGTGCGTGATCGAGTGGGCTATGGTTTTTGAAAACTGGTGTCGCTAATTTCTCGATGACGGTGATTGAAACTTGAAAGGCCGTCAATTTGCCAAAACGCAAAAGCAATTTGCAAAACCACCGTGGCCAAACTAGCTTAGAAAAAGAGAACGGAAATTTCTGCCGGACTCGCGCTAAGGCTGAGAATTAAGAAATAAGGATTTTTTAAGTGGACATTTTACCAGGGCCACCACCTTATTTCTCACATTCTCAGCCTGCTGAGTCTAGAGATTAGTCAGATAAGTATTGCATTATCTTCGCCAACATTATTAATACTGTTGGCAAAGGTTTTATCTAAATTCCACTCCAATAATAAAAATAATACCACCTCCAAGCCCGAGACTGGGAAACTTAGCTGTCTGCTAGTCATTCTTATCTTATTATGACACGAAAAGCGGTCAACATCAACTAACAAAGTAGACGGAAGCCTTTAAATGCGCATTACTAAAATTACTAATGCTTAGTACTAGAAATACTATTAATAAAAGAAGAAACTCTTTCTCCAACGAGAGCAAAACAAGTAGTAAATGCAAAACCATTCAGTTAGACGATATAGAGCTTGAATGATTGGTTTAATCTGATTCTTTGGCGAGTAAAAGAGGACAAGTAGGATGGATTCGTTGAAAGATTGTGTTGTTACGTTGAAGCCTTTGAGCTGGTAAGTAATAAAATATTTCGAACTTGAAGAATGCCTCAAGAGCTTTAATGGAATTGCCCAGGCTAAACCTTATCTAAGCAGACCTAATCTGGGCTAACGTAACCAAACATAACACGAAATAAGTTTCAGTTCTTTGATCAATCTATCTTACAATGGCCAAATGGGCCAGAGAAATGAAAATCGTTAAATTAATTAGAAATCACGAACTCTTCAAAAACACGTCATGATGTACATTCCCTCACTAATCACGTCGTGATGTACATTCCCCCACTAATCACGTCGTGATGTACATTCCCCCACTAATCACGTCGTGATGTACATTCCCCCACTAATCACGTCGTGATGTACATTCCCTCACTAATCACGTCGTGATGTACATTCCCTCACTAATCACGTCGTGATGTACATTCCCTCACTAATCACGTCGTGATGAACATTCCCTCACTAATCACGTCGTGATGTACATTCCCTCACTAATCACGTCGTGATGTACATTCCCTCACTAATCACGTCGTGATGTACATTCCCTCACTAATCACGTCGTGATGTACATTCCCTCACTAATCACGTCGTGATGTACATTCCCTCACTAATCACGTCGTGATGTACATTCCCTCACTAATCACGTCGTGATGTACATTCCCTCACTAATCACGTCGTGATGTACATTCCCTCACTAATCACGTCGTGATGAACATTCCCTCACTAATCACGTCGTGATGTACATTGCCTCACTAATCACGTCGTGATGTACATTGCCTCACTAATCACGTCGTGATGTACATTGCCTCACTAATCACGTCATGATGTACAATCCCTCACTAATCCCGCCGTGATGTACATTCCCTCACTAATCACGTCGTGATGTACATTCCCTCACTAATCACGTCGTGATGTACATTCCCTCACTAATCACGTCGTGATGTACATTCCCTCACTAATCACGTCGTGATGTACATTGCCTCGTTAATCACAGTTCAATGACCTTTTATGAGTGTTAAATATAAAAAATATTTTATTTAAATTGTATATTAGACACTAATCAGGAGATCTGATTAGTTTTAACATGTATTAATTCAGTCGGAATTTGTAACAATGCTCTCCACTCTCCCACTTATCAAACCTTTCATCCTTGAGCCTGTTTGTCTCGCAAAGGTCCTGGCAACACTGTAAACTCTTAGTAGTTTAAAATATCAACATTTTTCTCCATTCCTTAGCTTGTTTTTCAAAAAATGTTTCATGTTTCAAAACATGTCTTCATTCAAAGTTTAAATTTAGGAAAGAAATGTGTCGACATAAACTGTCTTTACGCAACGCCTATATGAATGTGGTCGATTTTCAAAGGGATATTCAAAGAGAGGTATTTGAGCATAAATTGAACTATTCCTTGTTGTACCGTGTGAAGTTTAACATTACAAGAAACAAACTGCTGTTTGCTTTAGGAACTGGATAAAGATGATTGTTTCATAAGCAAAGATGATAAAATGAAGAACCTGAGGAACAAGGTACTATTTGACAAAGCGAGAAAACTTCCCAAATAGTGTTCCCATAGAAAAAACATTACAAGGAAATCTAACATAAAACATGCCTGGCGAAAGCGCCCAGTTTTCCTGTCCCCTATGAAGGCTTCATGAGATTCAAAATAACATTGTCTACCGCCATTAAATGGCGGTTGAACATTGAACGTTTGTAAATGTCCTGCCAATGATAAATTTCACTCTCATTGGCTAGAAGTTGGAGGATAAAGCTCCCTTGTTTTAATCATCATTAAAAAATGAGGATTATCAATGATGCTTAAAACGACATTGGTTTCCCCTCTCTCTTGTTTGTCCTGAAGGTCTCATGGAAATCAGCTATAGTAATGGAATCTTAATTCAATTTTTTAGTTTGAAGTTTTAATTTCAAACGTCAGAAAAGAGAGGATGGAAAATGCATTAACTATTAATGAACAACGAGATAAAATTGACAGGCTCAATAAGGTCAGAGAAGAATTGAAAAACAAAGTCATGAGTCTCAAGGTACGCGACATTGTTCATTTGATGAAAACGCAAATATGAGGTTAGGTATTAGCAATATTCATTAATCATTGTTAATTGTTTAAAAAAATTAGGAAGAAAAAGAAGTAATTCAAAATGTTAACAATGTATCAGTGAAAGTTGAACCAGTTGATTATGATTCAGAGCCAAAAATTGAACCAGTTGATAATGATTCAGAACCAGATAGCCAAGCATTATCCCTACCAGTTGCGGAACAGCAACAACCTCAATCTCAAAATGAAAGGTATTTAAAGAAAATAAATTGTATTTTATTGTTTTATTTTATCATAATTTTAATTGTATAGCTCGGAAGGAGTCCCTACTGAGGACCAGAACCACAACCCGCCTGGTGCGTAAATTTTTATTTACGTAGAAATATCGTAAGACTCCCCAGGTCACTTGCTGTGTTCACAATAATTTGAACCCCCCATGGATAAGCTACAACTAAAGCCTCAACCAGTTTAACAGCAATTTCTAAAAGCCTTATTAGTCAGTGGTGATTGTATGAAGTTGGGCAAACACATTGTAGAACCCTTAAAGAATGTGCATTATACGTAATTTTTATGCATTGAACTGATTTGCATAATTTGATGGCTTAACATACAAGAATGAATTTCATTCGACCCCTGTTGGCGAAAGTAGTGAATGTGATTTTATTTCTGAACTCTACTGCTGATGCCAATCACAAAGATCAAGACATCGGTCCAAATAGAAACTAGTTCAAATTTCCCAACAGGCTTTTGAGGATCAACAGAGCATGCTGGGAAATATCTTACGATAATCTGATTGAGCTAAGATGGCACAGAGAAAGGCTTTAAAATATTATAATGGCAAAAGCAATAAAGCCAGAGCTTGAACGCCTCAATTATTATCGTTTATGATCAGATTAGAATTTTTATATGATAAGTTAAACAAATGTAGGCTTTACTTACAGCGAAATTACGTATGTTAGATTTTGGGAAAAGATTAGGCATTATTAAGTTATCTAATCAAACGATTTGCCACTCAAATACTTATTTCTGTGAAATATTTGGGTTAAATGTTGGGAAGTGTAAATTCGCCCCTAGGTCCAAATATAAGTGTGCTTGCAGAATTCCGAATTTTTTATGTTAATTTGTGGACTACGCATGAATATTACTAAGAAAAAATAGATGCGACTCTGAGAATCTTTCACTCCTAGTCCCCACTGTGTGTGAAAAGTGGGCGGATACTTTAGAAGGGTCGTGACTAATTATGGGGTGTGATACGAGCTCCGCCCACATCTCATAGAATCATCGCGCTTTCCAGATGTTACATGATTTTTTCTTTATGAAATGTATTTTTTGATTTGTGTAGGTAAACCCAAGGAAAAACATAATATTGAAGATAAAAGAGTTGTTGAACTTCGCTTCAAAATTCATAATAGAGAACAAAGCTTCAAATGTGATCAGTGTGAATTTTCCAGCACACAGAAAAGTAATTTGATCAAGCACAAACTCATTCACTTTGGGGGAAAAGGAAGACCCTTCAAATGTAATCAGTGTGATTATGCCAGCAAGCTGGAGAGTAATTTGATCGCGCATGAACGCATTCATAGCGGTGAATTACCCTTCAAATGTGATCAGTGTGAATATGCCTGCACACGGAAGCATTATCTTATCGCGCATAAAAGCACGATGCATATTGAAACACCCTTCAAATGCGAGCATTGTGACTTTAGTAGTGTGTGGAAGCATTGTTTCATTAGACATCAACGTCTTTACCATGGTGTAAATCCCTTCAGATGTGATCAGTGTGAATTTGTAACCACAGAGAGTGGTCAATTGATCAGTCATCAGATCAGTCATCAGCGCATTCGCAGTAGTGAAAAACCATTCAAATGCGATCAGTGTGACTTTGCTTGTACTCGGAAGTATGATTTGGAAATCCATCTAAGCATTCACAGGGGGGAAAGACCCTTCAAATGTGATCTCTGTGACTTTGCAAGTACTCGGAGGTATGATTTGAACAAACATGAACGCATACACGATGATGAAAAATCCTTCAAATGTGATCAGTGTGACTTTGCAAGTATTCGTAAGATTGGTTTGATCAGACATCAACGCGTACACGGTGATGAAAAATCCTTCAAATGTGATCAGTGTGACTTTGCAAGTATTCGTAAGAATGGTTTGATCAGACATAAACGCATTCATGGTGATGAAACACCATTCAAATGTGAGCATTGTGAATATGCAACCACACAGAGGAGTAGTTTGAACATACATCAACGCATTCACAGTGGTGAAAACCCCTCCAAATTCGATGAGAGTGAATACGCTATCGCGTGGAAGAGCTTATTGATCAAACGTCCACGCATTCACAGTGGTGAAAAACCCTTCAAATGTGATCGGTGTGGCTATGCATGCACGCATAGGGCTCATTTGATCAATCATCAACGCATTCACAGTGGTGAAAAACCATAATAAACCATTCAAATGTGAATAGTGACCTATGTTAGCGCGTGGAAGTGCTTATTGATCACACATCAACGAATTCATGGTGGTGAAAAACTTCGTATGTGATCATTGTGATTTTAGGTGAGCTGGAAGAGTAGTGTTATCAGACTAGTCAACGCGTTCACAGTAGGGAAAAACACTTCTAATGTGATCATTGTGATTTTGCCAGCAAACCTTTCGCACGTGATCGCAATAAATATTCAAAACCACTGACCATAACTAAATTTTCAAAAGAATTCTAAATGCCAATGTATAATCTTCATTATAGGTTAATACTACGAAATTTTTAACTTTTTAATTTTTTTACTTACTCTGATTTTATTATAAGTGAATTTTAATTGTTTGAGTTTCATTTTTAGAAAGAAAGTTAGTTGTACGAGCCTTTAATATTGTAACGAGTATTAAAATTAATAAAATCTGTTTAAATGATATCAATTTTCAGTTGGTAATTCAATTGAAGTGCCTAACCTTGTCATACTGAGATAAATATGGCCTATATTCATTTCATTTGGCAATATCATATCTCTTTCCTTTGAGATATTAACAAATGAAGTTTTTGAGCGGTGCAGGACTGTATTCGAGGTTTAGTATATGAATAGACCATTCCATTGTTTACTTGAAGAGAAACCAATAGACAGCGTATTCCCCTAGGCCAAGAAGCAAAGCAACGTCCCGCCGACTCGTACTGCCTCGTCGAGCGCGTCAAAGGGCCAGGCTTTCCAGCGCTGTTAGTCAGGCGTCGCTAGTATCAACTTGTCTATTTTTTTTACAGGGAGTTTGCACATCCTATCTTTATTGTGATTATTTTCATTTTTGGTAACTAAAATTGCCTCAGCGCCGCACTTTACAAAGACTACTCTCCTTATCCTGGAACTAACTGCAAAAATTCTCCTTCAAACAAAATAGCTATTAGAAAACTGTTAGTATTTCATTCAAAAAGCAAGACATGACCTTGCAAAGACGCAAGTGCGGGTATTTTACAATTAACGCACCATCGCTCGGTCTACCAATAATTTAAACCATTTTTCCTAACGTAGGGATTAATAATAATGAATGTAAATCCTTTATTGTTTAGTAATAAACAATGTATACAGGGTGTTTGTGAAATGTCCATCAATAATGAAAGAGCGTATTTATTGGGCCATTTTGAGTCGAAAATGTTCAATGGCATTTTTCCGTCCGAGCCACTGTTTTCAAATTATGATTGGAGTAGTTTACGGATGACCCCTTAAATTTAATTAAGAAATTGAAAGACCGCTAATTTAATAAAGGGGTCATCCCTAAAATATTCAAATCATAACTCGAAAACCGTGGCCCGGACGGCAAAATGTCATAGAACATTTTCGACTCAAATGACACAAAAAACATCACCCTTAATTTGTGATGGACCTTTCAAAAACACCCTGTATGTTGTGTTTAAAACATGGTGGGAAATATTTTAAAATCTATATAATATCACAAATATTCACCTTTTTATTAAAATTTGAACTAACATTATCTGTAGCAAAACCAATGTTCTAAAACGAAGCATTTTAAATTTCGCGCCAAAGAGTAGATTTTCTGGCTATTTACGTGTTGCTGTTGGAAGTAAAACATCCAGTGGTTATTGCGCATGTCAATTAATGGGCGGGGCTTTACATTTCCCACTCGGTCTATATCCCACTCTAGCCGCTGCGACTGCGAGCAGCTTGTGTCCAGGAGCGCATGATCGAGTTGGCTATGGTATACCCCAGGTGCCAGCCCCGGCCCCCAGCCGCGCCGTGCTCAAAAATTAAAACCTTCTGAGTCTGCTAGAGATTAGTTTTTGGCGGCAATTGGTGTAGTTATCTTTTGTTCCGATATCCGTAACAACTTCAGTTAAGTTTTAGCCATACAGCTGGAAAACGGTAAATAAAAGAGGAATCTATCTCTCCAAAGAGCAAGAATATCATAACAGTGTAAGTGATAACTGATTATTTTTATAGAGTTTAATCAATAATAAAAGAAATACACATGGGTAAAAAATATTATTAAAGTTAAAAGGAAGGTGAAATCAAGCGATTTTTTACCGATTCTTCTACTAAGACCAGTCTGCATAATGAAATATTCAGGAAATACCTCAAAATGTTTTCAAAATTCAAATTATTTTGAGATTTTATGGATAATTTGAAATAAGCACCTCCGACCAATCGCATAACGCTTTGCATTCCTGTTAAAAAGAAATTCGTTGCACCCTCTACATCTCCCACCCAATTTTAAAAAATCTCGCGCGAAATTTCATTCGACATGAAGCATGTACCGCGAGAATTTTGTTATCAAGAGGGCAGGGTGGTACGCAATTGCCCAGAGGTGCTTATTTCAAATAGTCCATAAAATCTCAAATAGGTAAAAAACACTTAACCATGGACATGAGTAATTTTAAAATTTATGATAACACTATTACTAAAATAGTATATTTTTTAAGCCTCGACTAATAGCGTTTTCCTTTGGGTCCTCGCGGAGCGCTCCCATGGAGGAATAAAACTGGGAGATCCTATTCTTCAAAAACAGTCTTTAACGAAGCTGGAAACTACTACTACAATTTTTATTGCTCCTTGGGAGCGCTCCGCGAGGACCCAAAGGAAAACGCTATTAGAACTCTGTTGTACTAAACTTATCAATGCCAAATCTTGATTTACATTTATTTTTATTATATTAAAACTTTTCGTGTCAAAGGTCCTTGATAAAGAGAGAAAATCGAGATATTACATCGCAGTCCATGAAAGTGTGAGTTCCTCAACTGAATGTCGAAGTCAAAAAACGATTTGGAATTGTCTCTTGAAAGAAATATGGAGAACGATTCAATCGTAGAATCTTTGGAAGCACAGGAATCTAAAAATAAATGTCATGAAAAAGGAAATATTGAACCGAGCTGCGGTTCATCTGAACTGACCCCGGTTCATCTGGATAGCGACTTACCGGATATATCGCCTGAACCTAAAAACGATACTTCAGTGCCCAACTTAGACGCCCTTGAACCTTGCACGTCAAACTATTCGTCTGCTAGTTCGAAAATTGGTAAGTAATTTTCTTCTTAAAAAGTGTGGGTACCTAGAGAGAGAATAGCCCGAGTCATACTACCGTGTTTGAAAATAACCTTGAGCAATGTATCCACTGAAGCTGGTAAAAAGGGTGAATTTGAAAAGTCCGTCAATTATGAGGGATCGTGTTTATTGGGAACAACTGAGTGGAAAGTATCAATGAACATGGGGTGTACATCAATTGGTTACAGATATATGCCCCCCCCAAACATTGACCATTATAACAAGGAAGTATCCAACAATGTAGAGTACAACTTTAATCCGAGTAACCAGCTTGTTTAGAACTATCAGACAATTTCTATAACTTTCAATCTAAGTTAGATTCAAAACCTTTAACTAGCTTGTTGATGGCACTTGAAAACGACTGTCGTACCTTTTCAGCACCGCGGTTAGCTTCCATTTTCTGTTTAGTTTGCTCGAGGTTTTTCTCTCTAGTCGGAATACGTCATTCGTGTCTGTAAGACCTATCCCCCTTGGGATCCAATGGGAAAGGGCGGAGTAATGACGGACATGAAAAGGGTTTACTTGTCCACTGACACCGGCGTAAGAGTAGAAGTTAATGATCTCGCAACTTATACCTTCTTATAGTATATTCCTTTTTGTTTTAACCATAGCTAAGTTATTAATTTGCAAAATGTGAAAATATCTCAGGGTTTGAAATGATTCTTAAAAGGCCTATCGAATCACTCGTCGCACAGTTCATAAGACATGTTACATATGTTTCTCAGTTGTTACTGAACACTTGTCATTAAGTGACGTTGGTGAAACAACATAGATTCTCGAAAAGTGACGCCTGGTTATGGCGATGTCAAAGGCTTAGTTCCGACTAAATAGGATGATGAAACTACTGCAAAACCGCGTGTAGTCAATTGACGTGTCGTTCGCGAACTAGCTCTCATTATGTCTCTAGCATTACGAAGTATTAGAAGCGTCATACTTATGGAATATTTCTTATAAACTTATGGTGATACCAACGAACCAAAATTATGAAGTAAGGTCTGCATGGTGAGCAACTGATCACCAAAACTGGTCAGGGATATCTTGCAACAGCCGACGATTTTCCATCGGAAAATTTCGTCCGAAGAGTATTTTTTTATACTATTTATACTCCTATTTTTTCCTATGAGGGATTTACATTTTTGGCTGGGCTCCCTTCAACCATAATTTTCGTGATAATTAAACTTCTTCAGAAGTGAATAATAATCCGCTAAAACTTTGGAAATTCATAACCTTTTTGAAAACAAACCGAACGTTATATTATCTGGAAAATTTGTATCAAGGAGACACAAATTAACAGAGGGTTCAGCTTTTTGTGCTAACTTCGATTTAAACTTATATTCAAGGGTTAATTTTCTTTCTGTAGAAAAATCCAAGAATGAACTTTCAACTCGATGCAAATACTCTAAAAATGATCAAGAACGTCACATGCGAAAGAGGAACGTTGAAGAGATCTTCAAATGTGATGAGTGTGACTTTTCCAGCAAAGAGAATAGTCTTTTGATCACACATCAACTTATTCACAGTCTGGAAAAACCATTCAAATGTGTTCAGTGCGAATATAAATGTTCGCACAAGAGTAGGTTGATCACACATCAACGCATTCACACTGGAGAAAAACCATTCAAATGTGATCAGTGTGAATTTAAATGTACGCAAAAGAGTGGTTTGATCACACATCAACGCATTCACACTGGAGAAAAACCATTCAAATGTGATCAGTGTGAATTTACATGTACGAAAAAGAGTGGTTTGATCACACATCAACGCATTCTCACTGGAGAAAAACCATTCAAATGTGATCAGTGTGGATATGCCAGCAATAACAAGATTAGTTTAATCAGACACCAACGCAATCACAGTGGGGAAAAACCATTCAAATGTAATCAGTGTGAATATAAATGTACGCAAAAGAGTGGTTTGATCACACATCAACGCATTCACACTGGAGAAAAACCGTTCAAATGTGACCAGTGTGAATTTAAATGTACGCAAAAGAGTGGTTTGATCGCACATCAACGCATTCACACTGGGGAAAAACCATTCAAATGTGATCAGTGTGGATATATATGTTCGCAAAAGAATGCTTTGATCACACATAAACGCATTCACAGTAGTGAAAAACCCTTCAAATGTGATCAGTGTGATTATGCCTGCACGCAGAAGAGTGGTTTGATCACACATATACGCATTCACACTGGGGAAAAACCCTTCAAATGTGATCAGTGTGATTATGCCTGCACGCAAAAGAGTGGTTTGATCACACATCAACGCATTCACACTGGAGAAAAACCATTCAAATGTGATCAGTGTGAATTTACATGTACGAAAAAGAGTGGTTTGATCACACATCAACGCATTCTCACTGGAGAAAAACCATTCAAATGTGATCAGTGTGGATATGCCAGCAATAACAAGATTAGTTTAATCAGACACCAACGCAATCACAGTGGGGAAAAACCATTCAAATGTAATCAGTGTGAATATAAATGTACGCAAAAGAGTGGTTTGATCACACATCAACGCATTCACACTGGAGAAAAACCGTTCAAATGTGACCAGTGTGAATTTAAATGTACGCAAAAGAGTGGTTTGATCGCACATCAACGCATTCACACTGGGGAAAAACCATTCAAATGTGATCAGTGTGGATATATATGTTCGCAAAAGAATGCTTTGATCACACATAAACGCATTCACAGTAGTGAAAAACCCTTCAAATGTGATCAGTGTGATTATGCCTGCACGCAGAAGAGTGGTTTGATCACACATATACGCATTCACACTGGGGAAAAACCCTTCAAATGTGATCAGTGTGATTATGCCTGCACGCAAAAGAGTGGTTTGATCACACATCAACGCATTCACACTGGAGAAAAACCATTCAAATGTGATCAGTGTGAATTTAAATGTACGCAAAAGAGTGGTTTGATCACACATCAACGCATTCTCACTGGAGAAAAACCATTCAAATGTGATCAGTGTGGATATGCCAGCAATAACAAGATTAGTTTAATCAGACACCAACGCAATCACAGTGGGGAAAAACCATTCAAATGTAATCAGTGTGAATATAAATGTACGCAAAAGAGTGGTTTGATCACACATCAACGCATTCACACTGGAGAAAAACCGTTCAAATGTGACCAGTGTGAATTTAAATGTACGCAAAAGAGTGGTTTGATCGCACATCAACGCATTCACACTGGGGAAAAACCATTCAAATGTGATCAGTGTGGATATATATGTTCGCAAAAGAATGCTTTGATCACACATAAACGCATTCACAGTAGTGAAAAACCCTTCAAATGTGATCAGTGTGATTATGCCTGCACGCAGAAGAGTGGTTTGATCACACATATACGCATTCACACTGGGGAAAAACCCTTCAAATGTGATCAGTGTGATTATGCCTGCACGCAAAAGAGTGGTTTGATCACACATCAACGCATTCACACTGGAGAAAAACCATTCAAATGTGATCAGTGTGAATTTAAATGTACGCAAAAGAGTGGTTTGATCGCACATCAACGCATTCACACTTTGGAAAAAAGATTCAAATGTGATCAGTGTGGATATATATGTTCGCTAAAGAATGCTTTGATCACACATAAACGCATTCACAGCAGTGAAAAACCCTTCAAATGTGATCAGTGTGATTATGCCAGCAATTACAAGATTAGTTTAATCAGACACCAACGCATTCACAGTGGGGGAAAACCATGCATTCAAATGTGATCAGTGACAACGTTAGCGCGTGGAAGTGCTTATTGATCACATATCAACGAATCCATGGTGGTGAAAAACGTCGTATGTGATCATTCTGATTTTAGGTGAGCTGAGAGAGTAGATTTACCATGTTTTACCAGACCCGTCAACGCGTTCACAGTAGAGAAAAACCTTCTAATGTGATCAGTGTGACTTTACAAGCAAACCCTTAACTGTGATCGCATAAATATTCAAATCCATTGACAATAACTAAATATTCAAAAGAATTCTAAATGAAAACTATTAAGAAACAGTAGTGGTGGATGCCAATGTATAATCTTCATTATAAGTTAATACTACTACATTTTGAACAATTTAAATTTTTTACTTCATACTCTGATTTTATTATAATGGTATTTTAACTGTTTGATTTTGTAACTTCGACCCATTTCATTTATTGAAAGAAAGTTAATTGTACAAGCATTTAATATTCGAACGAATATTAAAGTTCATAAAATCTATTTAAAGAAGATCAATTTTCAGATGGTAATTCAATTGAAGTAGTGCCTAACCTTGTCATATTGTGAAAAATATAGTCAATTCATCTTGAATAAATGAACGTCCCGCCGACTCGTACCAGGGAGTAAGGAACGTTAGAGGGAGTGTTGATCTAATGCTAAAAAAACCGTCATACAGTGGCAAATGGGAAAGAAAGGGGGGGGTAGGAATTTTTATCTCCGTTCCTCAATTTTAGCTAACGCGCAGGCGCGAGTGACGTCGTTTACTACCGCCAGCAGAGAGAATTTAAAAATTCTCTCTGCCGCCAGCGCCAGCTTCCGCTTCCATCGACTGCTGCCCCACTCACTCTGTTCAACCAACAATCAACGTCTGTTGGGAGGAAACCGAGGCTTAATAAAAATGCCAAATTGTTTTTGCAGGGTTCCCACCAGGTCCCTAAAAGTCCCTAAAGTCCCTATTTCCCTACAAGGTCCTTAATCTACCCTAAAATTGGTATTCGGTCCTTAAATCACCCTATTTATATAAACCTTAGAAAAAGTATAAGGGTGACCTGAAAATGTCTTGTCTGAGATTTTAACAGAGACCCAAATTTGCGGAGCTCGCTTCGCTCGCGCCGGTTATTTATGATTTACTTAATGTTAAATTTAAACGAATTAATTGGCCAATTTTTATAACAACAAAAACGGGTGAAAAATATTCGACTGAATTTAGACTGGTTTTCATATATGTTCGCCATGTACGTTATTGCAAATGGTCAGAGAAATTTGTTCAAGTTAGTTAGTAAACATGATACGAAAATAGTTACTTCTAATCAGAAAACCTACCGTTCCCTAAGAATAAGAATATAAACAAAAGAAAGTCAGAAATAATATCCTATTTTGTCGAAAAAATAGAAAAGAGTAATAGGTTCCTAACTGTTTGTGATATTTTCACAGAATAGATATCATTTTGCTTTACCAGTGGTCCCTTTTTGGTTCCTACTTTTAAAATTAAGGTCCCTATTTTACCCTATTTTTATCGTGAAAAGTCCCTTTTTCCCCTATTTATTTTTGAGATTTTGGTGGGAGCCCTGTTTTTGTAACGGTTGTAGGAATGATTCAAGGTATTCGCTTAAAAATATATGAAAGGAATATCCTCCCACGCGTTCCCAAAGCCAAAAACCCAGATAGAAAAATGTAAAAGATGGATATTAGCTTGTGAAAGACCGATTTCCACTAGCTTCTATTCACTTTCAATAAATTTCAAGCTTTGTTTTTGGTTTGGGAAATGGTTTGAAAACGATATTTACCATGTCGGGTCTTGTTAAATACTTAGGGTTACTTGAACAATAAAAAAACAACACTTCTTATAGTTAACCATGGCAGAAATTCAAACACGACCTTCCCCTTCTAGTTCAAAGCCGGTTTTTAAATTTGACGCATGCGCGCGGACACCGCAATGAGTCCCCGAGTCAACGCCAGAGAGAGACGAGTTTAGCCAGGAAAGCGAACGAACGCGCCTATTCACTTTAACGCTCCCTCTCAAGTCTCTCCTCCCTGCTCGTACTGTCTCTAAACGCGAGTAGCTTGCTTCGTCGAGCGCGTGATCGAGTGGGTTATAGCCCAGTACTTTCAATTAATTACGCAAGGCAGGGTGGGACATAATAATTTTTTATTAAACTGGACATTTGGCCAGCGACCCCCCCCCTGGCCTGAAATAAACTGAACCATGACCATTGACCAGTTCGCGTCGTTTGCTGAATTTTAGAAGTGGATAATTAAAATAGTTGAGATAATGTCTGGACTCTGGTTACCCTTGAATTTTCCTCGGATTTAATTTATAAACTGGTCCAGGCACTATTTAAACTGGTCATTTGCCCTTATTTCCCACGCTGATTAGTAGACGCCTTTAAATATATGCCACTTAAATTGCTAATATCCGTCTCGAAGATTTCTTCCAGCTACAAACAGCTTCCATTACAAGGGGCCATGCCCACAAACTATTAAAAAGCCCCTCAAACACTTGTCCACTACTGTCTGTCTAACTCACTTCACCCATTTCTTATATATATTCAAATTCCACTCCAATAATAACAATATTACAGCCTCCATGTCTTAGTCTGGGAAAGTTAACTGTCTGGTAGTCATTCTTATTGGCGCGAAAAGTGGGAGACAAAGTAGACGCCGAAAACTCCGCTCGACCATTATGATTACACTCCATCAAACTCACTTCACCATAAATTTCCCTTGACTGCACTCCAATTAACTGACAAATCGAAATTACGGAAAGCCCTCTCTCCCCACTACTCCATAAATCATAACTTCTTTATCGCATAATTACTACACATAAAACAAGATGGCCCCGGCCAGATTAGAGCCCCATCGTTTTTAAGGCTCCAGCTGTGTAAAACATTTTACATGTAAAAAATGCCATAATCTTTGAAATCCCAATCGTTCCCCCGCTACATAGATCGAAAAGAAGCCCAATTTGGGCGGTAAACCGACCATCTGGAAACTGTGAAGCTATTTCAGAGGAAGTAAGTAAATAAATAATAACAAGTTGGGAAACCAAAATAAACCTCTCCGAGCCGAGACGAATTTACTTTCTAAACACAGGTCCACCAGCCAATGAGAAAGACCGGAAATACATAGTTCAAATTGGCGAAATATTGCCAAGGTCTTTAGCAAAGGCTTAAGCGTTTAACATTTTCCTTTGTATCCTCAATAATTCTAATGAGGACCTAAAATGTATCACTGAAGGGTGTATTTGACTTTCGGCTCACTCTGAACCGTTAACACCTCCTATAAGAGGAGGCGAAACAAGGTCATTTCTAGTTTAAATCTAGAGTATCTTATTTCACAGACCCAATCGTTTCAACACTTGTGGATAGATGAAGAATTAACATCCATATTATCTAATTAAAATAAAAAATGCGATTACACTATATATAAATGTAGTAAAGCTGAATTAAAAAGTAAACACCAAATTTGAAATGTTAATATCAAAAGATGTTCTTGGAATATTAAGATGAAACAGAGCTTTATAGCTACACAACTACTTAAAGAATCGTAATGCCGAAAAATATTTAAAATATTTCCATTTAATATTCTGCAAAAAGGAAATGTTATCGTTTTGTAAGAGATCTTATCATCCTACTCGCTTTATATTAACTTTGATGTGCGTGTAGTGTTTTGATTCGGATGCAATCTTCGTTACTCGTTCTATATAAACACTCACTTGTGTCATTACATAGAAATAAGTTTATCTTAAATAATTAATTAAATATAAATGATATTAATTATTTTAATCGCCAGTAAATAACTTTAAAAATAGTTAAATCGTTTAAAATAAAGTTGTTCCTATTATCTTTCGAAACTTTGCTAATATTGACGTTTAAAGTGAAGGGTACCCCTCTTGCCCGCTTTCTTCAAATTTTGGGGTATATATACGATTCGTTTCCATTATAATAATAGATAAAAACGCATTCGCGTGAACCGATGGTGGAAGCCCTGCCGTTGGGAGGCTAGACGTTTCTCGTAACCCTAGCCGATCGCCGCGTATATCTTAAAACCAAACGATAACTATGGAGAAGAAGCCGGAATGGACAAGTTGGGAAAACCAAAATATTACCTCTCCGAGTCAAGAGATCTACTACTGCAAACTTATTTAACTAGATATGGAATTATTTCTCTTTTTTTGAAGTAAAAATTTATAAATTATTGAAGCAGTATTCCAAGCATTGCGAATATATAGTAAAGCAGACGACATTTTACATCAAATAAGGATAAATCTTGGACACATGGAAATCAGTCAATGGGGAAAAGAACAGGAAATGAAGTGTATAAATTTTGGAGAGATATAACCTTTATGTGTTTGTAAAGGCCCAATTGTCTACGCTTCAGCTGCGTGTTATGCGTGTTAAACTTAATTAACACCAAAGCTGATTTGTGGCTAAACGCACTGAAAGTCTTGCGCACCATAAAAAGAATGAAAACTCCGTAGCTAATACCAAAAGCGGATTATGCTTCACACATAAAGTACGTAAGTCCCACTTTTCCATAGCTTTGGCCATGGATTTCATGACATTCCCGAAGTAAAACTAAGCAGACGATAAAAAAAATTTTTTAACCAATCATAAGCCCCTAACCGTAGATAACCGCTTTAATGCCAGACCAATCGGCGACGGTTATTACTATTTTCTTGCATGGGACCTCGACTCGACCTCGCCGTCGACATAACCGGAAAGCTCGGAAGGCAAAATACCGTAATCGTTCGTTAGTCGTTATATTATATTCAACGTTTTAAAGCTCAAGTTTCGAAAATTTTGAGTCATTTAATTAAGTCTTCAACTAAATATTATAAGATTTTTTTTTTAATTTCAACAGAAAAATAGCTCTGCGAATAATAGTAGACTCGAAAACTACCCTAAATTAAGCCTTGGCTAGGTATCAGCGGTATCCCGATTTCCGAGCCGCCGGCGGCTGAGCTCGCCGTAGCCGCGGGAATAGAAAACATTCCTCGTAAAAAACAGATACACGGCGTCTTAAAAGTCCAAGAAAAAGCTACCCAGATTGATAAGATCTTCGTGCCTTACTCCCAAATAATCTTTCGTATTGTGAATAGTTTTAACTAAAGAATATTTCAGACACTACTCAATATTTATAGCAGTACCCTAATTTCAACAGAAAAATAGCTCTGTGAATAAAATTAGACACGAAAACTACACTAAGCCTGGGCTAGATATCAGCGGCTGAGGCCGAGCGGCGCATCTCGAGTCGCCGGCGGCCGGGCTTGCCGTAACGGCGACAACAGAAAAAATACCTCGTTAAAAAACAGATGCTCGGCGTCTTAAATAGTCCAAGCAAAAGCTACCCAGTTTTATAACATTTTAACGCCTTACTCCCAAATAATCTTTGGTATTGTGAATAGTTTTATCTAAAGAATATTTTAGACCCCCTACTCAATCTTTATAGTAGTTTTCGAATTTAGGTACGTGGTAAATCGGTTCTTTAGGCGGAAGGATCGGATGGATCCGAAGGAGCCGCGTTACTGAACTATTTCCCTCCGCGTAAGGGGAGGTTCTTTCCTAGGAGCTTAGAGAATATCGTGCAGCTCCCCCAGGCACATATTACGTACTTCATGTGTAAAGCCTAATCGGCTTCTGCTAATACCCGTTTACCATCAGCCCTTTCACTGGTCTAATCGCCACCATGATCTTTTCTTCGATTATTATATCTACACCTCATCATTTAAGCGTGTATATAACTTTCGGCTCACTCTGAACCGTTAATGTCTCTACAATACAGACACGAAAATCAACACCCATAGTTTACTTCACCTTGGGCCTCAATTATTTACTCTTTAGTTCACTAGGCATGTTACGGATAATACTTGATTTAACCGACAGTGTGTAAACCTTAGCGTTCTTCTTTATATAAGTAAAGCAAGGATTATTCTATATACAGATGTAGTATAGCTTAAGTAATATATAAACAGCCATTTCAAATAATAATATTAAAAAATGCCCTTGGAATATCAAAATGAAACAGAGCTTTCAAGTTACAAAACTACTAAATGCATCGTAATTACGAAAAATACTTCCACATATTCACTTTATATTATGGAAAAAGGGAATATTAAGGTTCTGTATGATTTCTTATCACATCAACACAAGGCTAACTGCTAACGCGACGCACTAGTGTAACAATGGACGGACACACACAGACAAAAACATAGACTGCTTTTTAACTCTTTCCGTATTAATTTTGAGTTGAGAAACAAGATTACCTTAAATATTAAAATAAATATAATTAATATTAAATATTTTCGTTAGTTGTTCGCCTTATTGAGCGTTACATCGTTTTGATAAAGAACAATTAAACATTCTTGAGAGGCTTGACTAATATTGGCGTTTGAAATGAAGCATACGCCGGTTGCTTCCCCTTACTCAAATAGGTAGTATATAAGGGTGTCGAACTACAGTTAAAAGCAAGAACAACCGCAATTGCGAAAACCTCTGGTGGACAACCCACCTTAGGGAGGCTAGACGTTTCTCGTAGCCTTAGCTGATCGCCGCGAATGTCTTAAATCAAACGATGACGATGGAGTTAGAAGCCAATGAGACAGATTGGTGTCTATGTGGAATAGACGGAAGACCAGTAGATGGTGGTGTCTAGAAGCCAGTATGTACAGACTGGTGTCCAAGTGGGATGGACAAAGACCAAAAGATGGTGGTGATTAGAAGTCAGTAAGTACAGACTGGTGTCCGTGTGGGATGGACAAAGACCAGAAGATGGTGGTGTGAGAACTCAAGTAGAGGAGCCATTTCCGTGACTGCGAAAGCAGTTCGGAAATGGCGAACACGTTTGCTCTGATTTGGAAACTGCGAACGCGGTCACGTGGGTGTAACAACAGACACACACACACACAAACACACAGACGGACACACACGATCGTTACAGAACCTCTCCGTGACTTACGTCGCTCGGAGAGGTAACAAAGACCTGAAGATGGTGGTGCATAGAAGCTGGTGTCAATGTGGGATTGACGAAGAACAGAAGATGGTGGTGCTTACGAGCCAGAAAGTACAGGCTAGTGTCCATGTGGGATGGACAAAGACTAGCAGATTGTGGTCCTTAGAAGCCAGTTAGTAAAGACCGGTGTTGGCAAAAACCAATCAAATGTGATCAGTGTGGATATAAATGTACACTGAAGAGTAATTTGATCAAACATCAACGCATTCACACTGGAGAAAAACCATTCAAATGTGATCAGTGTGAATATAATTGTAGGCGGAAGAGTGCTTTGATCACACATCAACGCATTCACACTGGAGAAAAACCATTCAAATGTGATCAGTGTGAATATAAATCTACGCAGAAGAGTGCTTTGATCACACATCAACGCCTTCACACTGGGGAAAAACCATTCAAATGTAATCAGTGTGGATATAAATGTACTCTGAAGAGTAATTTGATCAAACATCAAGGCATTCACACTGGAGAAAAACCATTCAAATGTAATCAGTGTGAATATAAATGTACGCAAAAGAGTGCTTTGATCACACATCAACGCATTCATAGTAGTGAAAAACTCTTAAAATGTGATCAGTGTGCTTATGCCAGCGCTCAGAAGAATAATTTGATCACACATCAACGCATTCACAGTAGTGAAAAACCCTTCAAATGTGATCAGTGTGATTATGTCTGCACGCAAAAAAGCCACTTGGTCACACATCAACGCATTCACACTGGGGAAAAACCATTCAAATGTGACCAGTGTGATTATGCCTGCACGCAGAAGAACCATTTGATCGCACATCAACTCACTCACAGTGGAGATAAGCCATTCAAATGTGTTCAGTGTGGATATGCTAGCACTTACAAAATTAGTTTAATCAGACACCAACGCATTCACTGTGGAGAAAAACCATCCAAATGTGATCAGTGACAACATTGGCGCGTGGATGTGCTTATTGATCACACATCAAGGAATTCACGGTGTTGAAAAACTTCGTATTTGATCATTGTGATTTTAGGTGAGCTGCGTGAGTAATTTTATCAGACCCATCAACGCGTTCACAGTAGAGTAAAACCCTTCTGATGTGATCAGTGTGACTTTACCAGGCAAACCCTTTGCACGTGATCGCAATAAATATTCAAAACCATTGACCATAACTAAATATTCAAAAGAATTCTAAATGAAAACTATTAAGAAACAGTAGTGGAGGATGCCAATGTATAATCTTCATTATAAGTTAATACTACTACATTTTTAACAATTTAAATATTTTACTTAAAACTCTGATTTTATTGTAAGTGAATTTTAATTGTTTTAGTTTGTAACTTCGACCCATTTCATTTATTGAAACAAAGTTAGTTGTACAAGCACTTAATATTCGAACGAATATTAAGGTTCATAAAATCTATTTAAAGAATATCAATTTTCAGGTGGTAATTCGATTGAAGTAAGTGCCTAACCTTATCATATGGTGAAAAATATTGTCATTTTATTTGGAAAATCATACTCATCTATCTCTTTCCTTTGAAATATTAACAAATGAATAGTTTTAGAGCGGTGCAGGACTGTATTAGAGATTTAGTATATGAATAGACCATTCCATTGTTTACTTGAAGAGAAACCAACACACAGGTGGGAAGTCTACTTTTCAGCGTACTTCCCTCGCGCCAAGAAGCAAAGCTTGAAAGCAACGTCCCGCCTACTAGTGTTGCCTTTAATGCGAGCAACTTGCTTCGTTGAGCGCGTGATCGAGTGGGCTATAGCCCGGTACTTTTTACCTCTCCGTGTGACGTAGTCCAGGAGACGTTCTGTAACGGCCGTGTCTGTGTGTCTGTCTGTCTGTCCGTTGTTACACCCACGTGACTCAATTCATCCAGCGTCTATTCACACGATCCAACTACTTGATTCAACTCGAGTTGACCCGTCAAGCTGGGCCAAAAAGTTGGATCGTCTGAAAGAGCCTTAAATATACTTCAAACTAACTTTATACCAAGTTTCATGCTTTTTGAAAAAGTGCATGATTATTTCAGCTATCCTCCAGACTATTTTTAGTACAGCGAGTTGCACATCCTATAGACCTTCGAATGTTTATCACGCCCACCCCTCGCTTTTGAAAATTGTTATAGATAGTTTTTGCGGTCCAAGTCTGGCAGAATCTCCGATATTTTCTCGACATGATACTTCTAGAGAACCACAGTTCACTCCACAGCAGTGACAGTCACAGTAGTCTTCAGCACACTTCCTCTGGTTCAAAACCAGTTTATTAATTGCTTGGACTAGTTTTAAAATTCAAGAAGTGAGGGTTACTGGTCCTCAGGACCAGTTTATTAATTAAGAACAAAGGTGGGGGCCAGTCCGGAAACCAGTTTATTATCTCGGACACTAGGGGGGGGGTCACTGGTACCAAGCAGCGTGGGAAGTAAGGCGGTGGCATAGGGCGAATGACTAGTTTAAAAATTGCCAGGACCAGTTTAAAAAATGCCAGGACCAGTTTAAAAATTGCCTGGACCCGTTCTACTATTTCAATTATCAACTTCTTTATTTTAGCAGACGACGCGTTCTGGTCAATGGTCATGGATCAGTTTATTTATTCCAGACCAGGGGGGGGGTGGCTGGCCCAGTGTCCAGTTTTAAAAAATCATTTCCCAAACTATACTCTCAAGGACTAGTTTAAAAAAAAATCCTTATTTCCCAGACTGATTGACGGCGGTTAGGAAAAAGTTAATAAGCTGTCTGCTAGACGTTCCCTTCTTTTGGCGACGTAAGAGTATCTATATACAAGAAAAGCTCTTAATAAAGGTTGAAGCTTTTTCTCTTTTTTAACCCCAAAAACAGAACAGTGTGAGTAACTGTGAAACCAAAACAACGTTCATTTAAGCCTTGCCTGGTAAGAATGTATATTAAACTGGGGGAAACGCCCTTGGTAACACTAAATCTTTGTTAATGGCCATACTTTTTATTATTATTAAAATGTTACGTATTTTATCATAACAGGAAAACTGTACAAAGTATGATGGAATTTGTTAAAGAATGTCGTGTTATGGTGGAACGTTTAAACTGGTAAGTGATGAATAAAATGCAACTTGGATCATGTCAATAAGGCATAACGGATCCAAACCTATTGAAACTATTATACCTTGAAAAGAAATAGATCTTTCTTGCTATTTAAAATATAAAAAATGCTAGCAGAATAAATAATTTATACGAAGCTAGTTGTAGTTGTATTCAGAAAATGTGCTTGAGAAAATCCCTAGTCTTGAACAAAAGTGTCACAATTTAAGCATTGCTATGTTTTTCTTAGCTTTTTATAGCGAAAGCTACAATGTATGGGGAAGCTTTCCTTGTCCGTTTTTGATTTACATTCAGTTTGGAAAATTATTTTATTTTAGGGAAGATTTTCAATCTCACCAACTCCCTTTTCAAAATTCCGAAATGAGTTTAGTAAATCTTCAAAGGGTGGCGATCAAAGAGGTATTTTGCGAAATTATTGGAATATTGCCTGTTTTAGGCAATCTGGAAGTTATTGAAACTTTGTTTTTAGGAAATGGACTACGAAGAAGATTGTAACTATGATCACTTGAGCAAAGATGATCTAATCAATGAAGTAAAAGCTAGAGATGATAGAGTCAGGACACTGGAAGCCAAGGTATTTTCAAAGCATATAGGGTCAGTATGCGTAACTGTGGACACTTTTTGCATAACCTTGAATAACTTCCGTTGCTTATATGTTAGACTCAAAATTAAAAAAACAATGGAGAGAAGCATTCTTAAGACACATTCTCACAAGTTTTCAACTTTTTAAATGGAATACATTTTTCACAAAGTAGAGTTCCCCAAAGGCCGAATTCGTGCTCAACTTTGGACACTTCTATGTAACTTTGGACGCCCCCTTCCTAACTTTGGACACCCCTTCCTAACTTTGGACAGCGAAAAAAGGGTGACTTGGGGACGCATTAGGCGAATCACAATTTCAAAAGTAAAAATATAGGCTTAGGCCGACCTAGACGTATGCCTAAAATATATAAAAAATCAGAAATTTCTTTAAAACAAACTTTATTAAATATGGGGCTACTTATGTAGGTTTTTAGGTATATAGGGCCTAGGCCTATTTAGGCCTACCTATACTTCATTCCTTTTAGACCTATAGGGGGGAATAAAACGTTTCTTTTTAAGCCCAGTCCTACATCTACTAGGCCCATTGCAAAGGCTAATATCGCGAGTTAATTAGGGTTAACAAACGGAGAAATCGGCCAGCATGAAAGTGTCCAAAGTTAGAAATTTGCCCAGGTGTTTTTAAAGCTGAATATTTCGTCGAATTTCCCGCGTAAGACAGTGTTTAAAATACGGATTATGAAGCCAAAAAGTTGCTCTTTCGAGTGGTTTCTAGTTTGTTCAGGTATGATTTCTCTAATTTTCGTCAAACCTTATTTTCCGGGACCAAAGGGTTGACCCCCGTCAAATTTGGCCGTAATTTAAATGGACGAGTTTAGGGAGTGGGCTAATTTGGCTCGTAACGTAGTCGGATGTTATTGTACGACTTTGCAGTATTTTTTTCTAAATTCCTCACATTCTAAGCTTTAAAATAAGCTATTTCATTATCAATTTGATGCATCCAGTAATTAAATATGATTTTTATAATAAAAGTGTCTAAAGTTGCAGCTGTCCAAAGTTAGGCACACTGACCCTAGGGTTTTTTTTTTAGCAGTGTGAAATTAAGCACAGAGATATGAGAAAATTTAAATGGACAGTTGTTGAATCAGGTGTCCCTTAAAATAGAACCAAACTCTATGAGTGGGTTAATTAATTAAGGTTATTGGTGAAAACACCTATCAGGATTGGCACAAAGCTAAGGGGATTGGCAACACGTCCTTCGTTTCTTTATTAACAAAGAAACCCGACGAGGGCCTTTGTTGCTGATCCCCTTCTTGCGTGTCATTATCTTCCCCTTTTTCTCGCTTGCCCCTTTAAAATGCGTTTAGCCAAAGAAACTCCGAAGATTGTTTTGTAATGGAATCTCATTTTGTTTAGTGCAATGTTTTAATTTCAAAAATGGCAAAAGAGAGAGTGAAAACATCATTAACGATAAATAAGCAAATAGACGAAATTGAAAGACTCAATAGGGTCATTAAAGAGTTGGAAAAAAGAGTCAAAGATCTGATGGTATGGAACATTCTTCACTTTCATACTCGATTGGAAAGAGAATTACTTTAAGAATGAGAGTTATTGTTAATTGTTTAAAAAATAGGAGAAGAGTGGAATACTTCAATTTCCTAACGATGAATTAGTGAAAACTGAACCCGTTGAAAATGATTTGGGAAATAATGGCCAGGAGTTAACCCTTCCAGTTGTGATGCACAATGTCCAAGGCAACCTGTGTAAAGAAAATATTAGTCAAGAATCACCTGTTTCTGAGGTTGGCAATGCAAACACCGAAACTACCTTGAAAAAAACTGAAAATATGGGGTTTATAACGCGAAATACGAATCCATGTGTCCCTAAACTGAAATACAGTGACAGTTTGCCTCAAAGTGCGCCTTCACCTAAAATTAAGGTTGAAAACCAATTCGAAATGTCTCCTGACACGAACACGGAGAGCGATTCGCCACGAGAACCTCTTGAAAACAATATTAACATTAACGACTCTCTTCTTAAATCGCAAAGTGTCTCGACAGAGGGAGACACTGAGGATAATTCAACTCCATCGAAGAAATTTCGTGTTCCTGAATTGAATGTTGAATCCGAAAAACATTTGGATCTTTCTCTTGATGCAAATGTCGAAAGCGATTCAATAGAATTAGACGTAGAAAACGAACTTGATGAAAACCAATCCGAAATCGCCGTGACAGATGCAAAGAAAAGTGATATATTGAGTGTGCCAGTGCTTGTTCCTGAAGAAGAACGTAACGCAATTGAACTATCAGAATTGACCCCCGTCTCTATGGAAAGCGATTTACCCGAAGTTCCAATTGCAGTTCATCATGATAGTTCGGTGTCCAACACGGAGACATTAGAAGATGTCGCTCCAAAGAATCCAGAGGGTAAAACCTCATCGCCTCGTTCGGAAATTGCAGGTAAGTCATTTCATTCTTTAATAGTCTTGAGGACCTAGATTGAGAAGTCATATTTCTAAGCCACTATTTCCGCCTTCTCGGTATAAAGTCTAGTCGCGTATTTCTTTTGACTGCTCGTAATATAAAACGAATGTATTATTTCACCCTCCGAAAAACGCGAATGATGGAGACAGGGCCTCCCTGCTTTTGGACGCAATTCCGCTTTAAACTTAGATGAAAACTAATCTTGGGTCGAAAGCCCCTAAGCGATGCTCATTTTCAATCGTTGTGGTTGTAAATACTTAAAGCATAGCGCGGCTCCTGTGGATCCCCTGCAAGTTGACTTTCCTTACGAACTCCATTTTTGGCTTGGCGAAGCGAGAGGCATTTGTGGGCGGGATTTATACATGCATGTATAAATCCCGCCCACTAGCCTTTGCCAAGCCAAACCCGGAGCTCAGGAGGAAAGTCCCCTTGTAGGGGATCCACAGGAGTCGCGCTATGCTTTAATAACAGTGGCATGACACCATATAGTTGCGCACTTTAGTGTAGTTATACTGCTTATATTATTGAAGCGCAGACTGGGAAATAGCACACGTCCTCTGGTCCAAAACCAGTTTATTAATTGCTTGGACTAGTTTTTTAATTCAAGAAGTGGGGGTTACTGGTCCTCGGGACCAGTTTATTAATTGCAAATCTATTGGAGAGCAAAGGCTGGGACCAGTCCGGAGACCAGTAAATGATTTCAGACACTAGGGGGTCACTGGTCCAAAGGACTAGTTTAAAAAATATCCTTATTTCCCAGCCTGTTGAAGCGTATGCTGATTCACGTGATCAAAGCCTTTGTTCGTACAACTTCTGTTCTTTTCAAGTGGGTCTACACAATTCTACGTATTTAATGCCTTTTTTTGCAAACTTTATGTGATGAGTACATCGTTAAATGTACCGTGAAAGGTTTTTTCTTCATCCAGGCTTAATTAATTCAGTATCAAACTTAGTAAGGATGAAATTTATAACGCCCCATTAAAACGCGAACCAGAAAAACCCCTCAAATGAGATTAGTGTTCCTTTGGAAGCACGCAAGAAATTAATTTGATGAAAATCAATGCATTTACAAATTACACTATAGTCTGTCAAACGAAAGATGAGCCCTGAGAAATTTGTCCAAATTGGTGTCGCCACCATCGACCCCATAGTACTTTATCAACTTGTTTTGTTTTGTCAATAGTCGTCTGTAATATAGTCTGCTATGGCTTAATCGCAATAGAACCAATACATTTTGCAATATATATTTAATATGTTTATGTTTCATGGTTTTTTACCATCATCGAGTATTAAAGAATATAAAACAAAATTAACAACAAGACACTAGTTTTATCTTTGTTGAACTAGCATTGCAATATATTTTAATGACATAAGTTAAAGTACTTGTCCGTAAGTCTAAGTAGTTCAGCATCAAAGCGTCTTCATCAGTCTTCGTTAATTTTGTTTTATATTCTTTAATACTCGATCATGGTAAAAAACCATGAAACATAAACATATTAAATATATATTGCAAAATGTATTGGTTCTATTGCGATTAAGCCATAGCAGACTATATTACAGACGACTATTGACAAAACAAAACAAGTTGATCAAGTACTATGGGGTCGAAGGTGGTGACACCAATTTGGACAAATTTCTCAGGGCTCTTCTTTCGTTTGACAGACTATAAGAAACTTCACATTTCTAGCCGCCATTTTTCAAAATGTCCGCGGATTAAAACCAATTTCTTTAACGTCCCTGCAACATTTATGCGGGAACGGTTAGGCCGGGGCATTGAGTATCAATCAGGTACGACTTTTACTTAACAACACCAGGGTGCCTATTCTGTAAACTTCGAAAGAGAGTTGTCGATCGACATCTCTCTCGGTGTCGAAAATCACAAAAATGGTATTCTGTCAGAAGTTGTCGAGTATCGACAAGTTGTCGAACTAGATATCGACAGGGTTTCGTTTCGAGTAACCCCTCTTGCATGAGTTTTAATCTGAGAGTAAATAGCTGCCCTTCTACATTTATCTCGCTTTGTGTTAAATAATCTGGCTAGGGAAATTATTCGGTGAGTTTTACGAAGACAACGTTGTATCAGAAGTAGTAGAAGAAGATCGAGTTGCACTCAGGGTGCCTTTTGCTAGGTAGAGAAACAAAGTGAAAACTAGATGTGACAACAGAGAGTGGGTTCCAGAAGGAATGAGAATGGTAGCTTGTCTGCACGCAACATCAGCTAGCATTTGATTCTCCGAACATCCGTTGAATTTGAAAATACGTCCTTTCGAGCCAAGGTTTCTCTTGCAATTCAATTTATGTTCATTCCCTTTTTACCTCTCCGTTTGACGATGTCGTCATAGAGAGGTATTACACTGGACGTGTCTGTCACCGCGTTCACAGTTCCATTATCGTTGTTAGGGTAAAGATGTACGCGGCGATCACCTACGAGAAATGTCTAGCCTCCTAATGACAGGGCTTCCACCAAACTTTCACGCAATTCATTTACTGTGAATCAATCGCCTTATATACCCTAAATTTCCAAAAAATTGTTAAAGAGGCATACTCTTGAATTCAAACCTCAACAATAGCTATGCTTAAAATGATTTTAGGAATAACGTTTCTTAGAATGCCTAAACTAATATTAAGCTAAATTACTGACGATAAAAGTAATCAATATAAATTATATTTAATTAAGAACATCGTCTCGACTCGTAGAGGTCTATTTTGGTTTCCCAACTTGTTGTTTATAAGGTCGTAACTGACTCATACTTTAAAAAAAATAATGAGTTTTCGTAGTGCGCTTGAATGTTACTGTATTTTTGATACTATATTGTAAATGATGTATGTGTCGTTTTTATATTTCATTAATAAATTTCTGTAGGGAAATTCAGGAAGAAACGTGCAACTCGGACCAAATATTCTGCTGAATATAAAAGGGATCCACAACGTCACACAAAGAAGTGTAACGAAGAAAAACGCTTCAAATGTGATCGGTGTGACTATGCAAGTACTCGGAACTATGATTTGAAAATACATCTACGCGTTCATAGCGGTGAAAAACGCTTCAAATGTGATCGGTGTGACTATGCAAGTGCTCGGAACAATGATTTGAAAATACATCTACGCCTTCATAGCGGTGAAAAACCCTTCAAATGTGATCGGTGTGACTATGCAAGCACGCAGAAGAATAATTTGATCAACATCAACGCATTCACAGAGGTGAAAAACCCTTCGTATGTGATCAGTGTGACTTTTCAAGCACGCGGAAGGGTAATTTGATGCAACATCAACGCATTCACAGTGGTGAAAAACCCTTCAAATGCGATCGGTGTGACTATGCAAGTGCGTGGAATAATAGATTGATCCAACATCAACGCATTCACAGTGGTGAAAAACCCTTCATATGTGATCAGTGTGACTTTTCAAGCACGCAGAAGGGTAATTTGATCGCGCATCAACGCATTCATAGCGGCGAAAAACCCTTCAAATGTGATCAGTGTGACTATGCAAGCACGCAGAAGGGTCATTTGATCAGACATCAATTTATTCACAGTGGTGAAAACCCCCACAAAATTTAATTAGTGCTAATATGCTAGTAATCGTTTGAGTAATTTGATGATACAATGGTGAAAAACGCCTCAATAGTGATCGGTGGGACTATATATATATGCAGACAGAAGTGTCATTTGATAGTACATAACGTAGAAGTCACATGAATGAATAGATGGATTTACATTTTAAATGTGTAGGACAATAACCATATTTCATCGTTTTGTGTAATGAATGGGCCGACACTGTGTATGTAACAGTCCATTAAATTTCTCCATTAGAAATTGTATTAACGGAAGCGCCGCTCATTTTCAGAGACAAGACTCTTGGTGCACTATACCCAGTTGTAACACCGCCATTTTCAGAAATAATTTTATATTAAATGTAATAAAATTCACAAAGACGATGCTAAAATAAGTCATAATAAATTTTGGATACGTTTTTCGAATTGTTCCAAACTTGTTTCCAAACGTTTGAGGTTTTTTCTTTCGAGCGATTTCCATTTCCGTTATCAGTCCCCTCGGAGCTTTCATTAGCACATAAATTGTAGGAAGTTTCTTCATGTTTTGATGTAGTACTTGCTAAATGTCCCGGATCGCTACTAAATGTCCCCCTATTACCTCAATGGCAATAATATAAAGCGGGTTAATGAATGTCGCGACCTAGGCCTGACAGTTAATCACAACCTTTCGTTCCACAATCACATTTTGCGTTCCTGTGGAAGAGCCAATGGGCTGCTGTCAGTGATCAAAGCTAACTTCCCTAAAATCTCTGAGACTCTCTTAACCAGGTTGTTTCAATGTTATGTACGCCCAGTTCTTGAGTTCGGAAGTCAGGTCTGGAACCCTAGCTCTAATCGGGATATTCAATTACTCGAGGACGTGCTTGGACGGGCTAGCCGTATTCCGCTCTCCCTGCGAGATAAACCTCGCCCTACCCGTTTAAATGCCCTTGGGTTGAAACCCCTTGAAACTCGCCGCAAATACCTCGACCTTATTAGCCTTTTCAAGGTTCTCAGTCAGCCTTCCCAGACTTTTTTCACTGTCCGTGCCAACACTATGGGTACCCGGGGACATAGTCGCAGGTTATTTATAAATCACTCGCGTACTAATCTCACGCATGACTCCTTCTTCCGTCGTACAGTTCCGCTCTGGAATGCCCTTCCTGAGGACTTGGTGTCAACTAGCTCGATAAATCATTTTAAGTTGAAACTTCGAGCCCATCTTAACATTTAATTTAGACCTTTATGTTTCCACTAAATTGTTATAATTGTAAAACGTTATAATCCTACCAGGGATAGATAGACTTTTTTAAGACGGAATAAACAATGTTTGGCCTTTACTTCAGTCCGACTCATAGACGAGTATATAGTCCCTTCCTTCAACACGTAACCAAAAAATTAAATTATCTTATTGGCTCACAAAAACTACGTATTGGTGACGTTGCTGACAAGGAGGGCCAAAAATACGTAATTCCTGTTTAGCTCTGTCGCTATGACTACGACCCCTCTTGCGTTGTACCATAGCCCACTCGATCACGCGCGTCACGACGCAAGCTGCTCGCGCTATAGCTTTGGAGCGCGGATCGAGTGGGCTATGGTTGTACAGATAAGCGTCTTCGCAGGGGTTCAAAATGGAGCCGTCTAAATGCAAGGGTCCGGTAATTATTCGGGAATTGTTTTTAATAGCAATTAAGAAGGTAGTTAGTGAATTTGGTGCCGGTGTTTTGGATTTGGAGTACATCTGTAAGGGTGAAAAGTGTTCGCTAATTCTTTCTTAAGCCAATCATTTCTACTATCCTCATGATTTTGTAAACGAATTTGATGAAGTTAACCAAGGCTTAGTGAATGGTCAGGAGTTTTTTGAGCTTAGTGTTTGGTTAAAACCTGTTCGTGCTGTAATATCTATGAAGACTTTTACTCAATTCTAACTCACTTTTAATTTTCTTGGGTCTTCCTAGTTTTTTTTTTCAGTTGCAAGCCCTATGTCTTGTGTAACTTCCATTTTTAAACAATGTTATTTCAAAAATTACAATCCGAGCGCATTCCAACTTGGCAGACGAAGGGGCAGACGACGTTTATTTGACCCGGATATACATACAACGCCATAACAAAAATAAGACCCGCCTCTTCTTTCATACCCCTCCGTCACGGGTAAGGGGATCGTGGACTAGGATGCGCACCCGACATAACCCTGTTACCCATTCCGTCTTAAAAAAGTCTATCTATCCCTGATCCTACTAATATGTTACCCAGTGATATCTCAGTGAAACTATTAATCCTAGTACTAAAGTTCCTATAGAAAGTGCCTATTGATTATTTAAAAAAAAAAATATTATTATTAATGTATATTTGTTATTCCACCACTACTTATTGTACCTTGATTAATGTTATTATTGTATTTTGTTATTCTGCCACTATTTTTGTACCTTCCCTTTTGGAGCTGTATGGCTGGCCCCAGCCCTAGCTCGACAATAAACGGAGCAAAAAAAAAATCGTCATTTGCGTCTTTAATTACTTTAACTTGGTCATCAGCTCATGTACTGGATGGTTTCAACAGAGACAGGAAAATTGTCGCTAACCCTGACTTTACCGTTGAAATCAGGCTTATTGTGTTTTACTGTTTGTTCATATTGTCGCATATATTTTATCATGCGTTCATTAGGATACGTTTGCATTCCGTATATTGTCTGAGGACCGTTTCAGTGATCAAATTTTAATCTAAATATATTTTCGAAAGTTGTTTCTTTGTTTATGTTTATTTTTTCCGAATTTGACCGAGCTGCCTGGTTTATATCGGTAACACTATTGGGAAGTTTTAAAACTGGTTTGATTGAGTTCTTCTATAGACTGGTAAGAACATACTATTCTGGATCCATCTGAGCTTTATGATTAACCACTATTAAAGCATCGTTACATAGAATTTGAAAACTATCCGTTGTTCGCTTTAGGCGGACGCTACTTCTTTAGCGCCACCGCGTGACCGATACATAACAAGCTAATTAACTTTTTTAGGATAATATTACTAAATCTTGGGTTAATTGAAAAATGACAGTCACCATCGGTTGCGAGCAGCTTGTGTCCGCGAGCGCGTGATCGAGTTGGCTATGGGACGGCCCAGGCGCTGGGGTCAAAAACTAAAACTGTCTGCTAGAGATAACGGTAAATGAAAGGGGAAACTACTACTACTTCTTCAAAGAGGAAAATAATCATAGCAGTGTAAGTTATAACTGATAACATTATTTTTATAGAGTTTAATCAAAAATTGAAGAGATACACAGGTTAAATCTTTATTATAAAAGTTCAAAATATTTAACAGAAACTTTCGAGCTCGTGGCTCATTTTCAACTGCCACCCACGTGCTTGGAATTTTCTGTTAAAAGGAGGGTGAAAAGAAAAATCAAGCGATTTTTTGTCGATTATTCTACTAATTATAAGACCAGGCTGCATAATGAAACATTCAGAAAATACTTCCAAATGATTTTAAAATTCAAATTAGGTTGAGATTTTATGGATAGTTTTAGATAAGCACCTCCGACCAATCGCATAACGTTTTGCATTACTGTTATCAAAATTGCCATTGCACGCTCTACATCTCGCACAATTTTATCAAATCTCGCGCTAAATTTCATTTGGCTAGGAGCGTGCCACGAGAATTTTGTTATCAAGAAGGCAGGGCGTTACGCGATTGGCCGGAAGTGCTTATACATAGTTTTCAGGAATGGAGATTCGCTACCATTAAAACAAGGAGACCAGGCGACTTAGAGTGTAAAATAGCAGACGATTTTACGCTCTTAGTCGCCTGATCTCATTCTATTAATGGTAAGAATCCTAGATGCCTGGAAAATATGTATTTCAAATTTTCCATAAAATCTCAACAGAATTGTAATTTTAAAATCACCCTGCGATATTTCATGGATATCCAGATTGGTCTTATAGTTAACAGAAGAATAGGTAAAAAATCACTTAACCATGATCATAAATAACTTTAAAATTTATGATAACATAATTATTAACAAAGTACATTTTTTAAGCTTCAACTTGGAATTCTGTTGTACTAAACTTATCAATGTGAAATCTAGATTTATATTTAGTTTTATTATATTAAAATTTTACATGTCAAAGGTCTATGACAAAGCGAGAAAATCGGGATATTACATCGCAGTCCAAGAAAGTGCGAGTTCCTCAACTGAATGTCGAAGTCAAAAAACATTTGGAATTATCCTTTGAAAGAAATATGGAGATCGATTCAATTATAGACTCTTTGTTTGAAAAACTAGAAGCACAGGAATCTAAAAATAAGTTTCATGAAAATGGAAATATTGAACCGATCTACGATTTACCGGAAATGACCCCGGTTTGTCTTGAAAGCGACTTACTGGATATACCGCTTGAACTGAAAAACGATACTTCAGTGTCCAATTTAGATGCCCTTGAACCTTGCGCGGCAAACTATTCGTCTGCTAGTTCGAAAATTGGTAAGGAATTTTATTCTTTAAAAGTGTGAATACCTAGCCTATCGAATCATGTGTCGCACATTGATACCATGAGTTCATAAGACATGTTCCACAAATTTCTCACTTGTTACTGAGAGCTTGTCATGAAAAAATACCTAATATTCCTATATTTTCATGAAAAAATCCCTAATATTCCTATATTTCTAGAAAAACGTCCTATAAATTCCTGTATTTTCATGAAAAAATACCAATAATTCCTATAAATATTTTCGAAATTCGGCTGGGGGTCCTGGTTTACTGAAATGACTTGAATAAAAATGCGCTAAAACTTTTTTATCAAGGAGACACAGATTAACAGAGGGTTCAGCTTTTTGTGCTAACTTCGATTTTAACTTTTATTGATGGGTTAATTTTCTTTCTGTAGAAAAATCCAAGAATGAACTTTCAACTCGATGCGAATATCCTAAAAATGATCAAGAACGTCAAATGCGAAAGAATAACGTTAAAAAGATTTTCAAATGTGACGAGTGTGACTTTTCCACCAAAGAGAATAGTCTTTTGATCACACATCAACTTATTCACAGTCGGGAAAAACCCTTCAAATGTGATATGTGTGAATATAAATGCAAGCAGAAGAGTAGGTTGAGCGCACATCAACGCATTCACAGTTGTGAAAAACCATTCAAATGTGATCAGTGTGACTATGCAAGTAAGCGAAAGGATGATTTGACCAGACATGAACGCATTCACAGTTGTGAAAAACCATTCAAATGTGACTTTTCCAGCAGTAAGAAGAGTAATTTGATCACCCATGAACGCATTCACAGTGGTGAAAAACCATTCAAATGCGATCAGTGTGACTATGCCAGCACTCGGAAATATGGTTTGTACAAACACCAACGCATTCACAATGCCGAAAAACCGTTCAAATGTGATCAATGTGACTATGCAAGTAAGCGAAAGGGTGATTTGGCCAGGCATGAACGCATTCACAATGCCGAAAAAGCTTTCTGATGTGATCTTTGTGACTATGCCAGTACAAGAAGATTAGTTTCATCACACATCAACATCCAAAACACCACTCAGTAATTTAAAACTTTGTAAGGAGATTTATTTAAATGTATTGTTCAACGCGTTTTAATTTTCTTAATAAATATTAATGTTATTGACCACTCTTATTAATATACATTTGCTTTGCACCTTTTGGAAGGTGACCAGTTGAGACTTAAGCCGGTGTAAAGGAAATTAAACCCGCGATTTTATATCTGATCCAACAAAACAGCTTCATGACTTTGCATACATTTGCAAATTTATTGACGTAGTGGGTATCCTAAAACTAAGTAGTTTTAAAATTCATACACTCTACCATAGAACCACGATGAACTATTTTTAAGGCAAATTATTCATTAAAGTTGTAGGAGAATTTCTTAAAGTTAAGTTGGAGTACTTAAAGGAAAATTGGAGGTAACATAACATTATTCCTTAAAGGGATAGAACCAAGTTTTTTCATCTAGTATAAACTGCATTTGGTTACATATAAAAAAGTATGCCTAAATTATGTGGTGTACGTGAAAAGTCTGAAAAAAGATTTTAATTACGGAAAAAGAACGTTATAAGTTTAAAAATTTAAACTATACATGGGCACCCGCCAACTTGTTTATCCCCGTTGTTTCGTCACAACGGGATGCGATCCTATTGGTCGGGAAAAAACTGGAATGCTTCCACCGACTTTAGCTTCTGCAGTACGATTTTTGTTACTTTTTGTACTGGGGAAGCAGCGCATATTTGAGACGTTTGTAAACATAATTCTCAATTTTCATATTAATTATCCTTTGTTCTCGTAACTCTTGGTTACGTTGTAGAGTAAGAATGATAGCGATTTGTCAAAATTGTCACAGGTAATGTCCAAAACACCACATTTTTACCCTATTTTAGCAAAGGCTTAGCTCCATATATAATAATGGTATGGCTTTATTTTAGCCTAATGGCTCTAATCTAAGCTTCAACACATTTTTATTTGTAATTAAACATTGTAAAACTACTACTTTGAACACCAAAATTACAGTGAAACTATTTACCTTCCTTTATAACTCTCAAAGCATCCGTATCGAAATGAAAAATATTAATATAGCGCAATCCGCGAAAATGCAGAATAGTATGAAAACTACTTTTAGGAGTAAATCTACCATATTTCCGTGTGAGAGGAGGGTAGTGGGGGTTAAACTATCAATATATATATATTTTTGAAAACGTAATTTTAGGTTCTATCTGATTTAAAAAAATGAAAGCTTTTCATTAGTGGTCAAAAGATTGATTCTATCCCTTTAAAAGAACGGTATTTTTCTAAATATATATGGTAAAATATTAAAAATGACTAAATTATCTCTTATTACAGTATGATAATTAGCATTTAATTAGTCTTAAAAACAATGAAGGACTGCTGCGCTACCCGCCATTGGTTTAGTGGTGTCTGCTAAATCGAACCACTCACCACTACGGGATTGGTTGAATTCTCACACGCCGAGAGAGATAAGGGGTAAGAGGTTAGATTTAGCAGACGCCACTAAATCAATGGCGGATGGCGCAGTAGCCATAGACATTAGAATGGTCCTGAGTCTAGCTCTAGAGATAACTCAGATAAGTATTGTATTTTCTAAATGCCACTCCAATAACAAAAATATTACTACCTCCAAGCCCGAAGCTGGGAAACTTACCTCTCTCAGGCTGTCTGCTAATCATTCTAATTATGGCGCGAAAAGCGGTCGCCGGTCAACGAGACAACGATAGGGCTGGGAGTATCGAAGATTTTTGGTATCGATACCGGTATCGAGTACTGAATATTGTACTCGATACCGGGTATCGGTATCGGAGAAAAAAATACTCGATACTCAAAGTATCGAGTACTTTTTTTTAAAGCGCCACCTATGATAGATTTTGCGTATTTAATTATAATAAGCTTTGTAATTAGTTTTTATTTCCTGGAAAAGCATTGCTGCAATATTTTAACATTTAATTTAAATTTATTTAATCTAATTTTTAAGATGTGATTTAAGTTTAGTTAGCGCTATTCACATAAATTTTCTGAAAGCTAGAATCCTTTTAAGTATAATAAAACACGTCGAAACGCGTCTAAGTTAAATTTCAGGTCAATAGGACGAAGGAACTGGCCAAAAAACATACCTCCTCCTATAGAACTTAATATTAATTTTCGGTTACTCCGAATTTTCTTCAAAAGTCGCGCTTATATATGTAAAATTGTAAATCCAATTCTTTGATCGGGATTCTATAGCACGAGCAGGTTGCGTCGTTTTGTGCGCGATCGAATGGGCTATGGTTGAAGAAGCTACGTCTGACGTCAGTCTACTCTAGGGATGGAGTATAGAGACTAAACTATGTCGACGAGGGAAACATTCACGTGTTAAATTATAAAGCAAATGATTGGCCGCAAGTTTGAAAAAGAAACGTTCCTTCGATTCCAGGGGGAAGAGATAGGGGGATAAAGTACTCGATGCTTCGGATTTTTCGAAAGTACTCGATACCAGTATCGGATCCCAAAAACGGTACTCGATACCGGTATCGAAAGACTGAAGTACTCGATACCAAGTTGGCATCGAGTAGTATCGAACAGCCCTAGACAACGAACATCGTAGACAGAAGCCCTTAAATGCTTATTACTAAAATTATTAATCCTTAGCACTAGAAATACTATTAATAAGAGAAGAAACTCTTTCTCCAACAAGAGCAAAAGGCATTAGTTACTAGTAACAAGAAAACTTTTCAGTTAGACGATAAAGGGCTTGACTTTTAGACTTGAATGATTGGTTTATCTGATTCTTTGGCGGGTAAAAGAGGACAAGTAGGATGGATTCATTGAAAGATTGTGTTGTTACGATGAAACCTTTAAGCTGGTAAGTAGTAAAAATATTTCGGAAATTTGAAGAATACCTCAAGAGGTTTAAGGGAACTGCCCTGGCAAAACCTAACCTAAGTTGATCTAATCGGCCTAACTAACCAAACGCAACCTAAAACAGGTTTCAGTTTTTTTGGCCCATCTATCTTAGAAAGGCCAAATGGGCCAGAGAATCAAGAAAAGATTTGCTTTGTGCTTACTTTATTGTACAAAAAGGGAAACTTTAATGGCCAATTAATATTTTTTGGAAAATATTTCCAAATCTTGAGTTGATTGAAAAAAGACAGTTACTATGGGAGCTAATTCTAACAACCAAATACGTGAAATCTCGTACGCTTCTCGCGAAACCAGAATCAAAGATGAAATTATAAGTCGCGAAATCATTGAAACTAAACTTGAAACAAAGATCTCTAAGTTAATTAGAAATTCATTTTTCTCCATTCCTTTGCTTGTTTTTCAAAGATTGTTCCATGTTTCGAAACATATCTTCATTCAAAGTTTAATTTTAGGGAAGAAATGTGTCGTCACAAACTGTCTTTACGCAACGCTTATATGAATGTGGTCGATTTTCAAAGGGATATTCAAAGACAGGTATATGAGAAAATATTGTTCTACCGCGTGAAGTTTAAAATTACAATGAAAATTTTAGGAAATGGATGAGAATGATGGTTTCTTAAGCAAAGATGATAAAATGAAGAAACTGAGGAACAAGGTAACAATTGACAAAACAAGAACACTTACAAAATATTATTCCCATAGAAAAAGCATTGCAAGGAAATCTGATGGGAAAAACGAAACTAGGGGTGCTTTCGCCATTGTCTGGAGTTCAATGCTCATCAGCCATTAAATGGCTGATGAGCATTGAACTTTTGTAAATGTCCTGCCAATGAAAAATTTCACTCTCATTGGCTAGAAGTTTAGAGGATAAAGCTCCCTTGTTTTATTCATCATTAAAAATGAGAATCTTCGAAGTTCTGTCACGTCATTGGTTTCCCCTCTCTCTTGTTTGTCCTTAATGTCCCATGGAAATCAGCTTTTGTATTGGAATCTTATTTCAATTTTATAGTTTGACGTTTTAATTTCAAACGTGAGAAAAGAGAGAATGGAAAATGAGCTAACTATTAATGAGCAAGGAGATAAAATTGACAGGCTCAATAAGGTCAGAGAAGAATTGAAAAACAAAGTCCAAGATCTTAAGGTACGCGACATTGTTCATTTGATGAACACGCAAAGATGAGATTAGATATTAGCAATATTCATTAAGCATTGTTAATTGTTTCAAAAAATTAGGGGAAAAATGGAGAAATTGAAAAGGCTAACGATGTATCAGTGAAAGTTGAACCAGTTGATTATGATTCAGAGCCAAAAGTTGAACTAGTTGATTTTGATTCAGAGCCAAAAGTTGAACCAGTTGATAATGATTCAGAACCAGATAGCCAAGCATTATCTCAACCAGTTGCGGAACAGCAACAACCTCAACGTCAAAATGAAAGGTATTGCAAGAGAAAAAAGGGTGTATTGATTTTGTTGTTTACACGTGTTTTTTTATCATAATTTATCTGTGTAGTTCGGAAGGAGTCCCTACTGAGGACCGGAACCACAAGCAGCCTGGTGCGTAAATCTTTATTTATGTAGAAATATTGTAGGTCTCCCCAAGTCACTTGCTGGGTGCATAATCCTTTCGACCACTTATTTCTGTCAGATTTTTGAGTTAAAATTTTGGAAAGTGTTAATTGGCCTCATTTTCAGCATTAGCCCAAAAACTCACCCTAGGTCGAAATAATTGGTTTCTTTTAAACTTTCATCTGTTTTAAAGATTATCACTATTGCAAATGAGCTTGATTATATAAGGAAATAAGAGGAGAATTAATGGACAATCTCATTTGAAAGATGGACATTTTCCAACTTTGCTAAGGGGAAATAGTTTGACCCTATGTGCCCACAACAAGCCTCGCATTGGTTTGGAGAGAAAGCAACTATACTTCTTTTCTTTAATAGTGTGCGTCTTCATACTCCCCTGCATTCCTTATTTTATCATGTGCGCTTGCAGAACAAAGCATTTTTAATGTTAATTTATAGGGGTGTGCGAATACCACTTTTTGGGTATCGAACCGGTTATCGAATACCAAAAACATTTTCCTTATCAAATACCGAATCGAATAGTTTATTCCAAATCGAATACCGAATAGTTGGGCCTTGGTTATTTTTTTCCTTCCCGATTAATCGCGAATAGTTAAGCCTAGTAACCGCGAATATTTAACCCTAATATTCGCGAATACTAGGACAACTATTCGCGGTTAATCGGGTAGTAACCCTAATATTCGCCAATAAAATTACAAAGCAAGGAGAAGAACATTTAGAAGCTCCTAAATTTCAAAATACCCCTCCTCATTGGTGGTCAAGTATTTCTTAAAATTTTCCTATGCACTTGCTGGTAGTTTTTGATGGGAGACAAAAAAAAAATTGGGATGATATTTTTTAAATAAGGTGGGTCTCTCTAGTGCCAAGGACCTAAATTTATGGTAGTCGAACTTAAAGTCAGTTCGGTATTCGATATTCGAATCGAATAGTGAAAATGGGCTTATCGAATACCGAATCGAATTATTCGGTTCGGTATTCGATCGAGTTATTCGATTGAAACGGTTAACCGCACACCTCTATTAATTTATAAACTATGCATGAATATTAGTAAGAAAAAATAGATGCGATTCTTTGAAAAGTGGGCGGAGACTTTAGAAAGCTCGTGACTAATTAAAGGGCTGGTCGGAGCTGTTGGGGTGAAGGGGGGTCAAACTGTTGGTGAGCATATTGCTTACCCGCCCACCGCGACGGTGGAGCCATTGATTATGGCCAAAGAGCTGGGTGTTTTCCCCCTGAACTAAGGGCGGGCTTCACCCCAACAGCGCCGGTGAGCCCCTTTAAGGGGTGTGACACGAGCTCCGTCCACATCTCATAGAATCATCGCGGTTTCCTTGTGTCGAATCTATGTTTTCCTGATGTTACATTTCCTGAATGAAATGTAGTTTTTGCTTTGTGTAGGTAAATTCAAGAAAAATCAAAATATTGAAGATAAAAGAGGTGTAGAACATCGCTCTAAAATTCGTGCTAGAGAACAAAGCTTCAAATGTGATCAGTGTGAATTTTCCTTTTCACACAAAAGTAATTTGTTCAGACATCAACGACATAAACACAGTGGTGGAAAACACTTCAAATGTGATCAGTGTGATTATGCCAGCAAGCTGAAGAGTAATTTGATCAGACATCAACGCAACCACAATGGTGGAAAACTGTTCGAATGTGATCAGTGTGATTATGAAAGTAAGGAGAAGTATGATTTGATCAGACATCAACTCATTCACAGTAGTGAAAAACCCTTCAAATGTGATCAGTGTGATTATGGTAGCAAGCGAAAGTCCGATTTGAAAAAACATCAACACATTCACAGTAGTGAAAAACACTTCAAATGTGATCAGTGTGACTATGGATCCACGCAGAAGAGTAGTTTGATCACCCATGAACTCATTCACAGTGGTGAAAAACCATTCAAATGTGATCAGTGTGACTATGCTGGCGCAAACAAGACTAATTTGATCAGACATGAACGCATTCACAGTGGAGAAAAACCATTCAAATGTGATCAGTGTGACTATGATAGCAGGAACAAGAGTGATTTGAAAAACCATCAACGAAACCACAGTAGTGAAAAACCCTTCAAATGTGATCAATGTGAATTTGCTAGCGCGACTAAAAATTATTTGTTTAAACATAAACGTATTCACATTGGTGAAAAACCCTTCAAATGTGATCAGTGTGACTATGGATCCACGCGGAAGGTTCATTTCATCGCACATCAACGCATTCACATTGGTGAAAAACCCTTCAAATGTGATCGGTGTGATTATGCCAGCACAGTCAAGAGTAGTTTAATAATACATCAACGCATTCACAGTGGTGAAAAACCCTTCAAATGTCATCAGTGTGACTATAAATGTAGGCATAGGGTTGGTACCGGTAATTGGGAACGATTCTAATTGGGAACACTTTTTCTTTAAAATTTTGTAACAAATTTTTGGATGGCTCAAATTCCTTTTAAAAGGGCTCAATTTGTAGATTGAATATCGAGGATTACGATAAAAATGGTTAGAATATTGTAGGAATACGTGGATGAAAGATACGGACCAATATACGCACCAACTCGGACTCATCAACTTAAGTTGATGCCAATTTTAGGTGTTTCTTGATACAATACCGTCGGGGAATAAGCTTTAGCGAGAGTTACAGTAATCCCACGATAACAAACCTTTAACCATTAGATAGATCACGTTTTTAGCTATAAAATTGATATTAAAATCTCTCGTTTCGATTCGGAATTCGATTCAAAAATAGAGTTGGAAAAAACCAAGTAAAAATTGCAAATGGGAACACGACGTTTCGAGGATAATTAGAATCATTTTTAAGCTATTTTACTAAAAGATTAAACGTAAAAGTGGTGTAAACAAGCTACTTTCGGATAATATTAACTTTAAAATACATCATTGACCCAAAAAATACTCAAATTTCGCGCCTTTAGCAAAGTTTTCAATTTAGCCGTAAGAGGGCCATAGCTACCACTACGTATTGGGCGGGAAAACGGCAAACCGAGTCAGCTGTTATGCTAGAGGCGAATAAAATGTGACTTCTCAACAAATTAGTGAGCATTTTGACTCAGGTATTGTTTTTAACTATATTATCCTATTATCACTTATCAAATCTGCGTAAACTTTAATCCAGGTGCATGAATTTAGGCCCTACGTATTGGTAGCTTTTTTCCTAGGGCCTTTTTTATTCCTCCCATTTGATTAGCATTGGTGTTCCCATTTGGGTCCCGCGTTCACTATTTAGAGTCAGGGTGTTCCCATTTACCAGCGATTGTTCACATTTGGGGTCCTCTAAGGGGTTTAGGAAATAGGATATTGTGCAAAATTTAAAAGAGTTAAAGAGCTGAAATCATAGCGAATTGTGTCTAAAGAATCAAATTTCATGTCCTGAAAGTTTCAGGTGTCTAACGTTAGCGCCACGAAAGTTATTCAAAGATTTGTAAAAAGTGTTCCCAATTACCAGTACCAACCCTAGTAGTAGTTTGATCATACATCAACGCATTCACAGTGGTATAAAACACATAAAATGTGATCAGTGTGACTATAAATGTAGGCAGAGTAGTAATTTGATCGTACATCAGCGCATTCACCTTAAGAAGAAAACCTTTCAAATGTGATTTTACTAGCACAAGTGAGTCTAATTTGATCACACATCAGCGCGTTGATAATGGTGAAATACCATTCAAGTTTTATCATTGTGAAGATGTATCATCACACCAACGTTGAAAGCACATGGGTCAATAGAATGATTTGAAGGACTTGTAAAGAGTAAAATCGAGGAATGCTTTTATTGTAAGACCATTTTGTATAATGAAAAATTTCTAATCATTGTAAAAATCGAAATAAATTGAGATTTCGCTATTGAATGAAACGATGTTGCTTTGACAAATTCCTAATATCTTTTCCGTTGCACGCACTATTTCGGGCAACCCTTTGTTCTTGGTGTGATAAAAATTGCGCCCGACATTGATTATAACCCGAAAAGTTTATCAGCTTTTCATTTCAGGTAGATTAGAAGAAATCTATATTTATTTTAATTTTTAAAATCATTGAAAACTATCACGGAGTTGTAATGGATGATACCATTGTCCAATCTTCATTACAAGTTAATTCTGAAATAATGTAAATTGTTTTCTTGATATTCTGTTTTTATTGTTGTATTGTAAATGAATTTTTACTATGATTAAAATTTATAAAATCTGCTTAAATGATATCAGTTTTCAGATGGTAATTTCAATTGAAGAAAGTTACCTAATCTTTGGGGGGCGACATGATACATAATTACATACAAACAAATGAAAACGTTTATGCAAAATTACGGTTTTATTTATTTATTACAAGCACATGCTCACCAAAATTTATTTGTAATTCAAATAATATTTCTGAAAACAGTTGCGGATCCCCTGTTGTATGGTTCTTAAAAAGCCACTTGTTCCTGAAAAATTAGATATAATGCAGCTTAAAGCCTGACAATAGCTTAAAAACTATGGAGTTGGGATTATTGTCGTGATATACTACAGTAGAAAGTTGTTGAGTCAATTTTACATATTATATAACAACGTCTTGGTTTGGACCAAGGCCGAAAAAACAAACGATATGTGTGAGGTTTAGCAATTGACTGAAGATTCAGATATTGAAATTTTTTTCTAGTTCTTTTTATCCACTCAATCCTTAATCAATATTTAATTCAATCAACTGATTTTACTGTTAATCGATCTAGTCCCTCTAAATTAATTGAAAAAATTACATATCTACGCTTTTTTCAATTAATTTAGAGGGACTAGATCGATTGACAGTAAAATCAGTTGATTGAATTAAATATTGATTAAGGATTGAGTGGATAAAAAGAACTAGAAAAAAATTTCAATATCTGAATCTTCAGTCAATTGCTAAACCTCACACATATCGTTTGTTTTTTCGGCCTTCGTCCAAACCAAGACGTTTTTATATAATATCTGTCACTTCAGTCTTAATGTAATTAAATTTTGAATAATTATGTTTGCTTTACCGTCATACATTTGCACTCTAAAATATAATGGTGCATTCAAACACCATATATGCTGTTTTTTCCAGTGCCATAAAAGACATCATTTAGGGTGTACTTTAACCCCATATCTATGATCAATTCACGCCATTTACTAATATTATTTGCAAGTATTAAGGAAATATTAAGCATTTATGCACCATTCACAGTGGCTTTTAACATCTTTTTTAGACAATCTATTGAACTTCTAATATTACTTAGTTTAATGGTTTTAAAAGTAGGGAAAAAGTACGCTACCTATGTCACCTTATTGAACCAAGTGAAGTGAAATAATTGTTAAATATATATTATAACCACTACACCACAGACACGTGGTAAGTCTAAGTTTTCCAAGAGATCTAACTAATTATTATGTCCAATCAAGATGGTTAAAACATGTATCTACCTGGGCTCGAACCTGGGACTTTCCGCGTGTGAAGCGGACGTGATAACCACTACACCATAAATACGTGGTAATACTGAGTTTCCAAGAGTTCTAGCTAATTCTTTTGCCCAATCACGATGGTCAAAACATGTATCTACCAGGGCTTGAACCTGGGACCTTCCGCGTGTGAAGCTGACGTGATAACCACTGCACCATAGATACGTGGTAGCACTGAGTTTTCCAAGAGATCTAGCTAATTCTTATGTCCAATCACGATGGTCAATACATGTATCTACCAGGGCTCGAACCTGGGACCTTCCGCGTGTGAAGCGGACGTGACAACCACCACACTACAGATACGTAATGACACTGAGTTTTCCAAGAGATCTAGCTAATTATTATATCCAATCACGATGGTCAAAGCCGTACTTCTGTAATTAAGTAAAATTAACGTACTTAGACTTAATTGTTTTGATCAAGCTGGCCGATAGCACACCCTGAATACTTAATTGTTAATTTAAGATAATTCCGAAAAGTATCTTCGCTGTAGTTTTTAAGTTATCGGTGTGGAAAAATCACGAAAAACCCATGTTAATCTCCATAGGAGATTAGCAAAAGCGGGTGAATATTACTTTAACGTTAGAAAACGGTATCAAGTCATATCTACAAGGGCCTACCGGCCCTGTAGAATTTCATTCGTCAAACTGAACTATCGATGGAAATAATGTACAGTATGAACACTTCATAGTTTGCGAGATATCTACGCTGCAATACCTATTTTCTTCCAGTGTGAAATTGAAAATGATTCTATTTAATTTCAGAATTTTTAGATCGCGAGTTTAACGTTAAAAAACTTTCTGTGCTCCCATTTTTTTCCGAGAGCCCGACAAGGAATTGAGCGAAGTTTTTTTAAAACGATTGCTAAGATTGCTTAAAGACTTCAACCAAACAAGATGTTGGCGCCGAGCACAGATCGAGTGAGCTCTGGTGAGTGGGACATAATTTCTTAACAAGTTGGGATACCAAAATAAACCTCTCCGAGCCGAGACGAATTTACTTTCTAAACACAGGTCAACCAGCACCAGCATATGAGAAAAACCGGATATACATAGTTGAAATTGGCGAAATATTGCCAAGGTCTTTAGCAAAGCCTTAAGCGTTTAAAAATTTCCTTTGTATCCTAAATTTTTCTAATGAGGACCTAAAATGTATCACTGAAGGGTGTATTTTACTTTCGGCTCACTCTGAACCGTTAACACCTCCTATAAGAGGAGGCGAAACAAGGTCATTTCTAGTTTAAATCTAGGGTATCTTATTTCACAGACCCAATCGTTTCAGCACTTGGGGATAGATGAAGAATTAACACCCATATTATCTCATGAATATAAGAAATGCGATTACACTATATATATAAATGTAGTAAAGCTGAATTAAAAAGTAAACACCAAATTTGAAATGTTAATATCAAAAGATGTTCTTGGAATATTAAGATGAAACAGAGCTATATAGCTACACAACTACTTAAAGAAACGTAATGCCGAAAAATATTTAAAATATTTCCATTTAATATTCTGCAAAAAGGAAATGTTATCGTTTTGTAAGAGATCTTATCATCCTACTCGCTTTATATTAACTTTGATGTGCGTGTAGTGTTTCGATTCGGATGCAATCTTCATTACTCGTTCTATATAAACTCTCACTTGTGTCATTACATAGAAATAAGTTTATCTTAAATAATTAATTAAATATAAATGATATTAATTATTTTAATCGCCAGTAAATAACTTTAAAAATAGTTAAATCGTTTAACATAAAGTTGTTCCTATTATCTTTCGAAACTTTGCTAATATAGACGTTTAAAGTGAAGGGTACCCCTCTTGCCCGCTTTCTTCAAATTTTGGGGTATATATACGATTCGTTTCCATTATAATAATAGATAAAAACGCATTCGCGTGAACCGATGGTGGAAGCCCTGCCATTGGGAGGCTAGACGTTTCTCGTAACCCTAGCCGATCGCCGCGTATATCTTAAAACCAAACGATAACGATGGAGAAGAAGCCGGAATGGACAAAGACCTGATGATGGTGGTGCATAGAAGCTGGTGTCAATGTGGGATTGACGAAGAACAGAAGATGGTGGTGCATAGAAGCTGGTATCAATGTGGGATTGACGAAGAACAGAAGATGGTGGTGCTTACGAGCCAGCAACTACAGGCTAGTGTCCATGTGGGATGGACAAAGACTAGCAGATTGTGGTCCTTAGAAGCCAGTTAGTAAAGACTGGTGTTGGTAGATGAATGGCCAAGATTCCGTGAACCGCGAACGCGTTCCGGAAATCGGGTATTTGTTTGCTCCGATTTGTAAACTGCGAACGCGGTCACGTGGGGTCTGACAGACACACACACAGACAGACACAGACAGACACGGCCGGTGTAATACCTCTCCGTGACATACGTCACTCGGAGAGGTAAAAATAATCTTTTGTGAAATAAGTCTGAAAGCAGTTTTGACAATTATCCTGTCGGGAGTCCAGCCAGATCTTATGCTCTACATTCTGATTTGATGGTCTGCTTGTGGTTCAAAGGAAATAGTTTAAATAGATCATATGAAAAACTTTAACATGTACAAAAATGGGCCAAGCCTCGCTCGTGCCCTCTCCGCCGTAAAACGTTCTGAGATCCCATGTAGAGCCAAGTCTGCCTTTTGTTCTCATTCAATCGCCAATTGAACAATTATGTTATAAATTAAGTCCTTTTCCTAATTAATAACCAATATTCTTTGACTCTATCATTATTATACATCTTTGTTCGTATCAAAAATATCGTGACTTGGCAATCGCAAGTAACTAATATTAAAAGGAAGTCGAGGGGATATTCACTAAATCGTTGCCGATTTTAAAATAATCGAAGGGATATTCACTAAATCGTTGCCGATTTTAAAATAATCGAAGGGATATTCACTAAATCGTTTATGGTCGAGGGGATATGTACAAGTTTATAAGGCGAGTTATGCATAACCTTATGTACACGTTTATAAGGTAATCTGCGCTTGCCAAGTCACGATATTTTTGATACGAACAAAGATGTATAATAATGATAGAGTCAAAGAATATTGGTTATTAATTAGGAAAAGGACTTAATTTATAACATAATTTTATTATGTCTTGAAGATATAGCATTTCGTTTTGGAATACCACATGTTGTTCACTTTTACTACATTTTATATCTAATTTAATTTATAATGTTTAATTTTGGAGTTTGAAACTTAAAATATTGATATTTTAATAAATTATCCATTATATAATTCTACTTTTGCAATTAAAGCGCTTAAAAATAATAATTTGTTATTTAAGTCTGAATTTAGTTTTGACAATTTTCCTGTCACGAGTAGAGCAAGATTTTGGTCCACGATAGTCTACAATCTACATCACGCTGACCAGGACGACCGCCTTATTTCTACGTTATTAATCACGTAGTCTTGATCCAAGGTCTGTAAATGCGCCAAAAAATTGCACTATTGATCTACATTCTACACACACTTTTCAAGGTCTGCTACGTTCTGGCTAATTGACTCCTTTATGAGACATACCTCATGCGATTGATTGAGCCGTTGATAAGATAATTCATTATAATAACATTAAGAGTATTCATTATAAATAGTGTTGAAGGTTTAATTATAATTAATCAATTATTCTAGTTTAATATAACAAATAACGTAATCAAAGAGCGGGAAAAGCTGACTGGGTTTGGTATTGAAATAATTTGTGTTTCATTTTGCTAGTTTGTTCAAAGGTCTGAAATTATTTTTACGTCGCGAGTCCGGCAGAATTTTAGTTCTTTTTTCCGAGCAGGTTTGCGTCGTTGAGTGCGTGATCGAGTGGGCTATGGTTTTTGAAAACTGCTGTCGCATATTTCTCGATGACGGTGATTGAAACTTGAATGGCCGTCAATTTGCCAGAACGCAAAAGCAGTTTGCCAAACCACTGTGGCCAAACTAGCGCAGAAAAACCGAACGGAAATTTCTGCCGGACTCGCGCTAAGGCTGAGAATTAAGAAATGAGGATTTTTAAAGTGGACATTTTTCCAGGGCCACCACCTTATTTCTCAGCCTGCTGAGTCTAGAGATAAGTCAGATAAGTATTGCATTATCTTCGCCAACATTATTAATGCTGTTGGCAAAGGTTTTATCTAAATGCCACTCCAATAATAAAAATATTACCACCTCCAAGCCCGAGACTGGGAAACTTAGCTGTCTGCTAGTCATTCTTATCTTATTATGACACGAAAAGCGGTCAACATCAACAAACAAAGTAGACGGAAGCCTTTAAATGCGCATTACTAAAATTACTAATGCTCAGTACTAGAAATACTATTAGTAAAAGAAGAAACTCTTTCTCCAACTAGAGCAAAACTAGTAGTTAATGCAAAAGCATTCAGTTAGACGATATAGGGCTTGACTTATAGCCTTGCCTTGAATGATTGGTTTAATCTGATTCTTTGGCGGGTAAAAGAGGACAAGTAGGATGTATTCGTTGAAAGATTGTGTTGTTACGTTGAAGCCTTTAAGCTGGTAAGTAATAAAAATATTTCGAACTTGAAGAATGCCTCAAGTGGTTTAATGGAATTGCCCAGGCTAAACCTTATCTAAGCTGACCTAATCTGGGCTAACGTAACCAAACATAACACGAAGCAAGTTTCAGTTCTTTGATCCATCTATCTTAGAATGGCCAATGGGTCAGAGAAATGAAAATCGTTAAGTTAATTAGAAATCACGAACTCTTCAAAAAACACGTCATGATGTACATTCCCTCACTAATCACGTCATGATGTACATTCCCTCACTAATCACGTCATGATGTACATTCCCTCATTAATCACGCCATGATGTACATTCCCTCATTAATCACGCCATGATGTACATTCCCTCATTAATCACGCCATGATGTACATTCCCTCATTAATCACGCCATGATGTACATTCCCTCATTAATCACGCCATGATGTACATTCCCTCATTAATCACGCCATGATGTACATTCCCTCATTAATCACGCCATGATGTACATTCCCTCATTAATCACGTCATGATGTACATTCCCCCATTAATCACGCCATGATGTACATTCCCTCATTAATCACGCCATGATGTACATTCCCTCATTAATCACGCCATGATGTACATTCCCTCATTAATCACGCCATGATGTACATTCCCTCATTAATCACGCCATGATGTACATTCCCTCATTAATCACGCCATGATGTACATTCCCTCACTAATCACGTCGTGATGTACATTCCCTCATTAATCACGAAATGATGTACATTCCCTCATTAATCACGCCATGATGTACATTCCCTCACTAATCACGTCGTGATGTACATTCCCTCATTAATCACGAAATGATGTACATTCCCTCATTAATCACGCCATGATGTACATTCCCTCACTAATCACGTCATGATGTACATTCCCTCACTAATCACGTCATGATGTACATTCCCTCACTAATCACGTCATGATGTACATTCCCTCACTAATCACGTCATGATGTACATTCCCTCATTAATCACGTCATGATGTACATTCCCTCATTAATCACGTCATGATGTACATTCCCTCATTAATCACGCCATGATGTACATTCCCTCATTAATCACGCCATGATGTACATTCCCTCATTAATCACGCCATGATGTACATTCCCTCATTAATCACGCCATGATGTACATTCCCTCATTAATCACGCCATGATGTACATTCCCTCACTAATCACGTCGTGATGTACATTCCCTCATTAATCACGCCATGATGTACATTCCCTCATTAATCACGCCATGATGTACATCCCCTCATTAATCACGCCATGATGTACATTCCCTCACTAATCACGTCATGATGTACATTCCCTCACTAATCACGTCATGATGTACATTCCCTCACTAATAACGTCATGATGTACATTCCCTCATTAATCACGTCATGATGTACATTTCCTCACTAATCACGTCGTGATGTACAATCCCTCACTAATCACGTCGTAATGTACAATCCCTCACTAATCCCGTCGTGATGTACATTCCCTCACTAATCCCGTCGTGATGTACAATCCCTCACTAATCACGTCGTGATGTACATTCCCTCACTAATCACGTCGTGATGTACATTCCCTCACTAATCACGTCGTGGTGTACATTCCCTCACTAATCGCGTCGTGATGTACGTTCCCTCACTAATCACGTCATGATGTACATTCCCTCACTAATCACGTCGTGATGTACAATCCCTCACTAATCACGTCGTGATGTACATTCCCTCACTAATCACGTCATGATGTACATTCCCTCACTAATCACGTCGTGATGTACATTCCCTCTCTAATCACGTCGTGATGTACATTCCCTCACTAATCGCGTCGTGATGTACATTCCCTCACTAATCACGTCATGATGTACATTCCCTCATTAATCACGTCATGATGTACATTCCCTCACTAATCACGTCGTGATGTACGTTCCCTCACCAATCACGTCATGATGTACATTCCCTCACTAATCACGTCGTGATGTACATTCCCTCACTAATCACGTCGTGATGTACAATCCCTCACTAATCCCGTCGTGATGTACAATCCCTCACTAATCGCGTCGTGATGTACATTCCCTCACTAATCGCGTCGTGATGTACATTCCCTCACTAATCACGTCATGATGTACATTCCCTCTCTAATCACGTCGTGATGTACATTCCCTCACTAATCACGTCATGATGTACATTCCCTCATTAATCACGTCATGATGTACATTCCCTCACTAATCACGTCGTGATGTACGTTCCCTCACTAATCACGTCATGATGTACATTCCCTCACTAATCACGTCGTGATGTACATTCCCTCACTAATCACGTCGTGATGTACAATCCCTCACTAATCACGTCGTGATGGACATTCCCTCACTAATCACGTCGTGATGTACATTCCCTCACTAATCACGTCGTGATGTACGTTCCCTCACTAATCACGTCATGATGTACATTCCCTCACTAATCACGTCGTGATGTACAATCCCTCACTAATCACGTCGTGATGTACATTCCCTCACTAATCACGTCGTGATGTACATTCCCTCTCTAATCACGTCGTGATGTACATTCCCTCACTAATCACGTCGTGATGTACATTCCCTCACTAATCGCGTCGTGATGTACATTCCCTCACTAATCACGTCATGATGTACATTCCCTCATTAATCACGTCATGATGTACATTCCCTCACTAATCACGTCGTGATGTACGTTCCCTCACTAATCACGTCATGATGTACATTCCCTCACTAATCACGTCGTGATGTACATTCCCTCACTAATCACGTCGTGATGTACAATCCCTCACTAATCCCGTCGTGATGTACAATCCCTCACTAATCGCGTCGTGATGTACATTCCCTCACTAATCGCGTCGTGATGTACATTCCCTCACTAATCACGTCATGATGTACATTCCCTCTCTAATCACGTCATGATGTACATTCCCTCTCTAATCACGTCGTGATGTACGTTCCCTCACTAATCACGTCATGATGTACATTCCCTCACTAATCACGTCGTGATGTACATTCCCTCACTAATCACGTCGTGATGTACAATCCCTCACTAATCCCGTCGTGATGTACAATCCCTCACTAATCGCGTCGTGATGTACATTCCCTCACTAATCGCGTCGTGATGTACATTCCCTCACTAATCACGTCATGATGTACATTCCCTCTCTAATCACGTCATGATGTACATTCCCTCACTAATCACGTCATGATGTACATTCCCTCTCTAATCACGTCGTGATGTACATTCCCTCACTAATCACGTCGTGATGTACATTCCCTCACTAATCGCGTCGTGATGTACATTCCCTCACTAATCACGTCATGATGTACATTCCCTCATTAATCACGTCATGATGTACATTCCCTCACTAATCACGTCGTGATGTACGTTCCCTCACTAATCACGTCATGATGTACATTCCCTCACTAATCACGTCGTGATGTACATTCCCTCACTAATCACGTCGTGATGTACAATCCCTCACTAATCCCGTCGTGATGTACAATCCCTCACTAATCGCGTCGTGATGTACATTCCCTCACTAATCGCGTCGTGATGTACATTCCCTCACTAATCACGTCATGATGTACATTCCCTCACTAATCACGTCATGATGTACATTCCCTCTCTAATCACGTCGTGATGTACATTCCCTCACTAATCACGTCATGATGTACATTCCCTCATTAATCACGTCATGATGTACATTCCCTCACTAATCACGTCGTGATGTACAATCCGTCACTAATCACGTCGTGATGTACAATCCCTCACTAATCCCGTCGTGATGTACATTCCCTCACTAATCACGTCGTGATGGACATTCCCTCACTAATCACGTCGTGATGGACATTCCCTCACTAATCACGTCGTGATGTACATTCCCTCACTAATCACGTCGTGATGTACGTTCCCTCACTAATCACGTCATGATGTACATTCCCTCACTAATCACGTCGTGATGTACAATCCCTCACTAATCACGTCGTGATGTACATTCCCTCACTAATCACGTCATGATGTACATTCCCTCACTAATCACGTCGTGATGTACATTCCCTCTCTAATCACGTCGTGATGTACATTCCCTCACTAATCACGTCGTGATGTACATTCCCTCACTAATCGCGTCGTGATGTACATTCCCTCACTAATCACGTCATGATGTACATTCCCTCATTAATCACGTCATGATGTACATTCCCTCACTAATCACGTCGTGATGTACATTCCCTCACTAATCACGTCGTGATGTACATTCCCTCACTAATCACGTCGTGATGTACAATCCCTCACTAATCCCGTCGTGATGTACAATCCCTCACTAATCGCGTCGTGATGTACATTCCCTCACTAATCACGTCATGATGTACATTCCCTCACTAATCACGTCGTGATGTACATTCCCTCACTAATCACGTCGTGATGTACATTCCCTCACTAATCACGTCATGATGTACATTCCCTCACTAATCACGTCGTGATGTACATTCCCTCATTAATCACAGTTCAACGACATTTTATGAGTGTTAAATATAAAAAATATTTTATTAAAATTTAATATTAGATCTGATTAGTTTTAACATGTATTAATTCAGTCGGAATTTTGACAATGCTCTTGCTCTTGCACTAATCAAACCTTTCAGCCTTGAGCCTCTTTGTCTCGCAAAGGTTCTGGCAACACTGTAAACTCCTATTAGTTTAAAATATCAACATTTTTCTCCATTCCTTAGCTTGTTTTTCAAAAAATGTTTCATGTTTCAAAACATGTCTTCATTCAAAGTTTAATTCTAGGGAGGAAATGTGTCGTCACAAACTGTCTTCACGCAACGCCTATATGAATGTGGTCGATTTTCAAAGGCATATTCATAGAGAGGTATTTGAGCATAAATTGTACTATTCCTTGTTCTACCGCGTGAAATTAATAAAAACTGCTGTTTGTTTAAGGAAATGGATGAGAATGATTGTTGCTTAAGCAAAGATGATAAAATGAAGAAACTGAGGAACAAGGTACTATTTGACAAAACGAGAAAACTTCCCAAATATTATTCCCATAGAAAAAACATTACGAGGAAATCTAACATGAAACATGCTTGAGCGAAAGCGCCTAGTTTTCCTGTCCCCTATGAAGTCTATATGAGATTCAAAATAACATTGTCTACTCCCATTAAATGGCTGATGAACATTGAACTTTTGTAAATGTCCTGCCAATGAAAAATTCCAATCTGATTGGCTAGAAGTTTAGAGGATGAAGGTCCCTTGTTTTCATCATCATTGAAAATGAGGATTATAAATGTTCTTTAAAGGACATTGGTTTCCTCTCTCTCTTGTTTGTCCTGAAAGTCACATGGAAATCAGCTATAGTAATGGAATCTTAATTCAATTTTTTAGTTTGACATTTTAATTTCAAACATGAGAAAAGAGAGGATGGAAAATGAGCTAACTATTAATGAGCAACGAGATAAAATTAACAGGCTCAATAAGGCCAGAGAAGAATTGAAAAACAAAGTCATGAGTCTCAAGGTACGCGAATTTGTTCATTTGATGAAAACGGAAATATGACGTTAGATATTAGCAATATTCTTTAATCATTGTTAATTGTTTCAAAAAATTAGGAGAAAAATGAAACTGTTCAAAAGGCTAACGATGTATCAGTGAAAGTTGAACCAGTTGATTATGATTCAGAGCCAAAAGTTGAACCAGTTGATAATGATTCAGAGCCAAAAGTTGAACCAGTTGATAATGATTCAGAACCAGATAGCCAAGCATTATCCCTACCAGTTGCGGAACAGCAACAACCTCAACCTCAAAATGAAAGGTTTGCAAGTGAAAAAAAAATTGTATTTTATTGTTTTATTTTATCATAATTTTAATTGTATAGCTCGGAAGGAGTCCCTACTGAGGACCAGAACCACAACCAGCCTGGTGTGTAAATTTTTACTTTAGTAGAAATATTGTAAGACTCCCCAAGTCACTTGCTGGGTGCACAATAATTTGAACCCCCCCACGGATAAGCTACAACTAAAGCCCCGACGAGTTTTACGGCAATTTCTAAAAGCCCTATTAGTCAGTGGTGATGGTATGAAGTTGGGCAAACACATTGTGGAACCCTTAAAGAATGTGCATTATACCAGAAGTAAATAGGGGAAAGTACGTTTCTCCAGATTTAGCCAGTGTAAGGCGTCCCTTTATTGTAAAATCACGCTTTGCGGCCCAAAATTTGAATTCATCCAATCAGAGTGAGGCAACTTTTCCAGGGAAATTTTCTTTCATACGCCACCACTTGGTCATATAGTTAACTAAAATCGTTCAACTGGAAATTAGCATAGGCCTACATAATTTGAAATAGTTTTTCGAGATCGCCGTTTTCTTTAAGGTGCTGGAACATATTTTTCCTATTTTCATATAATGAGACCGACTTGAATTCCTCTTTAGCCTTTTCTATAATTCAGGCTAGTTGTTAAGCTTAGGCAGAGGCTTAAGTTCATTTTAAAATTTTACGCATCTGATTCTAATCACAAATAAATTAATATAACCAGGAAATATTTAGCTTTATTATTCTATTTTTTTATATAGAAAACATTCAGTTATTACTATTTTCTTCTGGTTATTATTAAAAACTTACGAGAACAGGATATCAGGCCGAGTAAAATTATACGCTGTTACCAGGGCCAGGCAGTCGGCTCCGTACTCCGTAGTCCGTAGCTGGCCGGGGCCAGCTACGGAGTACGGAGCCGACCTGACTCTTGAGTTGAATATGCTAGAATGAACAGGAGCAGACGAGAAGAAAATAGTTTCGGGGAAGTGTATTCATCCGCGAGTTCCCGCCAAAAACGCGGTAGCGGAAAGGCGCGAAAAAAACCATAACTCGACGCCTCTCGAAACCCCCTTTGATACGTACTTCCCCCTATTTACTTCTGATTATACGTAATTATTATGTATTGAACTGATTTGATGGCTTAACATACAAGAATGAAATTCATTCGAACCCTGTAGCGAATCTGATTTTATTTCTGAACTCTACTGCTGATGCCAATCACAAAGATCAAGACATCGGTCCAAATAGCAACTAGTTCAAATTTCCCAACAGTGTTTTGAGGATCGACAGAGCATGCTGGGAAATAACTTATGATAATCTGATTGAGCTAAAATGGCACAGAGAAAGGCTTTAATATATTATAATGGCAAAAGCATTAAAGCCAGAGCTTGAACGCCTCAATTATTATCGTTTATGATCGGATTAGAATTTTTATATGATAAGTGAAACAAATGTAGGCTTTACTTACAGCGAAATTACGTATGTTCGATTTTGGAAAAAGATTAGGCATTATTAAGTTATCTAATGATTCTAATCAAACGATTTGCCACTAGAATACTTATTTCTGTGAAATATTTGAGTTAAATGTTGGGAAGTGTAAATTCGCCTCATTTTCAGCTTTAGCCCAAAAACTCGCCCCTAGGTCCAAATATAAGTGTGCTTGCAGAATAGAGAATTTTTAATGTTAATTTGTAAATTACGCGTGAATATTACTAAGAAAAAATAGATGCGATTCTGAGAATCTTTCACTCCTAGTCCCCATTGTGTGTGAAAAGTGGGCGGATACTTTAGAAGGCTCGCGACTAGTTATGGGGTGTGATACGAGCTCCGTCCACATCTCATAGAATCATGGCGCTTTCCAGTAGGCCTGTGCGGGTAGTGATTTTTGGGTTTCGGGTCGGGTACGGGTAGTTGAAAAAACTTCCAATCGGGTATCGGGTCGGGTACCTGGATTTCTATCGGGTACTCGAATAAGTAGGCCTAGCGAAGCTACCATTATTCGGGTGCTTTTCGGGTAGCAAAAAAATCATATCGGGCACTTATCGGGATGAAATACTTTTATATGTGAAAAAAATAAGTGTCATGAAAGACTTGGATACCATTATGGCGAAAAGTACAAAAATAAGACGCTAAAGGTGGAATTCATAAGCGTCGGACGCAACGGAATTTAGTACAGGCAAAGGCAGGGCGTCGTGCGCAAACTTCCGCCTTTTGCGCACGACGCCCTGCCTTTGCCTGTACTGAATTGCGTCCGACGTTTATGAGAAGTTTGCGCACGACGCCCTGCCTTTGCCTGTACTAAATTGCGTCCGACGTTTATGAGAAGTTTGCGCACTACGCCCTGCCTTTGCCTGTACTAAATTGCGTTGCGTCCGACGTTTATGAATTCCACCTTTAAGCTATTAGCGAGGATTGAAATAATACTGTGCATTGTGGAAAAGTTTACTCAAACTTAAGTTCTTCTAAGTTCAAGAAACTTTGCCAAACCAATACCCGATTGTCCTAAGCCTTGTCACGGGTAATGAGCGGGAAAATTAAAATATTCGAATAATTTCGGGTATTAAGAAATTAAGTTTTCGGGTATCGGGTACTCGCACAGGCCTACTTTCCAGATGTAACATGATTTTTTCTTTATGAAATGTATTTTTTGATTTGTGTAGGTAAATCCATGGAAAAACATAATATTGTTGAACTTCGCTTCAAAATTCATAATAGAGAACAAATCTTCAAATGCGATCAGTGTGAATTTTCCAGCACACAGAAAAGTAATTTGATCAAGCACAAACTCATTCACTTTGGGGGAAAAGGAAGACCCTTCAAATGTAATCAGTGTGATTATGCCAGCAAGCTGGAGAGTAATTTGATCGCGCATGAACGCATTCATAGCGGTGAATTACCCTTCAAATGTGATCAGTGTGAATATGCCTGCACACGGAAGCATTATCTTATCGCGCATAAAAGCACGATGCATATTGAAACACCCTTCAAATGCGAGCATTGTGACTTTAGTAGTGTGTGGAAGCATTGTTTCATTAGACATCAACGTCTTTACCATGGTGTAAATCCCTTCAGATGTGATCAGTGTGAATTTGTAACCACAGAGAGTGGTCAATTGATCAGTCATCAGATCAGTCATCAGCGCATTCGCAGTAGTGAAAAACCATTCAAATGCGATCAGTGTGACTTTGCTTGTACTCGGAAGTATGATTTGGAAATACATCAAAGCATTCACAGGGGGGAAAGACCCTTCAAATGTGGTCTCTGTGACTTTGCAAGTACTCGGAAGTATGATTTGAACAAACATGAACGCATACACGATGATGAAAAATCCTTCAAATGTGATCAGTGTGACTTTGCAAGTATTCGTAAGATTGGTTTGATCAGACATCAACGCGTACACGGTGATGAAAAATCCTTCAAATGTGATCAGTGTGACTTTGCAAGTATTCGTAAGAATGGTTTGATCAGACATAAACGCATTCATGGTGATGAAACACCATTCAAATGTGAGCATTGTGAATATGCAACCACACAGAGGAGTAGTTTGAACATACATCAACGCATTCACAGTGGTGAAAACCCCTCCAAATTCGATGAGAGTGAATACGCTATCGCGTGGAAGAGCTTATTGATCAAACGTCCACGCATTCACAGTGGTGAAAAACCCTTCAAATGTGATCGGTGTGGCTATGCATGCACGCATAGGGCTCATTTGATCAATCATCAACGCATTCACAGTGGTGAAAAACCATAATAAACCATTCAAATGTGAATAGTGACCTATGTTAGCGCGTGGAAGTCCTTATTGATCACACATCAACGAATTCATGGTGGTGAAAAACTTCGTAAGTGATCATTGTGATTTTAGGTGAGCTGGAAGAGTAGTGTTATCAGACTCGTCTACGCGTTCACAGTAGACAAAAACCCTTCTAATGTGATCATTGTGACTTTACCAGCAAACCCTTCGCACGTGATCGCAATAAATATTCAAAACCGCTAACCATAACTAAATATTCAAAAGAATTCTAAATGCTAATGTATAATCTTCATTATAGGTTAATACTACATAATTTTTAACTTTTTAATTTTTTTACTTACTCTGATTTTATTATAAGTGAATTTTAATTGTTTGAGTTTCATTTTTAGAAAGAAAGTTAGTTGTACAAGCCTTTAATATTGTAACGAATATTAAAATTAATAAAAATCTGTTTAAATGATATCAATTTTCAGTTGGTAATTCAATTGAAGTGCCTAACCTTGTCATACTGAGATAAATATGGCCTATATTCATTTCATTTGGCAATATCATATCTCTTTCCATTGAGATATTAACAAATGAAGTTTTTGAGCGGTGCAAGACTGTATTCGGGGTTTAGTATATGAATAGAACATTCCATTGTTTACTTGAAGAGAAACCAATAGACAGCGTATTCCCCTAAGCCAAGAAGCAAAGTAACGTCCCGCCGACTCGTACTGCTTCGTCGAGCGCGTCAAAGGGCCAGGCTTTCCAGCGCTGTTAGTCAGGCGTCGATAGTATCAACTTGTCTACTTTTTTTACAGGGAGTTTGCACATCCTATCCTTATTGTGATTATTTTCATTTTTGGTAACTAAAATTGCCTAAGCGCCGCACTTTACAAAGACTACTCTCCTTATCCTGGAACTAACTGCAAAAATTCACAGAAAAATGTACCTTCAAACAAAATAGCTATTAGAAAACTGTAGTCTCTCTAGACATGACCTTGCAAAGACGCAAGTGCAGGTATTTTACAATAAAAGCACCATCGCTCGGTCTACCAATAATTTAAACCATTTTTCCTAACGTAATAATGAATGTAAATCCTTTATTGTTTAGTAATAAACAATGTATATGTTGTGTTTAAAACATGGTGGGAAATATTTTAAAATCTATATAATAACAAAAATATTCACCTTTTTGTTAAAATTTGAACTAACATTATCTATAGCAACGCCAATGATTTAAAACTAAACATTTTAAATTTCTAGCCAAAGAGTAAACTTTCTCGCTATTTACGTGTTGCTGTTGGAAGTAAGACATCCAGTGGTTATTGCGCATGTCAATGGGCGGGGCTTTACATTTCCCCACTCGGTCTATATCCCACTCTAGCCGCTGCGACTGCGAGCAGCTTGTGTCCTGGAGCGCATGATCGAGTTGGCTATGGTATACCCCTGGTGCCAGCTCCGGCCCCCAGCCGCGCCAGGCTCAAAAATTAAAACCTACTGCTAGAGATTAGTTTTTGGTGGCAATTGGTGTAGTTATCTTTTGTTCCGGAATCCATAACAACTTCAGTTAATTTGAATTTTTTTAGCGCAAAATTTGATTCGACATGGAGCACATGCCGCGAGATTTTTGTTTTAAAGAAGGCAGGGCGTTACGCGATTGGCCAGAGGTGCTCATTTAAAATAGTCCATAAAATCTCAAATAGGTAAAAAAAATCACTTAACCATGGACATAAGTAATTTAAAAATTTATGATAACATTATTACTACAATAGTATATTTTTTAAGCCTCGACTTGAACTCTGTTGTACTAAACTTATCAATGCCAAATCTTGATTTACATTTATTATATTAAAATTTTACGTGTCAAAGGTCCTTGACAAACAGAGAAAATCGAGATATTACGTCGCAGTCCAAGCAGTGTGAGTTCCTCAACTGAATGTCGAAGTCAAAAAACGATTTGGAATTGTCCCTTGAAAGAAATATGGAGAACGATTCAATTGTAGAATCATTGGAAGCACAGGAATCTAAAAATAAGTGTCATGAAAAAGGAAATATCGAACCAAGCTGCGCTTCACCGGAAATGACCCCGGTTGATCTGGAAAGCGACTTACCGGATATATCGCCTGAACTTGAAAACGATACTTCAGTATCCAACTTAGATGCCCTTGAACATTTCGCGTCAAACTATTTGTTTGCTAGTTCGAAAATTGGTAAGTAATTTTATTCTTAAAAAGTGTGAGTACCTAAAGAGAGAATAGCCCGAGTCATACTGCTACCGTGTTTGAAAATAACCTTGAGCAATATATCCACTGAAGCTTGTAAAAATAGAGGTGGATTACACCTCTGGTAAAAAGGGTGATTTTGAAAAGTCCGTCAATTATGAGGGATCGTGTTTATTGGGAACAACTGAGTGGAAAGTATCAATGAACATGGGGTGTACAGACTGTTAAAGAAGTCTTTGCGCGTTGCGTTTTTCGCACATATTTTACTATATTTCAAAAACTATTCAAGCTAGCGCTCTGGAATAAAGTGCGTTATAAAAGTTTTGCATTTCTCTTTCATATTTTACCCGTTCCAATGTTGTCCTTTGCATACTTATACCGGAAACCGGAAATGTCAAAATTATCAACTTTGAAAATATTGATTTCTCGAGGATATAAATGTGATTTTCGGATTCCTTGGGGTCGATTCATATTTGAAAAGTGTTCACCAAATTCAATTCGGATGAATAGGTCACGAGTAATCAGCCTTTATTCAAAATCTGGAAAACTTGGTTAGAGTGGCGATAATTCATCATCGAGTATCGAATCTTTGTCGTAATAATGCTTGTTAGATGTTATGGCACCTTATGCGTATATATATGATTGGTCTTGTGGCGCAATACTTTGAAACAAATCAGACGTTCATTAAAGGGATGGTGAAGTGGAAAATGAAGTAATTTTTTTATTGATTCTTCTATAAGACCGATCTGCATAGTGAAACCTCCAGGAAATAACAACGAACGATTTTTAAACTACGATTAGTTTGAAATTTCATGAATAATTTTAAATAAGGACCTCCGACCAATCGCGTAGCGCCCTGCGTTTTTATCAAAAATTTTCTCTTAGCACGCTCCGTGTTGAATAAATTTATCGCGAGACTTGAAAAAATTTGCACGATGTGACAATTGTGGCGCGAGACATGGTATTTCCTGAATTTTTCATTATGCATACTGGTCTCATGATTAGTAGAAGAATCAATAAAAAAATCACTATATTTTCCACTTCCCACTCCCTTTAAGAGATAACTCGCGTCTTTTGAAGAGGAGAAGCGGTTTGAAAATATTGTTGTTTGGGCCATGATATCATAATATTTGGAACTCACATTAATTACGATTGTCTCTTCAGCCCAGTCAAAATCTCATTCATAATGGCATATGCGCTGCACGAGATCCCTTCAAATAGACAAATTCGACTATTCCATACATGAAACAACTTCAGAGAAATTGTGGCCAGGGATGGATTTAGTTTTAGAAGTGGGAATAGAGAATAGAGTAATCTAAGAGCGCGTCAAATTACCGGACCTCCTTCCACGGAAAGGAGGGGTATGAAAGAAGAGGCGTGTCAAAGCGACAAAGGTAAAAAGGAATAACGTAATTTTTGCCGATCCCGTCAGCAACGTCATAAAAACCTAGTTTAAGTGAGCCAATCTGAAATTTTAAACTTTTTATTACCTGTTGGAGGGAGGGGCTCTATACAGGGCTCTGAGTCGGACTGAATTAAACGCTAACCGTTCTCTATTCCTACCTCTAAAATTAAATCTATCTCTGTTGAGGCTTAATAATAAAGCCGACCGCAACCAAAAATGGGCAAAGGCGTGTTTCACAACTGACGTTCAAAGCTACCGATGGAAAAGCCTAAAAATTAAATGAAAAAAAAATTAATGCCGGTAACAATGATCACAACTGAAAATAACAGCTAACAGCTAAAACGAACGGTAAACACTTGAAGTTGGTCTCTCTGCGCTGCTGGTCTGCTACTCCTTTCGTTTATTTTCTATGGCAAAAATGGTAACTTTGGGAGGTATTGGGATATTAGGCCATTTTGTGTTATAAGACTTTTATTGTGTAGGAAAGAAAACTAGCCTTTTTAAAGAAGTTTTGGATAACTATTAATATCATTATTGATAACTAGTTAAAAGTTGAAAAATATAAAATTTTGACGAAAATTTTCAAATAACAAGACTTCCTTCGAGTTTCAAATTAAAGAATGCTCGTGTGCTTCATTGAACTATTTTATACAAACAAGACAGTCACTTTCAGCTTGAATTATGCTTGATATTTTATTGGACATCCCCTAGCCCTTAAAGGGAGGATGAAGAGGACAATAAAGTGATTTTTTTATCGATTCTTCTTCTAATTATAAGTTATTTTGCATAGTGAAACATCCAGGAAATACCGTCTGCGTTCTTGAACTATTTATTAACAACAAGACTGTCACTTTCAGTTTCAATTGTAGCTTAATATTTTACTTAACCTCCCTTAGCCCTTAAACACATTTTTAATCTTTTATTAAATGACAGACATAAACGCTAAATCGGGTTCAAGTCGGGCTAGAGAGCGGGCCAATCCAAAGCGTCAATTCCTTCGTTCTCCAGAAATCTTGCAACGAGTCCGGACGTATGGGCTGCTGAGCCTGAAACCATACACTAAAACAATGTTTTAAGTTAGTTATTAATATTAATACCGGTCACGACATGGGCTGGTTACTCATACGGAGAAAAAAAATACCAGCGAACAGGGCGGATCTCTATTTTTAATATTACAATGCTTTACCTTCTAATTTCATTAGAGTATATGTCTGTCTTTTAGAATACGATTAAGAATGTGTTTAATGGGATGGTGAAATGAGAAATGAAATAATTTTTATCGATTCTTCTACTAATTATAAGAGCATTCTGCATAGTGAAACATCCAGGAAATATATCCGAATGATTCAAATTAGGTTCAGATTTTACGGAAAATTTGAAATAATGACCTCCGACCCATCGCGTAACGCCCTACCTTCCTATTGACAAAATTCTCGTGGCACGCTCCACGCCAAATGAAATTTATCGCGAGATTTAATAAAAGTTGCTTGCGATGTGACTATCGTGGCACGAGAGCGTGCAACGGAAATTTTGTTAACAAGAAGGCAGGGCGTTAAGCTATTAGTCAGAGGTGCTTATTTGAAATTATCTTTAAAATCTGAACCTAATTTGAAATTTAAAATCATTCGGAGACTGTATTTCCTGGATGTTTCACTGTGCATATAATGGTCTTATAATAAGAAAAATCGATAAAAAAATCACTCTATTTTCTTCTTCATCCTTCCTTTAACGGCTAGGGGATGTCCAACAAAAGCAACAATTGAAACTGAAAGTGACTGTCTTTATTGTAAAAAATTGTTCAATAAAGCACACGAACATTCTTCGATTTGAAACTCAAAGGAAGTCTTGTTATTTAAAAATTTTCGTCAAAATTTTATAAATAAATTTCAACTTTTAACTAAATACTAAAAATTATCCAAAGTTTCTTTAAACAGGGTCGTTTTCTTTCCTACACAATAAAAGTCTTAAAACACAAAATGGCCTAATATACCCAACACCTCCCAAAGTTAGTATTTTTGCCATAGAAACTAAACGAAAGGAGTAGCAGACCAGCAGCACAGAGAGACCAACTTCAAGTGTTTACCGTTCGGGTTCGTTTTAGCTGTTAGCTGTTATTTTCGGTTGTGATCATTCTTACCGGCATTCATTTATTTTTTCATTTAATTTTTAGGCTTTTCCATTTGAACGTCAGTTGTGAAATACGCCTTTGCCCATGCTTTGGTTGCGGTTGGCTTTATTATTAAGCCTCAACAGAGATAGACTTAATTTTAGAGATAGGAATAGAGAACGGTTAGCGTTTAATTCAGTCCGACTCATAGCCCAGTATAGAGCCCCTCCCTCCAACACGTAATAAAAAGTTTAAAATTTCAGATTGGCTCACTTAAACTAGGTTTTTATGACGTTGCTTACTGGGACGGCGAAAAATACGTAATTCCTTTTTACCTTTGTCGCTATGACCAGCCTCTTCTTTCCTATCCCACCGTCCCGAGCAAGGGGTCCGGGACTTTGACTCGCGCCCACATTACTATGTTCCCTATTCCTGTTTCTAAAATAAAGATCTTTCAATGGCCTCACATTTGCGCTAAACGCGGGAGGCTATGGGCAACCCCAGGCTCCGTTTAGCGAAGCTCCATCGCGTAGCGGATGTTCCTAGCATAGAACCCATCTCCTCTGAAGTTGTTCCATGTATGGAACAGTCGAATTTTTCTGATTGAAGGCATCTCGTGCAGCGCATACGCCCCATGAATGAGATTTTCACTAGGCTGCAATGAGTCGGGCTGAAGACCCAGACGTAATTAATATGAGTTCTAAATATTATGATATCATGGCCCAAATAACAATATTTTCAAACCGCTTCTACTCTTCAAAAGACGCGAGTTTTCTCTTAAAGGGAGCGTGAAGTGGAAATTAAAGTGTTTTATTTATCGATTCTTCTACTAATTATAAGACCAGTCTGTATAATGAAAAATTTAGGAAATAGCTCCCATTGATTTTAATATTCAAATTAGGCTAAGATTTTAAGAATAATTTTAAATAAGGACATCCGACCAATCGCGTAACGCCGTGCCTTTTTGTTAACAAAATTTTCGTGGCACGCTCCATGTCTCGCGCCACAATTGTCACACCGTGCATTTTTTTTTCAAATCTCGCGATAAATTGATTCAACACGGAGCGTAACAAGAGAAAATTGTTGATAAAAAGGCGGGGCGCAACGCAATTGGTCGGAGATCCCTATTTAAAATTATCCATGAAATTTCAAACTAATTGTCGTTTAAAAATCGTTCGGCGTTATTTCCTGGAGGTTTCACTATGAAGATCGGTCTTATAGAAGAATCAATAAAAAAATTACTTCATTTTCCACTTCACCATCCCTTTAATGAACGTCTGATTTGTTTCAAAGTATTGCGCCACAAGACCAATCATATATATACGCATAAGGTGCCATAACATCTAACAAGCATTATTACGACAAAGATTCGATACTCGATGATGAATTATCGCCACTCTAACCAAGTTTTCCAGATTTTGAATAAAGGCTGATTACTCGTGACCTATTCATCCGAATTGAATTTGGTGAACACTTTTCAAATATGAATCGACCCCAAGGAATCCGAAAATCACATTTATATCCTCGAGAAATCAATATTTTCAAAGTTGATAATTTTGACATTTCCGGTTTCCGGTATAAGTATGCAAAGGACAACTGTGGCACGGGTAAAATATGAAAGAGGAATGCAAATCTTTTATAACGCACTTTATTCCAGAGCGCTAGCTTGAATAGATTTTAAATTATAGTAAAATATGTGCGAAAAACGCAACGCGCAAAGACTTATTTAACAGTCTGTACAACATTTGGTTACAGATATATGCCCCCCCCCAAAACATTGACCATTAAAACAAGGAAATATCCAACAACGACTATAATCCGAGTACCCAGCTTGTTTAGAACTAGCAGACAAATTAGATTCAAAACCTTTAACTAGCTTGTTAATGGCCCTTGAAAACGACTGTCGTACCTTTTCAGCACCGCGGTTAGCCTCCATTTTCTGTTTAGTTTGCTCGAGGTTTTTTCTCTAGTCGGAATACGTCATTCGTGTCTGTAAGACCTAACACCCACGGGATCCAATGGGACAGGGCGGAGTAATGACGGACATGAAAGAGGTGGGGCTTACTTGTCCACTGACACCGGCGTAAGAGTAGAAGCGTAAGATCTCGCAACTTATACCTTCTTATAGTATATTCCTTTTTGTTTTAACCATAGCTAAGTTATTAATTTGCAAAATGTGAAAATATCTCAGGGTTTGAAATGACTTTTAAAAAGTCTATCGAATCACGCGTCGCACGGTGATACCATAAGTTCATAAGACATATTACATAAGTTTCTCAGTTTATACTGAACGCAGAACGCTTGTCATGAACTGACGTAGGTGAAGTGTCATAGATTCTCGAAAAGCGACGCCAGGTTTTGGCGCTGTCAAAGGCTTAAGCGAGTAGTCCACTAAGCCTTGTGAAACCGTATCGTTAACTTAAGGGTTAAGGATAACGTCGTACGCTGCAAGTCCTTAGCAGAAAATCATGATCTACATTTTCAGACGACTATGTTTATTCATTATCTTGTCATATTCCAACACGTTAACAATGCCATTAAGAAAAATATCATGCCCAACCCAAATAGAAATCTGATGCGAATTAATATTATTGACAGAAATTATTATTAACTATCAGTTTCTTAACAATAGCAAAATATTCTGGGGTTCGGTTGAAGGGGGGGAGGGGTGTTCGTGTTTAAGAAAGAAATAATTTATCCTTGATCTAAGCCACCGTCGCTATTTTGGTATGCCATGAAACAATTATGTCTTTTCATTCTTAGTAGCGTTAAACTCGTATGAGTTTTCCGTTCGAACAGTTTAAAAGGTCTAAAATAAGTACCTTTAAAAGGGCAGACTGTAGGTCTAGAAATTAAAGCTTGAGACTTTTTGCTTAAGTTCCAAAAATAAGAGGTTTTTAGCCTAGAAACAGCCAGGTTGTGTAAGAAAAAGGCGGGAAATGAACATGCAGACTGTAGAAGGTCAAAGGAAAAAACATGAAACCGTGAGAAGGTCTAAAAATGAGAGGTTTCTAGCCTAGAAACAGCCTGACGCATGCGTGGAAGTATAATAAAAAGGCGGGAAATGAAAGTTCGAGCATCGCATCGAGCCACAGTCGGGTGAGAGCCTGCCGGTTATGTACATAACGGATTTTTCGCGCTTCCATATTCCCGTTTTTAAAAGATTTGTCAGGTATCATCGGATTAATTTTCATACTAAACCTGCATCGTTGAACTAAATTGTACCAAGTAAATATTTTATGCTGTTTTAATTGTAAACAGGGAAAAGTATATTCTATTTGTGTGGCGTTGATTTTACTATAAGGGAAACGAAATATATTTTTAATTTATTACATTAATTGAGAGTGTCCCCGACATTTGCCAACTATTATGGATGGATAAGGTTAATTATTAAGCTTAATTATGTGATAAAACAATTATTTCTGTTTGTATCCGGAAACATAGTGTTATTTAGCTTGATTTAGACTTAATATTACTAACATTGTAAATGGTTCTTTAGGGAGAGGTTGTAAAACCAAGAGGTTAATTATAGATCCACAGGGCACAATAAGGGCTGCGTTCAGTAACCAGCATCAAAAAATCGATGACTAAAAGATGACATCGATGTCTTACTGAACGGTTTTTCGCGTCTTTGGGCGTGATGTCATGATGCTCATCGGATGCCCATCAGAAAAATCAGCTGTGAGAGGAGGTTTTTTTGATGAGCATCGGATTCATGACGTAAATTTCGTCATTTTGAGCCACGACAATTAAAATAATGTAGAATTGACAAATATTATCCTTATCGATAATAATACTAAAAACCAATAAATTATTTCGGTAAAAAACGGATTCTGACAAAATTTTGATTTAATTGATAAATTGAAGTACAATATCTTTGTAAATATTTCGGATTTATTATTTAAGCCTCTGCCGTAACGTTATCATAATATGGTCGCCATTTTGAAAAGCATCACACACAAAATTGTGCCGTTCAACAACTGCAACGTCATCATGACGTCAAAAGAACATCGATTTCATTTTCCCAAACATCGATGTTTTTCCTGATGAGTGTTACTGAACGCAGTCATTGTTTAGTTCCCTTTAGATTCACTGTTTTTTCAATTAGAATAAAGTTTTTGAAATAAGTCTTCAAACAAGAGCTTTCTATAAATTAGTACTGACGTTTTACCATATAGACATTCTGAGTACTACAGCCCAATTCTGTTTGCACGTTACATGGTCTGGTATTGGTGAAATTGATGTTTGAGTCTTACGCAATATGTCCTCGAAAAAAGCGATTGTTAAATGGGCGAAGGCATGAATTTATTTATTAACATGAATATACATGTGTATCATTAGCCTTTCTATCATGTTATTCAGGGATGGGAGGGACCTTTCTATTACATACGCGTTTAACGTCATCGCGGTAGCCAATCAAAATCGAGACACCTGGAAATTCGAACAGCAGACGACCAGTTTAACAAAATTCTATGAGGGATTCAATTTTCGGTTAGGTTTACCAAACTGCGTCAACTGAATATTAAAAATGATCGCCGATACGTGAATAAATATCTCAACACGATTTCCGAAAGTGATATTGATATTTTAATGGAAATTATATTAAGTGCCTGCAATGTTTTTCCTGTTCTGAAAGGTTGGTAAAGTGCTAAGCCTTGGCCATTAAGAAAATGAAACAAACGGTTGAAAATAAACTACTAACATTTGAAATCGCGAGAATTGATGATGCTGGTTTTTTTCCTGCCGTTGGAAGTAAAATTAATGCGGTAGTTGATCAATTTACAAGCATAATTAACCTTTCGCATGACAAGAGCTTTAGCTTTCAAAACAAGTCACCGGAAATTCTCTGACGTCACGCAAACTAAGCCCCTCCCATCCCTGAATATGTAGTTTAACTAGTCAATGCAGATATATATTCATGTTAATAAATAAATTCATGGCGAAGGGCGGTAAAAAGAGTTTAGTTGGCCTTGATCAAGTGCAAGCAACATGAGACCGTGTCGTGGGAAAGACCACGATAGTGAAATGGAAGAAATCTGCATATTTGTCAGAAATTTTAAAAATAAGTGGTAATTTGACCATTCATCCTAATTGCAAAACAGCTGGCTTAGTTTAATTGTATTTTAGATGATGAATTTGCATTGGATATAAATTCTCAAGTAAAAAGCCCCAAGGACGAAAAACACCTCCGAGAAAATAATGCCTCCAAGAGAGACATGTTGACTGAAATATCTGAAATGACCAACTTATTTGAGACTATAAACAACGAAAAATGGTAAATCTAAATAAAAAAAGATTTATTCTTCTATGGTAAGTTTTAAATGATAGTGAAATAATTCCGATTATTGTACCCATGCAGCAGAGCAGATAATTCAAATGAAGAATCTATTGGGAAAGGCAAGTCCGTCGCCGTTGAGCAACAAAGTGGGAGTGACATTGAAGGAAATGCGCACGAAGACAATATCATTTAAATAAAAATACCTCAAATGCTTAAACTAATTGTGATGATTGAAAAAATATTATATACGTTTATCGCGTGACTCAGCCCGAATTTCTCCTAAACATCGGACGACTTGAATTTTTCCTCTAATCAGACGTCTCGAGAGCATCTTCCATTCAGACTTCGCGAGAGCATCTTCCAATCAAACTTCTCGATAGCATCTTCCAATCAGACTTCTCGAGAGCATCTTCCAATCAGACTTCTCGAGAGCATCTTCCAATCAGACTTCTCGAGAGCATCTTCCAATCAGACTTCTCGAGAGCATCTTCCAATCAGACGTCTCGAGAGCATCTTCCATTCAGACTTCGCGAGAGCATCTTCCATTCAGACTTCGCGAGAGCATCTTCCATTCAGACTTCGCGAGAGCATCTTCCATTCAGACTTCTCGAGAGCATCTTCCATTCAGACTTCGCGAGAGCATCTTCCAATCAAACTTCTCGATAGCATCTTCCAATCAGACTTCTCGAGAGCATCTTCCAATCAGACTTCTCGAGAGCATCTTCCAATCAGACGTCTCGAGAGCATCTTCCATTCAGACTTCGCGAGAGCATCTTCCATTCAGACTTCGCGAGAGCATCTTCCATTCAGACTTCGCGAGAGCATCTTCCATTCAGACTTCGCGAGAGCATCTTCCATTCAGACTTCTCGAGAGCATCTTCCAATCAAACTTCTCGAGAGCATCTTCCAATCAAACTTCTCGAGAGCATCTTCCAATCAAACTTCTCGAGAGCATCTTCCAATCAAACTTCTCGATAGCATCTTCCAATCAAACTTCTCGATAGCATCTTATTCCGTCTTAAAAAAGTCTATCTATCCCTGACAGCATATTTGGTGGTTAGAATTAGCAACCGATGGTGACTGTCATTTTTCAATTAACCCAAGATTTAGTAATATTATCCTAAAAAAGTTAATTAGCTTGTTATGTATCGGTCACGCGGTGGCGCTAAAGAAGTAGCGTCCGCCTAAAGCGAACAACGGATAGTTTTCAAATTCTATGTAACGATGCTTTAATAGTGGTTAATCATAAAGCTCAGATGTTACGGATCCTTAATAGTATGTTCTTACCAGTCTATAGAAGAACTCAATCAAACCAGTTTTAAAACTTCCCAATAGTGTTACCGATATAAACCAGGCAGCTCGGTCAAATTCGGAAAAAATAAACATAAACAAAGAAACAACTTTCGAAAATATATTTAGATTATAATTTGATCACTGAAACGGTCCTCAGACAATATACGGAATGCAAACGTATCCTAACGAACGCATGATAAAATATACGCGACAATATGAACAAACAGTAAAATTCTGCCATTAAACCTCTATACGTGATAAACCTAATAAATACTGAAAACAAAACATGCCTGATTTCAACGGTAAAGTCAGGGTTAGCGACAATTTTCCTGCCTCTGTTGAAACCATCTAGTACCTGAGCTGATGACGAAGTTAAAGTAATTAAAGACGCAAATGACGATCCAGGACATTTAGCAAGTACTACATCAAAACCTGAAGAAACTTCCGACAATTTATGTGCTAATGAAAGCTCCGAGGGGACTGATAAAGGAAATGGAAATAGCTCGAAAGAAGAAAAGCTCAAAGGTTTGGAAAAAAGTTTGGAACAATTCGAAAAACGTATCCAAAATTTATTATGGCTTATTTTAGCATCGTCTATGTGAATTTTATTACATTTAATATAAAATTAGTTCTGAAAATGGTGGTGTTACAACTGGGTATAGTGCACCAAGAGTCTTCCGGCGCTTCCGTTAATACAGTTTATAATGGAGAAATTTAATGTATTGTTACATAAACAGTGTCGGCCCATTCATTACACAAAACGATGAAATATGGTTATTGTCCTACACATTTAAAATGTAAATCCATCTATTCATTCATGTGACTTCTACGTTTATGTACTATCAAATGACACTTCTGTCTACATATATATAGTCCCACCGATCACACTTGAGGCGTTTTTCACCATTGTATGATTAAATTACTCATACGATTACTAGCATATTCGCACTAATTAAATTCTGTGGGGTTTTTCACCACTGTGAATAAATTGATGTCTGATAAAATGGTTCACGGGTAGTTGAGCGGTTTTCAAAAGAGCGTTTTGGAATAAAGCGGTTCCTAAAACAGCGGTTTGCAAAACCGCGTGGAAGCAAAACCGCGGTTGCTGTTTCCGCGTTTCTCAATACAGCGCTATTTCCCAAAACAGCGGTTGCTGTTTCCCCCCAAACTATGATTGATAGGGAGGGAAATATCAATTATATTAAGTATATAGGACAAAGAACAATATTATGCAAAAAGGAGTAGTGTTATATCGGAAGTAAATATAAAATATAACTTTTTGGAAAAGGCATATTATTTTGAGAAGTTAATGAAGATAAACAACAATATTTTGGAAAAGGCGTACTTTCGTACGCTCAAGATATAAACGCTGTAATCAAAATGCGCTAAAACGAGAAATGGCTATAATGGCAAACGCGTTTATGAAAAAGCCGTTTTGGACAATGCTGTTTTGATAACACGCCCAATCGATAACATACCTGATAAAATTACCCTTCTGCGTGCTTGAAAAGTCACACTGATCACATACGAAGGGTTTTTCACCACTGTGAATGAGTTGATGTCTTTTCAAATCAGTCTTCCACGCACTTGCAAAGTCACACTGATCACATTTGAAGGGTTTTTCACCACTGTGAATGCGTTGATGTGCGATAAAATTAGCCTTCCGCGTGCTTGCATAGTCACACTGATCACATTTGAAGGGTTTTTCACCACTGTGAATGCGTTGATGTTGGATAAAATTAGCCTTCCGCGTGCTTGCATAGTCACACTGATCACATTTGAAGGGTTTTTCACCACTGTGAAAGCGTTGATGTGCGATCAAATGAACCTTCAACGTGCTTGCATAGTCACACTGATCATATTTGAAGGGTTTTTCACCACTGTGAATGCGTTGATGTGCGATCAAATGAACCTTCTGCGTGCTTGCATAGTCACACTGATCACATTTGAAGGGTTTTTCACCACTGTGAAAGCGTTGATGATTGATCAAATTGTTCTTCCACGTACTTGCATAGTCACACCGATCACATTTGAATCGTTTTTCTTCGTTACCCTTCTTAATGTGACGTTGTGGACCCCTTTTATATTCAGCAGAATATTTGATCCGAGTTGCACGTTTCTTCCTGAATTTCCCTACAGAAATTTATTAATGAAATATAAAAACGACACATACATCATTTACAATATAGTATCAAAAATACATTAACATTCAATCGCACACGAAAAATCATTGTTTTTTTAAAGTATGAGTCAGTAAACGACCTTATAAACAACAAGTTGGGAAACCAAAATAGACCTTTACGAGTCGAGACGTTCTTAATTAAATATAATTTATATTGATTATTTTTATGGTCAGTAATTTAGCTTAATATTAGTTTAGTCATTCTAAGAAACGCTATTCCTAAAATCATTTTAAACATAGCCATTGTTGACGTTTGAATTCAAGCGTATGCCTCTTTAACAATTTTTGGAAATTTAGGGTATATAAGGTGATTGATTCACAGTAAATGAATTGCGTGAAAGTTTGGTGGAAGCCCTGTCATTAGGAGGCTAGACATTTCTCGTAGGTGATCGCCGCGTACATCTTTACCCTAACAACGATAATGGAACTGTGAACGCGTTCCGGATATAGCTCCGATTTGTAGACTGCGAACGCGGTGACAGACACGTCCAGTGTAATACCTCTCTATGACGACATCGTCAAACGGAGAGGTAAAAAGGGAATGAACATAAATTGAATTGCAAGAGAAACTTTGCCTCGAAAGGACGTATTTTCAAATTGAACGGATGTTCGGAGAATCAATGCGTGCAGACAAGCTACCATTTTCTTTCGTTCTGGCACCCACTCTCTGTTGTCACATCTAGTTTTCACTTTGTTTCTCTGCTTAGCAAAAGGCACCCTGAGTACAACTACATCTTCTTCTTCTAGTTCTGATAGAACGTTGTCTTCGTAAAACTCACCGAATAATTTCCCTAGCCAGATTATTTAACACAAAGCGAGATAAATGTAGAAGGGCAGCTATTTACTCTCAGATTAAAACTCATGTAAGAGGGGTTACTCGAAACGAAACCCTGTCGATATCTAGTTCGACAACTTGTCGATACTCGACAACTTCCGACAGAATACCATTTTTGTGATTTTCGAGACTGAGAGAGATGTCGATCGACAACTCTCTTTCGAAGCTTACAGAATAGGTACCCTGGTGTTCTTAAGTAAAAGTCGTACCTGATTGATACTCAATGCCCCGGCCTAACCGTTCCCGCATAAATGTTGCAGGGACGTTAAAGAAATTGGTTTTAATCCGCGGACATCTTGAAAAATGGCGGCTAGAAATGTGAAGCTTCTTGGTGTAATTTGTAAATGCATTACTTTCATCAAATTAATTTCTTGCGCGCTTCCAAAGGAACACTAATCTCATTTGAGGGGTTTTTCTGGTTCGCGTTTTAATGGGACGTTATAAATTTCATCCTTACAAAGTTTGATACTGAATTAATTTAGCCTGGATGAAGAAAAACCTTTCACGGTAGAATTAACGATGTACTCATCACATAAAGTTTGCAAAAAAAGGCATTAAATACGTAGAATCGTGTAGATGCACTTGAAAAGAACAGAATGCCAAGTTGTACGAACCACTGAGCAGTTAAAAGAAATACGCGACTACACTTTATATCGAGAATGCGGAAATAGTGGCTTAGAAATATGATATCTCAATCTAGGTACTCAAGACTATTAAAGAATGAAATGACTTACCTGCAATTTCCGAACGAGGCGATGAGGTTTTACCTTCTGGATTCTTTGGAGCGACATCTTCTAATGTCTCCGAGTTGGACACCGAACTATTATGTTGAACTGCAATTGGAACTTCGGGTAAATCGCTTTCCATAGAGACGGAGCTCAATTCTGATAGCTCAATTGCGTTACGTTCTTCTTCAGGAACAAGCAGTGGCACACTCAATATATCACTTTTCTTTGCACCTGTCAAGTTGATTCTGTATTGGTTATCAGCAAGATCGTTTTCTGGGGATCCTTCTAAAGAATACTCTTCGACATTTGCATCAAGAGAAAGATCCAAATGTTTTTCGGATTCAACATTCAATTCAGGAACACGAAATCTCTTCGATGGAGTTGAATTATCCTCAGTGTCCCCCTCTGTCGAGACACTTGGCGATTTACGATAAGAATCGTTAATGGTAATATTGTTTTCAAGAGGTTCTCGTGGCGGATCGCTCTCATTTCGAATAGGTTCAACCTTAATTTTTGGTGAAGGCGCACTTTGAGGCAAACTACCACTGTATTTCAGTTTAGTGACACATGGATTCGTAATTCGCGTTATATACCCCATATATTCAGTTTTTTTCAAGGTAGTTTCGGTGTTTGTATTGCGAACCTCAGAAACATGTGATTCTTGGATTATATTTTCTTTACACAGGTTGCCTTGGACACTGTGCATCACAACTGGAAGGGTTAACTCCTGGCCATTAATTTCCATATCATCTTCAACGGGTTCAGTTTTCACTAATTCATCGTTAGGAAATTGAAGTATTCCACTCTTCTCCTATTTTTTATACAATTAACAATAACTTTCAATCTTAAAGTAATTCTCTTTCCAATCGAGTATGAAAGTGAAGGATCTTGCATACCATCAGATCTTTGATTCTATTTTCCAAGTCTTTAATGACCCTATTGAGTCTTTCAATATCGTCTATTTGCTTATTTATCGTTAACGATGTTTTCACTCTCTCTTTAGCCATTTTTGAAATTAAAACATTACACTAAACAAAATGAGATTCCATTATAAAACAATCCTCGGAGTTTCTTTGGCTGAACGTATTTTAAAGGGGCAAGCAAGAAAAAAGGGGAAGATAATGACACGCAAGAAGGGGATCAGCAACAAAGGCCCTCGTCGGGTTTCTTTGTTAAAGGAAAGCGCGGCTCCGTTGATGCCTCTTATAGATGGCTTTTCTGCTACACAGTGGCTAAGCTTGCTGAAGGCTAGTTAAGCCAAAGGCAGGAACCAATGGGAACTAGTGCATTAGGTCTGATTGGTTCCTGCCTTTGGCAAGGTTAAATTCGTGTCCAGAAGATTAGCCAGAATGCTAGGGGTGATCATGGAGCCACGCTTTCCTTTAATAAAGAAACGAAGGACGTGTTGCCAATCCCCTTAGCTTTGTGCCAATCCTGATAGATGTTTTCACCAATAACCTTAATTAATTAACCCACTCATAGAGTTTGGTTCTATTTTAAGGGACACCTGATTCGACAACTGTCCATTGAAATTTTCTCATATCTCTGTGCTTAATTTCACACTGCCAAAAAACCCCTATGCTTTGAAAATACCTTGGCTTCCAGTTTCCTAATTCGATCATCTCTAGCTTTTACTTCATTGATTAGATCATCTTTGCTCAAGTGATCATAGTTACAATCTTCCTCGTAGTCCATTTCCTAAAAACAAAGTTTCAATAACTTAACTCAGTTTGTCTTAAACAGGCAATATTCCAATAATTTCGCAAAATACCTCTTTAATTGCCAACCGTTGAAGATTTACTAAACTCATTTCGGAATTTTGTAACGAGAGTTGGTGAGATTGTAAATCTTCCCTAAAATAAAATAATTTTTCAAACTGAAGGTAAATCAAAAACGGACAAGGAAAGCTTCCCATACATTGTAGCTTTCGCTATAAAAAGCTAAGAAAAACATAGCAATGCTTAAATTGTGACACTTTTGTTCAAGACTAGGGATTTTCTCAAGCACATTTTCTGAATTCAACTACAACTAGCTCCGTATAAATTATTTATTCTGCTAGCATTTTTTATTTTTTAAATAGCAAGAAAGATCTATTTCTTTTCAAGGTATAATAGTTTCAATAGGTTTGGATCCGTTATGCCTGTTTAACATGATCCAATTTGCATTATATTCATCACTTACCAGCTTAAACGTTCGACCATAACACCACATTCTTTATCAAATTCCATCACTTTTTGTAGTTTCCCTGTTAAGATAATATACGTAACATTTTAATATATGGGTACGTTCAGTAACGAAAATCTCAACGAAATCGCTGTTTTCTTGATGTGTGGTTGATGGGCTCGAGACGTCACAGTGACGTAAAAGGCTGTTGAACGGAAAAGTGACATTTTGAAGTTAGCGCTGTTTTAGAAAATGGAGTCGGGGAAACGTCTTACTGGCCCTCAAAACGTTACGAAGCGCAACTGGCTCTTTTTAATTATAAACGAGCTCCCAAAAAATGAAATTGTTTAAGAAAATTATGCCTATTTGAATGGTAGAAGTAGTTTTGAAAAGAAAACTAATACAATTACTGTAGGAATAACATTATTGGAATTTAATTTTTAAATCCCGCGCCTACTTTTCGTCTGTCAAGTGTTCAACAGTCAAGCGCTACGTCACGCCATCAAAAAAACCATATCGATTAGATGGTTTTTTTGATGGGCAAGCGCTGAGCATCATGACGTCAAAACCGGAAACGCGAAAAAGCGTACAGTAGGAAAAATCTCACATCGTTTAGTAAGCGCTGCCATCAAAGAGGGTTACTGAACGTACCCAATAAAAAGTATGGTCATAAACAAAGATTTAGTGTTGAAAAGGGCGTTTCCCCTCAGTTTAATATACATTCTTACCAGGCAAGGCTTATATTAACGTTGTTTTGGTTTCACAGTTACTCACACTGTTGACTGTTCTGTTTTTGGGGTTAAAAAAGAGAAAAAGCTTCAACTTTTATTAAGAGCTTTTCTTGTATATAGATACTCTTATTAATAATCAATAAAAATACATTAAAGCCTTTAAAGTAGGAGCCGTTACCGTAACAAAGGAAGGAATTCACTAATCACTACAAAGTACCAGGCTGGGAAATAGCACACTTCCTCTGGTCCAAAACCAGTTTATTAATTGCTTGGACTAGTTTTTTAATTCAAAAAGTGGGGGTTACTGGTCCTCGGGACCAGTTTATTAATTGCAAATCTATTGGAGAACAAAGGCTGGGACCAGTCCGGAGACCAGTTAATTATTTCTTGGACTAGAGGGGTCACTGGTCCCAAGGACTAGTTTAAAAAATATCCTTATTTCCCAGCCTGCAAAGTACAAACGCCAAAAGGGAACGTCTAGCAGACAGCTTTTTTCTTAACCGCCGTCAATCAGTCTGGGAAATAAGGATTTTTTTTAAACTAGTCCTTGGGAGTACAGTTTGGGAAATGATTTTTTAAAACTGGACACTGGGCCAGCCACCCCCCGGCCCTGGTCTGGAATAAATAAACTGATCCATGACCATTGACCAGAACGCGTCGTCTGCGGTCTTTTCCCGCTAAATAAATATTATTAAAGAAGTGGATAATTGAAATAGTTGAGATAATTTCTGGACTCTGGTTACCCAGTTACACTTGAATTTTATTAGTGGTCAAGTACACCACTGACCCCCCTCCGATTTAATTTTTAAACGGGTCCAGGCAATTTTTAAACTGGTCCTGGCATTTTTTAAACTGGTCCTGGCATTTTTTAAACTGGTCCTGGCAATTTTTAAACTGGTCCTGGCAATTTTTAAACTGGTCCTGGCATTTTTTAAACTGGTCCTGGCATTTTTTAAACTGGTCCTGGCATTTTTTAAACTGGTCCTGGCTTTTTTTAAACTGGTCCTGGCATTTTTTAAACTAGTCCTGGCATTTTTTAAACTAGTCCTGGCATTTTTTAAACTAGTCCTGGCATTTTTTAAACTGGTCCTGGCAATTTTTAAACTGGTCCTGGATTTTTTAAACTGGTCCTGGCAATTTTTAAACTGGTCCTGGATTTTTTAAACTGGTCCTGGATTTTTTAAACTGGTCCTGGGAATTTTTAAACTGGTCATTCGCCCTATGACACCGCCTTACTTCCCAAGCTGATTGGTACCAGTGACCCCCCCCCCTAGTGTCCGAAATAATAAACTGGTTTCCGGACTGGCCCCCACCTTTGTTCTTAGCAATTAATAAACTGGTTTTGAACCAGAGGAAGTGTGCTGAAGGCTGCTGTCACTGCTGACAGTTGGGACCGTCCATAAACTACGTCACGCGAAAAAAAGCATTTTCTGACCCCCCCGTCCCCCCAGATCACGCTTCGTCACGCTTTTCTCAGACCCTTCCCCTAAAAATCACGTCACATTTCTTTAACCCCCCCCCCCTCCGCACTATGATTTGTCTTAATTTACAAATTTAATTTGATTAATTTTTTTGAGTGAAATGCCGCCCTCTCAGAAATATTTTGCTCGGCTGAAAATTGAAGTTTTCTTCCGTTTTAAGCTTTTTCCCTCTGATTGACCTTTAGAATTTTAATGTCTGGATGTGCTTTTCATAAGATTCAAAAAAGTTCCATAAAGTTTAGTTAAAGGGGCACACTTTTTAGGTTTCGACACTGTCACCGAAAACAGACTAATCGAGCTTGAGATTTAGAAAATTTGCCAAAGAATCGAAACCATTTCAATCGGTAGGGGGATTTGATTCATCCTCACAAATAATAGGGGCGAATAAACAGAGACATACGATGTTTACGCTGTTTATTTTAAAGGCGCTATTTAAATTGGCTATATAAAGGTGTAAAAAGTAGATAATTACTTAAATGTTCTACTATTTAAGCGATGATGGAATAACAATTTTGGTAAATTATTGTAACGGTGGACTATGGAATGTTGTCTTTCTTCTTCTATAACATAAGAGAGCCAATCGGCCTCTTACTGACTTCGTAACAAAATAAATGCTAAATGTGACGTCACGCATCGAAGAACCCGTCCCTCCCCCTTGTCACGGACCGTCACAAATTTAGAAACCCCCTCCCCCCATAAGAGTGTGACGTAGTTTATGGACGGTCCCTGTGGAGTGAACTGTGGTTCTCTAGAAGTATCATGTCGAGAAAATATCGGAGATTCTGCCAGACTTGGACCGCAAAAACTATCTATAACAATTTTCAAAAGCGAGGGGTGGGCGTGATAAACATTCGAAGGTCTATAGGATGTGCAACTCGCTGTACTAAAAAGTAGACAAGTCGATGCTAGCGACGCCAGCTAACTGCGCTGGAAAGCCTTGCCCTTGCGTGACAAATTAAAAGTACCGGTCTATAGCCCACTCGATCACGCGCTCAACGAAGCAAGCTGCTCGCATTAAAGGCAACACTAGTAGGCGGGACGTTGCTTTGCTTCTTGGCGCGTGGGAAGTACGCTGAAAAGTAGACTTCCCACCTGTGTGTTGGTTTCTCTTCAAGTAAACAATGGAATGGTCTATTCATATACTAAATCTCTAATACAGTCCAGCACCGCTCAAAAATTTCCATTTGTTAATATTTCAAAGGAAAGAGATAGATTAGTATGAGTTTCCAAATAAAAGGACTATATTTTTCACAATAAGGTTAGGCACTTACATCAATCGAATTACCACCTGAAAATTGATATTCTTTAAATAGATTTTATGAACTTTAATATTCTTTCGAATATTAAATGCTTGTCCAACTAACTTTGTTTCAATAAATGAAATGGGTCGAAGTTACAAACTAAAACAATTAAAATTCACTTATAATAAAATCAGAGTTTTAAGTAAAAAATTTAAATTGTTAAAAATGTAGTAGTATTAACTTATAATGAAGATTATACATTGGCATTGTTTTTAATATTTAGTTATGGTCAATAGTTTTGAATATTTATTGCGATCACGTGCGAAGGGTTAGCCTGGTAAAGTCACACTGATCACATTAGAAGGGTTTGTCTCTACTGTGAACGCGTTGACGGGTGTGAACGTGTTGACGGGTCTGATAAAATTACTCTCGCAGCTCACCTAAAATCACAATGATCAAATACGAAGTTTTTCAACACCGTGAATTCGTTGATGTGTGATCAATAAGCACATCGACGCACTAATGTTGTCACTGATCACATTTGAAGGGGTTTTCACTACTGTGAATGCGTTGATGTGTGGTCAAATGGTTCTTCTGCGTGTAGGCATAATCACACTGGTCACATTTGAATGGTTTTTCCCCAGTGTGAATGCGTTGATGTGTGACCAAATGGCTTTTTTGCGTGCAGACATAATCACACTGATCACATTTGAAGGGTTTTTCACTACTGTGAATGCGTTGATGTGTGATCAAATTATTCTTCTTCGTGCTGGCATAATCACACTGATCACATTTGAAGGGTTTTTCACTACTGTGAATGCGTTGATGTGTGATCAAATTATTCTTCTTCGTGCTGGCATAATCACACTGATCACATTTGAAGGGTTTTTCTCCAGTTTGAATGCGTTGATGTGTGATCAAAGCACTCTTATGCGTACATTTATATCCACACTGATCACATTTGAATGGTTTTTCCGGACTGTGAATAAGTTGATGTGTGATCAAAAGGCTTTTGTTGTTGCTGGAATAGTCGATCTCTTCAACGTTCCTCTTTCGCATTTGAAGTTCTTGATCATTCTTAGAATATTCGCATCGAGTTGTAAGTTCATTCTTGGAGTTTTCTACAGAAAGAAAATTAACCCATCAATATAAGTTTAAATCGAAGTCAGCACAAAAAGCTGAACCCTCTTTTAATTTGTGTCCCCTGTGTCTCCTTGATACAAATTTCTCAGATGATATAAAGTTCGGTTTGTTTTCAAAATCTAAAAGGTTACGAATGTCCGAAGTTTTAGCGGATTCACTTCACTTCAGTAAACTTGAAGAAGTTTAATTATCACGAAAATGATAGTTGCAGGGAGCCCAGCCAAAAATGTAAATTTCTTCTTTCCTGAATTATAGGATTTCTAAGGAGATAAAACGTGTTTTTATAGGAAAGCATAGGACAAAAAATGCTCATATATAATATTCCTTTGGTTAAGAATATGTAGGAAAATCTCAAAAAATTGCAAAATATGATTTTACTTTGAGCAGAGAAACTTTGGTAAATAAAATTTAATAAATAAAAAATTCTGAGCTAGCGTAGGTAGTTCAGCAAGTTTGGTGTCTGTTCAAATGGGACCTCGATAACGGAGCTAAATACTGATTCAAAGCAGTAACCATGATAGGAAAAAAGTTACATCGAATCAAAAAACCACCCTTATACATTAAACGCAGTATGAGGTCTTATCTAAGAGAGCAACCGCTCTCTCAGAATAAATTACGAAAATTTAGGATATTATATGATAATATAGGTCAGGTGCAAAAATATCCCTTACGAAAATAAATCGGTCTAAACATGGTCTATTCTTGCACTTTAAACACTAAAAGAAGTCTTATTTTGTTCTTGATTAGTCTAAGTTAAAAATAGGGATGATCGAAGGTTTATTTTAGGCTATTATAAGACCAATATTTAGCTTTAGTTTTAAGATGGTCTAACTTAAGATCCATTTTAGGCTTATGATACGTCTTTGCACGGTCTTAGCCAAGAGCAATTCTGGATTCCCTAAATTACAGACCAACATAGAGGTCCTACTTTTTCCTTTTTCCAAGAGGTTCTTTAGTCCAGTCTAACATTAAGATGCTTAAGACGTCTTAAAGACGCCCATGTTCAGGGTTAAAGATGACATCTAAAAACGGTTGCCCTTGTAGACCAACTTAGAGGTCTTAATTCTTCCTCTTTCCAAGATGTTCTTCAGTCCGGTCTAACATTAAGATGTTTAGACGTTTTAAAGACGCCTATGTTCAGGATTAAAGATGACATCTTAAAACGGTTGCCCTTGAAGACCAATATAGAGGTCCTAGTGGGGTGGCGTAGCGGTTAGCGCTTTCGCCTCGCAGCAAGAGGATCCCGGGTTCGATCCCGGACTGTGGCAACGGGTGAAAATCTCGGAACAAATCCTTCTGCGTAGAGTTTGCAAGTTCTCTCCCCGCTTGTTAAAAGGAGTTTTCCTCCGCGGTCTAACCCGGTTTCTCCTTTCCATCAAAACTTGCAGAGGTTAACGGTAATAGTTAGTATAGGGCGCTGTAGGTTAGCTGTGGCATAGGGGCTAGCCACCACCCCTCTATGCATTGTAAAGGGACCCACCTGTAAATAAGCCACAGGCTTAGTGTGGAAATCCCTTCGTAGACAAAGCTTAGATTATTTATTTATTTATTATTATTATAATTTTTCCTCTTTCGAAGAGAGGACTGCTTAAACATCTTAATATTAGACCAGACTGAAAAACCTCTTGGAAAGAGGTAGAATTAAAACCTCTAAGTTGGTCTACAAGGGCTATAGATTTTAGGTGTCTTCTTGAACCCTGAACATAGGCGTCTTTAAGTCGTCTTAAACATCTTAATGTTAGACCGGACTGAAGAACATCTTGGAAAGAGGAAGAATGAAGATCCCAAAGTGGTCTACAAGGGCAACAGAATTTAGATGTCATCCTTAACTATGAAAATAGCCGTCTTTAAGACGTCTTAAACATCTTATCTTAGACCGGACTGTAGAACCTCTTCGAAAGAGGAAAAATTAGGACCTCTATATTGGTCTTCAAGGGCAACCGTTTTAAGATGTCATCTTTAATCCTGAACATAGGCGTCTTTAAAACGTCTAAACATCTTAATGTTAGACCGGACTGAAGAACATCTTGGAAAGAGGAAGAATTAAGACCTCTAAGTTGGTCTACAAGGGCAACCGTTTTTAGATGTCATCTTTAACCCTGAACATGGGCGTCTTTAAGACGTCTTAAGCATCTTAATGTTAGACTGGACTAAAGAACCTCTTGGAAAAAGGAAAAAGTAGGACCTCTATGTTGGTCTGTAATTTAGGGAATCCAGAATTGCTCTTGGCTAAGACCGTGCAAAGACGTATCATAAGCCTAAAATGGATCTTAAGTTAGACCATCTTAAAACTAAACCTAAATATTGGTCTCATAATAGCCTAAAATAAACCTTCGATCATCCCTATTTTAACTTAGACTAATCAAGAACAAAATAAGACTTCTTTTAGTGTTTAAAGTACAAGAATAGACCATGTTTAGACCGATTTATTTTCGTAAGGGATATTTTTGCACCTGACCTATATTATCATATAATATCCTAAATTTTCGTAATTTATCAGTATTTAGCTCCGTTATCGAGGTCCCATTTGAACAGACACCAAACTTGCTGAACTACCTGTTACAGTTTGTGCTTTGTGCAAGTTGTATTACGCGCCTTACGAATCCTTACATTAGTACCTTAAAACCTCCCTAGACGGCGCCAGACTAATCAGAACTATAACACTAACAATTACGGACTAGATAGAGGACTGGCACTTCAGAGCGGATCTCCAGCCCGCAGTGCAGCTAGGAAGAACGCCTCTAAGCTACAGTTTATAACTAAGTTAATTGTATTCCTTTTAATAAAGTAAATTTGATTTAACCTAGCACATACTTGCGTACGTGAAGATCTCAGTTACTAACAGAATAATCTAACATGGTGACAGCGGTGGGATGCTGAATTTCCTCAGAAACGAACTCATCGCTACTGCTAAGCCTTGGACACACCACGTTGGGCCTTCGAAAGTGTTGCCGACACAATGACTCATTTTAAAAGCCCTGAACCTTTTTCCCCTGGATCAGACCCAGCCTTGGCGTAGTCTGAGTATAAAGAGGGATTCGAACTATATGCTACGGCTTCTAAACTCGGCACTGAAACAGTTTCCACGCAGCGGGCTACGTTTCTTCATATATTGGGCCCCGCTGGGCGGAGAATTTATAAAACTCTAACGATACCCCAGGTTGACGATGCTCGTACGTTGCCCATCATCTATGCGGCATTTGACACATATTATGAGCCTTACAAGAACCTCACATATATCAGGTATCAATTCTTCACTTCTAAACAAAAGGAGACGCAGACGTTCGATGAATTCTATACCGATTTGAAAATTAAAGCTCAGGACAGTGAACTTTCCCCTTTAACTGATATCTTATTGTGTATGGCCATCGTCTTTGGAATTCGAAAGGAATCATTGCGCAAAACCTTATTAGCCAAACCAAAGTTAATATTGACTGACGCCATTTCACTCTGTCAAGCGGAGGAAACTTCTGGTATTCATGCCAGTGCAATGGCTCTCACTAACACCAATACGACACCTCAACAGGTTGACGCGGTAAATCACCGCTCGTCTACAAGCCGAACTCGGTTTCACCCTCGTGGTGGGGGTCCACCAAGAGGGTCTGGGCGTCCGTCGCCGCACACGACTTCCTCTCGCACTATGCCTCGTTCATCGTCTTCCCAGCGACCTGAATTTACGTCTTCCCAGCGGTCGGAATTTAGTCGCAATCCTGCCTCCCCTCAACAGCGAAAATGTCCTAACTGTGGGGGCAGACCGCACTCATCCAGACCATGCCCTGCTCGAAACACCACTTGCCTGAAATGCAATGCTCGTGGTCACTGGGCTTCCGTCTGTCGGTCTACTCATGCCTTAGAAGCAAGTGACGCGCCACAAGACGATTACGACGACTCGGACACAGACGCTAACACGGGCTATGATTATGAGGGTGACCATGCCCCTTCCGATTATTTGAGTTATGGCCTCACCCTTCATCCACAGGTTTCACAAGACGAAAACCTTACATTACACACCGTTCACTCACGGGACGGGTCTGATGAGCTCTATGACAAGATTTATCTCTACAATCAACCAACCACGTTCAAGGTAGACACTGGCTCCCAAGTGAACATTATCACGAAAACCATTTACGATGCCTTACCACATCACCCGGCGTTACACATGCCTACGCACCGCGTCACGTCATATTCTGGTCACACTGTTCCCATTACGGGGATGACGAGCCTCCCGTGCACCTCTCACACTGCTGCCTGCTCCTGTCACTTTTATGTCACCGAGGAGGACCGCACTCCTATATTGGGCGCCCAAGCTTCGCTCGCCCTTGGGCTTATCGATCACATCGACCGACCCCTTGGTCCGCCACCTCGACTTCAGACGATGGAACTGCGCACTCAGGGTGATGATCCCTTCACTCCGGCTGCGGTCATGGCACAGTATCCCATGCTTTTTGACACCTTAGGCCACCCGATTCAAATTCAAATTCCGTTCGCACATGGACCACGCCTTGCGAACCAAGGAGGCATGACCCGGAACCATTTGCATGGCACACTCACACAAAGGCACGCCCGGCTCCACCGCCACTTGTCCCTCCTGCCGTCTCACCCCACCATCGCGACACTCCTCCACCATCCGCCTCTGCACCGACCGATGTGCCAATCGGACATTCAATCTCCCACGGTGCTCCGAACATACCAATGGATACACCATTGCCACTATTGCCTAGTCGCCCGAAGCGTGACATTCGCAAGCCACTCCGCTACACATACTAACTACTAAAACACGCAAAAAAAAAAAAAAAAAAAAAAAAAAAACCAAAAAAAAAAAAAAAGAAAGTTGTTACAGTTTGTGCTTTGTGCCAGTTGTATTACGCGCCTTACGAATCCTTACATTAGTACCTTAAAACCTCCCTAGACGGCGCCAGACTAATCAGAACTATAACACTAACAATTACGGACTAGATAGAGGACTGGCACTTCAGAGCGGATCTCCAGCCCGCAGTGCAGCTAGGAAGAACGCCTCTAAGCTACAGTTTATAACTAAGTTAATTGTATTCCTTTTAATAAAGTAAATTTGATTTAACCTAGCACATACTTGCGTACGTGAAGATCTCAGTTACTAACAGAATAATCTAACACTACCTACGCTAGCTCAGAATTTTTTATTTATTAAATTTTATTTACCAAAGTTTCTCTGCTCAAAGTAAAATCATATTTTGCAATTTTTTGAGATTTTCCTACATATTCTTAACCAAAGGAATATTATATATGAGCATTTTTTGTCCTATGCTTTCCTATAAAAACACGTTTTATCTCCTTAGAAATCCTATAATTCAGGAAAGAAGAAATTTACATTTTTGGCTGGGCTCCCTGCAACTATCATTTTCGTGATAATTAAACTTCTTCAAGTTTACTGAAGTGAAGTGAATCCGCTAAAACTTCGGACATTCGTAACCTTTTAGATTTTGAAAACAAACCGAACTTTATATCATCTGAGAAATTTGTATCAAGGAGACACAGGGGACACAAATTAAAAGAGGGTTCAGCTTTTTGTGCTGACTTCGATTTAAACTTATATTGATGGGTTAATTTTCTTTCTGTAGAAAACTCCAAGAATGAACTTACAACTCGATGCGAATATTCTAAGAATGATCAAGAACTTCAAATGCGAAAGAGGAACGTTGAAGAGATCGACTATTCCAGCAACAAGAAAAGCCTTTTGATCACACATCAACTTATTCACAGTCCGGAAAAACCATTCAAATGTGATCAGTGTGGATATAAATGTACGCATAAGAGTGCTTTGATCACACATCAACGCATTCACACTGGAGAAAAACCCTTCAAATGTGATCAGTGTGATTATGCCAGCACGAAGAAGAATAATTTGATCACACATCAACGCATTCACAGTAGTGAAAAACCCTTCAAATGTGATCAGTGTGATTATGCCAGCACGAAGAAGAATAATTTGATCACACATCAACGCATTCACAGTAGTGAAAAACCCTTCAAATGTGATCAGTGTGATTATGTCTGCACGCAAAAAAGCCATTTGGTCACACATCCACGCATTCACACTGGGGAAAAACCATTCAAATGTGACCAGTGTGATTATGCCTACACGCAGAAGAACCATTTGACCACACATCAACGAATTCACAGTAGTGAAAACCCCTTCAAATGTGATCAGTGACAACATTAGTGCGTCGATGTGCTTATTGATCACACATCAACGAATTCACGGTGTTGAAAAACTTCGTATTTGATCATTGTGATTTTAGGTGAGCTGCGAGAGTAATTTTATCAGACCCGTCAACACGTTCACACCCGTCAACGCGTTCACAGTAGAGACAAACCCTTCTAATGTGATCAGTGTGACTTTACCAGGCTAACCCTTCGCACGTGATCGCAATAAATATTCAAAACTATTGACCATAACTAAATATTAAAAACAATGCCAATGTATAATCTTCATTATAAGTTAATACTACTACATTTTTAACAATTTAAATTTTTTACTTAAAACTCTGATTTTATTATAAGTGAATTTTAATTGTTTTAGTTTGTAACTTCGACCCATTTCATTTATTGAAACAAAGTTAGTTGGACAAGCATTTAATATTCGAAAGAATATTAAAGTTCATAAAATCTATTTAAAGAATATCAATTTTCAGGTGGTAATTCGATTGATGTAAGTGCCTAACCTTATTGTGAAAAATATAGTCCTTTTATTTGGAAACTCATACTAATCTATCTCTTTCCTTTGAAATATTAACAAATGGAAATTTTTGAGCGGTGCAGGACTGTATTAGAGATTTAGTATATGAATAGACCATTCCATTGTTTACTTGAAGAGAAACCAACACACAGGTGGGAAGTCTACTTTTCAGCGTACTTCCCACGCGCCAAGAAGCAAAGCAACGTCCCGCCTACTAGTGTTGCCTTTAATGCGAGCAGCTTGCTTCGTTGAGCGCGTGATCGAGTGGGCTATAGACCGGTACTTTTAATTTGTCACGCAAGGGCAAGGCTTTCCAGCGCTGTTAGCTGGCGTCGCTAGCATCGACTTGTCTACTTTTTAGTACAGCGAGTTGCACATCCTATAGACCTTCGAATGTTTATCACGCCCACCCCTCGCTTTTGAAAATTGTTATAGATAGTTTTTGCGGTCCAAGTCTGGCAGAATCTCCGATATTTTCTCGACATGATACTTCTAGAGAACCACAGTTCACTCCACAGGGACCGTCCATAAACTACGTCACACTCTTATGGGGGGAGGGGGTTTCTAAATTTGTGACGGTCCGTGACAAGGGGGAGGGACGGGTTCTTCGATGCGTGACGTCACATTTAGCATTGATTTTGTTACGAAGTCAGTAAGAGGCCGATTGGCTCTCTTATGTTATAGAAGAAGAAAGACAACATTCCATAGTCCACCGTTACAATAATTTACCAAAATTGTTATTCCATCATCGCTTAAATAATAGAACATTTAAGTAATTATCTACTTTTTACACCTTTATATAGCCAATTTAAATAGCGCATTTAAAATAAACAGCGTAAACTCTTATGTCTCTGTTTATTCGCCCCTATTATTCTAGGAGAGCGATAGCTCTCTTAGATAAGACCTCATACCGACTTTAATGTATAAGGATGGTTTTTTGATTGGTTATAACTTTTTTTGTATCGTATTAACTGCTTTGAAAAAATTCCACAGAACTACAATTCGGGCCCCCAATATGTGGTTAAAATTTCAAGAAGATCCACCCATTAGTTTATTGTATAAAAAATAAAGTTGCTAAGGGTGGTTTTCATTTCCATAAAATTAATCAGCCCTTTTGGTGAAAAAGTTAAATTTTCCCATAGAAATAACATGGAGTTTTTTTCAAATTTAGCCATTTTGTCGCCACCCTTTTGAAATGAAATATTCGTTTGTTACGTTTGGGAATGGTTTTATATCAAAATTTAAACCTTTTTCTAGGACCATTTTTAAGGTTTTTGAGAAAAATTAATTTTAAGTATGTTTAATTTTAAATTTTAAAAACTACCCCAATCTGCGATATTTTAGCATTTATACACTGTTTTATTAGGAAATATCAGCGAGACCAATGTTGGCATTTTTTAACGTATAGTTGCCTCATAATAATCCGATTGTTTCTTCTTAATGCCTTTTGGTTGGAATGGCCTATCGATAGTGAGATAAGACGGCTTTAATATTGCTGCAGTGACGTTGACGCGGCCGCTACAGCGACGCCATCAAATCACACGGGTCTAAATTGTCGCGGTTATAGTCAAATTCAAACTAGCTTAATGGACATTTTAACTTTTCCCTGCTAATTATTCTGGATTACCAATAAAAGTAAATTAAACTAGACTCCCAATTAAAGATAAAAAAACTAGATTACGAATTTAAATAATTAAAGTAGTTTACCAATTAAACGTTCTTAAAATAAATTATCAATTAGAGTTAATTAAACTAGACTACCAATTAGAGGTTATTAAACTAGATTACGAATTAATGGTTACTAATTAAATTACGAATTAATGGTTACTAATTAAATTACGAATTAATGGTTACTAATTAAATTACGAATTAATAGTTACTAATTAAATTACCAATTAAGGGTTACTAATTAAATTACCAATTAAGGGTTACTAATTAAATTACCAATTAAGGGTTACTAATTAAATTACCAATTAAGGGTTACTAATTAAATTACCAATTAAGGGTTACTAATTAAATTACCAATTAAGGGTTACTAATTAAATTATCAATTAAGGGCAATTAATCTAGATTATCAATTAAGGGTAATTAATCTAGATTATCAATTAAGGGTAATTAATCTAGATTACCAATTAAGGGTAATTAATCTAGATTACCAATTAAGGGTAATTAATCTTGATTACCAATTAAGAGTAATTAAACTAGATTACCGACGACTGGTAATTAAACCAGATTACCGACGACTGGTAATTAATTCAGATTACCGACGAATGGTAATTAATTCAGATTACCGACGACCGGTAATTAAGCTAGATTACCGACGACCGGTAATTAAGCTAGATTACCGACGACCGGTAATTAAGCTAGATTACCGACGACCGGTAATTAAGCTAGATTACCGACGACCGGTAATTAAGCTAGATTACCGACGACCGGTAATTAAGCTAGATTACCGACGACCGGTAATTAAGCTAGATTACCGACGACCGGTAATTAAGCTAGATTACCGACGACCGGTAATTAAGCTAGATTACCGACGACCGGTAATTAAGCTAGATTACCGACGACCGGTAATTAAGCTAGATTACCGACGACCGGTAATTAAGCTAGATTACCGACGACCGGTAATTAAGCTAGATTACCGACGACCGGTAATTAAGTTAGATTACCGACGACCGGTAATTAAGCTAGATTACCGACGACCGGTAATTAAGCTAGATTACCGACGACCGGTAATTAAGCTAGATTACCGACGACCGGTAATTAAGCTAGATTACCGACGACCGGTAATTAAGCTAGATTACCGACGACCGGTAATTAAGCTAGATTACCGACGACCGGTAATTAAGCTAGATTACCGACGACCGGTAATTAAGCTAGATTACCGACGACCGGTAATTAAGCTAGATTACCGACGACCGGTAATTAAGCTAGATTACCGACGACTGGTAATTAAGCTAGATTACCGACGACTGGTAATTAAGCTAGATTACCGACGGCTGGTATTTAAGCTAGATTACCGATGGACGCGCAACGGCCTAGGACTTTTTCTCCCATATTTTCTAAAGAATTTTAATTAATATGAAGACTGAAGTGACAGATATTAATAAAATCTGTCATTGTAGACAAAGACTGGAAAGTGTAAAAGATAAGGTTTGAAAATGAACTGCCTGAAGTAACAGATATTAAAATTTTCACTTTTGAAGACATCATTATAAAACATCAATTATTTTAAAAAATTCTTATCTTACTTTTTTCACCAAAATTTCATTTTCCCAAAATATTTTTCAGCAATATTTACCAAGTATTTTGTCCTCAATAGTAGTTGTCACCTAGAAGGGTTTAAGGGATACTAGCTTGGTACTGGTTTTACTTTCAACTAACATTTGATTCTAGGAGATTCAAATGCTTGGATATCTGAAAAGATTTCTCTTGAAGAGTTTAAATTTTTATATTTTGAAATTGAAAATATTGCGTAGGGGAAAATAATATAGGCCTTTTCTTTGTGATTTAGCTATTAGTGTCGAAAAGATCTGTAGATTGATCGTGATCTTTGAGAGCAACACAGCACGTTAATATAATACTTTGAAAGCTTTACAATTTAAGAATATGTTTTGTAAAGTTTTAATACGGTTTATATTTTGTAAGCTCTCAACGATTTTCTCACGTTATAGGGTCAATTTTCTACCTAATTTTAAATTTTTGATAAAAAATAAAATGTAAAGCCGTAGTATTTTTAAAATAACGCGCAAGTTCCTTTTTAAAATACTTTCCCGAAGTAATTTTGGTGAAAAAAAGTAAGATAAGAATTTTTTAAAATAATTGATGTTTTATAATGATGTCTTCAAAAGTGAAAATTTTAATATCTGTTACTTCAGGCAGTTCATTTTCAAACCTTATCTTTTACACTTTCCAGTCTTTGTCTACAATGACAGATTTTATTAATTTGTGAGGATGAATCAAATCCCCCTACCGATTGAAATGGTTTCGATTCTTTGGCAAATTTTCTAAATCTCAAGCTCGATTAGTCTGTTTTCGGTGACAGTGTCGAAACCTAAAAAGTGTGCCCCTTTAACTAAACTTTATGGAACTTTTTTGAATCTTATGAAAAGCACATCCAGACATTAAAATTCTAAAGGTCAATCAGAGGGAAAAAGCTTAAAACGGAAGAAAACTTCAATTTTCAGCCGAGCAAAATATTTCTGAGAGGGCGGCATTTCACTCAAAAAAATTAATCAAATTAAATTTGTAAATTAAGACAAATCATAGTGCGGAGGGGGGGGGTTAAAGAAATGTGACGTGATTTTTAGGGGAAGGGTCTGAGAAAAGCGTGACGAAGCGTGATCTGGGGGGACGGGGGGTCAGAAAATGCTTTTTTTCGCGTGACGTAGTTTATGGACGGTCCCAACTGTCAGCAGTGACAGCAGTCTTCAGCACACTTCCTCTGGTTCAAAACCAGTTTATTAATTGCTAAGAACAAAGGTGGGGGCCAGTCCGGAAACCAGTTTATTATTTCGGACACTAGGGGGGGGTCACTGGTACCAATCAGCTTGGGAAGTAAGGCGGTGGCATAGGGCGAATGACCAGTTTAAAAATTGCCAGGACCAGTTTAAAAAATCCAGGACCAGTTTAAAAATTGCCAGGACCAGTTTAAAAAATCCAGGACCAGTTTAAAAATTGCCAGGACCAGTTTAAAAAATGCCAGGACTAGTTTAAAAAATCCAGGACCAGTTTAAAAATTGCCAGGACCAGTTTAAAAAATCCAGGACCAGTTTAAAAATTGCCAGGACCAGTTTAAAAAATGCCAGGACTAGTTTAAAAAATGCCAGGACTAGTTTAAAAAATGCCAGGACTAGTTTAAAAAATGCCAGGACTAGTTTAAAAAATGCCAGGACCAGTTTAAAAAATGCCAGGACCAGTTTAAAAAATGCCAGGACCAGTTTAAAAATTGCCAGGACCAGTTTAAATATTGCCAGGACCAGTTTAAAAAATGCCAGGACCAGTTTAAAAAATGCCAGGACCAGTTTAAAAAATGCCAGGACCAGTTTAAAAATTGCCTGGACCCGTTTAAAAATTAAATCGGAGGGGGGTCAGTGGTGTACTTGACCACTAATAAAATTCAAGTGTAACTGGGTAACCAGAGTCCAGAAATTATCTCAACTATTTCAATTATCCACTTCTTTAATAATATTTATTTAGCGGGAAAAGACCGCAGACGACGCGTTCTGGTCAATGGTCATGGATCAGTTTATTTATTCCAGACCAGGGCCGGGGGGTGGCTGGCCCAGTGTCCAGTTTTAAAAAATCATTTCCCAAACTGTACTCCCAAGGACTAGTTTAAAAAAAATCCTTATTTCCCAGACTGATTGACGGCGGTTAAGAAAAAAGCTGTCTGCTAGACGTTCCCTTTTGGCGTTTGTACTTTGCAGGCTGGGAAATAAGGATATTTTTTAAACTAGTCCTTGGGACCAGTGACCCCTCTAGTCCAAGAAATAATTAACTGGTCTCCGGACTGGTCCCAGCCTTTGTTCTCCAATAGATTTGCAATTAATAAACTGGTCCCGAGGACCAGTAACCCCCACTTTTTGAATTAAAAAACTAGTCCAAGCAATTAATAAACTGGTTTTGGACCAGAGGAAGTGTGCTATTTCCCAGCCTGGTACTTTGTAGTGATTAGTGAATTCCTTCCTTTGTTACGGTAACGGCTCCTACTTTAAAGGCTTTAATGTATTTTTATTGATTATTAATAAGAGTATCTATATACAAGAAAAGCTCTTAATAAAAGTTGAAGCTTTTTCTCTTTTTTAACCCCAAAAACAGAACAGTCAACAGTGTGAGTAACTGTGAAACCAAAACAACGTTAATATAAGCCTTGCCTGGTAAGAATGTATATTAAACTGAGGGGAAACGCCCTTTTCAACACTAAATCTTTGTTTATGACCATACTTTTTATTGGGTACGTTCAGTAACCCTCTTTGATGGCAGCGCTTACTAAACGATGTGAGATTTTTCCTACTGTACGCTTTTTCGCGTTTCCGGTTTTGACGTCATGATGCTCAGCGCTTGCCCATCAAAAAAACCATCTAATCGATATGGTTTTTTTGATGGCGTGACGTAGCGCTTGACTGTTGAACACTTGACAGACGAAAAGTAGGCGCGGGATTTAAAAATTAAATTCCAATAATGTTATTCCTACAGTAATTGTATTAGTTTTCTTTTCAAAACTACTTCTACCATTCAAATAGGCATAATTTTCTTAAACAATTTCATTTTTTGGGAGCTCGTTTATAATTAAAAAGAGCCAGTTGCGCTTCGTAACGTTTTGAGGGCCAGTAAGACGTTTCCCCGACTCCATTTTCTAAAACAGCGCTAACTTCAAAATGTCACTTTTCCGTTCAACAGCCTTTTACGTCACTGTGACGTCTCGAGCCCATCAACCACACATCAAGAAAACAGCGATTTCGTTGAGATTTTCGTTACTGAACGTACCCATATATTAAAATGTTACGTATATTATCTTAACAGGGAAACTACAAAAAGTGATGGAATTTGATAAAGAATGTGGTGTTATGGTCGAACGTTTAAGCTGGTAAGTGATGAATATAATGCAAATTGGATCATGTTAAACAGGCATAACGGATCCAAACCTATTGAAACTATTATACCTTGAAAAGAAATAGATCTTTCTTGCTATTTAAAAAATAAAAAATGCTAGCAGAATAAATAATTTATACGGAGCTAGTTGTAGTTGAATTCAGAAAATGTGCTTGAGAAAATCCCTAGTCTTGAACAAAAGTGTCACAATTTAAGCATTGCTATGTTTTTCTTAGCTTTTTATAGCGAAAGCTACAATGTATGGGAAGCTTTCCTTGTCCGTTTTTGATTTACCTTCAGTTTGAAAAATTATTTTATTTTAGGGAAGATTTACAATCTCACCAACTCTCGTTACAAAATTCCGAAATGAGTTTAGTAAATCTTCAACGGTTGGCAATTAAAGAGGTATTTTGCGAAATTATTGGAATATTGCCTGTTTAAGACAAACTTAGTTAAGTTATTGAAACTTTGTTTTTAGGAAATGGACTACGAGGAAGATTGTAACTATGATCACTTGAGCAAAGATGATCTAATCAATGAAGTAAAAGCTAGAGATGATCGAATTAGGAAACTGGAAGCCAAGGTATTTTCAAAGCATAGGGGTTTTTTGGCAGTGTGAAATTAAGCACAGAGATATGAGAAAATTTCAATGGACAGTTGTCGAATCAGGTGTCCCTTAAAATAGAACCAAACTCTATGAGTGGGTTAATTAATTAAGGTTATTGGTGAAAACATCTATCAGGATTGGCACAAAGCTAAGGGGATTGGCAACACGTCCTTCGTTTCTTTATTAAAGGAAAGCGTGGCTCCATGATCACCCCTAGCATTCTGGCTAATCTTCTGGACACGAATTTAACCTTGCCAAAGGCAGGAACCAATCAGACCTAATGCACTAGTTCCCATTGGTTCCTGCCTTTGGCTTAACTAGCCTTCAGCAAGCTTAGCCACTGTGTAGCAGAAAAGCCATCTATAAGAGGCATCAACGGAGCCGCGCTTTCCTTTAACAAAGAAACCCGACGAGGGCCTTTGTTGCTGATCCCCTTCTTGCGTGTCATTATCTTCCCCTTTTTTCTTGCTTGCCCCTTTAAAATACGTTCAGCCAAAGAAACTCCGAGGATTGTTTTATAATGGAATCTCATTTTGTTTAGTGTAATGTTTTAATTTCAAAAATGGCTAAAGAGAGAGTGAAAACATCGTTAACGATAAATAAGCAAATAGACGATATTGAAAGACTCAATAGGGTCATTAAAGACTTGGAAAATAGAATCAAAGATCTGATGGTATGCAAGATCCTTCACTTTCATACTCGATTGGAAAGAGAATTACTTTAAGATTGAAAGTTATTGTTAATTGTATAAAAAATAGGAGAAGAGTGGAATACTTCAATTTCCTAACGATGAATTAGTGAAAACTGAACCCGTTGAAGATGATATGGAAATTAATGGCCAGGAGTTAACCCTTCCAGTTGTGATGCACAGTGTCCAAGGCAACCTGTGTAAAGAAAATATAATCCAAGAATCACATGTTTCTGAGGTTCGAAATACAAACACCGAAACTACCTTGAAAAAAACTGAATATATGGGGTATATAACGCGAATTACGAATCCATGTGTCACTAAACTGAAATACAGTGGTAGTTTGCCTCAAAGTGCGCCTTCACCAAAAATTAAGGTTGAACCTATTCGAAATGAGAGCGATCCGCCACGAGAACCTCTTGAAAACAATATTACCATTAACGATTCTTATCGTAAATCGCCAAGTGTCTCGACAGAGGGGGACACTGAGGATAATTCAACTCCATCGAAGAGATTTCGTGTTCCTGAATTGAATGTTGAATCCGAAAAACATTTGGATCTTTCTCTTGATGCAAATGTCGAAGAGTATTCTTTAGAAGGATCCCCAGAAAACGATCTTGCTGATAACCAATACAGAATCAACTTGACAGGTGCAAAGAAAAGTGATATATTGAGTGTGCCACTGCTTGTTCCTGAAGAAGAACGTAACGCAATTGATCTATCAGAATTGAGCTCCGTCTCTATGGAAAGCGATTTACCCGAAGTTCCAATTGCAGTTCAACATAATAGTTCGGTGTCCAACTCGGAGACATTAGAAGATGTCGCTCCAAAGAATCCAGAAGGTAAAACCTCATCGCCTCGTTCGGAAATTGCAGGTAAGTCATTTCATTCTTTAATAGTCTTGAGTACCTAGATTGAGATATCATATTTCTAAGCCACTATTTCCGCATTCTCGATATAAAGTCTAGTCGCGTATTTCTTTTAACTGCTCAGTGGTTCGTACAACTTGGCATTCTGTTCTTTTCAAGTGCATCTACACGATTCTACGTATTTAATGCCTTTTTTTGCAAACTTTATGTGATGAGTACATCGTTAATTCTACCGTGAAAGGTTTTTCTTCATCCAGGCTAAATTAATTCAGTATCAAACTTTGTAAGGATGAAATTTATAACGTCCCATTAAAACGCGAACCAGAAAAACCCCTCAAATGAGATTAGTGTTCCTTTGGAAGCGCGCAAGAAATTAATTTGATGAAAGTAATGCATTTACAAATTACACCAAGAAGCTTCACATTTCTAGCCGCCATTTTTCAAGATGTCCGCGGATTAAAACCAATTTCTTTAACGTCCCTGCAATATTTATGCGGGAACGGTTAGGCCGGGGCATTGAGTATCAATCAGGTACGACTTTTACTTAAGAACACCAGGGTACCTATTCTGTAAGCTTCGAAAGAGAGTTGTCGATCGACATCTCTCTCAGTATCGAAAATCACAAAAATGGTATTCTGTCGGAAGTTGTCGAGTATCGACAAGTTGTCGAACTAGATATCGACAGGGTTTCGTTTCGAGTAACCCCTCTTACATGAGTTTTAATCTGAGAGTAAATAGCTGCCCTTCTACATTTATCTCGCTTTGTGTTAAATAATCTGGCTAGGGAAATTATTCGGTGAGTTTTACGAAGACAACGTTCTATCAGAACTAGAAGAAGAAGATGTAGTTGTACTCAGGGTGCCTTTTGCTAAGCAGAGAAACAAAGTGAAAACTAGATGTGACAACAGAGAGTGGGTGCCAGAACGAAAGAAAATGGTAGCTTGTCTGCACGCATTGATTCTCCGAACATCCGTTCAATTTGAAAATACGTCCTTTCGAGGCAAAGTTTCTCTTGCAATTCAATTTATGTTCATCCCCTTTTTACCTCTCCGTTTGACGATGTCGTCATAGAGAGGTATTACACTGGACGTGTCTGTCACCGCGTTCGCAGTCTACAAATCGGAGCTATATCCGGAACGCGTTCACAGTTCCATTATCGTTGTTAGGGTAAAGATGTACGCGGCGATCACCTACGAGAAATGTCTAGCCTCCTAATGACAGGGCTTCCACCAAACTTTCACGCAATTCATTTACTGTGAATCAATCACCTTATATACCCTAAATTTCCAAAAATTGTTAAAGAGGCATACGCTTGAATTCAAACGTCAACAATGGCTATGTTTAAAATGATTTTAGGAATAGCGTTTCTTAGAATGACTAAACTAATATTAAGCTAAATTACTGACCATAAAAATAATCAATATAAATTATATTTAATTAAGAACGTCTCAACTAGTAAAGGTCTATTTTGGTTTCCCAACTTGTTGTTTATAAGGTCGTTTACTGACTCATACTTTAAAAAAACAATGATTTTTCGTGTGCGATTGAATGTTAATGTATTTTTGATACTATATTGTAAATGATGTATGTGTCGTTTTTATATTTCATTAATAAATTTCTGTAGGGAAATTCAGGAAGAAACGTGCAACTCGGATCAAATATTCTGCTGAATATAAAAGGGGTCCACAACGTCACATTAAGAAGGGTAACGAAGAAAAACGATTCAAATGTGATCGGTGTGACTATGCAAGTACGTGGAAGAACAATTTGATCAATCATCAACGCTTTCACAGTGGTGAAAAACCCTTCAAATGTGATCAGTGTGACTATGCAAGCACGCAGAAGGTTCATTTGATCGCACATCAACGCATTCACAGTGGTGAAAAACCCTTCAAATGTGATCAGTGTGACTATGCAAGCACGTTGAAGGTTCATTTGATCGCACATCAACGCTTTCACAGTGGTGAAAAACCCTTCAAATGTGATCAGTGTGACTATGCAAGCACGCGGAAGGCTAATTTTATCCAACATCAACGCATTCACAGTGGTGAAAAACCCTTCAAATGTGATCAGTGTGACTATGCAAGCACGCGGAAGGCTAATTTTATCGCACATCAACGCATTCACAGTGGTGAAAAACCCTTCAAATGTGATCAGTGTGACTTTGCAAGTGCGTGGAAGACTGATTTGAAAAGACATCAACTCATTCACAGTGGTGAAAAACCCTTCGTATGTGATCAGTGTGACTTTTCAAACACGCAGAAGGGTAATTTTATCAGACATCAATTTATTCTCAGTGGTGAAAAACCCCACAGAATTTAATTAGTGCGAATATGCTAGTAATCGTATGAGTAATTTAATCATACAATGGTGAAAAACGCCTCAAGTGTGATCGGTGGGACTATATATATGCAGACAGAAGTGTCATTTGATAGTACATAAACGTAGAAGTCACATGAATGAATAGATGGATTTACATTTTAAATGTGTAGGACAATAACCATATTTCATCGTTTTGTGTAATGAATGGGCCGACACTGTTTATGTAACAATACATTAAATTTCTCCATTATAAACTGTATTAACGGAAGCGCCGGAAGACTCTTGGTGCACTATACCCAGTTGTAACACCACCATTTTCAGAACTAATTTTATATTAAGTGTAATAAAATTCACATAGACGATGCTAAAATAAGCCATAATAAATTTTGGATACGTTTTTCGAATTGTTCCAAACTTTTTTCCAAACCTTTGAGCTTTTCTTCTTTCGAGCTATTTCCATTTCCTTTATCAGTCCCCTCGGAGCTTTCATTAGCACATAAATTGTCGGAAGTTCCTTCAGGTTTTGATGTAGTACTTGCTAAATGTCCTGGATCGTCATTTGCGTCTTTAATTACTTTAACTTCGTCATCAGCTCAGGTACTAGATGGTTTCAACAGAGGCAGGAAAATTGTCGCTAACCCTGACTTTACCGTTGAAATCAGGCATGTTTTGTTTTCAGCATTTATTAGGTTTATCACGTATAGAGGTTTAATGGCAGAATTTTACTGTTTGTTCATATTGTCGCGTATATTTTATCATGCGTTCGTTAGGATACGTTTGCATTCCGTATATTGTCTGAGGACCGTTTCAGTGATCAAATTATAATCTAAATATATTTTCGAAAGTTGTTTCTTTGTTTATGTTTATTTTTTCCGAATTTGACCGAGCTGCCTGGTTTATATCGGTAACACTATTGGGAAGTTTTAAAACTGGTTTGATTGAGTTCTTCTATAGACTGGTAAGAACATACTATTAAGGATCCGTAACATCTGAGCTTTATGATTAACCACTATTAAAGCATCGTTACATAGAATTTGAAAACTATCCGTTGTTCGCTTTAGGCGGACGCTACTTCTTTAGCGCCACCGCGTGACCGATACATAACAAGCTAATTAACTTTTTTAGGATAATATTACTAAATCTTGGGTTAATTGAAAAATGACAGTCACCATCGGTTGCTAATTCTAACCACCAAATATGCTGTCAGGGATAGATAGACTTTTTTAAGACGGAATAAACAATGTTTGGCCTTTACTTCAGTCCGACTCATAGCCGAGTATATAGCCCCTTCCTTCAACACGTAACCAAAAAATTAAATTATCTTATTGGGTCACTAAATCTACGTATTGGTGACGTTGCTGACAAGGAGGGCCAAAAATACGTAATTCCTGTTTACCTCTGTCGCTATGACTGCGACCCCTCTTGCGTTGTACCATAGCCCACTCGATCACGCGCGTCACGACGCAAGCTTCTCGTGCTATAGCGGGAGCGCGGATCGAGTGGGCTATGGTTGTACAGATAAGCGTCTTCACAGGAGCTCAAAATGGAGCCGTCTGAATGCGAGGGTCCGGTAATTATTCGGGAATTGTTTTTAATAGAAATTAAGAAGGTAGTTAGTGAATTTGGTGCCGGTGTTTTGGATTTGGAGTACATCTGTAAAGGTGAAAAGTGTTCGCTAATTCTTTCTTAAGCCAAGCATGTCTACTATCCTCATGATTTTGTAAACGAATTTGATGAAGTTAACCAAGGCTTAGTGAATGGGCAGGAGTTTTGTGAGCTTAGTGTTTGGTTAAAACCTGTTCGTGCTGTAATGTCTATGAAGACTTTTACTCAATTCTAACTCACTTTTAATTTTCTTGGGTCTTCCCCGTTTTTTTTACTTGCAAGCCCTATGTCTTGCGTAACTTCCATTTTTAAACAATGTTATTTCAAAAATTACAATCCGAGCCCATTCCAACTTGGCAGACGAAGGGGCAGACGACGTTTATTTGACCCGGATATACATACAACGCCATAACGAAAATAAGGCCCGCCTCTTATTTTATATCCCTCCGTCACGGGTAAGGGGGTCGTGGACTTGGACGCGCACCCGAATAACCCTGTTACCCATTCCGTCTTAAAAAAGTCTATCTATCCCTGATGCTGTACACTCACGAAAGTGAGTCGGAAGTAGCTAGCTCTCGTAGGAAAACGAAACTAACCGGGTAGCCGCGCGACTGCAAGCAGCTTGTGTCCGCGAGCGCGTGATCGAGTTGGCTATGGGACGGCCCAGGCGCTGGGGTCAAAAACTAAAACTGTCTGCTAGAGATAACGGTAAATGAAAGGGGAAACTACTACTACTTCTTCAAAGAGGAAAATAATCATAACAGTGTAAGTTATAACTGATAACATTATTTTTATAGAGTTTAATCAAAAATTGAAGAGATACACAGGTTAAATCTTTATTATAAAAGTTCAAAATATTTAACAGAAACTTTCGAGCTCGTGGCTCATTTTCAACTGCCACCCACGTACTCGGAAGCTTCTGTTAAAAGCAGGGTGAAAGGGAAAATCAAGCGATTTTTTGTCAATTCTTCTATTAATTATAAGACCAGGCTGCATAATGAAACATTCAGAAAATATTTCCAAATGATTTTAAAATTCAAATTAGGTTGAGATTTTATGGATAGTTTTAAATAAGCAACTCCGACCAATCGCATAACGCTTTGCATTACTGTTATCAAAATTGCCATTGCACGCTCTACATCTCGCACAATTTTATAAAATCTCGCGCTAAATTTAATTCGGCATGGAGCGTGCCACGAGAATTTTGTTACCAAGAAGGCAGGGCGTTACGCGATTGGCCGGAGGTGCTTATACATAGTTTACAGGGATGGAGATTTGCTACCATTAAAACAAGGAGACCAGGCGACTTAGAGTGTAAAATAGCAGACGATTTTACGCTCTTAGTCGCCTGATCTCATTCTATTAATGGTAAGAATCCTAGATGCCTGGAAAATATGTATTTCAAATTTTCCATAAAATCTCAACAGAATTGTAATTTTAAAATCACCCTGCGATATTTCATGGATATCCAGATTGGTCTTATAGTTAGCAGAAGAATAGGTAAAAATCACTTAACCATGTTCATAAATAATTTTAAAATTTATGATAACATAATTATTAAAACAGTACATTTTTTTTAAGCCTCGACTTAGAATTCTGTTTTACTAAACTTATCAATGCCAAATCTTGATTTACATTTAATTTTATTATATTAAAATTTTACATGTCAAAGGTCTATGACAAAGCGAGAAAATCGGGATATTACATCGCAGTCCAAGAAAGTGCGAGTTCCTCAACTGAATGTCGATGTCAAAAAACATTTGGAATTATCCCTTGAAAGAAATATGGAGATCGATTCAATTATAGAATCTTTGTTTGAAAAACTAGAATCACAGGAATCTAAAAATAAGTTTCATGAAAATGGAAATATTGAACCGATCTACGATTTACCGGAAATGACCCCGGTTTGTCTTGAAAGCGACTTACTGGATATACCGCTTGAACTTGAAAACGATACTTCGGTGTCCAACTTAGATGCCCTTGAACCTTGTGCGTCAAACTATTCGTCTGCTAGTTCGAAAATTGGTAAGTAATTTTATTCTTAAATAGTGTGAGTACCTAGCCTATCGAATCATGTTTCGCGCATTGATACCATAAGTTCATAAGACATGTTCCACAAGTTTCTCACTTGTTACTGAGAGTGAGAGCTTGTCATGAAGTGACGTAAGATTCTCGTAAAGCGACGCCTGGTTTTGGCGCTGTCAAAGGTGGGGTGGCGTAGCGGTTAGCGCTTTCGCCTCGCAGCAAGAGGATCCCGGGTTCGATCCCGGACTGTGGCACCGGATGAAAATCTGGGAACAAATCCTTCTGCGTAGAGTTTGCAAGTTCTCTCCCCGCTTGTTAAAGGAGTTTTCCTCCGCGGTCTAACCCGGTTTCTCCTTTCCATCAAAACTTGCAGAGGTTAACGGTAATAGTTAGTATAGGGCGCTGTCGGTTAGCTGTGGCGTAGGGGCTAGCCACCACCCCTCTATGCATTGTAAAGGGACCCACCTGTAAACAAGCCACAGGCTTAGTGTGGAAATCCCTTCGTAGGCAAAAGCTTAGATTATTATTATTATTAATACAGACTAAATAGGAAGATGAACTGCAAAATTAATGGAGTGTAGTCAATTCTCGAACTAGCTCTCATTAAGTCTCTAGAATTAGGAATTATAGGACACATCTTATAAGCTTATGGTGATACCAATAAACCAAAAACTATGAAGTAAGGTCTGCATGGTGAGCAACTGAACACCAAAACTGGTCAGGGATATCTTGCAATACACCCTTTCGACTTGAAAAAGGGGGGTAGGCAACCCTTAGTATCGGGAGATAAAAGGGGGTTGCTCCAGTACCGTGTTTGCGCACTCTCAGATCCAAAACGCCTACAGCGCAGGCGCTAAAAAGCAGAGTTTTACCCCCGCGCCTTTCCCTCTTAGACTCGTCGAAAGGGTGTATAGCCGACGATTTTCAATCTAAAAATATCGTGCGAAGAGCATTATTATGCAGAATCAGTTGTAAAAACAACCTTAAATGTTCTGATTAAGACAATCGTTTTACCTTGTTTCAATAATCGCACTAGTTTTAACTTTTGTGGCGCCAGGTGGCACCTATTGTAAAAACTTTAAAATTTAAAGGAAAAGATTACGTCACATAACATTATTCCTTAAAAGAACGGCATTTTTCTAAATATAAAAGAAAGAATATTAAAAAAAAAATGATCTCTTATTACAAAATAATTAGCACTTAATTAGTCTTTAAAACAATCAAGGACTACTGCGCTATCCGCCATTGGTTTAGTTCCGTCTGCTAAATCGAACCACTTACCCCTACGGGAGTAACGGGATTGGTTGAATTCAGACAGGCTGAGAGAGGTAGGGGTAAGAGGTCCGATTTGGCAGACACCACTAAACCAAAGGCGGATTGCGCAGTAGTCCTTGATTATTTTTAAGACTAATTAAATGCTAATTATTAATTTGTAATAAGAGATCATTTATTATTATTATTTTTTTTTAATATTGTTCCTTGTATATTTAGAAAAAGGCCGTTCTTTTAAAGTATAATGTTATGTTATCTTCCTTTAAATGTAATCCGCCATTTTCAAAATTAATATTTATTAATTTTAATTAACTCCATTTAGGGTATTGGAATGGGAAAATATTAAATAACACTGACCAGCGTTCAAACTACAGGGAACCCAGGGGTCCTATAATTCCTACAAAATTCTATATTTTTGAACCTGACCTATATTATCATATAATTTCCTATATTTTTCGAAGTTTTGGTATAGTTTAGCACCAAATTTATCAAAATTTAGCTCGGCTATCGAGATCCCATTTGACTATAGACACCGAAATTGCTGAGCTTTCTTCGCTTAACTAGTTAAAAATACCTCGGTATATTATGGTTCTGGTGAGCTTTGCGTCTGGGGCCTTGGGCAGCTAATAGGTAATCTATTAAGTTGTCGTTTGCTAGATCACATTTTTTTAGTGTCCTATATAATCCTATTATTCTGGAAAAACGTCCTATAAAATCCTATATTTTCATGAAAAAATACCTATAATCAGAAGGGAATAAGAGAGAAGGGAGACATTAGAGCGAAGGGAGACATTAGAGCCTGCTTTTGTAACGAGAGTACGACCAACCTCGAGAAAACCGCGAAAACTTTGCGCAAGTGCACAGCTTTTAACCAATTTACTGCAAAAATAGTTCTTTAAGTTCTCCGCGGTATCAGGCGGTCTATTTGTCTGCTAGATTTTCATTCTCCAAAGGCTTAGGGCTGTCGATGTTTCGTTCTTGTGTAATTATAACCTCAAGTATGTATTTTATTGAAAATACTTTGTATTTTTTAATATTAATTCAGAATAATTAGTTTTCATCTATTTAATACCTTCAAATTATCTGATTTTGGTATGTTTTCAATTCCCGTGCATCTAAATTAATTGCATAGCTTGATTTCATTTATCAACATGAAATCCGGCCATTTTTATCTCCTTCAATGTAAAGTTGTAAACAAAACTACATTTTATACGTCAACCGAGACGTCACCTTCTTATGTGACGTCACAGCTAAGACAGAAGTTAGATAGCCAATAAGTGAAGGGTAGTTGATTTGAGGTTAGTAAGACTGTTGTTACGAGTGTAAAGCATTATGGAGATATAAAGTGTGTCCCTTCTCTCTTATTCCCTTCTGCTATAATTCTTTATAAATTTTTTCGAAATTCGGCTGCATGGGGGTCCTGGTTTACTGAAATGACTTGAATAAAAATGCGCTAAAACTTCGGACATTCGTAACCCATAGGATTTTGAAAACAAACCGAACGTAGTATCCATCTGGAAAATTTTTATCAAGAAGACGCAGATTAACAGAGGGTTCAGCTTTTGTGCTAACTTCGATTTAAACTTATATTAATGGGTTAATTTTCTTTCTTTAGAAAAATCCAAGAATGAACTTTCAACTCGATGCGAATATTCTAAAAATGATCAAGAACGTCAAATGCGAAAGAATAACGTTGAAAAGATTTTCAAATGTGACGAGTGTGACTTTTCCAGCAAAGAGAATAGTCTTTTGATCACACATCAACTCACTCACAGTCGGGAAAAACCCTTCAAATGTGATATGTGTGAATATAAATGCAAGCAGAAGAGTAGGTTGAGCGCACATCAACGCATTCACAGTTGTGAAAAACCATTCAAATGTGGTCAGTGTGAATATAAATGTAGGCTGAAGTGTAGGTTGAGCGCCCATCAACGCATTCATAGTTGTGAAAAACCATTCAAATGCAATCAGTGTGACTATGCAAGTAAGCGAAAGGGTGATTTGGCTAGACATGAACGCATTCACCGTTGTGAAAAACCCTTCAAATGTGATCAGTGTGACTTTTCCAGCAGTAAGAAGAGCTGTTTGATCACACATCAACTCCATCACAGTGGGGAAAAACCATTCAACTGTGATCTGTGTGAATATAAATTTACACAGAAGAGTAGTTTGAACACACATCAACGCATTCACACTGGAGAAAAACCATTCAAATGTGATCAGTGTGGATATAAATCTACCCAGAAGAGTGCTGTGATCGTACATCAACGCATTCACACTGGAGAAAAACCATTCAAATGTGATCAGTGTGGATATAAATGCACGCAAAAGAGTAGTTTGATCACACATCAACGTTTTCACAGTGGGGAAAGACCCTTCAAATGTGATCAGTGTGACTTTGCCAGCATTAAGAAGAGCTATCTGATCACACATCAACTGAATCACAGTGGAGAAAAACCATTCAAATGCGATCAGTGTGACTATGTCAGCACTCGGAAGTATGGTTTGAACAAACACCAACGCATTCACAATGCCGAAAAACCTTTCTAATGTGATCTTTGTGACTATGCCACTACAAGAAGATTAGTTTCATCACACATCAACATCCAAAACACCACTCAGTAATTTAAAACTTTGTAAGGAGATTTATTTAAATGTATTGTTCAACTCGTTTTAATTTTCTTAATAAATATTAATGTTATTGACCACTCTTATTAATATACATATGCTTTGCACCTTTTGGAAGGTGACCAGTTAAGACTTAAAGGCCGACTTCCATCGAAAAAAGTTCTAGCGAACTGATAACTGAGCATCGAGACTAACAATGGAGCGACCGTGCCGATTTTCGTATCCCCGCTGGGGTAAAAGATGGAAGGGTTCTAGCGAAATGAAAGCCGTGCAATGTGGTTCTAGGGAACTGAAGATACACAATGGAGAATTTACTTCAGGGGAAAGCAAAATTTCAAGAGGAAATAAATTTAAAAGGATTTCTATTGTGTATCTTCAGTTCCCTAGAACCACATTGCACGGCTTTCAGTTAGCGAGAACCCATCCAACTTTTGACCCAGCGGGGCTTCGAAAATCGGCACGGTCGCTCCATTGTTAGTCTCTATGCTATGTTTTCAGTTCGCTAGAACCCTTTTCGCTGGAAGTCGGCCTTTAAGCCGGTGTAAAGGAAATTAAACCCGCGATTTTATATCTGATCCAATAAAGCACCTTCACGACTTTGCATACATTTGCAAATTTATTGACGTAGTGGGTATCCTAAAACTATAGTCTGTCAAACGAAAGAAGAGCCCTGAGAAATTTGTCCAAATTGGTGTCGCCACCATCGACCCCATAGTACTTTATCAACTTGTTTTCTTTTGTCAAAAGTCGTCTGTAATATAGTCTGCTATATACTGATAGGCTTAATCGCAATAGAACCAATACATTTTGCAACATATGTTTAATACGTTTATGTTTCATGGTTTTTTACGATCATCGAGTATTAAAGAATATAAAACAAAATTAACGACAAGACACCAGTTTTATCTTTGTTGAACTAGCATTGCAATATATTTTAATGACATAAGTTGAAGTATCTGTATATAGCAGACTATATTACAGACGACTATTGACAAAACAAAACAAGTTGATAAAGTACTATGGGGTCGATGGTGGCGACACCAATTTAGACAAATTTCTCGGGGCTCTTCTTTCGTTTGACAGACTATAAGTAGTTTTAAAATTCATATACTCCGCCATAGAACCACGATGAACTATTTTTAAGGCAAATTATTCATTAAAGTTTTAGGAGAATTTCTTAAAGTTAAGTTGGTGTACTTAAAGGAAAATTGGAGGTAACATAACATCATACCTTAAAAGAACGGCATTTTTCTAAATATAAATGGTAAAATATTAAAAATAAATGAATTATATATATATTATATATTATATTATTACAATATGATAATTAGCATTTAATTAGTCTTAAAAGAATCAAGGACTGCTGCGCTACCCGCCATTGGTTAAGCAGGGAGCCCACCGGTCCTATAATTCCTATAAATTCCTATATTTTTGAACCTGTCCTATATTATCCTATAATTTCATGAAAGGTCCTATAATATCCTATATTTTTGACTTAGTCGAAGTTTTCGTATAGTTTAGCATCAAATTTATCAAGATTTATTTTTTTTTATCGAGATCACATTTGAATAGACACCGAAATTGTGGAGCTCGAGCATTTTTAGTCCTATATTTTCCTATAAAAACACATTTTTTCTCCTATAAAATCCTATAATTCCGGAAAAAAATTCCTATTTTTCCTATAAGTAATTTAAATTTAAGAGTGGGCTCCCTGGTTTAGTGGTGTCTGCTAAATCGAACCTCTCACCCCTACGGGATTGGTTGAATTCTCACACGCCGAGAGGTAAGGGCCCGGTAAGAGGTTCGGTTAGCAGACGCCACTAAATCAATGGCGGATGGCGCAGTAGCCCTCGTTTTTAAGATTAATTAAATACTAATTATTGTGTAGTAAGAGATCATTTATTTTCTATACATATTTTTCCCTTTTATATTTAGAAAAAGACCGTTCTTTTAAGGTATAGTGATAATAATATTATGTTACGTAACCTTTTCCTTTAACTAAACAAGTATTTAACTAACAACGTATTACCTAGGTGTGATTGGGGGTGGGAAGGGCGTGTTAGTTTCGTATGTGCTAATGTAGTACAGTATTCATATTTTCTGGCTCGCTAAGATAATATTCAGGATGGCCCAACGGTTGGGTACGCTAAGGTCTTCCTACACTTAGCTGAAAAAGTATTTTCGTCTATCCAGCCTCCACAGACAAACCACAAACATACACACTCACAGATCATAATCGTAAAGCCAATATGTCTTTCACAAAGTAGATAAAAAACCTAAAACAGCGACCCAGCCTTTACACACAGCGCCCTTTCCGTATGAAAATGGTCTCTCTTTCTAGCTACCCATAAAGAAATATTTCCCTATATAGACGTTCCAAGAAATCGGCTTCGCAGTCGTCAATCAAATTAACCCTAAACTTGAGGATTGCCGCAATCTAACCGGCTGAATTCTTTGACGATACCAATGTTGTTTCTTTCCCAATACTTCAAAGAGCCTGAAGAGGATCTTTTCTTAACAAGAGTCCAAACCAACTTGTTTATGCCATCTGAAGTCGGAAAATTGCTGTTAACTCATACAATAGAACTAAGGTATTTCCTTTCGCAATTCTTTCACATTACGAGCTCCAACGTTGTAGCGGTTCTTGCCTTAATCGGTTTCCATCCGCGCTTGTTTTTCGTGTGGCCTAGGAAACACACACATCCAGGCACACAAAACACCATCGCAATGCTAGGTGTGATTACGTAACATCAGGTGTGTAGTGCTAAATTCTAACAAGTGCCGCAGATATGTTTAGTAGAATGAAAAGGTTTCATCGTTGAAATTGTTAGTCTACTAGGTTTGTTGTCATGTGACTTACTCCTTCATAAATAATTTAAACGAAGACTGAGAAGTTTTACTACTTTTAACTTTCATTATTCCAACTTAATTTGATTGACGAATGATTATGACAGGGAGAAATATCATTCTTTTATTATGATAAAAACATTTAACTTTTTTATTCGGTATAAGTTTGTCTCAGAAATATAACCACTTTCTATTTAATGAGTATGTTGATAAAATAATGAGAAATTCCATGATTATTAATATTTTCTTAGATAACTTATGGCGTTTTTTTTGGTCTGCTATAATTGCTCAAGTAGCAAAGGGGTAGTCCAATTAAAAAACGGCATTACCTTCCAAAAGTTAATTGTAACATTAATATTTACAAAGTTTGCCTAGTATTCAAAATATAATAAATTGTGGCAACATTTTATTTTTTATAAAATAGTAATATATCAGTATATTTTCCTTGTCCTTTGAGTATGTAAACATGGCCCGGGCAGGACTTCAATTCAAAGAAGCAGGAATGAACAACAGTCCTCTCTTCAACTTCATCGTAAGGTGGTCCCTTTTCAACTAAGAGCACTAAAGTAAACCTTATATTTTGGTACTTTCATTAATTCTTCAAAACGACATTTAACTATTGAAAAAGATGTTTTAAAAATCAAATTAAACGTGATTGGTAAATACCGCGGATGCACGGTGGCACTAAACCTTTATTCATTCCCGTTTCTTTTAAGTGAATAAATCCTGACCCTAGCCTGCGATTCCATCGTTGCCTACGGGATGAGAATTAAGGCCAGTTCTCCGTAGGGTTTTCAGACTGTATTTCTGACATTTTAGTTCGCCTTTAATATCCGCTTGGCGCGCTCTTAGCTATCCCTTCGGTGACGCGACGCTACGATTTAAATTTTTTTCCCGCCGAGCCGACGCGCTACAGGCAGACTGACTTGAAGCAACACGCCCGAAGCTGAAGGGGTGGATTTCTTTCCTATCCTCTTCTCACCCGTTTTGACTGCTTTCCCCAACATATCTGTGTTAACTATAAAGAGACGAATAGAATATAAAACCTCTCTGGTAAAACCGTTTTTAAACAAGATGGCCCAAGGGCTGGGCCTTAATAGTAATTTTACACGGCTCACGTGACCCCCGTATAGTTGATCTCCAATAAATCGTACAACTAAAAACATTTCTGAAACGCAATCGTGTATCCCCTTAATTTCTAATAACGTCACATTTCAAATAATATTAATGAAACTAAATTGTGCACCCCACTAAAGTATAATTTTTAAAAACCATACGAATCAAATAATGTATCTAAAACAAAATCCTGGATCCCCTAAACCAGAAATCACTATGACCGTAAACCGTCCCCTCTATTTTACGAAACCTAACCTAACCTAACCATTCAGCATAATCTCTGATGTATCACGCACACAAAGTGCAGCAGTGCACGAAAATTATCAACTTGTTTCTTTCACTCAAAAAAGCCCGCGAGATTTAAACTACCTTTCTTTCCTCTCTCTCCTCTCCGAGCGGGATGCCCCCTCTCCCTCTTCCCCCTCTCACTAATATACCAGGCAGGCAGTTCTCTCTCTACGCGGAGCTTCGTATCGCCACCGCGTACGCTAGCGATCTCTCTCTCTCATCGTAAGCGTACGTTTCGCGGACGCGACCGGTTTCCCTCTCTTATCGTAACCGTTCGTTTAGCGGACGCGTCCGGCACAGGGACAGGGACAGGGGTTTTGGTGCCGTTTCTTAAATTTTAACGGAATAAAATTCCGTGTAAAATTAAAAAGGTGGGGGGTCTTTCAAAAAGAAATTTCGCTTGGCGTTCGTTTCCTAGAAAGCTATTCGGCTTTTGTTCTCGCGCTGTATACTATTGTCGATTCACTAGTAAAATTATTATATTAAAATTTCGTGTTATTTAAATCAGAATACATCTACATGTCTGCAATATAGTTCTGCAAGATAAAATCTAAGAACAATAATAAAATTCTTAAAACCTCAATGAACCAAAATTTATGTGAATAGCCCCAACTAAACTAAAATCACATCTTAAAAATTAGATTAAATGAATTTAATTTAAATGTTTAAATATTGCAGCAATGCTTTTCCCAGAAAAAAAAAATAATTACAAAGCTTATTATAATTAAATACGCAAAATCTATCATAGGTGGCGCTTTAAAAAAAGTACTCGATACTTTGGGTATCGAGTATTTTTTTCTCCGATACCGATGCCCGGTATCGAGTACAATATTCAGTACTCGATACCGGTATCGATACCAAAAATCTTCGATACTCCCAGCTAGAGTGAGATATAGACCGAGTGGGGAAAGGTGAAGCCCCGCCCATTGACATGCGCGGTAACCACTGGATGTTTTACTTCCAACAGCAACACGTAGATGGCGGGAAAATCTACACTTTTGCGCGAAATTTAAAATGGTTCGTTTCACATGATTGGTGTTGATATAGTTAATGTTACTTCAAATCTTAATAAAAAGATGAATATTTGTGTTAAAATATATATATCCCACGATGTTTTATTTTTTTAAACACAACATACACATTGTCAGGAGCAGATGACAAAGGAGTCTCGGACGCTAGCTTCCATAATGTAGAGGGCAATGGGATCCGCGAACGTCACGGTTATTAACCAAAATCATTACGCCAGTGCCACCTCTCGTAGGAAATTTGAGCTTTATTTTCCAACCAATAGCGTGGCTGTAAAGTCTCGAAAGGATATCTGGGAAATCGCGTCTGGAGCCTCTCTTTAAAAATACGTATCGTCTGCTTATAATTAGCCTAGGCTTAACGAGTATTAGCGTTAAAAAATGGATTTCAACGGCTTTTTAATCTTTTTTAAGACTAAAATTGATAATGAAAAGCCCAGTGAGTAACGTATGTACACTATTAAAACACTAAAATGTGTTTCAGTGTCAATTTTTTCTAAATTTCTTCTTGAATTAAATGATAGCTACAAGAGGTTGGGAAAAGAAATCACTCACGATCTTCTAAAACCCGAAAAGTAAGAGACAGTGATTTCGTTTCCAACCTCTTGTAGCAGTCAATTAATTCAAAAGAAATTCGGAATATTTTGGCCCTAAAACACATATATAACATTGTGTTTCGGCATCTTTTAAAACCTTGCTTTTATCTTTTGAAAACCCAATCATTCCAGTGGGCACAAATTGTTAATTAAGCCTTGGCTTACCTGGGTTTCTCTGCTAGTTTGGACTTAATTTGACTATTTAGTAGGTTTAAAGTCACAAAATGTAGTCTTATCTTTTATCTTAATACCAACGGTTACAGCTGTTTGAATAAAGTATTTATATTGTGTATATTTATGTCGCGATCAGATAAGACGAACCTCAGTAGCCACCGTTAGTCCGTTATTTCAAAAAAAAATTCCCAGCAGACTTTGGTGCCAGATATAATCCACCAAAAGCATCGTCTGCTATAATGTCTGAAAGCGCCTCTATGGCAAACGATACCGCTACAGCTGTGACGTACGCGGGTGCCATTGCCCTCTATATTGTGGAAGCTAGCGCCCGAGACTCCTATGTCATCTGCTCCTGACATTGTTTATAACTAAACAATAAAAGATTTGGGTACTATATTCGACGCTAAGTTACATTTTTGTAGGCACGTCACCAAGACTATTAGCTTATGTCGTCGTTCCTTAGAGATTTCGTTTAAGTTTTGTCGTGAGTTGAAATCTCTGCGTCATTTCCACATCTTATATTTAAGCCTAGTTCGTTCCAGATTGCTGTTTGGTTGGGTTGCCTGGGATAGCTGTAGCCACTTTCTCCTAACAAAAGTAGAAGCAGTACAGCGTAATTTTATAGAGTTCAGTCTTAAAAACTTTTTACCTAAAGCTACTTATAAGTATGGACTATTATTGACAATCCTTGATCTCCTCAAAATTAATGACTGAATCATGATACTTTATTCACAAGTTAGTTCATAATGTTCTCCCGCTCTCGACTATATTAAATGCTCTTAATTTTTCTATTCCTAAACATTTGCGCAGTCCAAAATACATTTTACAATCGCAGTATAGCAATTAGGATGCAAATGCAATTCCTTAACTAGCGTTTTTGATCTTTTTTCGAACAACTTATCTGATGTACATAAAATAGAGAGAGAGAGAGAGAGGAAAAAAATCACTGATTTACTACTTTCTTTTTTCCAATTTAAATTTTTACGCTTGACTATTGCATTTATACGTTATTCTCTTGAAATTTTGTATTGAAAATGTGTACCAAGTGCATAATCTCGTGAGTTGTTTAACAACTTTGTTTTATACACAATAACATTCAATTATAATTTTTCTCTGAATTTCTTTGGTAGACATAATAAAGAAACTCTCAAATGCAGATCAATTGAAGCCCTATGATGATTAAAAGAATGAACAGCGGAAATGTTTAATAAGTATAGATTTAATAACATATCTTGCTTGGTTGTTTTTGTGATTTATTGAGGTTAATTGCGGGATGAGGAAAGAAGTCTTTGTAAATTACGGCGCTTGAAGTTCATTGATTTGGCCAAAAATGTAAATAATCACGATTATGAAGTAGAATGAATGTATGTTAAATTTGTTTTGCTTCGGCTATATTAATGCAAAGTTATGACAATAACAAAAATAAACACACTTTCAGTCTGTTTCATTATCGTTTGGTAGCTAAATTGACTACAAGCACCGCACTTTACAAAACTACTCTCTTCATCGTGGAATTAACTGCGAAAATTCTGAGAAAAATGATCCTTCAAACATAATAGCTATTGGAAAACTATTAGTCTTTCATTGAAAAAAACAAGACATGATCTTGCAAAGACGCAAGTGCAGGTATTTTCCAATTTAGGCATCATCGGTCTACAAATAATTTTAACCATTTTTCCTAACGTCGGGATTAATAATAATACATGTAATCCTTTATTGTTTAGCAGTAAACAATGCGTATGTTGTGTATAAAACATGTTGGGAATTGTACTTTAATTTGTAAATTTTAAGGCATCATTGCTCGGTCCACTGATAAATTTCCTAACGTTGGGGTTATTTGGGAAATAATCCGAAATATAAATTCATTTTTGTGTTTCTGAAACTCGAAAATGGGCATTTACAAATCATATTTATTTAAGAAATAATAAATTCAAATCCTAAAGACAAACTACTTCCGTAATTATACATTTAATATTGCTAAAATCATGAACTTAAACATATTTACTTTTATTGTTTAGTAATAAAATATGTGTATGTTGTGTTTAAAACATCGTGGGAAATATATTTTAACACAAATATTTAACTTTTTATTAAGATTTGAACTAACATTATCTATATCAACACCAATGTTGTAAAACGAAGCATTTTAAATTTCGCGCCAAAGTGTAGATATTCCCGCCATCTACGTGTTGCTGTTGGAAGTAAAACATCCAGTGGTTACCGCGCATGTCAAAGGGCGGGGCTTCACCTTTCCCCACTCGGTCTATATCTCACTCTACTCCCAGCCCTATGTAGAACCATAGCCCCCTGGATCACGCGATTCGCGGACGCAGGGGGCTATGGTAGAACGAACGATTTTCAAGTAGAGACACGTATTCAAAATCTATTAAGTTAGGTTCAAAATCTTTAATTAACTTGTTAATGGCAATTTAAAACCATTCCCTAACCGTTTTAGCACCGCTGGCAGCCTCCATTTTCTGTTTACTTTGCTCGAGGTTTTATTCTCTATTCGGAATACGTCAATCGCGTCTGAATGACTATCCCCACGGGATCCAATAAGAAAGCGCAGAGCAATGACGAACATGAAAGGGGTGGGGCTTACTTGTCCACTAACAACATCGTAAGAGTAGAAGCGTAAAATCTAGTGACTTAGGCATTCTTATAGTAAATTAATTCTTGAAGGAGAGAGGAATGGAGTGGAAACCCCCATACCTATAGCGTTACCTCTGTACTTCCACCTACGGCACTGTAGTCCTCCCAGCATCCTCAGCGGTTAGGTAGGGTCGTACTGGATGAAATTGTAAAGGGCGCTCCCTCTATCTTAAAAATAGAAGCTAGCTCTCATACAAATAAAATGGCGCTACGCGGCAGCACTTAGCAATCGCCTAGCGAAGGGTAAGGGCGTGCGCGAGGTACATTGGGAGAGATACGGTGCCGCAGGTCGCCCATCATCATTTCCAATCCATCTCAACTCCCTTATCCCTGCTCTTGCTTTTTCAGTACTTAGTAGGTGTATCACGTATATTGGTTTAATGGCTGAATTACTGTTTTTTCATATTGTCACGTATATTTATCATACAATTATTAGGATAAGTTTGCATTCTGTATATTGTCTTAGGACCGTTTCAGTGATGAAATTTTAATCTAAATATATTAGCTGCCTGGTTAATTGGAGAGGTTTGATTGAGTTCTTCTATAGAATGGTAATGCAGTGAACCCCTAGCCTTTAAGCCTGTTAAGAACGTCCTATTCTGGGCCAGTAACATTTTATTTTTATGATTAACCACTATTTAAGTATCGTTACACTGAATTTGAAAGTTGTAAAAAAATTTAAACAATATCACGAGGTGGTCTCCAAGTCTATTTAGTGTTTATTGTCTACATAGATACAGGAAAATTGTCGCTAACTTTACCGTTGAATTCATGCTCTCTTTTTTTTTAGTACTTACAGAAGTGAGATGAGACTAGAAGTACTGAGCTAACCAAATTCTTCACTCGGCGAGAGTGAATATTCTTGACAACACACCAACGGTTGGCCCTCTGGTGGCGGTTTCAGAATTTCCCCTCCAAAACGTGAGACGCTCGCGGTGGTAGACGGCCGAACTAGATTCAAGGAGCCGCGTCCGTATTCCCCGGCTTTAGGTTGAGGGGAAGGGGGTAGGAAATGTTTTTGGAACTCGACCAATTTTTTTCTCTCTAGTGTAAGCGCGTGAGAAGCGGCATAAAATCCTCAAATTTGTTCACTAGAGCCCTTCACTTCTAGTCTCATCTCACTTCTGGTACTTAGTAGGTGTATTCACGTATAGAGGTTTAATGGCTGAATATTACTGTTTGTTCATATTGTCAAGTTTATTTTATCATACGTTTATTGGGTTAAGTTTGCATTCTGATGATTCTGTATATAAACTCAGCGCCGTCACCAGCTAAAAATTTTAGGTTGGGCCACGGGAGGGCCAAAGAAATGGACTTTATTTGCATGCGCAGCCAGAGCTTTTAAACCATTTTCCATAAAAATTGAGAATTCGGTGGTAAATTACCACGGTAATTACCTTTTCTTAATTAACCCAGAAAATCGAAAATTGAGTTAAGCAGGTAAATTACTATGGCAATTTACCGATTTAAACCCTAGTTTCTCTGTTAAACCGCTGTGAAAGTAGGACTACAGAGTCCAGATGGTAGGATTTCACTTTAAGATACCCCTTCAACAAACACTGGTTTCTGACTAATAAGACCATGAGGAGTTCATAAAAAATACTGAAACAATTCCTAGCGTGCCGCAAGTATTTTTAATAAATTTTTGAAGATTTTAAATTTCATGTACTAACCACTATAGAGACTAAAGGCATACTGCACTCAATATTGCAATAAAAGTATGGGGACTTAACAAACTAAAGGACTCGCGACGGTAGCATAAGCCAACGAATTCTTTAAATTTAACTTAACCTAAGTAAATCATACGTAACCGGAGCGAGCGGAAGCGAGCTCCGCGAATTTGGTTAAATCTTACACAATACTTTTTCTGGTCACAGTTATACTCTTTTCCAGACTTTCAATTTCCCTCCAATATATTTTTCCCTGACATTTCCCTGATTTTAAAGGCCCATTTTCAATTTTCCTGACTTTTTCAGGATTTCCAGGTCGTGTTCAAACCCTGTTAACCATCATTTGTACTACATATCGAGCTTGAAATAGGGGATTCATCATCATGACCATGGTTCAATCCTTTATCGGGTTATGTTTAGGCGGAAAGAATCTTTTCAAGACTAAGACCCGTGAGGACGGTGAGGTATAAGAGGCTGCTTTCTTTTTAGATCTTAAAGCGGGTTTCGGTTTTAATTGGGTTTTACAACTATTAAGACGGATGTCTAAAATTGACTGCTATCCACGCAACTATTCAATTTGACCGCACTCAGTGATGCTAGGTGGGAAAAATGGAATTTCCCTTTCTAGCCCTTAAAATTTCCCTTTTGGACCAAAATTTCCCTAGTTCAGGGTTTCCAGATTCTGCGCATAGAAAATGATAGAATTATAGCTTGACAACTGTTTTTGGCGATGTATTTTCGTAACGATTACAATGGGTCAGTTATTTAGCAGACGACTTTCGGTAATTCAATGTTTGGAAATTACTAAAAACAGTAGCAGGGTTGCCATCTAATAAGAATCCAACGTAATTAAAGCGGAAATCTGCTCACGATTCGCCCCTAGAGTTGTACTTGTCCGCACAGCTTCAAAAAAATCCAAGAATGTGCTGCCACCTTTAATTTTTAAGGTTGGTTTATGATCAGACCTTTTTTTCTACCAGTGCTGGACATAAGTTGCCATTTAACAGTTTAGACTTAGAGCAGACGACGGTTTGAAGGCGCGGGCTGTTTATTATTCTAACTTCATGCTGTGAAAGGGTGGTTTGTTTTTGATTATTTAGATGGTCTAAACTGAAATGAAGGTGTAAGATTTACTTATTATATTTGAGAATGTTCGGTCACTCGGGAAAAAAATAAAATAGTTTTATATTGAACGCTTGTTTTATACTCTTTTTATTCCAAAATTTTGGTTTGCGGATGTGATCCTACATAGCCACGATATTGAATGCATTTCAATATCGTCCTATTTTAGTAAGTATTTAATTTAGTTCAGTGACTTACACTTGGTCTTACTGTGTGCTTATTATAATGATAAACCACAAATACAATACATTGATCCTATTGACATTGAAAAGAAATAGATTCACCTTTGCGTTTGACTAATTTAGTTTCATAATTGTAATAGCAAATAAACATGTTTGAGCCCAATTCTGCCACACGTAATCAAAGGGACAACTTACTGTTTCCAATATATAAACAAAGTGAACAAATAAACCAATTACTTTCAAAAATATACATACATTTATATCCAATACTCGAAAATACTCCTCCGCGACGGAAGTCGCAAATATAAATACGACGGACTACAACTACTACTTTGACCTGTTAATTTTCATGTTTAAAGTGAGAAATGGTCTCTTCCCAGAATATGTAATAAACTGGTTCCCAAAGGGAAATAATAATATAAGAACACGTGGAGACAAATATAACTTCTACCCTGAAAGTTGTAACTCGCGCGTTAGAGACAAGAATGTAAAATTTCAAGGCATAAAATGTTGGAATGAACTAGAAAATCACCACAAAATAATAACATCAATAATGCTTTTTAAAGATGCCATGAGCAATCACGTGGCACAGAAATTAAGGCAATGAGGCTGGGATTATCTGTAAACAGGCTCTATACTTTTAATCTAAGTTATTATCCATTACTTTTATTTATTAAATTAACTCTGGACATCATTGTAAATTAGGACTCCACCTTAATGATTGTTCCAATAAAAAGCCAATATTATTATTATTATTGTAAAACCTTGCAAGAAGTTCACCGCGGTATCTGATTCTAAAATAGAAACTCAAAATATGCAATGGAAATATATTTTGAAGTCGGTCAGCAATTCCTTTCCACTGGAAAAATCTTGCTCCGCGACAATGGCGCTACTTTCACCTAGTGCAGTTTAAGCTAGGTAGTGTCATTTCATCCGTACCAAGCGACTTGTGGATGTGGAACCCTTTAATTATAGTCATTATTATTGTGGGAGGAGTCACGTCCCACCACTGATGCCAAATGCATATTGTGCACCCTCACTGTAGCTGCAGCAAAGAGGAGAGAAAGAATCAGTATCAACGTCTATCAAATGCAGGTGTCTATTAAGCCTAATATCACATCTGCTGAGCCGAGTAAGGCTGTAACAGACCAAATCGTACAATCCGTACATTAAAGCTAGTTAGCGGGCCAGAGAAAACATCTTACTACTATAGAGCCCATTAATTAATTAATAAATAATACGTTACGTCATTTAGTTCTTTTATTCCAACAGTTTTCCATCTAAGTGAGAGACACCCGTATACCGCCAACAAGCCCAAACCATGCCGCACCTAAATGAAAAGTGACTAAGCGCGTATATTCGGGATCAAAGGTCACAAACGGAAAACGACGCCTCGTGGCGGTGTCCGTTACTTGTTCCCCAAACACATTCAAATATGATAATTATACAGAAATATAAAATGTTACAATCGATAATCCTATTAGGCATAACAAATATATAATTATTAAACAAAATAGTAGTAGGTATAAATTAGGAAGTAAAATTTTGTATTTAATTTAAATTTAAAAATTGGTTGATATATATGTTCTGACTAGCTGTTACTGGCGGCGTCGCTCGCGTGTAATAAGAACTTCCATCAAAATGATACAAAGAATGGTTAGATTTAACAGATAAATAATATTTTTGTAGCACCGTAGGAGCAAAGGCACTCAGCGTTGCCCGCTAGCCCGTCGGGACATTTTTTATTACTGTTCACGCGGTCATTATTCCATAAAGAAGGGTTTTTAAGTTTTTGGCCGCCATTTAAAAAGATGGCAACAAATCGAACCCGAAAAACCATTCAGCCCGTCTATAGGTTGCCAGTGTACTAAATATTTGTGAAATCGGTTGAAACGCGCGGGCTTTGTTGCATGGAGAAGTTTTTACATTTGTGGGCGCCATTTTTTAAGATGGCGGCAAATTGGAAAAATCTTTCTTAGTACGCGCCTACTACTTTTAAGTAACGTTCCTGCAAAGTTTCAGCTTTCTATTGAAAGCGGTTTGGGCTGGGCGTTGATTATCAGTCTGTCAGGACTTTGATTTATATAGATATAGATGGACTAATAATAATAACTAGGCTTTGTCTATGAAGGGATTTCTACACTAAGCCTGTGGCTAGTTTACAGGTGGGTCCCTTTACATTGCATAGAGGGGTGGTGGCTAGCCCCTATGCCACAGCATACTAACTAATGGAAAGGAGAAACCGGGTTAGACCGCGGAGGAAAACTCCTTTACAGCGTCTCTTCTCGAGCCTGTATCGCTTGAGATACAAAACGACTTTCTTGGTTGCTTGTGGCACAGGAATTTAGGCTTCTCGTTCGACACTGGCGCATCATGTTTCCTTCGTTGACTCCGCTTCCAGGGCGTTCGGTACATTCCTCATCTAGATATGGTAACGGTACATTGGTATGCAGGTCCTTCCGCGCTGATGCCTCCGATGTGGGTAACTCCTCAGGCGCTTCCAATTGCGGGAAGGTATCTGGCCCCTTCATGGTGGTGATACTGAGGAACCTCTCCTCCGATGTCATAAAGTATGAGGGTTATAAAACAAGAAATATAAACTGATGTATTAAGGCCAAGTTTAGAGTCTAATAAGTAATAATACGTTACGTGCTTTGGTTCTCTTTTATTTCAACGGTTGAAGTCCTTTATCGTATGGGGATGTGTTGTCCATCTAAGTGACCAAGGAGACACCGGTATACCGCCAAGTCAGCCCAAACCATGCCGCCTCTAACGTTTACCGACTAAGCGGGTATATGCGGGATGAAAGGTCACCAATGCCAAATGACGCCATCTCGCTGCATCCATTACAAGGTCCCTAGCTCAAGACCTGCAAGGACCATCAACAAACTGTTTCGTCAGTTTCAGGCCATCAATATCAAGCCAGAGCTGATACTAAATAGCAGTGATTGTGTCATGCAGGCACCATCTTACCTACCCGTTGGTGATGAGGACGACTAACGTTGGTCCAAAGAAGAGGGTGGTGATGGATTTTTCAGGTGTCTTATGTCTAGGATCCCAAGCCTTTGTTGGGTCTCTTATGTCTAGGATCCCAAGCCTTTGTTGGGTCTCTTATGTCTAGGATCCCAAGCCTTTGTTGGGTCTCTTATGTCTAGGATCCCAAGCCTTTGTTGGGTCTCTTATGTCTAGGATCCCAAGCCTAATAAGCGTTGATTCCTCAGCATTCCAACTGTCGAAACCTCTTATTTCGTGGATTGCTGAAGTTTATTTTTGACATTAGAAAAGTGATTTCATTTCCCTTCAAGGACTGACAGCAAATTTCCCTTCCTATGACTTACGAGTTATTAGGGTGGTGGGGGGTCGCTTTGCGGTCATTTCCCAAGAAATTTAGTTATTACTTATTATTTAAAATCGAGATATCTGTTTCTCTCTTAATTCCTCCTTTGAAGGGGCTTCTACCATTCCTCTGGTTTTGGCAATCCTTAACGGGTGATCAGCATCCAGTGGTACTTTTTGTTTCAATGACCCCTAGAAATCATAATAAATTTATAGCTGAAAAAGAACAGATTTTATTTTTACCTTGAAGTTTTCCCTCTGTTCGAAAATGATCCGCATTAATTCCGGAATATATGAATATTTTTTCTTCTCATATATTGGCACAATGTACCACGCCTTCGTTCGTTTACTGTAGGCACGTGTATCTCTGGAATCCACACATTTATGACCGTTATGCTTATTTCACAAACACATAGGCTATAATAAGTATATTAATGAAATTTTACTTTGGCTGTCCATCTTGTCTACAAGCCCGAGGCCTTCCACAGTGCTTGTTGTGGTCTATGGCGGCTAATTTAATCCTTATTTGGTAGCCCCAGTAGCTACATCACAGACAAAAATTACTATGTGATTACGATGGAAACAAAGTTAGACATACCCAAAAGCGATTCTTTTTGGGGCATACATTAGAATTAGACTGTGGTAACTTTCGAGAAAGCCTGTGTGCCTGTAACAAACAAGATTTGCGCGTGATGAATGGTGGTACAGTTCATCTCTCTATGTACTCACGCATACCTAAAGTTTGTGAAGTATCCCATATTTTTCAAGAGGTACTTCCTCATAACTTCGCTTCTTAATTTTAAGAAAGTGGGAGAGTTGGCTTGTAACCAGGGGTGTTTTTCCAGCTGCTCTTCAGTTAAAGGTTCATGGTCGCAATGATTGAACTTGCCTATCTCCAAGTGCCACTCATGCTCGTTGATAACATGGTGGAGACAAGTCAACCACAAACTCTATAAATAATTGGATTTCAAATGACCACCTGTTCTTCAAGATTCATTCAAGGTAATCATAGCACAATACCTTCATAGTGAAGACCTGTCCTTGACAATTTTTGGAGCACCACCAGAAATGATTACGTAGTAGAGGAGCCCAGTGACATAAATCTCTATGTTCTTTAGATTTCAGTCCAATCTACATGAAACACGTTCTGTTTCATTCACTTGATAAAGGGTGTGACAAGAGATTTAAAAATGGAAACATATTTACTTCGTTCAATCTCTTTAATATTATTTTGCCACCATGCCACGTGTCCCACGAGTGTTTTACACCTGGCAAACAAGAATCCTCCTTCCCTACGAATAGTCGCAAATAAATTTTTTTTCATAAATATACCATGCATTCTAAAATCGCCAAACGTTAATGTCGTGCTTCAAACTAACTTAGCTCAGCTGAAATTGCTGAATGAGCATCTGTGACGACTTCCAGCACTTTGACATTGTGTTGGGCGCCAAGCTCCAGAACCTCTTTGGAAGCACCTTTGAAAGCCAGGAGCTCCATGTTCGGGCTTTTCCCTTCAGCGTGTCGAACGTCTTTGTTGGATATAGCTATGATTTTCTTTGATTCAGTATCTGCCAAAGTGTACGTGCAAAACATGGCGGAATGCCCTGGACTGTCCATCCTTCCATCTCCAGCTACTACAAGTTCTTTTCCCGACAATTCTTCGAAAGTTTCTTTTTGTGTCCTCTCCCAGAAAACATCAACAGCTGGCTTCAAAAAATGAAGCTGATAGCTGATGGTGAAAAACAATTTCATGCCCAATTTAATAATAATGATATATGCTCGCTAGCGAGAACTCCCCGGTCTCCATGTCTATACATCGTTTTCTCTAAAGGTGAGAGGGGATGAATTTTATCTAGTCCCTTTATTTTATCATTCTCAAACAAGGCAATAATCATTTTGCATTAGTCCGTGTGCTTTCCAATGTGCTAAGGTTGTACATCACCCAACAACGATCTAAGGCTATAGACTAGTAACGGGACTAGCGGTAGAGGGGGTGTAGACGGTGTATCCCTCCCTCTGGTCGCGCTCTTGTATGGACTACTTTGCTCTTAGCTCAGTGTCATCCCCCTACCAGGCGCCTAGAGGGAGGGATACACCGTTTTGAGTGCTTTTAATGGATATTAAAACCGTAACTGAAGTCTCCAGTTTTGTTTTGACTGTACTTCTTCAGTTTTTAACCCAACACCAACGCTATGACAAATTTGTAGTAGAAAAACAGTAAAAAGACATTGCTTTCATTTCAAAAGCATCGGAAAGCTAAAAATTCTTTAACCAATCTCCTTGTCTGTCCCATGAGTCATTAAGTTTATTGGTGCTGACTCTGTAACCCCCCCCCCCTAAATTGCAACCATCCTGTCCTTCTAAAAGTAAAAGGTTTCCCATAGCTTCTCGTATACAAAATAACCAAGTGAATGCTTTTAGCACAACAATAAAAACTTGGGGCAACCAACAAGAGGAGCTGATAAGCCTGACTATAATTATATCGAGGGGATAATCACGATCAGATTTCGTGTTCAAAGGTATTATATGTAAGGATGTTAGCGCTATCAAGTGCACGCCACTTAAAAAGGGAGGGTGAAGTAGAAAATGAAGTGATTTTTTTATTGATTCTTGTCCAAATTATAAGTCCAGTCTTCATAGTGAAACATTTAGGAAATACATCAGAAAAATTTTAAAATTAAAATTAGGCTCAGGTTTTAAGGATAATTTTAAATAAGGACGTCCGACCAATCGCGTAACGCCGTGCCTTTCTGTTAACAAAATTCTCGTGACACGTTCCGTGTTGAATGAAATTTATCACGAGATTTGATAAAATTTGCGCGCGACGTGACAATCGTGGCGCGAGACATGGCGCGTGACACGAGAATTTGGTTAACAAAAAGGCAGGGCGTTACGCGATTGGTCGGACGTCCTTAATTAAAATTATTATTAAAATCTGAACCTAATTTTAATTTTAAAATCACTCGGGAATATTTTCCGAATGTTACACCATACAGACTGGTTTTTTAATTGGTAGAAGAATCGATAAAAAATCACTTCATTTTCTACTTCACCCTCCCTTTAAAGGTTAAGCATAATCCTTATATTGTAGTAAAAGGTACAGCGTCTACAACGATTACTTTTTCCTTATCCATTGGTTATTAGGCACGAATCCAAAAGTGATCACCCCCTTTGATTTTAACGCCAACATGCTAAAATTGCTCGCTTCACTTTTTCCCACTCTACCATTTCATTTCATTTTAAAACTTGTGTTCTTGAGAGTAGAAGGTGTAACGGCCGGCTACTTCACTCGCCGTATAGTCGCTAAAAGCCGCGCGTCTCCATACTCTCCAACCCTCTATGCCTTTAGGGTGTCCTATTGTCATCTTAGCTGGGATGGTCCTCGTGACCCTGACCTCCCGGACTAGGATGCCATTAGGCACTAATTGGAGTTTCCGATAATCTACCTAAATTTATGGCTTGATGACTTGGCGGAGAGATGTTAAGAAACTCTCTCCGAATGGTTTTATGACAGGTTGACTGTTGTTCCGAATAATAAAATATCAGTTCTATTTCTACCCTCAAAACGAAGAGTCACTTTTTAACATCTCCTACATTCGCTACTTAAAATCGCGCTCGTAGAGAGACCTGTAACGTACATATCCGGGCAACGTTACAAAGGTTCAAAAATATGGAAGACTTCCCAATTGCAATGAAATCGGGTTCAGCCGACCCCTTTTCTAATTGTTGTTCGTGTCGGTCCGTGTGTGCTCGAGCCCATGGGCGCCTAGGGTGCCCATGTAGGGCAAATGGTGTCGAGTGCACCGATCGATGTAGCTGCGGGTTTGTGGGCAAAAAGGTGCTAGCAGTGGCGTCGGAACCGGGGGGGGGCAGGGAGGGCTCAAGCCCCTGCTATAACGAAATGTGAGGGGGCTGCGCCCCCTCACATTTGGTTTATAATTTTCTTAGTTTGTATTCATTTAGGTATTAAATTTTAGATTAAAAATAAAAAATTCTATATTTTAAGACCTACTGCATTACAAAAAATTGTAAACTAATGAAATGGAATTACGCCTAGTCAACCTAATATTAGAAGTAATATAAAAGATCGCCCTATATCTAGCGAAGTTTCTTGTATTACCAAAAGCGGATTATGCTTCACACATAAAGTACGCAAGTCCCACTTTTCCATTGCTTTGGCCATGGATTTAACCAATCATAAGCCCCTAACCGTAGATAACCGCTTTAATGCCAGACCAATCGGCGACGGCTATTACTATTTTCTTGCATGGGACCTCGACTCGACCTCGCCGTCGACATAACCGGAAACCTCGGAAGGCAAAATACCGTAATCGTTCGTTAGTCGTTATGTTATATTGAACGTTTTAAAGCTCAAGTCTCGAAAAATTTCGAGTCATTTAATAAGTCTTCAACTAAATATTATAAGATTTTTTTAATTTCAACAGAAAAATAGCTCTTCGAATAATAGTAGACTTGAAAACTTCATTAAGCCTTGGCTAGGTATCAGCGGAATCCCAATTCCCGAGCCGCCGGCGGCTAAGCTCGCCGTAGCCGCGGGAATAGAAAACATTCCTCGTAAAAAACAGATACACGGAGTCTTAAATAGTCCATGCAAAGGCTGCCCAGATTGATAAGATCTTTGTTCCTTACTCCCAAATAATCTTTGGTATTGTGAATAGTTTTATCTAAAGAATATTTTAGACACCCTATTCAGTCTTTATAGTAGTTCCATAGCCGACTTGTATTAATAAAGGCCTATAGGTAAGAAGCTACCCATGGGGCGGCATACCAATTTTTTAGCGACCGCTAGATGTCGCCCTTAGGGGGAAAATTTTGTGGCGGGAACTTTAAAACGAATGAAAATGCCAATAGGAGAAAGCTTACTTTATGTATTGAGGTTGGGTTTTTTTTTTTTTGAATAAAGTAAGGCAGTTTTTTTAGAAGTAATACATTTAATTGATAACAATATATTTGTCTTTATCTCATTTAAAGTGCGTTGAGTAAAGTATGTTTTCTACTTTTCTATCTCAGTAAAATGTAATATTTTGAATCACATTACAACTTTGCATATTTTCGGGGCAAGGGTTTTAATTTGTACGTTTTGACTGTTTCTTCAACGTCACTTATATCTTTGGCATAGTTGATCATTAGGAGTTTGACAAGCTTATCTAACATAATATCACATAAATTAATATAAACCTATTTCAGCGTCCCACCAGACCCAATCGTTTCCGCAGTTAAGGCGCGTATTTCTCTCAGATTTCGTATCCACCCCCATTCCTTGCCCTAAAATACCCCAGTAATGTTTTGGTAAATATAGGCATATTCACAGGGTTGGCCAAATTACATGAACCTCAAATAAAAAATTATAATTACAAATCAAAAGTATATTAAATTACAAATTATAAATCATCGTAGGATTCGTATCTGATTTTGTTAAAGAACCCTTAACGTTTCTACCTCGCCAAGATATTTAAGGTATTATAAAGTATGCAATAACGCAATAAGTTACTAAACCTTTTCAATCCTACTGTGATATGTATATATTAATTTATGTGATATTATGTTAGATAAGCTTGTCAAACCCCTAATGATCCCCCGAAAATATGCAAAGTTGTAATGTGATTCATTAATTTCATATGTTAGGTACTAATCAAAACACTTATTTTGAAAATATTACATTGTACTGTGATAGAAAAGTAGAAAACATACTTTTCTAAACGCACTTTAAATGAGATAAAGACAAATATATTGTTATCAAGTAAATGTATTACTTTTGAATAAACTGCCTTATTTTATTCAAAAAAAAACCCCCCAACCTCAAGGCAAAAAGTAAGCTTTCTCCTATTGGCATTTTCATTCGTTTTGAAGTTCCCGCCACAAAATTTTCCCCCTAAGAACGACATCTAGCGGCGGCAGATCACGACGGCCATTGCCAATATCAGAAAAAAAACCGAGGATCACCTATAGGCCTTTATTAATACAAGTCGGCTATGGTAGTTCCCTAATTTACGCACCAGGTAAATTGGTTCTTAAGGCGGAAGGATCGCAAGGATCAGAAAGAGCCGCGTTACCGAATTTTGTTCCTCCGCGTAAGGGGAGGTTCTTTCCTAGGAGCTTAGAGAATATCGTGTAGCTCTCCCAGGCACCTGTTACGTACTTCATGTGTAAAGCCTAATCGGATTCTGGTATTACTACTGTTATTATACTATTTAAAATTATACTTGTGTAAATTACGACAACAGCTTTCAAATGACGCTCCAGAGCAGGTTTGGGGCGTCATCCCATACATCCTCCTTGGTCTTCATCGGAGTCCGAGCCCCCCCAACTTCAAAACACTTCCGACGCCCCTGGGTGCTAGTTTGCACAAACCAGCAAAGACCTAGCACCTCCCGCGCCCCAGACCCTCAAATAATTGTGGGAAGAGCAGGGGAGCCAACTCGGGACCTCATCGAAGAATTGGAAAGAGGAAGCGAGGATTCGAATTCTCAAGATGAGGATCCCAAGGAAGATTCTTCCTCAGAAGAACTTCCCGAGCTGGAGGTTAGGTTTTGACTTTTTAAAGTTAATATAAAATAAGGCCAGTTTGACGGTCCGGGACATTTAGTGTTGCGACCGCCGCATCAAGCGTGGCATAGCGTGAAATTAGCCTAAATCATTCTTTGTTCATTGGCCAGATTTCTTTAAAGACCATTTTAACATAAGTTTATAAAGCATCCGAGGATAAATATTGCATGCACGCATGATTTGAATGACAGCCCCATTTTTTTAGTTTTCATATGATGTAAAGGACAAAATATAAATTTTATAGCCCACCCCTGCTCCTAAAAAACGTAGGAGTCGCGGTGCCCAGGCAAGACGGCAACCGGCTCTAAAAAGGGTGCGACAAGCGCAAGACCCGGCGATGAGGGGGGCATTTTCGGTTTTGGTAGTGCCTGCCGAGGCAGGGCCGTCTATTAGTGAAAATATATCTAGAGCCGTTGATGTACGTATATATATATATATATATTTATTTGAATTACATTCAAAGGTAAACGACATTTTTTGTAGGATGTTATCGACGGTCTAGATATCACCACTAAAGATAGACTTCTCCGAAGATTGGCCAGGTTGATTCCGGAAACGGAAGCCATTTTAGGAGAAAGTAAGACATTTTCTAACTGTCTAATAACAGAGACTTTCCAAGTCTCTTTCCATAGACATTTATAGCTGTGTTCAGTTGGACTTCAGTAGTCCTACTTTCTATGCTATATAACATTCTGACGGAACACGACTATGTATACGGTCTTTGCGTGAAAAAAATGGGATAAGAAGTAGGGGTCTAAAGCCGGTTTACGGGTTAGTGAATATGGCGTTGAAAGGACATACTCATGGAAACAGCAAGGGGACAGGAAAGGGGGAATGAAATGACGTCACAGGCGAGGACCCTATACTTTAAACGAAGAGGATAGAAAGAAGAGAAGTAGAAGCTAACGGCTTTGACAAGGCATTTTTAGAGTTCTCGCTTTTCGTTTTTAATTTTACACGGAATTATGGAATTATAATTACGGTAAAATTTAAGAGAGGGTTCAAGCGTCTGGCCTTTCCTGGACGCGCGCACGATTTGGAGAGAGAGAAGCTAAAGGTAAATTTAAGAGGGGAAGACAGTGGCCGATTTGGAGAGAAAGAGAGAGGCGAAAGCGATGGCGCGCTGAATGAACAGAAGTTAGAGGGGGAAGTTTAAAATTCCCCGATTACTGTATTTCAACCAATGTGAGGGCAGTGAAAGATACGCCAGCATGCTGCAAAAAGAACAAAGCGAGAACTCTCAACCTTAGCCTTCTACACCTCTTCATTATACCCTCCTTGGTTTGAATAAGGTTCCCGAACCTAGGGTAAACGCTCTTTGACCAACCCTAACTAACACGCACACACTTCTACTAAAATCAGTTTCAAACTTCCATGTTTCTTTCATGCAATTTTAGTTGCAAAGCCTAAAATATGAATGGTTGATAATATTCAATGTTTTAATGAAATAGTTTTACGTGAAAACGACGACCCTGGCCTCGGAGACGCACCACAAACACAAACTAGCGATAGATTGAGGGAATGTCCCCCTCCTTCCTCACCCCCCGCGCAGGGGCAACAGTTCTGCCTATGCGGAATCTGTATGCCTATGCCAACAGCGCTTGAGAATGTGTGCTGTCGTACCATCCAGGGCACCATTCAATGCGAAACCCTCAGGCCACAATTTCAATTATTTTGTTTGGAACCAATGGTACTCATATTGACGATGCGCCTCAGGGGCGAGTTAATCCTAGAGAGGAATTTAGACATAGATAACGCAAACTTGAGATTTCAAGCTTACGCGAATCTATGTCTATCCCTCTTTGGGTTCCTCGGCCTTGGCAACAGGATGGTTTTGCCAGCCTGTTGTGTAAGGCGTATTCGTGAATCATTTCCAAGCCCCGATGGGGAATACCGAGGGTTCCAACCGGGAAGATTTCCGGGGTAATTGAAAGAGTTGCCTGAGGGGGGGGGGGGAGGTTAAAGAGGGAGATTTATGTAAATATGTTTATAATTTTTCTGTTTTGTAAATATGTTTATAATTTTTATGTTTTGTAAATATGTTTATAATTTTTATGTTTTGTAAATATGTTTATAATTTTTATGTTTTGTAAATATGTTTATACTTTTTATGTTTTGTAAATATGTTTAAAGTTTTTATGTTTTGTAAATATGTTTGAAGTTTTCATGTTTTGTAAATATGTTTGAAGTTTTCATGTTTTGTAAATATGTTTATAATTTTTCTGTTTTGTAAATATGTTTATAATTTTTATGTTTTGTAAATATGTTTATAATTTCAATGATTTCTTAGTAAACCTTTATTTGAATTCATACAGGTTTTGTAAATTTGTTGCAATTCACTTATATAAATAACATTTTTGCCTATAGACTAGTGGCGGTAGAGAGGGGGTGTAAACTATGTATCCCTTCCTCTGGGCGCGCATTTATGAGAGTGGATACTTACGCGCTTGGTAGTGGGATTACACTGAGCTAAGAGATAGAAGGGTGTGACGTTTGCATACTTAGAACTGCCATTACGAAATTTTTAAATTAACATCATTCACTTACTACTCGGCTTACTAACAAATCCCGGGCAAAGATTCAAATTTTTAGGTGCACGAAAGCTGCCCCCCCCTTTTTTTACCTATATCCTGTCGCAGCCCTCCCCCATCTTTTGTAATGGCATGGCCCATCCGTGGGAACCGCTGCAGGGTAGTTCGGAATTCATAAAGTTGTACCGTTTTTATAGTTTTGAAGAGAATTACAAAATAAGCGTCCTTCCAAATACAAATTTCATTTTCTTTTATAATTTTTCGGAATTTTTTAAAACCCGACGCCCACGCCACAAGACCCCCCCCCCAACCCCTGATTTTTTTTATTTTACCAGACGCGTACACGATACGGAGCTCGGAGAGAAACCCGTCGCCGAAGCACTGTAGGCACGCACGATTCGCGAAGCGGCTCGAGTATCGGAGTATCGCCGAGATACCGACACCGTAAAACTCAAGCCTCGGCCGCGTAATAATGTAAACAAACTTCTGACTTTTTTCTCTCTCGGTTGCGCCGATTGCGCATGTGCGCCACGCTCTTAGAGAGCCACTGGCACTGGTAACGTTTTTGAAAGGGGGGCTGACGGAGAATTTGGTCTCTCCGAGAAACGAATTGAAAGCGCGACGTAGAGAGAGAACTGCCTGCCTGCCGTGCCTGGTATATAGTGAGAGGGGGAGGAGGGAGACGGGCGTCTCGGCCGGAGAAGAGAGAGAGAGGAAAGAAATGTAGTTTAAATTTCGCGGGCTTTTTGAATGCAGAGGCATAGTGAATTGATAGAAACTACTTCTCTTTTCCTCTCTCCCGAGCGAAGGGTCTTTGGGGAGGGGGGGAGGGAGGGAGGTTGTTAGGGGAAAAACACGTTTATTGGGAGAGAGAGCTTTCAGCAAGGAGGATATATGATAGGCCTTTTTAAAAAGTTCCCTGTACAAACGATGTAATGGGGGAGGAAAGCGGAGATGGATGGCATTTTTCCCTCCCGCGTTTCTGCGCGCGCCCCATGTGAAACGTCATTTTTTAAATCGCCTATTATACAGTCTCCTTGGTCTCCGGCCTTCTATCAATTCACGGTAGTAATAGAATGCGCTTGAGGAAATTTGTTTTCTCGCTATAGGATAGGCAACACCCTATCTCGGACGGCAGCTTATTCTGTATATACTCTGTTACAACATCGGTTGTCAGCACGCGCAAACCTAGGTCTCTATGCAACCTAGGTTTATGCGTGCTGACAATAGACAAAAAACTTGAGGTTCTTCAGGATTTAAAATATCCGCCAGTTTTTTTAGCTCGGGTGCACGGGCCTCTAGGCCTTAGTTTCAAAGACGTGTAATAGGCTGTAGGCAATTTTACACGTATTTGAAAATAAGGTCTACCTAGAGTTCCTGCACTGGAGCTAAAAAAACTGAGGGATATTTTCCTGAAGATCCTGAAGTTTTTAGTCTCTTGACAGCACGTACCAAACTGCTACGTCACATAGAGACGTGGGTTTGCGCGTGCTGAGAACCCATGTTGTAACAGAGTATATACAGAATAAGCTGTCGTCCTAGATAGGGAGTTGCCTATCCTGTAGAGTGAAAAGAATTTCCTCACGCGCATTCTTCATCCATGGTAATAGTTTCAAAAAGAGGGCTAAAAAAATTGGGAATTGAATTTTTGTCAAAAGGAGCCTTTTTATGAACTCCTTCGGTGGAAGGGTAAGAACACCCTTCGTCTCTACTCCCCCCCCCTGCAAAATATTCTTTTCGCGGGAGGGATGAACACCCTTCGGCCCTGCTTTCCTCCCCCAGCAACATAGGGATTTTATGTAAAGGCCAATTTCAAAAAAGGACCGGCAGACTAAGCCCCCCCCCTCATCATTTTTTGACAGCCACGCTTTTGATGGAATCTGATGGGGTACAACTTCAATATTTTTGGTCTCAGGCTCTAAACCCAGTGACACACTGAGACATTTCGTGAATTTCAAGGTCGTCCGCCAAACACCAATGTATCTCATGTGTGTAAAATTTATATGCTATTGGCTTGAAAGGCCAAATTTTCAGTCTGCAAGTGACTTTACTAATTTATAGCGTATATTTATTTAGACTGTATTAACTTATATGATTAAAAAGGCCTAATTTAAATGAAATAGTATAATTTTAATTGCAACTAGCCTTTTTTAATCATATACATATTATATTAAAACCGTTTCTACAATCGGAAAAAACCTGATATATACTACATCGTTGATTTTGGGTCGCCACTCACTGTTCTTGTCACGGCTTCTAAGGGACAGATATTATTTATTCTAACCGTTTCATATAACACCACCATTTATTAAAGCGGTAACATTGCGTCATGACAATTAATATCACATGTCATGACAGCACCAACTGTTAAAGCGCTAATATTACGTCATGACAATTAATTTCACATGTCACAGCTAAAAACTGTCGATTCTTATCAGGGGCGTCAACTTCATTATCTTAACACATTTTCTTTACTTTTTATTTCGGCTGACATTTTTACCATAACTTCGTTGTTATGGCAAAAATTATTTATTTTTAGCTTCAAAAAATGTCAGCCGAAATAAAAAGTAAAGAAAATGTGTTAAGATAATGAAGTTGACGCCCCTGATAAGAATCGACAGTTTTTAGCTGTGACATGTGAAATTAATTGTCATGACGTAATATTACCGCTTTAATAGTTGATGCTGTCATGACATGTGATATTAATTGTCTTGACGTAATGTTACCGCTTTAATAAATGGTGGTGTTATATGAAACGGTTAGAATAAACAATATCTGTCCCTTAGAGGCCGTCACAAGAACAGTGAGTGGCGACCCAAAATCAACGATGTAGTATATATATCAGGTTTTTTCCTATTGTAGAAACGGTTTCAATATAATATGTATATAATTAAAAAAGGCTAGTTGCAATTAAAATTATACTATTTCATTTAAATTAGGCCTTTTTAATCATATAAGTTAATACAGTCTAAATAAATATACGCTATAAATTAGTAAAGTCACTTGCAGACTGAAAATTTGGCCTTTCAAGCCAATAGCATATAAATTTTACACACAAGAGATACATTGGTGTTTGGCGGACGACCTTGAAATTCACGAAATGTCTCAGTGTGTCACTGGGTTTAGAGCCTGAGACCAAAAATATTGAAGTTGTACCCCATCAGATTCCATCAAAAGCGTGGCTGTCAAAAAATGATGAGGGGGGGGGGGGGCTTAGTCTGCCGGTCCTATTTTGAAATTGGCCTTTACATAATATCCCTATGTTGCCCCTTACCCAAAAATAGACCTCCAATTATTGCCTAAAATTAGTCCAATATAGACCTGCTATTTATTTATATTTCACGTTGACCGTTTACGTAAAAATTACGTGACTTACACTTGATTGTCATTTGTGATAAGAGTCATATTATCACTCGTTATAAACCTGTGTGACACCTGATCACTCATTTTTCACTAGACATACGTGACACATAATCACCCGTTATTGACCCAAGAGACAGCCAACATGAGTGAAAAATAATCACCCATTATTGACCCAAAACACCCGACATAAGTGACACATTATCACCCATTATTGACCCAAAAGACACCCGACATACGTGACCCGAGATGTAAAATAATCACCCGAGATGACAGATAATTAATCACCCGTTATTGACCCTAGATGACAGATAATGAATCACCCGTTATTGACCCTAGATGACAGATAATTAATCACCCGTTATTGACCCTAGATGACAGATAATTAATCACCCGTTATTGACCCTTGATGACAGATAATTAATCACCCGTTATTGACCCTAGATGACAGATAATTAATCACCCGTTATTGACCCTAGATGACAGATAATTAATCACCCGTTATTGACCCAAAACACCCGACATAAGTGTCACATTATCACCCATTATTGACCCAAAAGACACCCGACATACGTGACCCGAGATGTAAAATAATCACCCGAGATGACAGATAATTAATCACCCGTTATTGACCCTAGATGACAGATAATGAATCACCCGTTATTGACCCTAGATGACAGATAATTAATCACCCGTTATTGACCCTAGATGACAGATAATTAATCACCCGTTATTGACCCTAGATGACAGATAATTAATCACCCGTTATTGACCCTAGATGACAGATAATTAATCACCCGTTATTGACCCAAAAGTCACCCGACACGAGGTGACAAATAATCACCCGTTATTGACCCAAAAGCCACTCGACATGAGTGACAAATAATCACCCGCTATTGACCCAAAAGCCACTCGACATGAGTGACAAATAATCACCCGCTATTGACCCAAAAGACGGCCACATGAGTGAAACATTATCACCCGTTATTGACTCGAGATGACAAATAATCACCGGTTATTGACCCGAAATACACCCGACATGCGTGAAAAATAATCACTCGTTATTGACCCGAAAGACACCCGACCTGCGTGAAAAATAATCACCTGTTATTGACCCGAAAGACACCTGACATGCGTGAAAAATAACCACTCGTTATTGACCCAAAAGACACCCGACATGAGTGACACATTATCACCCGTTATTGACTCGAGATGACAAATAATCACCTGTTATTGACCCGAAAGACACCTGACATGCGTGAAAAATAATCACTCGTTATTGACCCAAAAGACACCCGACATGAGTGACACATTATCACCCGTTATTGACTCGAGATGACAAATAATCACCTGTTATTGACCCGAAAGACACCCGACATGCGTGAAAAATAATCACTCGTTATTGACCCAAAAGACACCCGACATGAGTGACACATTATCACCCGTTATTGACCCGAGATGACAAATAAACACCCGTTATTGACCCGAGATGACAAATAATCACCCGTTATTGACCCGAGATGACAAATAATCACCCGTTATTGACCCGAGATGACAAATAATCACCCGTTATTGACCCGAGATGACAAACAATCACCCGTTATTGACCCGAGATGACAAATAATCACCCGTTATTGACCCGAGATGATAAATAATCACCCGTTATCGACCCAAAAGCCACCCGAGATGAGTGAAAAATAATCACTCGCCATGGACCCGAAAGACACCCGACATGAATGACAAATAATCGCCCGTTATTGACCCGACGTACGTGACAAATTATCTCTTGCATCCTGGGATACACCTGATAAAAGTGACAAATTGTGGCTTGCGATAGACCTGAGATACACCTTAAATAGTTGATATTATATCACTAGTTTATCTGAAATACACCTAATATAAATGACACACGATGGTTCTCCCCCATTCGGCTGTACCCATAATTCAAATGTCCCATTCAAACGAAACCCCGCATGTTGGCGGTTTTCGAAAAATATGGACGGTGTCAAGTGGCTGCACTTAACGATTATTGAACATTGCTTCGATATCCACGATTGATTTAGAAATCCGAGGACGCAATGATCGATTCATTCAATTACGAGATACTGGCTTATGTATCATTATGGAAAATGTAAAATAAGGCATACTACGAAATTGGTCATCTGTTATTATGCTTAAATGATAATTAAAACGAAAAAAATATATTTATTTCTCAGCTAACAAACTTAATGAAAAAGACTTCTGATCTTATCTTTCATTTTTATTCAAAATCTCTATTATAATACGAACTTAAGGAAGCACTATCATACCAAGATAGGGCCGAATAAATGACACAAATGATATCACCTGTTATTGATCTGAGATAAACCTGAGATAAATGATAATGTATCACTCGCTATTGATCTAAGCATATGTTACTTCTGATCTAAGTGATATCACTCGTTAGTGATCTGAGATACACCCGACATCAATAATAATTTGCCACTCGTTAGTGATCTGAGATACACCCGACATAATTGAAAATTTGTCACTCGTTAGTGATCTGAGATACGCCCGACATAAATGAAAATTTGTCACTCGTTAGTGATCTGAGATACACCCGACATAAATGAAAATTTGTCACTCGTTAGTGATCTGAGATGCACTAGATATAAATGATAATTTATCACTCGTTAGTGATCCGAGATACACCAGACGTAAATGATAATTTATCACTCGTTAGTGATCCGAGATACACCAGACATAAATGACACTTTGTCACTCGCTACTGATCTGTGATACACCTGTCAAAACTGATGTTTCACTCCTTATTGATCTGAGAGACATCTGACATAATAGATAATTTATCACTCGCTATTCAACTGAGTAACACCAAAGGTTACACCAAACATAAATGTTAAAACATTAATTCGTTTAAGTGTGTGACATATATCAGTTACTGAATTTCGGGTGAATATCGAATCCCCAATATTCACTATGGTTTATATGTTGGAGATTCTTGGATGAATCGCGGACCTCACATTAATTCTTGAATGTTTCTGACGAGTGCAGCTGGTATATCTCTGGTGAAAATTGAATGTGTAATATTCACCAACCTCAGTACATAAATGGCAATTTATCAGTCGCTATTGATCTGAAATACACCTGGCATGAATGATAATTTGTCACCCATTATTGATCTGAAATACACCTGGCATGAATGATTATTTGTCACCCATTATTGATCTGAAATACACCTGGCATGAATGATAATTTGTCACCCATTATTGATCTGAGATACACCTGACATATATGATAATTTTTCACCCATTATTTATCTGAGATGCACTTGACATAAATGATAATTTGTCACCCATTATTTATCTGAGATGCACTTGACATAAATCATAATGAAGTGTTATTTGTTGTCAGATATTCATCCGACATGCGCTCACTGAGTTCTTAACAAACAGTATCGACAGAGCCCCGAAGTGATTTTTGGATGTTATTCACCTGATATTGCTATCAGGAACCCTCATTTCATAAAGACTTTGCCTTGAACGTGACCGATATCCATGGGTATATATAAGTGATGCGAGTGTCACTCATGAATCACCTTGACTTTGAAAAGCCATCTAACGTGACACTTTAAAGAGCTGGTATTCACTAATGAAATACTTCTCAAATAGAAGTGATAATCATTGACACGTTGTGTCACGTAATATTCACTTGTACTTGGTAACAATCACGTGAAATTCATGTAATATCTACCTATTTATCATCCAATATTTTAGTAAGGGGCTGGGGGAGGAAAGCAGGGCCGAAGGGTGTTCATCCCTCCCGCGAAAAGAATATTTTGCAGGGGGGGGGGAGTAGAGACGAAGGGTGTTCTTACCCTTCCACCGAAGGAGTTCATAAAAAGGCTCCTTTTGACAAAAATTCAATTCCCAATTCCGCCTTTTGCGCACGACGCCCTGCCTTTGCCTGTACTAAATTGCGTTGCGTCCGACGTTTATGAATTCCACCTTTAGCGTCTTATTTTTGTACTTTTCGCCATAATGGTATCCAAGTCTTTCATGACACTTATTTTTTTCACAAAAAAAAGTATTTCATCCCGATAAGTACCCGATATGATTTTTTGCTACCCGAAAAGCACCCGACTAATGGTAGTTTAGCTAGGCCTAATTGACCCGATACCCGATTGGAAGTTTTTTCAACTACCCGTACCCGACCCGAAACCCAAAAATCACTACCCGCACAGGCCTACTCTAGACCTTAGTTTCAAATACGTGTGAAATTGCCTACAGCCTACAGCGATTTTGAGGTTACTGTATGGCTAGTGTACCCGCCTATCCATTACTACTTCCAATTTCCCCTCACTATTACCTGACTTTTACTTCAAAAATATTTTCCCCTGACAATTACCTGACTTTTAATTCAAAAATATTTTCCCCTGACTTTTTAGGCCTATTTCAATTTCCCAGACTTTTCCAGGTCGTGTACAAACCCTGCGGTACATTGATACCCACTAGAAAAACGGAAACGTGGGCGTAAGCCATTGTTTTTAAAAATTTACGAAAAACTATAAAAGAAAATTGAAATTTCTATTTGGAAGGACGCTTATTTTGCAATTCTCTTCAAAACTATAAACAGCAAAAGAGGAGGAGGGCTGTGACAGGATGTAGATCATAATAAAAAAAGGGAAGAATTGTTTTTGGCCAGAATCTTTACTAGGGATATGTTTGTAGGCATGATGAGAAATATTAATTTGAAAATTCTGTATATAGGCAAAATGAAAGTACTCTATGGAGTATTTCTCTCCTTATAATAGGATAGGGTTCTAACAGAGTAGCTTCTCTGAATGGACGTTACAGAATGGGGTCCCAGCACCATAAAGAAAAAGACTGAATTACCTGAAAAAGGTGTCTTTTCCAAAAAAATGTACATTGGAATGTTGCATCAATAACGCCACTTTTCCGTACTGGTTACCAGAGAGAACTATAGAACTTGCAAGTGATAAATTTCCAGCATAGAGGCCGTGAAAATTCGGTTGGCTTTCCCATTTGCCCTATAAGAGTTGAGATATACCTTAGGCATTTGTGATTGAAAGAAAACAATGGAAATCTACTAATTACCTTTGCATGTTTTCCACCTGATCCTTCGCAACAATTCCACGTATAAATGAAGGCGGTAGCTCGCCTATGAACTTTGTAGGTGATGGCTGATTTGCAATATTGGCACTTTGTTCCAAAAGCTTTTTGAACAAGAGATGTCAGAAAAGGAGTAAACACAAAACACATAGGTTCCCTTATTATTTCTTCAGCCGTTAGATGTTTAGGTTTTTGCGGCACAGGCTAAAAAGAGTAACATATAAGTATTAATTTGAAATTATAAGAAGATTGAAGAATTAAAGTGGGAGAACTTACTTCATTGTACTCAATTATTAATTCTTCATAATCAGCATCTTTATCGTCATCTTCCGTAAAATCATTTTCAAAATTGAGATCATCACATTCTCCTTCATTACTATAAGTGTTTGTGGAGATTTAGGGAAATTTCTAACAAATTAATTAAACAATATTCCAAAAATTATTACTCTAGATTTTCAAGTTCGTCTCCCAATGCCTCCTGCTCTACTTCATCAGCGTCTCTTTCCATTTCATCTACATCTTCCTCCCTGAATTAAGGTTGCCCAAATTAGAAAGAACCAAGACTGTAGGATTGTTTTAAGTTTAACACAAATGAAAAGGGCATGTTTACTTTTCAAGCTCTTCCTCCTCTTCCATTTCCACTTCAAATAAGGTACGTTTAGCCCGTTTTGTTGGAGTTCTTTTAACAGGCGTATTAGCCAATGGTGACTCCATAGCCAAACCTAGCCTCTTATAGGTAGGAGTCTCTGGTTTATCTGCAAATAAAAGAAAAAATAAACTCCCGGGCTTAGTTAGGTGAATAAAGCATTGAATATCTACCTTTTGGTGTCACACGCCGATAATGTCTTTGAGGAGGAAACCCTGGAGATGTCATCATCTCAAATGTGGTAATGGGGTCAGTTTGAGTAATTTTCTCAGTGGTATCAAACACACTTTGGGTCCATTTATGACACATTTCCCCCTGGCTTGTTTTCAATAAACATATAAATATATATTAGCCAACAGCATAATAATTACTGTGAAAAAGAGGGTTGGGGGCCTCAAAAACTTACTGCAGTTTGTCAAGCAGGAATGTCACAAATTTATCATTTTGTGATCCTATTCCCATACCCCACCGATTCTTCTCCGTTGTCCATCTTTCAAAAACTGCTTTACTAAGCTTAATTCTATGGATAGGTTCTGCAAAACATAATGGATTTCTAATTTGTCAGACAGTAATTGGTTTAGTTAAATTTTTTACCTTTAGTCGCCATAGTATCTTTACTTATAAATGAATTTCCAAAGCCAAAATTTGAAAGTTTCCTAAGCCTTGGTCAAAACAAACGTTTCACTCACTGTGATATTTTCCTAAACTACAAAATATTTTCTAATATTTCAGTTACTAGTACTATTAATTCTTAAATTATGTTATGAAAATTATAATAAATGTAACAAAAAATTATAAAAACATAAACAAATTCGTGTCAACTTTATATTCAAATCGTAACAAACTAGTCTAGTACAGCTCTCTACGACAGCAAAGTTAGAATGAATTTCAAACTTAGAAAACCGTTGCGAAAACCGGATGAAACCGAATCCTGAAAGAAAAAGACGCGACAATATACCCTAAACGGACGCCCTACGCGCGGGTTCTAGCAAGCCATGATTGATATTGTATTGGACAGTCCAGAATAGGGTCTTTGTATGACGTCATATAATTCAGCCAATCGTGGGGTATGGACTTTTTTGGAAATCCTATACAACACTGTCTTCTCCTGGCGCCATCTAGCGTTCCAGATCGGTAATAAACGGCGCCGACGTAACCTTTAAGGACGCCTGACGAAGGAAATTAAATTAGTGGAGTCAAGATTTACGTCTTACGAAAGCTTAGAAAAAAACTTTAATACAAGATTGAAGAAGTAAAGGTTTAACACGTAAGCCAAATTTAACTGAAGCCGGAAAGGAAGTAGGAAGTGGAACTTAAGCCTTGGTCTACATCAACATTCCACTTAAGCCTTGGTCTACATCAACATTCCACTTAAGCCTTGGTCTACATCAACATTCCACTTAAGCCTTGGTCTACATCAACATTCCACTTAAGCCTTGGTCTACATCAACATTCCACTTAAGCCTTGGTCTACATCAACATTATCAAACATCAATTTCGATTTGGAAGGAAGATTTTGAAAGATAATTATCAAGATGGAGAACGATCCAATGCCTAGAACGCAAGGAGCGAGACTTTCAACTTACGATAGTACTTACGAAACATGGAAACAGTACTCTCTACGATTAAACTCATTCTTCGCAGTCAACAACGTTCCAGAGGCTATGAAAGCAAATCATTTATTCACTTTGCTTGGTGCTCGCGAACTCTCGCTATTAACGGATCTAGTATTCCCAGCAGACATAGCTACAGTAGCTTATGCCACCTTAGCGTCTACGATGGACACTCATTTTAACCCGAAAACATGCAAGTATGTTGAACGATTTCACTTCACGAAACGTCTACGGAAGTCCGGAGAATCATTGGCTGATTACATGGCCGAACTCAAACGGCTTTCCCGATACTGCAAAATGGGAACAAATTTGAACGAACGCCTTCTGGAACAACTGGTTCTGGGAATAAACAATCCGTCAATGCAAAGCAAGGTTTTCGAGGAGCTTGGAAAGGATGAAGATGCTACATTGGACGAAATAATTAACGCCATTCAAGGGATGGAAACCGCTTCGAAAAACACTCACGTTTTAAACACCAACGGAGATAATGGGACAACCATCAATGCCGTAGGAAGCAATCGACACCGAGATAAAACGAAGCAGAATAACCAGGACACCCAACGAAATCCCAATCAAAAGGGTAGATCTCAACCTGGAAGATTCGTACCAAACTCTTCCCAATGCATTAGATGCACTAAAGGAGGACACAAATCAAGTGATTGCCCATACATTCAGAAAATATGTCATAACTGCCAGAGAAAGGGACATCTAGCAGTAGCCTGTCTGGGAGCAGCTAAAACAGCTGCAAATTCTAACAAGCCCATGCAGAGAGGTCGATTCCAGAAACCTCGTACTAGCCATCACATTCAAGATTCCAACCCGGAATACTCATACCCGGTCTATAACGTTAAAGGAAGTTCCACACTCACTCAAGAAGATTACGAGGTACCGCCAGCAGAGATAGTAGAACTAGAAGTCAATGGAACACCCATCCCTTTCGACCTAGATAACGGTTCTGGACACGCCATGATTACGGAAAGTTGGTTCGACAAAATGAGGTACAAGAACAAGGTTCAGCCTTTTAATCGAGCACCACTGCAAGCCTACACCGGACATAGCCTAAAAATTACAGGCGAAACCAAGGTTACAGTAAAATTCAACGGAAAAACGGCTGATCTGCCAGTTTTAATAGTACATGGACCCGGACCAAACCTATGTGGAAGGAAGAGGTTATACTCGTCATTGAACATTCTCCCATCGATCTACCATTCCGCAAGAGTAAACCAGACCTCGAAACAATCTAGAGATGAAACCAAGAATGGCCAGTTACAGACCATTTTGGACAAGAACGCAGACCTTTTCACGCCGGAACTCGGGAAGTTAAAGGACGTGCAAGCTCATCTACATTTGAAGCCTGATGCCATACCGAAATATTGCAAAGCACGGTCGATACCGTATGCAATGAAAGAGGATGTAGAAGAGGAAATTCAAAGAATGGTCAAAGTTGGAATTCTGGAGCCAGTAGCCTTTTCAGAGTATGCGTCACCAATCGTACCAGTCCAGAAGGTTCAGACACAGAAAAACCACGATGAAGGCCAACGCATAACAGCAAAAAGGAACTCCATAAGAATCTGTGGGGACTTTAAAACGACAGTAAACCCAAACTTGGACACAGAAGTTTATCCACTGCCTCGAGCCGAAGAAATCTTCTCCAAGCTCGCGGGATGTCAATACTTCTCCAGATTAGATTTAAAGGAAGCATATAATCAACTTGAGCTCGACGAACCCTCTAGAGAATTCACGGTGATAAACACGACAAAGGGTCTATTCAGATATACCCGATTACCTCAAGGAATATCATCCTCATCTGCAATTTTCCAGCGACACATGGAAAGAATCTTACAGCATCACCGTAATGTATCGCCATTTTTGGACGACATATTGCTTGGCGGCAAAACGGCCGAAGAACATCTAAAATGCCTCGATGCCGTTCTGACAACATTACGGGAAAATGGACTGAAGCTAAAGAAAGAGAAATGCAAATTCCTAGAAACAGAAGTCGAATTCTTAGGACACCTCCTAGACAAAGACGGATTGCATCCACAAGAAAGCAAATTAACAACAATCAAAGGAGCACCCCCACCTGAAAACGTTGAACAACTTCGCGCTTTCTTGGGACTATTGAATTATTACTCCAAATTTTTATCAAACAACGCTACAAAATTAGCACCACTCTACGAGTTGTTACATAAGGAAGAAAAATGGAATTGGACGGAAAGACACAGGAAAGCTTTCGAAGATGCCAAAACATCTATCTTAACCTCGAATCTGCTGGTACACTACGACGTTTCACGAGAAGTTCACCTCGCAACAGACGCCTCGCCGGTAGGGTTAGGAGCCGTGATCTCTCACCTGAACGACAAGGGAGAAGATCAACCAATCGCATTCGCTTCTAGAAGTCTAACGACGGCAGAACGCAACTACTCACAAATAGAGAAGGAAGCTTTGGGAATAATTTTTGGAGTAATGAAATTTCGTGACTATTTGTATGGGAAGAAGTTCATGCTTCACACAGACCACCAACCGCTAGTGACGCTATTTGG